>NC_059134.1:65502845-66137012 GCF_020740605.2 Lemur catta
AATTCACTGCCACTTCATGATAAAAACTCTTAACAAACGAGGCACAGAAGAAACATACCTCAAGATGATAAAACCATATATGACAAACCCACAGCCAACATCATACTGAATGGGGAAAAGTTGAAAGCATTCCCCCTAAGAACTGGAACAAGACAAGGGTGCCCACTTTCACCACTTCTATTCAATATAGTACTGAAAGTCCTAGCCAGAGCAATCACACAAGGGAAAGAAAGAAAGGATTCAAATTGGAAAAGAGAAAGTCAAACTATCCCTTTTTGCTGATGATATGATCTTATATCCAGAAATCCCTAATGACTCCTCCAAAAGACTCCTAGAATTGATAAATTCAGTAAAGTCTCAGGTTACAAAATTTATGTACATAAATTCAGTAATATTTCTATATACTAATAACAGCCAAGCTGAGAATCAAATCAAGAACTCAATATCACTTACAACAGCTGCTGAAAAAAACTCCAAAACCTAGGAATATACTTAACCAGGGAAGTGAAAGATCTCTACAAGGAGAACTACAAAACATGGATGAAAGAAATTGTAGATGACACAAACAAATGGAAAAACATCCCATGCTCATGGATTGGAAGAATCACTATTGTTAAAATGTCAATACTGCCCAAAGTTATTTACAGATTCAATGCAATTCCCATCAAAATACCAATATCATTTTTCATTGAATTAGAAAAAATAATCCTAAATTTCACATGGAATCAAAAAAGAGCCCAAATAGCCAAAACAATCCTAAGCAAAAAAGAACAAATCTGGAGGCATCTCATTACTTGATTTCGAATTATACTACAAGGCAATAGTAACCAAAACAGCATGGTACTAGTATAAAAGTAGATACATAAATCAATAAAACAGAGAACCCAGAATTAAAATGATATAGCTGTTACCAACTAATCTTTTACAAAGCAGACAAAAACATACCCCAGGGAAAGGACACTCTATTCAATAAATGGTGCTGGGAAAATTGAAAGCCACATGCAGAAGAATGAAACTCTCACCATACATAAAAATTAACTCAAGATGGATTATACACTTAAAAGTAAGATCTGACACCATAAAAATTCTTGAAGAAAACTCAGGAAAAACTCTTCTGGACATTGGCATAGGCAAAGAATTCATGACTAAGACCCTAAAAGCAAATACAACAAAAACAAAAATAAAAAAAGGGGACTTAATTAAACTAAAAAGTTTCTGCACAGCAAAAGAAATAATTAACAAAGTAGACAAGCTATAGGAGAAAATATTTGCAAACTGTACATCTGACAAAGGACTAATATTCAGAATCTATGAGGAACTCAAAGAAATCAGCAAGAAAAAAAATAACTCTGTTAAAAAGTGGACAAAAACCATGACATTTTTCAAAAGACATCCAACTGCCAACAAATACATGAAAAAATGCTCAACATCACTAATCTCAGGGCAATGCAAATTAAAACCACAATGAGATATCTCTTTATCCCTGTCATAATGGTCATTATTAAAAAGTAAAACAAAAACAAAAAAACAACCAATAGATGTTGGTGCAGATGCAATGAAAAGGGAACATTTATACACTGTGGTGGGAATATAAATTAGCACAACCTCTATGGAAAACAATAAGGAGAGTCCTCGTAGAATTAAAAGTAGACCTATCATTCCAGCAATCCCACTACTGGGTATTTACCCAAAGGAAAAGAAATCATTGTATCAAAAAGACACATGCACTTGTATGTTTTTTTGCAGCACAATTCATGATTGCAAAGATATGAAATCAACCTAAGTGCCTATTAACTCAGCCATAAAAAAGAATGAAATAATGTCTTTTGCAGCAACTTGGATGGAAGTGGAGGCCACTACCCTAAGTGAAGCATCTCAGGAAGAGAAAAACAAATACTGTGTGTACTCACTTGTAAGTGGGAGCTAAGTGATGGGCACACATGGTTATACAGAGTGGAATAACGGACTTTGGAAACTCAGAAGGAGTGAGGGATGAAAAATTACCTATTTGGTACAATGTACACTATTTGGGTGACAGATACACTAAAAGCCCTGACTTCACCCTTATACAATTCATTCATGTAACAAAAACCACTTGTACTCCATAAATCTATTGAAATAAAAAAAGAGATTTTATATAACATCTAAATGTGAAGCTTCTTTTGAAAAATTGAAAGATGTGGTAGCAATGTTCCTGCATAGTTAACAACTGCTACAGCTCAGCAATGGCTGCCCCTTAGATGGAGTATGTGCTCTTCTTTTGGCCTCCTTAACTCATTTGCATTATTTGTTTGGTCTTGGTAGGCATTTAGTTTGTAACTATTGCTACCTGTCAATGTGGATCTCTCCCTAAGTACCCTCATCAGTACTTGTCTGTTATGCTAGCCTGCTAAGTGAATTCTGTTGCTCGAACCTTTCAGTCCTCCCGAGCATCTTCTACACTGCTGTTAAGTTTCTGAAACATAATCACATCACTGCCCTCCTCAAGAATATGGTATTGTATACTCCTTAGTGACTAGAGAATAATATTAGTTTAAACTCCTTAACATAACATTCTAGACATTCTGTGATTTGATTCCAAATTACTTTTCCCATCATATTTTCCACAACTAATGACTACGTAGATTGAAGCTACCCTAAAAGGAAGTGTCAAGTGGCCTGCTACAAAATTCTGCCCTTTTCGACATTTTTATCAATGGCTTGGATCACAAGTAGTATGATTTTCAAATTTAAGTAGAAGGAATAGGAAATATCTATAATTTATTTATACCCAGAGCTACATGCCTTAATCCTTTCACTGTCTACAGAGGCCTTTGACTAGTGCTTACCATGGAAAACAAAAAGATCTGGGTTCAATGGTGGTTTTAAGATTACATACAAGCAATCATAAACATAGAGACACTAATGCTTCTTTGTCTTTTTACAACATAGTAAGCATTCCTAAAACATTTTTGGATACAGAATCTCATTTAGAAAAACAGGATGACAGATAAAAGATTTAAATGAATTAGAACAATGATTAAATAAAGTAAGATCTGCATTTGGACAGAAAGCTCTCTGCACAGGGCTGGCAGCTAAGGATAAATTACACTATAACCATGAACATTTTTCAGAGCACCAAAGACGTGTTTAGCACTCTGCAGGGGGCTGGGATGGTAATTCTAAAAGGTACTATGACATACAAGGTTTAAAACACTGGGATGAAGCCAATGAAACTGAGAACATAGTTGTTTTAGGAAGAGTAAGTAACTGTTAATTGTTACATGGCATCCCACCTCCCATAACTACAGAAAAAGTTATGCTGTAAAAATTTAAAGTTTATTAATTCCAAATAAGGTGATATTGTCCAGATAATTTTTTTACTCAATCCTTCTAGAGGATTCACATTCCACTCCTGTTGGACTGATTTCTCATGATAACACTTTGGCATGGGGCACACGCCCAGATGTCAGCTGCAATGCACTTCCCAGAAGTCATGTCAGCTTCAGTTAACTTTCTTGGATGGGAAAGAGAACAGATTTTAGCTTTGGCCAAGTATAGTCTCTACAACTGTCTCTACCTCCCCACCTCCCCTTGCAAATGAACTTATTTTTGTAAGGAAAACAATAAGGCAAAAATGTGTCATTTTTCCACAGTTTACCTGGTAACGTCACAGATCTTTAAAACATAATGAGTCACATTATCAAACATGTAATTGGGAAGTCAATTACTTAGTAAACAGACAAAACTTCCAGACCAATACAAATGTCTCCTTAACTTGAGAGACAGCAAGTGCCAAAATGCAAACAGCAGCCAGAGAACATTTCACAAAAAGTATTCTAGGGCTTGCTTGAGTGAAAACAAAATTTTTCATTGTTTTTTAACCTTAAGAATTTTGAATTAGTAATTTTGTTGTTAATTTATAGAAAATTTCCTAAAAAATTCACAGGCATTAGGATGAATAAAGCCAGTAAAATTTTGATTATAACCATGAGGAAGAAGAATTGTTAATGGTAACACAATATCCTAAATTACAGAAAGTATACAATTGTATAACTTCAGCAGATATTAATATTTGTAATATGTAAAGTAATTTAGTGCTGAACCATTGATTAGCATATACTATATATAGTTTTGTTCTTGTAAAACGTCTAATACAGTGCTTGAAATATCTTCTCTTGCACTAATTGATTTTTTTTAAGCCATACTCCATTGCAAAGTTAATAAAATATTGTTTAATTCACATTGGTTCCCTTGCCCAAGTACCTACAATAGCTCCCTATTGATCATATCTGGACTTCATAACCCAGCATCAAAGATCTACATAATGATAACAATATTAAACTAACACTTCCATAGCACTTACTATGTACCAGTTTCTATTATCTATCGTTGTATAAAAATAACAGCCAAAACATAGTGGCTTAAAAAGAACCATTTTATTATCTGATGGTTAAGAGAATGGGTTCTGAATTCAGATTACCTCTTAAGGTTATGATTGTGAGGATTAAATGGCATGGTAAAATGTAAAGTCCTTCATATAGTGTCTTACACCCAGTAAGTGTTTAACCAATGCTAGATAGTATTATTATTACTGCATTTTATGAGTAACTCACTTATAATAAATCATAAGTTCCTCAAAGACAGAGACTAGACCTTCTCTGTTCCTCATTTAGACAACCAAAGGGTTCTGAACACAAAGAACTAAATGAATACTTTTTGATTTGAATCAACAGGTAAGATGAATTTTTAAAATGTCCCTCATTTTTCATTAACCTGTCTTTCAGAATTCTAAACTTAACAGGCCTGCACAAAAGGGCACTAAATTATTTTTTGGAGACTAAAATTCCAAAGTCCCCCCACCCTCAGCCTGAGAGTACTGTCTTCACAATCAGTGTCTACTGGTGAAGTATGTCATTGAGCTGTACTAAAACATCATCAGCGTTTACATAAAAGTGAATGGCAGACTATTAGGGTTTTTAAACCCTTAAACACTTCCGAGTCTAACAACTGTGGCACATTTAAGACACTGATGTCCAGGCCTCAGCCCCAGAGATTTTGGTTCCAACTGCCCTTCCATGGGGCCTTGGCATCTATTGTCTTTAAAAGCCTTCCAGGTGATTCTAACGGTGCAGCAGGGTTAAGAGTCATGGATCAGGCCAAAGGATTAGAGCTCACACAGAGCAATAAATGATCTGGAATCAAGAGACCTGGAATCTTGTATCAAATAATGGACAATCAATTCAATTCGACAAACTCTTTTGCAATATGCTTCTTGACAGATACCACAAAACAAAGAATGAAGAGCCAACAATCTGGATCTTAGTTTTTGAGTCTTTGATCATTTAAAGATGGGAATGGGTTTCAAACTTTTGTTAAAATGTAGTTTTAGCTTTTATTCAAATGAAATCACACTTATAAGTTCAATATATATAAAAGAAACAAAAGGGAAGCAGGTTGAGGTTAGCTTTCCCACTGCTCTTCTCAGTTGGAAGCTGACTAACCCTCCATTTTTCTCCTGTAGTTTTGGTGGTATACTTTCTCCTTATCCCAAGGTTGCAAATTTCACTTTTCTTGGAGCACAATGGAAAAGAAGTCAAGCATTTGTCTCAGAGCTGTGGGTACATAAAATGTTAATACCTCTGTTCACCAGAAGCTTGGCTCAGAAGGGTCCCTATCTGCTCAAACCCCATGCATGGGGGGCATTGCAGTCTGTATGCACTTTCTGACTTCTCACCTACACTTTCCCACGTGTTTTCTAGGCTAAATCAAGAATTAGCCACTTTTCTCCAATTGTTCAAAGTAATATTCTGGGGAAGGGAAAACTTAACAAAGTAAATTACATATTCAATCATGTAAACACATTGTGAACATTTTGTGGAAATACCCTAAGGCTGTAAATCTACAAGCCAAAGCTTTTTGGGGCATAGACATTCAAATAGTGTAATTATTTCCCATTACTGAACATGATGCCAATACTTCTGAGTGGCTCATGAACTTTTAATTGTATTATTTCAAATTTTTAACATATTCTTTAAGTAATTTATAATCTATATTGCATAGCATTTTCTTTCAACCCTCATGTTGCCCATGAATAAAACTCTGTCTACTCTAGGTCTATATACTTCGCAATCTTTTTTTATTTTCTTCATGTTTTATAATAGGTGGGACAGCGGGTAGAAATAGCAGAGGTCTTACTGGTTCTGAGAAAAATCACAATGGACATTAAAGCTTGCTAATTTCTTTTTCAATTTGGTGGGGCATAAACATTTTATATTATATTCTATACATGGTGATAGCAAAGTTAGAAGAGGTATACTTTTGGAAGAAATCCACTTTTTTCTAAAAAATGAAATTTTCATGTTTTAAGTCATTCTGTTGTAAAATTATCTATCTATCTATCTATCTATCTACTTAGATAGGGTCTTGTTCTGTCACCAAGGCTACAGTGCAGTGGTGTCATCATAGCTCCCTGCAGCATTAAACCCCTAGGCTCAAGTGATCCTCCTGCCTCACCCTCCTGAGTAGCTGGGACAGGTGTGTTCTACCATAGCTGGCTAATTTTCAAATTTTTTGTAGAGATGGGGTCTGACTATGTTGCCCAGGCTGGTTTCGAACTCCTGGCCTCAAGTAATCTTCCCCCTCAGCCTCCAAGGGTGCTAGAATTACATGTGTGAGCCACTGCGCCCAGACCAAAATTTTATTCTTCAATGTGTATAACAAGAATTATCTGACTACCCTGGAAGCCTCCAGCAACAGGATCCAGGATGTCAGGTAAGCTAAGGCTGAAGCAGAATCAGAATCAAATCAGGCTCATACAGGACAACCTCTGCAGCTTTGCCCCCTATTTTCCAGCATGACTTTCTAGCAGATGGGATTCTCTTCCCTTCAGTGCTACCTTCAGCACTCACCTCCCATTATCTCAGAATTAGGGAGGGGAGGGTATCGTTCCTTTTGTCAAACATAGGGTCCCTTTGTCTGTCTGTTGGAGGTGTCACAATCATCTAAAAAAGAAAATGTACTTCGAGGGGCCAACAGAATAAATCAGATTCCATGCAACTGAAGAATAAATTAGCGCCTGGCTTCAGTCATAATTATGTTTCCTTTCTCACAGTTTTCTTGCAAAATAAAAGATCAGTTGGTTTTTAATAGCATTACATAATCTACTGAAACACTGCAAACAAGCAACTTTCTTTTATCTTCTATTCTGAAGTAGAAATTCTTCAACTTCACTTGATCTCCTCCATGTATTTCTCCTGTGCTGTTTCACTCTTTAGCTTTCCTTCCTTTTGTCATTCCACAGATTTTTCCAAGTTTCTGACCTCAACTCTTGTCTCTTTTCTCCCAACAGTTTAGTAATCATCTCTCTGCACAAGCCTCACAAATTTATATTTTTAACTGGACCTATCTTTCAAGTTAAAATTCTGTAATTCTCATTGTTTTCTGGATAGATTCACACAGAAGTCCAAGCTACAAAATGATAGCTTGTTGTTCTTTTGTGTTTAGTTTTATTATCAATAATTAATTAGAAATTTTTTTAAAAGATGGATTTCTGTCATCTTTTGAAAAGCAGAAGATCTGGCAACACTGTGCATATTTTTTGCCTGACAATGAGTAAATGGAACCAAATAGCAGATGTTCCTTTAACATGGAGCAAACATTCTCTAGTTCTGTATAATTTCTACTTCAATCATTTAGATCAGTTTTCTGGCTTCTTTAAGCATTTGAGTTTGCAATCTTGTTGAGGGGGATATGAAGAGTAGATAGCAGACCTGACTAGACCTTTTAGATTCTTTCCATCCCAAAGTGTCAAATGTTTACAGATAGCCCACTTTTGAACATATGTTTGTTATGGTACCTTTGGGAAATTAGTCAGATATTTTGTTTGTTTTCAGTTCAAGTAATCAACAAATGACCTTTTAGTATAGGATGTACAGCCTGATAAAGTAGAGTGGTGTATATGTGTGGTGGTGGGAGTGAGGAGAGGTAGGAAGAGTTGTTCTTATGGAGCCACTGGAGGGTTATCCCAAAATTCTCTTGACCCAAAAGCAATATACAAATCGTGTTCTCCATTCTTTTACAACTCCACCTCACACATCATTGATCTGTCATTATCATGAAAACTCAGCCCAGAGCTTACAAGAATTAACTGGACAGTTGGTTTGAGTGCCGATTCTTGTGCCAGACAAATAATATGTCTACCTAAATGATTTCTGATTGGCTTTTACCATATTCTTAGCACTTTGTGGGGAGTTGTGCTAAGCTTGACAAGAGGAAGAGGAGGAGCATAAGTTGTAATAAAAACAAAAAAAATCAGCAGCAGTAATTAACATTTATTGAAGGTTTGTTATGTGCTGGGCAGTAAGCACTTTACATGTACTATCACATTTAATCCTCATTAACAAATCTGTAAGGTAGATTCTATTTATCACTCTTATTTATAGTTAAAGACACTATGGTATAGAGCAGTAAAACAACATGCCAAATGTCACAGAGCTATTAAGTCCCAGGCAGTCTGACTCTACTGTCCACCCAATAGATGGTAAGTTTTGTGATGGGTCCTGGAATTAGAAAAAACTGGAGTGTGAAGTCTAATTATTACTGTTTTCAAGGAACATCTTTTGGCTTTGTTGATCCTCTGTGTTGTATTTTTATTTTCTCATTTCATTAATTTCTTTCATTCATTATTAAGCACTGTTTATGTACCAGACACAACCTAGGAGATGGGGAAATAGCAATGAACAAATGAAAATTTCTTGCCTTTATGGTGCCTAGATTCTTGTGGCAAGACACACAAAATAAACAAATAAGGTAATGCATGTGATACGCATACATATAGTAGCAGGGAAGGTGGAGTGACAGTCCTGGAAAGCAATGGATGAAATTTTAAATAGTGTTATCAGGATAGGTCTCGCTGAGAAAGTGACATTTATTCAAAAACATAAGAGAACCGTGGGACAAAATCATGGAGTTAATTTAATAAGTGCCTCTGAGTAAAATCAGAAGCAAATAGAAGGTTCCGAGCAGAGGAAAGACATGATTTGACTTAGGTTTCTAAATGGTAACTCCGGCAGCTGTGTTGATAATAGAATGCAACGGGGCAAAGGTGAAAGCAAGGAGACCATTAAGAAGGTAATAATTCAGTTAAGAAAGTTGTGATTTAGAAATTTTTTCTTTAATTAACAAATATAGTATGTTTACAGATTTCTATTTCCTCATCCAGTACCAAATAGGCTCCAGGTTCCAGATATTGCTAGATGTTTTTAGGTTAGCTACAATTTTTGCTAGCACCAACATACCACCTTAGATTCCTACTTCCTTCTCATTTTTCACCCTTAAAGATTGCTCTTACTTTCTTCTGCTTAGTTATGCATTTAATAAAATATTTGTATTTTATGCTACATTTTTAGTGTTTTATTGCTGGTAGTGGTGATTGAGGGGAGGGATGTTCGAGAATGTCCAGTATGCTATATTCCTAAAGTGGAAGTTTTTAGGTTTGAATTCTGCCTTTTCCTATTTACTAGCTGTATAACCTTGGCAGGTTATTTAAATTTATCTAGATGCCATTTCCTGAAATGTAAAATGGAGATGATAATCTAGATCATAAGGTTATTGTTAAGATTATGAGCTAATGCATATAAACTGCTTAGCCACAATGCATGGCACATGGGAAATGCTTAATATATGTTAATGATCACTATCCATCATCATCATCTCCATCCTTGCAGTATCATACATAGCAGGTACTCAACAAATGATTGCTGAAGTGATCTGTTGAAATGAGTTACAAATGGCAATGAGCTTAGTGGGGAAGATGTACAGCTGGTTCGTCTCTAAGTGTATCTCATGACCAGAACCAACTGCATAAAATGTTATAAGAAGAAATCTTGCTACCCACCCCTCCTTTAAAAAAGTGAATGAGTTAGTCTCCTTAATCATTGGCACACTCCTCCTGAAATAACTAATAGTAAGCAAAATAGTGTGTTTGAGGGAGACACTCAGAGACTTTGTTGAAATAAATTTTTCTACCAAGGTGGTTAAAGTAATTTTATGTCATTTATAAGTAACTGGGTCCCTTCAAATCTTATTTGTGCTACTAGTTTATTTAAACCTTTTAAAAAATTATAGGAATGTAGAAGTAAAATCCTTGTTTATACAACATTCAGATGCCTTAACATGGTTCTTCATGGTCTAGTGACAGACTACCTTTTCCTCCTACCTCCACCTCTAGTCCCAATTCCCTGTAAGTAATTCACAGTATTTTCTCTGCCTGTAAAATTTATGTTTTCTCACTCTTCACTCACTCTTTACCTCATCCTCACCTGCAAGACAAATGCCCATTTATCTTTCCTGGGCACAGATGTCACAATTTCTTCGGGGCATTCCTTGGTTCACCAGGAATTAATGTATTCTTATAGTACTTAGATTATATCTGTTTTAGAACACATATGCTATCATTTATTTTACTAATCTATCTTTTCTGTAAGGGTGTGTATTCCTCAAGGGCAGAACCTTGACTTGTTCCCTTTGTGTTTCTACTGAGAATGAGCACCTGCATGATGCTCTTATTCTGAAGTAAGACCTACCTCTATCAGTAAAATACCTTCAAAATGCCACATGCATGTGAGAGATCTTTGGAATCTGGGAAGGCTTGACTTCAGGGTGGCTGCATTTAAGGTGAATAGGGTATATTTATTATTTCTCCCAGGGTAAACATAAACTATAATGGGTACCAAAGGAAAAGTGTTAGCTTTCCTGTGAGTCATTCTGAGTGTCAATAACCAACACGTGTTTCAAAGAAGTAATAGAAGAGATTTGCCATATTTTTGTAAATTCCAGGAAACTCTCCTGATTATCAAGGTTATTAAGAATGAAAACAAAGTGACCCTAAAGTACATGGATCATAGAGGAGAAGGCATTACATTAAACAGTGGCTTGTGGTGAAGGGGCCTATGACCTTCATTATCGCTCACGTCTATTGTTGGGAAGGAGTAATACAAAGGTAACTTATTTTGGTTCTATTCCTGCTCTATTAGGTTTTATTTTACTCTGTATTTCCCTTCTAAAAAAGTAACATTTAGACAAGAATACCTGCTTAAATGTTTTCAGCATATACTCTGGCCCTTAATTTAACAAACATGATCTTTAAATAAAAAGGACCTAAGTAAACCAAAGAGTAGCCCAATGTTACTAACTTTGAAATGATTCCTCTACTATCAATAGCTGATTAAAGGATACGAAGTAGGTTTCTTGAGAGTAAGGACTACGTGTTACTCATCTGCAACTCTGCAACACACAAAAGCACAGGGCTTGGCATATCTAATAAATGTTTACTGAATTGGAAATGAAAGTACCATCTAAACAATAAACATAATATGAATATAACAGATTACATTATTTTTCACAGTAAAAGTAATTCTAACAATTTAAACCTGACTGTTAAAGGTACCACCTTTAAGGAAGGCTTTGTGAGAGTTAAAGAAGGATGAATGACAGGTAACTTATTAAAAGTGAAGAAAAGAGAGAAGAAAATGTGAGAAGGAGCTTTTAATCAAGGGAAAAAAATTAATTTGTGGTGGCTGCAATACAAATTCCTAAGGATTTAAGATAGGTAATGTTACAAGTGGAATATCTTGAATACTTTTACACTAACTAAAGTTCTAAAAGATAAACATAACTTTTTGTCCAGGCCAATGAAACATCCTGCTCTTATGAGAATAGTAAGTACATACATAACCATCTTTTCATTACAAAGAAGATATATAGGCAGTTATTAAAAATAATCAGGTATATATGCTATTATGAAAGGATCTCCAAGACGTACTACAAAGTGAAAAAAACAAGGTGAGAAAATAGTGTGAATGGTTCGATACCTTTTGTTAAAAAAATGATAATTTTATCTGTATAAATAGCTGGCAATAATGCATGACTCCTCCCTAGCCCCCTCCCCTAACCCCACCCCTGCTCTCTAGGAGGAAACCACCTGTTTAGAGAAAACGGGGTGAAGGTGGGAAAGGGAGCTTTTACTTTGCATTTGGTACCTTTCTGTACTGTCTGGATTTTCTAACCATGTATATATATTACGTTTATTTAAGAAAATTTCCATCTAGTTGCTGGTATTTTGCGGACCAGTTTGTTTTTTTCAATCACTTGCAGTATTAGAAAGACTATTAACATTAGTTCCTAGGGGCCATGTCAATGTTTTATTAACATTGCTGCCCATGATGTTGCTTGATATAGTAACTTTGTATGTAGAGATGCTCAATAAACTTTTGTTGCATTGAAAAAAAGATTAATATATGTTACTTAAAATATCTTAAAAGTAAATTTAAGCAAGACAAGCAGCTGAGTCCATTCTCTGGAGCAATACTGAGTGAGGCAGGAGTTTATACTGGCTGGACAGTATGAGGATGGCTCATCTGCAATTTGTGGCAATGATGATGAAAGTTACATCTACTTCTTGAATTAACAAATCCAACATGCACCAATAATTTCCCATAGGATATAGATTTAGAAAATATCTAAGAAATCAGTGTGATCTACTTTCTCTAACCCCTCTATGTCAGTTATCAATGCAGTGCTTCTTTCCTCCAAAGCTATACTTCTTTGCCCTGCTTTGTGATACTGGAATTGGACCTTATAAACATTTCTCCTTTGCCAGCAGGCACAATATTAAGCTCTGTCAGTAAAAGGTGCTAAAGGGGCACTGAAGTAGGAAGTGGCTTCTCCTCCTGTTTCTGGTGTGCTTTTTCCTTCTTGCTCCTGCAGCAGGTACCTGCTAGTGGTGTGTGGGACACCCAGAAGTGCTTACTATCTATAAAGTTTCAGCGGTGCTCCAGTTGGTGGCTTCCTACCAAGTTTCACTGGCACCCTAGAAGCCTCACTGGCATCCTAGTGGGTTGCTTCCCAGCAAGTCTTACCAGCATTGCAGCAGGCGGTTTCTTGCTTGCCAGTCTTGGTTTGTGGCACCTCAATGAACTTCCATGCCATCCAATGGCCAAAACAACACCTCTTCAACAAGATCTGAATCAGCCTAGTTCCAGGGAGGGGCCCTCTTCCAAGTTGGGTACTCTGCTTGAGCCCTAGAAGTAGTAGCTGTTCCCTACATTTCATTCCTATATTTTTTAGAATTCCCTTTATCTCTTAGTAGTTAATCCCCTGTTACTACTTAGTAACTCCTTATATTAAAATTTCACTGTTCAAATTACTAGTGTGGCTTCTGGCTCCTGATTGAATTTTGACTGATTCACAACCAAACCAAGCCAACCCAAGCCAACCCAACACAAACCAAGCCAAGCACAAATAATCAAATCCATAAACTCACCCCTAAAATGTAAGTTTGTCTTATTAGTTTGATAATACAGAGAAACAGCATGGCATTTAGCCAAACTTGTTAACTTACTGCCTCCCAAAGCAGACTACGCATGTGGCTGAACAGTGAGTCAGCCTGCTACCACAGGTTTATTGTTTCTTCGTGCACATTTCAAAAAGATGTATTAAATGCATTGTTCAGAGTGTGGTTATCTAATTGTTTATAAGTCTTTCACAGGAAAAGAGAGAATAAAGAGAATTTGCTAAATTTGTTTGCTATAAGAACTAATCTATTTACCAAAAGGCATGGATAAGAGAACTGTAATAAATGACAGAATTTTAAAGATCACTTTGAACATTCCAGAAAGTTCTCAGAAGGTTCACAGAAATTGTCAGTAAAGTTAAACTCTAATTTCTGTCTCAATTGATGTCATTCATTCAATAAATATTTACTGAGTGGCACTGGGATATAGCAGCAAAGAAGATGGACAATATCCCAGGCTCATGGAGTTTACTTTCTGTGGTAGGGGAAAAAACAAACATGTAAAAAAATCAATACATAACATAATTTCAGGTGTTATAAGGTGTGATAAAGAAAAATAAGGAATATAATGGGTGTGGGTGCTACTGTAGGTGATGATTTAGTGTTCTATATTAAATTTCCTACACATAGCATGTAATAAATGTTATAATAAGTATAACCACAGATACGTCCCAGGGATATTAAGAGTACAGCATTCATGTAGTGCTATCATAAATCAAATTGAATACATTTATATAAATCATAACAAGCTTACATATAGACCAATGAAACTTACCCTATAGAAAGCACTAGTCAAAGGCAGTAATGCTGCAGCAATGTTATATTCTTCTAAACTTGAACAATCCTTAAACAAAACAAAGACAAATGAGCATTATTAGGATATTTGCCAGAAATCACAAATATATGGAAACCCAAATCTGGGATCTATTATAATATTTACTGTCCTGTGGGTTTTTCACTTTTATTACCAAATTGTCACTAAGGCATAATTAGGTAAGCTTGGGGGCAAATAAAAAAACCTGTCCCTGAAGCATATTCTTTTAGAAATGAGGTAAAGGTACATTTGAGAAAGATATCATTTTCATAAACTATTGGTAAGAAGCTACTTTTACTTTCCTGCTCTACAAAGATTGTGTTAAAAGATGTATAATTTACATAAAAAGTTTTGGAAGGTTTTGGTATATCTACCTACTGTACTTAATTGAATTTGATACATTTTTTTTTTCACATTTTAACATCTCTGAGATTCGGATCATCTTATAATTGATTGGACGTATTTTTTTCTTAGTGTTACATAAAAAGGGTATCTTGTAGATCAGACAAAAAAATCACTGATGCTAAAACCCATTGAGTGAAATGTTGTTGGGGAATAGCATAGTCAGAAAATCTCAATGGGAATGTAAAATGGTACAGATACTGTGGAAAACAGTATGGCAGTCACTCAAAAAAAAAAAGGAAAATTGAATGATTACATGCTCCAGCAATTCAACTTCCAGGTATATACCCAAAAGAACTGAAAGCAAAGACTCAAACTGGTTTTTGTACACTCATGTTCATAGTGGCAGTATTCACAATAGTCAAAAGATGGAAGCAACCCAATTGTCTGCCGACAGACAAATGAACAAACAAAATGCAGTGTGTATACACACACACATACATACACAATGGAATATTAGCCTTAAAAAGGAAAGAAATTCTGACACATGCTACAACATGGATGAACCTCAAGGATATTACAGTAGGTAGATATTTGTACACAGTTATACTAACTAGTCCTTTCTCTGTGAAGTAGAAGGGCACAATGTGAGCCATATGGAGGCCAAGACCTGGAATACTGCCCAAGGGCAGCAAAAGCTGTAATGGACCCTCTTTCTAGAGGATCGAGTATAGTGATTAAAGCCCCACTCTTGGACAATGTGGCTATCTCCATCGAGTTGTAAATTCCTCATCAATCAGTTATTTCATGTTTATATGAATTGATTTTAAACCCATAAAACTGAAACTTTAGACATCAATTATTCCAGTGCAATTCCTCTACTTTCCAGATTAAAGAGGCATGTAAGTCAGCCATAGAGCCATGACTGGAATGTAGATTTATCTACCTATCAGTGAGGTATTTTTTTCTCCAGACATACCTTTTGTACTTGATTGCTTTCCTTCTATTTCTGAGGTAGGGGTAAGAATTTTTTGAGCTTCTAGCATTAATTTTGGAGTGTGAGGGTGGGAGAATAGGCCTAAACAGGAGAGCAATGGGAGGTGCACTGGTAGCAGGGACAAGTGCTCTAGAAAATAGGAGGGAGAGTCAGGAGACAAAGTGGAAATACAACATAGACAACCACTGCCTATTTCAAAATGCTACTGGGGATGGGGAGGGTGTAGTACAGCCTCGAGAAAATAGGGAGAAATGGGCTTCCATATCTCATGGCCTAGAAGTGGCAATCTATTCTAAAGCCAGTCTTGTCTAGCATGAGTACATTTGGGACTATGATCTGCTAAAAGAGTTTTCAGTTGAATTTCATGTATTGTCAGTTCTGAAAAACACAGTTCAGAATGCAATGAATGTTCAACTCTAGGGAGTACTGAAACAATCCAGGTTATAAGAACAATTCCTGCAACAAAATGTCATTGTCATATAGCTCACACTCTCTGATCCAATTTAAAAAACAAACTAAAAGATAGGCTCAAATTTCTTATACTATACAGAAATTAATACTTCTAATTAATTCATCACATTGAGTAAATGTTTATTGGATAAAGGAATAAATGCAAGGAGAGTAATGAGGAAAAGGAGCTAAGGACAGAAACTTGGAAAAGATATATATTTGTGCAGAGGAGAGTAAGGGAAAATCAAGATGGGAAAGGAGAATTAGGTTGAGAGCAATCTCCCAGATGTCAAGAGAAGAGGAAATGACCCATAATGTTACAGAGAAAATTTAGTAAAATGCTTCAGAGGAAATTTAGTAAAATGAAGATTGAGGAAAAAGCCAAGAAACCGGTTAATAAAAGAGATCACTGGTAACTTTTGACATGCTTAAAGTAGGTGAGTTGAGTAAAACGAAAGGCCCTGACTATAAATGCTCATAGTTGTAAAGGAGATGAAGGTAATAAAATGGTCACTTAGAGAGATTTTTTCTATCTAAATGGGTAGTGTAATGAATCTTGATAGTGCTGAACCAGATGAATACTAAGATTTCATTCAATCCTTTGATTCTATGAGAATTAGAAGGGTCCCAATTTACACCAAGAGGGAAAATCCAGTGGAGGAGAGAGAGGACAAAGAAAGATCACTGGTAGAGTAAGGTCTCTCAGCTATGTCCAGTAGTCAATATGATCCCCATTTCCAAAGCAAGGTTATTTAAACTCTGGAAACATCTCATTTACATAAAAAGCAAAAATGTAGAATTTATATTAAACAGCAAGATCCCAAAAGATATCAGCAAATATAACTTATGAGGAGAAAGATGCTTGGCTCTGCAAAGAAGACCCAGGCCTTCCTAAGAGTTTCTTTATGAGGGAGAGAAGGGGTGGGGGAAACTCCTTAAGCTGTTCTGTCAACACTAGCTCTGCAGGGTATTGATACCTGTTACTTGGGAGGAAATTGGGGAAATACTGAGTAGACAGAATTAAACAAGTTTTTTCTTCTATTTTCTAAAAAACTGCAGGACTTCTCAGGGTTTTTAACTGTGAATCTACATACATGGGGAATTTGGTAGGCAGCATTACCAAACCCAATTTCACGAAGAATATTTTTAAAGAAAGCGGTTGTAGAATATATTTTGGAAAATGATAGTTTAAGATCATCAAAAATCTTCTGAGAGAATTCCAACCAAAGGATCACTTTAAAATTTAGTTATGGACTTTTACTTCTAGACTTTTAGTCATTTTCATATTCTGACAGGCACTTTTGCTGAAAATAATTAAAAATAATAGATAAAATATTTTAAAATATTTAATGCAAAGCAATGAATTGGCAAGAAAACAAGGAATACTCAGATCAAAATGTAAGTAGTAACTTAGAGAGAAAAACAGAACACTGAAGCTTAATTTTACCTTTGGAAGAATTGGTGAGCAAATCTGAGTATTAGTTTTGAACTCAAGGGACTCAAGGGACAGGAGACAAAGCCTAGCACTTGAACTCGGATTCTTAGGGCCACCTAGGCCACCAGATGGAAAGTCTGAGATGTAAGAAGACAACTGACCAAAAAGAAGTGATAAATACGTGGGTAAATCTAAACATACATTGACTGTATAAAAATGACAATATTGTCTTTTTCTAGCAAAGAAAATTAAGATACAACTAAAATATACAACCATGATAGCACAGACTTTGTAAGGGGGGGATTTTGATAAATTAAGTAAGCATTTTAAATTTCTGTATTATCACGAAAGGAATAGAAATTGAATAGTTTAAAACTTCCAAACTAGTGAAGGAAAAAATGAAATAGGAAAAAACCCCCCAAACCTCAACCCAAATGAAAACAAAAAAGAAGAAGACAAGAAACTCAGAAAAGGGAAATAATCAGAAAAGTACAAAATAAGATGATAGGAATAAATACAAATATAATTGCACAAATGGACCAAAGGTTCTGGTTAAAAGACAAAGATTGTCACTTAATCAAAAACAGAATCTAAGTATTTGTTGTTTAAAAACAACATATTTATAAGTTAAGGATATAAAAGATTTAAAGGATGGAAAAATATGTACCAAATACCAAAAGAAGTTGGGGTCGCTATATTAACAATCAGATAAAATAATCTTTTAGGCAAAAAGCATCAGTACGGATAAAAAACAGCACTACATAATGATAAATAGCTCAATCTACCAGAAAGATACAATGATTTTAAATGTGTATAAACCTAATATCTTAGCCTCAAAATATACAAAGCAAAAATTGACAGATGTAAGAAGAAAAATAAATTCATAATTATACTGAAAGATTTTAATATATCTCTTAGTAACTGATAGATCAAGTGGGTAAAAAAAATCAGTAATCCTATAGAAGACTTAAAGAAATACTTTAAAAGTTAGAGCTAATACACACACACACACACACACACACACACACACACACACACACACACACCAGCTTGATCTAATGGACACTATACTCTTAAAACTGAACCCATAATTGTTCACAGTGATTTAGAAAAACTGACCTCACACTGGGCCATAAAGTAAGTGTTAGTAAACTTCAAAATCTTTTGAATCATACAGATATAGTTGTCAGATCACAATGTAATCAAGTGTCAAATCATTAATGCACGTGAAGTACTTAAAATAGTACCTGGAACAGAGGGCATACTCAATAAATGTTATTATTATCACTGAAGCTAGGAAATGCTTAGCATATCACAATATATTGTAATTGTCTATTTACTTGTCTGTTTACTTACCAAACTATAAGTAATTTGACAGTACTTTTATAGCAGTGAATAAAAAGCAGTTATCAATATTTATGGCAAGCTGTTGAATGGGTTAAGCCTTTTTACAATGTTACAAAGCCAAAAGATCAGTAGACACAAATGATCTTGCTGGGTCTTAGGTTTCCAGAATGAGTGTTGAGAGTAATTAGAAGGAAACTCCTTTGAATAACAATTTTCATTCATTCAACAAATATCTATTAAGTATCTACTATGTGCTAGGCATGTTGTAGCTAATGAACTCAGGAAACTCTTTATCCCAAGAGAGAAAACAGATAACAAACAAGAACATGTTTAAAAGGGCTAAGATGAATTCATGGCTGAATGGGATATATCCTTAAATTTGAGGGACACAAGTTCTTTCACGATGTCTCCAAGGGGGCCTTTGTTGGAGTCCAATTACTAGTTGGATAGACCTTAAGTTAGATCAAGTGATCTTTGATTTTAAACTCAAGAACATGAGTTTTAGATATAAAAAGAGTGACGTAAAACTGAGTAACATTTCTTACTCCATCACACCTCTAGAAATAAGTGTGTATGAGAGAGGAGAGGGAGAAAAGAAATATAAATCAATGAGGACACCCTCCAAAGAGAATAATAAAATTAACTGAAAGATGACTTTGAAGGCAGGCATTACCTCAGAGTCATGTTTAAGTTTTCATTTTAAAATATAGTCAGACCATGTAGGAAAACATCATACCTTTTTCCTATGTGGTATCACTGCATGGTCTCCATAATTCTATGAGTTTTATAAAATAATCCCAAAATACAGCAAGAAGTGTGAATCATTTTTTTCTTCCTGACTTATTCCTTACCCCCTTAGGACACTGCTATGCACAAGAATGTCATTTGTGTCCTAGCACATCTGAATTTCTTTAACAGAAATGCCTTGCATGTTTCTGAAGACTGTCATGAGGCCCAAGGCAATAAAGTTCAACAGACTCGAGCTGTAATCTTCTCCCAAGGAAATGGTTGGGATGCCAAGATGCCTTTTGACTTTGATTTCACAGCAGGGCTTCATTTGTAATGATGCTGTCCAAACTTTAAATGACAACAGCTGTGATATGAAGCCCCACACAATCATTTATAAAAATTTCCCACAAATTAAAAAAATTAAACAATAGGGAATTTCAATTCATGACCAATTAGCAGGGAACAGGCAATCATAAAACATTTAGACTAGAAGACGCTATGTTATTTATTATCTTACAAAATGTTTACACATTGTAGTGCATGTCTCAAACCTGTGCACCAGTCAAACGCTGATTGCAAAATATAAATATAAAATTCTTTGCAAATCACGTTGGAGACATTCTAAGTTAATTAAGTTGAAAGATGGAAAAATTTTAAAACAATAAGTCTACAATTATTGACATAGCAATAGCATTCCAGAATAGTGCAGTTATCTGTTGGGGAATCAGTTCGCAAATACACATCCTTAAGTCCCCTGTGCTTTGGTCATATAATAGCATTGTAGTTCAAACATACCAGGCAATTTATAAACTTGCAAAGACTTGAATACTTATACATGTTTTATTCTGAACTTTGCTATGTAATTTACCTTTAATTTTCCTGCTACAATTGAAGAGTGAGCCCTGCAATCTTAATTTCCCATTATCCTCAATTACTTCATACTTTTTTTTTAATCTACATACCTTTGAACTGTTGTGGCTAACATTCCTATTTCATAAAACTTTGGAATCTTTCAAAATGTTATATTTAAACATTAAAGAAAAAATGAGATTAAAAGGCACAATGTGTTACGGTACTGACTTTTCTTCAGAGTTTAGATTTGATACAGCATGGAAAAAAATGTTTTAAATTGTCCAAAACATTGAAAACATTTGTATCTTCTACACAAGAAAAAAAATTAAAAGCACAAATACTTCTTTATGTCATATTACCCCCCTGTTCAAAAATCTCAGCTATGTTCTGACCATTATAAGATAATTACCAAACTCTTCTGCCAGGTTTGTAAAGGCCTCCACAGTACAGACCTATCTCCACACCTACCTGACTATACAGGCCCCTGCTACATGCTGCAGCTCTAGTCAGCCTGCTTTATTTCATCTTCTGTTCCATGTCATACTTATTCCTATCATATCTAATATGGCCACAGAAACCCATCAATGCCTTGCTTTGTCATTTACTGGCTTTCTCCTTGCCACCTTCATATTCATGCCCCCATATTTCCCCACTCTTTCCAAGTAAAACGGTAAGCACAAAAGAGGCAAAAGGATTTTTATTACAGTTTTAACTTCAGGTTATATTTTAATGCTAAATAAACGTATAAAAGCATAGAGGACATGTCAACATTTTGAACACTACGGTTATTTATATGTACCACAACTCCCACTGAGATAGAAGGTAAATTCTGGGCTTGACAAATGATATCAAGCTTTGTCTTAAGTGCTTTGAGAGAATGGACCAAGTCTGTTTCAACTGTATATGCCTGGAAACTAGAGCATTGTGCCTGGCATATAGTAATAATGGCTAATATTTATTGTGTTTACAAAGTATCACACATATTCTAAGTATGAATTTATAGAAATTATTCCATTTAATCTTTATAAGATCTCTATCAGGTAGATACTGTAATCATGTCCCTTTTTTTGATGAAGAAACTGAACCTCTCAGAGATTAAATTATTTGCCTGAGATTACATGGCCACAAATGGCATAGCCAGATTTTGAACCCAGATTATCTCACTACAGTATTTGTGCTTGAAACCTCTATGCTCTCTTCCCTCTCAAATGTAACAAGGTATTGAACTGAATATAAAAATGGTATTTGTGGAAACATATAATTCAGGCAAAGAAAAATATCTTCCAGTAAATTATAAATAATACCCTCAAGAGAGTTTGAAACTGTATCTATGAAAAAGCAATTACATATTAAAAATGTGATTGTTACAATTAAAAGTATAAAGGAAAGTCTGGAAGATAATTTGTTTTCTCATGGAATCCTTTTATCTCTATATTCAGGAATTTTTAAAGATTAAGAAATACAGAGGATGAAGTTAAAGCTTCTAAAATATGCCTAATAGAAGTACCAGAAATAGTGGACAGAGAAAGTAGATGGGAGAAAGTAAAAGAAATAACAAAGAAAATTTAGTCTTCAGATACAAAGATTCCAGTGAGTATCTTATGGGACAAATGAAAAAGATCCATACTGAAGCATAGTGTAGTGCAATTTCATTACACCAACGATAAAGAAAAGATTCTAAAAGCTGTTAGAGAAAAAAGAAAAAGGTTATTTACAAAGAAACAAGAATTAGGTTAAAAAATAAAATGCTCAATAATGCTGGATGATAGAAAATCATGGAGAGCAATGTTTTCAGAGGTCTGAGAAAAAATAGTTAAAAATTTATTTTACTTTCTATTTTGAAATATACAATAAAATGGATCTAATTTTTGATTGTACAGTTTATGGATTTTATCACATGTATAGATCCATATAACCACCAACAGAATCAGAATACAGAACAGTTCCATTACCTCCCAAAATTTCTTACTGCTAGCTCTTTATACTAAAACAAATCTAATCCAGTTATATCCCAACTGGATTAGGTCTTGCATGTAAATCCATCTCTAAGCATTTTACATTTATTGGTGTTTTATATTCTTTCTTACTGCTCTCCCCCTACCCTTAATCCAGTAACTGCTGGTCTCTTCTCTCACACTATGATTTTGTCTTTTTAACAATGTTACATAAATAGAATTGTACTATATATAAGTACTGAAGTGATACTGTATCTGGGCTCAATTTCCAGAAATACTTCCATTGGTACTGTTTGCATGCTATTTAAGAATATATTTGATATCTTTGCAAATTCTGTTTGAACAGGATTTTTTTAGTATGTTCTAGAAACTATCAGGAATTAGTGATAACATTTTTTTTTTTTTGGTGACCCAAATCATCTCTTTTGAATTATTAATGAGAGGAGATTTTGAACCAAGTCCACATATTGTTCTATATTATGAAGTGAAAATTATTTTTACTTATTGTCCTAGGTAATTTTAGCAGATTAAATAAATGAAACTATGCCTAGTGGATATTAAAAACTGAATGTGATTCTGGTGAATTGTAACAAACATTTAAGAAAAAGATGATATCAATAACATCCTCAAGAGAGTTTGAAACTATATCTATGAAAAAGCAGTTACATACTAAAAATGTGATTGCTACAATTAAAATATAAAGCAAGGTCTGGAAGATAATTTTTTTTTCCTCATGGGATCCTTCTATCTCTATATTCAGTGGGATTTATCTCATGATTACAAGTTTGGTTTAACAATTGAAAATAAGTTCACCATATTAACAAACTAAGTAAGAAAAACTATATGATTATTTCAATAGTTATAGAAAAAGTATATGATAAAGTCATATCCCATTAATGATCAGGGCTAGCGTGAGTGCCATGGCATCAGCCTAGCTCACAGCAACCTCAAACGCCTGGGCTTAAGCGATCCTACTGCCTCAGCCTCCCGGGTAGCTGGGACTACAGGCATGCACCACCATGCCCGGCTAATTTTTTCTATATATGTTTTAGTTGGCCAGATAATTTCTTTCTATTTTTAGTAGAGACAGGGTCTCGCTCTTGCTCAGGCTGGTCTCGAACTCCTGACCTTGAGCAATCCACCCGCCTCGGCCTCCCAGAGTGCTAGGGTTACAGGCGTGAGCCACCGCGCCTGGCCTTTCACAGTAGAATTAGAAGAGAACTTTCTCAATCTGATAAATATACAAAAACCTACAACTATATCATACCTAATGGAAAAAGACAATGCTTTCCCTGTAAGTTTCAGAGGAAAAGTAAGGATATCTGCTCTCACCAATTTTATTCAACATTGTAATGGAGTTTGTAGCCAGTGAAATAAGGCAATACAAAGAAATAAAATGGATAAAGATTGGAAAGGAAGAAAAACCGTCTTTATTTACACATTAATTCATGTATGTAAAAAGTCCTCAGAAGTCCACACATACACACACACAAAAATTTGCCAGAACTAGTAAGTGAGTTTAGCAAGGTTGCAAAGTATAAGGTTAAAATAAAAAAAAATCAGTTTTATTCCTATATAATAATAATTACAATTTTTAGAAATACCATTTACAATAGCACCGATAAAAATAAAATGCTTAGAGATGGATTTACATGCAAGACCTATACAATGAATACTTCAAAACATTGTTGAGACAAATCAAAGAGACTTAAATAAATGACAAATATACTATACCATGTTCATAGGTTAGAAGACTCAAAATCATTAAGATGTCAATTCTCCTCCAATTGATGCATATTTGGTACAATGCCAATCCAAATCCCAGCAGGCTTTCTTGTAGAAATTGACAAGCTGATTCTAAAATTTATATGGAAATGCAAAGGGCCTAGTATAGCCAAAATAATTACGAAAAATAAAACTGAAAGACTAACTGATTTTAAAACTTACATTAAAGTTACAATAATCAAAGCTATGTGGTATTGGTATAAGAATAGCTAAATAGATCCACAGAACAGAATAGGGAGGCCAGAAATAGATCTACATATATATATAGATGATTGATTTTTGAAAAAAAGTACTCTGGTAATTCAATGAGGGAAAGGATAATCTTTTCAACAGATGGTGTTGGATAGACAGGATATCCATATGGAAAAAAAATGAAACTCTACTCTTAGCTCATACTATTTATAAAAATTCAAACTCAAATTGTAGACTTATATTCATTGAACATTAACAGATATTCAATGGATATTACTAAACAAAAGAATGATTACTCTAAAAATGAAAAGTAAAGCTATTTCACAAAATACAGTTAAAAAAGAAAATAAAGTATTAGTCTAGCGATTGCTTTTTATGAAATCACTTCTGAAGTATGCAATATTTTTATGCTAAGGAACTTACTTTAACCTTATCACTTATTTTGGAGGGCTCCTGCTTTCTGTTCTGTTGGTTTTATATTTTTCCCCCCTCTTTCCTTTTCGATTTTACCTTTGAAGGAAGGCAATAAAACCTGCAATAAAACCTTACAATATACCTTGATGCTTCTGTGGAAAACACTCAAATTTCACTGAGAGGTTGAGTTATAAACACCTGTACTCTGTGGGTTTTCCTTCAAAAGTTATCTTACTAATAGGTATACTTAAGAACTTCATTAATTATTGACATAATGTCTAGGCCTAGCCCACCAAAAACTATTGCTATTCCTGACAGAATTGGCATGGCAGATCAAAAAAGAAATGATATACATTTTAATAAATGATGCCGAGACTACTGGTTACACATTTGGAAAAAAATGAAATTGGACTCCTACCTCAAATTACATACAAAAAACAGTTCCAAGTTGATTAAAGATAGATGGGACTATAAAAGAATGTGTTCATGACTTCAGGTAAGGGGAATATTTCTTAATATACAAAAAAGCACAGCCATAAAGAAAAAGACTAATAAATTCAACTACAGTCACGTGCCACATGACGTTTTGGTCAATGATGAACTGCACATAATGATGGTGGTTGCATAAGATTATAATGGAGCTCAGAACCTCCTATTGCCTAGTGATGCAGCAGCCACCATAATGTGGGAGGGCTCATAATTTCCTTGTAGTACAACAAATTACTCACAGGTTTGTGGTGATGTTGGTGTAAACATAAGACTGCACTACCAGTCTTACAGAAGTATAGCAATATAATTATGTATAGTACATATATTTAATAATGATCATACATGACTATGTTACTGGTTTATGTATTTATTATACTATACTTTTTATTGTTATTTTAGAGTTCACTCCTACTTATAAAAAAAAAAGTTAATGGACGAACAGCCTCTGGCAGGTCATTCAGTAGGTATTCCAGAAGACGGCATTGTTGTCACAGGAGTTAAAAGTTTCAAGTGTGTTATTACCCCTAAAGACTTTCCAGTGGGACAAGATGTGAAGGTGGAAGACAGTGAAATTGATGATCCTGGTCCTATGTAGGCCTAGCCTAATGTATGTGTTTGTGTCTTAGTTTTTAGCAAAATGTTTAAAAAGTCAAAAAAAAAATTAAAAATTTTAAAAATGGAAAAAAGCTTATGGAACAAAGATATAAAGAAAGATAATATTTTTGCCCATATGTACAATGTGTTTGGTGTTTTAAGCTGTTATTACAAAAGAGTCAAAAAGTTAAAAAATTATAATGTTTATATAAAGTAAAAAGATTACAGTAAGCTAAGGTTAATTTATTTTTGAAGAAAGAAAAATTTTTAAATAAATTTATTGTAGCCTAAGTGTAAAGGATCTATAAAGTCTACAGTAGTGTATAGTAATGTCCTAGGCCTTCACATTCACTCATCACTCACTGACTCACCAAGAGCAACTTTCAGTCCTGCAAGATCCATTCATGGTAAATGCCCTATATGGTGTACCATTTTTTATCTTTTATACTGTACCTTTTCTATATTTAGATAAACAAATACTTATCATTGTGTTACAACTGCCTATAGTATTCAGTACAGTAATATGCTGTACAGTTTTGTAGCCTAGGAGCAATAAGCTATACCATATAGCCTAGATGTGGAATAGATATACCATCTAGGTTTGTGTAAGTACACTCTATGATGTTCATACAATGACGAAATCACCTAATGACACATTTCTCAGAACATATCCCTGTAGTTAGCTGATGCATGACGTTATATTAAAACTCAGAAATTTTGTTTACAAAAAGTCACCATAGAGAGTTAAAAGACAAGTCATAGCATGGAAGAAGACATTTGCAAAATCTATAACTGATAAAAGATAAATATCCAGAATATATAAAGAATTGCTATAAAACACTGAGAATTAAAGAGATAACTCAGAAAAAGTTGGTTAAAAATGTAGACAGATACTACAAAAAAGAGAAAACCAGAATGGCCAACAAACACATGAAAAATTGCTCAACTTCAGTAGTAAATGCAAGTTATGATCACAAAAGCATAGCATTACACAACCACCAGATTGGGAAAAACTAAAAAGACTGACAAAACAAGCGTTGATTAGGATGTGAAGCAATGATGGGACTTTCTAGTGGAAATGAAATTAGTACAATTGCTTAGGAAAAAACATTTGACCTTATTTAATAAAGTTGAACAAATACCTCCTATGACCTAGTAATTCCATTCCTAAGTATATACTCTAAAACTTATATACATGAATACTAAAATTACATGGCAACAATGTTCTTAACAGCATTGTTTAAAATAGCCAAGATGTGGAAAAAACCCAAATGTCCATATTTGATAGAATGAATAAAATTATGGTATTGTATGATGAGTGAAGTGAATTATGGTATGTATATTGATACAATGGAATACTATATGAAAGTGATAATAACTGAATTATAGCTATATCTAAATCTCCCAAACACAATTTTGATCCAAAGAATCAAGACACAAAAGGATACATTACTACCACTATCATTATCATTAAATTAGTCATTATTATCTGTATCACTGTCATCACTACCACCACAACCACCATCATCATCATCATCATCATCAAATTAGTCACTATTTAATTACTTCTTGTGGATTAACATCAGCCTGTATCTCCATTTAGCCCATCAAATTACATCAAAGTAAACATGTGCCAATACAATACAGAATTTCAGGAAGTGATGTGAAAGAACTGCTTAATCAATCACAATGACATGGAAGAATCCAACAAAGTCAGATCAGGTAAAAAATAGATAATTGATCATTATAAGTGCTTTAAAAGAAATTGATTCAATGTCAAAGAATCAAAGGAGTCCCCTGGGAAAAATAATGATGCCTTTGAGTATTTTTGCAAAAATGATAGTGCTGTAAAAGCCAAATATAAAGTAAGCCATTATATAATTTTGTTAGAAAAATTATTTTAAATACCCTTCTCTCCTTCAAAGAAAAGACAGATTCATACTTTGGGCCTAAGGAAATCAGCACATGGTTAAAATTATAACCTCAGTATTTGTAACAATAAAATAAAATAAAATTGTAAGAATTTATTCTTCTAAATACAATGTACCAAACATATCCCTATTTTACTATTTGGTATGAAAATTTAGTATCCTTTTAAAATGGATTCACTGGTAGTGATAATGAAAATTAGTGTCACCCTTAAGGATCTAAAAGATGTAGGAGAGTGATGGTCCAGAGACACAGGTTAACCAAAAGACTGAGACCAAATCACAGGACTACAGAATGCTTCTCCTCCCCACACATCTTACCACCATATTAATAAAGACTACCCAGTACGTCGTGTCTGGCTATCAGTAAGTTCCTTTTACCCAGTACATCATGTCTGGCTATGAGGAAAAAATTATAAGGCACACAAAAGGGCAAAAAATACAGTTTGAAGAGACACAGCAAGCATCAGAACCAGACTAAGATATTGCAGGGATGTTGTTAACCAGACCAGGAATTTAAAACAACTATGATTAATATGCTAAGAGCTGTAATGGATAAAGTAGACAACACACAAGAACAGATGGACAACGTAAGTAGAGAGAGAAAAATTCCTAGAAAGAACTAAAAAGAAATGCTAGAAAGCAAAAACACAGTAAAAAATGGATGTCTTTGATGTGCTTAATGGTAGACTGAACACAGCTGAAGACAGACTCTCTGAGAGTCCAGAAATTGATGGACGTAAATACAGTAAACTGATCTTTGACAAAGGAGCAAAGGCAATATGATGGAGAAAAGATAGTCTTTTCAGCAAATGGTACTGGAACAAATGGATGGACATCCACATGCAAAAACTGAACCTGGACACAGACCTTATACCCTTCACAAAAATTAACTCAAAATGGATCAGATACCTAAACGTAAAACACAAAACTATAAAACTCCTAGAAGATTACACAGGAGAAAATCTAGATCACTGTGGGTTTGGCAATGACTTTTTGGATACAACACCAAAGGCATGACCCATAAATGAAATAACTAATAAATCTGTTTTCATAAAAATTAAAATTTTCTTCTCTGTGAAAGATACTGCCAAGAGAATGAAAAGATAAGTCACAGACTGAGAAAAACTATTTGCAAAAGACCTATCTGATCATGGACTGTTATCTTAACTATATAAACAACTCTTAAGACTCATTGGTAAGAAACAACCTAATTTAAAATGGAACCAAAGACCTTAACAGACAACTCAATGAAGAAGATACACAGATGGCAAATAAGCATATAAAAAGATGTTCCACATCATATGTCATTAGGAAAATGCAAACTAATTAGATAGCACTACATATATATTAGAATGGCCAAAATCCAGAACACTGACAACACTAAATGCTAAAGAGGATGTGAAGGAACAGGAACATTCATTCATTGCTGGCGCAAAATGGTTTAGCCATTTTGGAAGACAGTTTGGCAGTTTCTCACAAAACTAAACATACTCTTAACATACTGTCCAGCAAATCTGCACATTGGTATTTACTCAAAGAAATTGAAAACTACATCCACACAAAAACCAGCATGTGGATGTTTCCAGCAGCTTTATTCATAATTGCTAAATGCTGGAAGCAACCAAGATGTCCTTCAGTAGGTGAATGGATAAGTAAGCTGTGGTATATCCAGACAATGGAATATTGTTCAGTGCTAAAAAAAAAAAAAAAAAAAAAGGAGCTACCAAGCCATGAAAAGACGTGGAGGAAATTTAAATTCATATTATTAAGTGAAAGAAACCAATCTGAAGTGGCTACATACTGTACAATTCCAACTACATGACATTCTGGGTGAGAACTATGGAGATAGTAAAAAGATCAATGGTTGCCAAAGGTTAATGGAAACAAAGGGATGAACAGAAAAAGCACAGAGAACTTTTAGGATAGTGAAACTACTTTGTATTATACTATACTGGTGGATATACGTCATTATGTATTTGTCAAAACCCATAGGATGTACAATACCAAGAGTGAACCCTGATGTAAACTGCGGACTTTGGGTGATAATGAAGTGTTCACACAGGTTCACTAATTGTAATAAATGTACCACTGTGGTGTGGGGTGTTGACAGTGAAGGAGGCTGTTTATGTGTGTGGGGTAGGTGATATACAGGAAATCTCTGTATCTTCTGCTCAATATTGCTGTGAACTAAAAACTTCTCTAGAAAAAATGTCTGTCAAAAAGAAAAAGAACAAGAAAATAAGGCTTCAAAACTTAAAGACCAAGTGGAGAAGGAGGAGCCTGTAAAGATGGAGAAGGAATGGCCAGAGAGACAGAAGGATATGTAGGAAATGTTCCATCATGGAAACCAAAGAGTGTGCTTCAAAAAGAAACTCTAGATGATAAAGTGCTTCCTTTATCTTTAAAACAAGGAAAAACTAGACTTAACCATGAAGAGATAATATTAATAATTTGTATAGCTTACATAGTTTCAAGGTAGTACTATAACGCATTTTTTTTTGCTTTCTTCTAAAAACCCACTAAATTACAATAAAGATATAATTTTCTTTTAAAAAGGTATACTGTATAAATACACACTTACAAGGATGGAAAGAAATAGGAAGCTGCTCTGCAGACACACAAATAGCAGAAATGAGAATATTAAATCCTAAACTGGCAATGGGGAAAACCAAGAACAACCCAGTTTATATATGAGAATCTTCAAAGCCTTAAAAACTGGCAGCACTAGCTATTTCTCAAATTGAGTGAAGATGATACTACAAAACTCCTTTTAAAGTCTATTTTTTAAAAGTTGGATCATCAGACTGTCTGATCTATTCCACATAGTTGGAATACCTCCCTTCTCCTCAACTAGGTGATGACTGGGGATAGTACAACAGAGTATCACTGGGTTTCAGGACACCAGGTACAGTTGAAGGTAGGTGTACCATACTGAAAACAAGATAAATGAAGTAAAATATTACATACTGACACCTAGCCCTCTTACTCTACTGGGCTCTAAGAACTCTGGAAGTCAGTTCTTCACATTCCAGGCAAGATACTGGAAGATTATTATCTGGAGACATTTGAACAGACCTCCTGTCCCCATCCAAAAGAAGAAAACAAAGAGTTAAAGACACTGATATTGAGGGTTCCCTTATAAGCAACCAAAGATCACCAGACATATTAGTAATTTCTAATATAAAAGACAAAGACAAAAAGAAAAAAAAGAAACTTTCGGGAAAACAGAAACCATACCAGGCTTAGAAAATTTCTGTCTCTCAAATACATACACATACACACAGACACACAGACACACACACACACTGTAAACATCCTCAGAAATATATGTGAAATTATTACATTCATGAAACAAAATCATTCTATATAAAAAAGGGAATATTCAGAGAATAAGAAAGTCCTTGGATATTAAAAGTATGATAGCTAAAATGCAAAACTCAATGGAAGGAATGTAAGAAAACACTGAGATAGTCTTTTAGAAGGTAAAGCAAATAGAGAAAAGAGAAGAAAATTAAAGGAATGGCCCAGGAGGGCTATCTTAGTTCATGTTCTGTTGTTATAACAGAATTTCATAGACTGGGTAATTAATAAAGAATACAGGTACATTTAGCTCACAGTTCTGGATGCTGGGAAGTCCAAGAGCATAGCAACAGCATCTGGTGAAAGCCTTGTGTTGGTTGCATCACAACATGGCAGACAAATGGAAGGGGAAGTAGGTACATGCAAAAGGGGCAAAACATGAGGGGTGGCCTCATTTTCTAAAACCCCACTTTCACAGTAACCAACCCAATCCCATAAGTGTGAGAACTTACTCCCTCTCTCAAGAATTAACCCATTCACAAAGGAGTGGCATTAATCCCTCTCAATGACCTAATCACCTCTTAAAGGCCCCACCTCCCAACATCAAAACAGCAGGGACCAAATTTCCAACACATGAATTCTGGGGGACACACAACCCACAGGAAGGGCCAACATCTGGATAGTATAAACCCTAGAAGAACAAAAGGAGAAAAAGAAGGAAAGAAAATCAAAGAAAATAATTAAAGAAAATTGACCAGAATTTAAAAACAGGAACTTTAGATTAAAAGGGTGTGTCAAGTATTCAGCACAATATATGCAAATAGCCCACAGACAGGGGACATCACCATAAAATTTCAGACTAGGATAAAAGACCTACAAGCTTCCACAGGAAAAAAAAATAGGCATTATGGGAAGGTTAAAGAAGTACAATCATGGGTCAATGGGGAAAATTTATCAATTTAATCCATTATATCAGCACATTAAAGGAGAAAAAAATATATTATTATAATAAGTGCTGAAAAGCAATTAGAAAATATTTACTAGCAAATACAAATAATAAGTAGGTAAGATGAGAATAGAAGAAAACTAGTTCACAATAATAAGAACTATTCACTAAAGCAAAATAAGAAATATTATCCTAAGTATCAAAATACTAATCATTTCAATTAGGATTTAGACAGGGATTACTTCTACCAGATTTTTATTTAACACTGTCTAGAAAGTTCTGGCAAATACATTAAGACAAGAAAATGAAATAAATAAATGGTATAAACACTAACAAAAAAGAGATAAAACCACCTATTTTTTTTTTTTTGGATTGGTATTATTGCATGCCTAGAAAACCCAAGACATTCTAATAGAAAACTGAAGTTAATAAGAGAATTTGGTAAAATTGATAGATATTAAATATATAAAATTAATAGTGTTGATTTATTTTAGCAAAAAGCAACCGGAAAAGGAAATAGGAAAAATGCTCTACTACAATAGCAGTACAAACTATAACATGCTAAAGAATACATTTAACAAAGCAAAAAACTTATGAGAAAATTTTAAAAGTTTAGTGAAAGGCACAAACAAAAATTGAAAAATGGACTACTTATTGGATGGGAAGATTTAAGCATAATAAAATATTAATTCTTCCAAAATTAACATATAAAATTGGTTTGTACTCTTAATTCCAATGGGATTTTTGGGAAACTGAATAGTATCATCTTAATGTTTATATAAAGAATCAATGGGCCGGGTGCAGTGGCTCATGCCTGTAATCCTAGCACTCATGGAGGCCGAGGTGGGAAGATCGCCTGAGGTCAGGAGTTCGAGACCAGCCTGAGCAAGAGCGAGACCCTGTCTCTACTAAAAATAGAAAGAAATGATCTGGACAGCGAAAATTATATATATAGAAAAAAAAAATTAGCCAGGCATGGTGGTGCATGCCTGTAGTCCCAGCTACTTGGGAGGCTGAGGCAGAAGGATTGCTTAAGCCCAGGAGTTTGAGGTTGCTGTGAACTTGATGCCATGGCACTCTAGCCTGGGCAACAGAGTGAGACTCTGTCTCAAAAAAAAAAAAAGAATCAATGGCCAGGAATGACTAAAAAAGTATATATATAAAAAAAAAATCAGTGTGGGATAATTTGCCTTATCAGGTATCAGCCCTTTTAACAAATCAATATGGTATTAGTTTAGAAACAGATAAATATCCATAGACTAGAATAACAAATCCAGAAATGAATCCCAGTATGTATAAAAATTCAGTATACAACAAATATGGTAGTTCAGTGGGAAAATGATGAATTATTTAATAAACTGTGCTGGCATAACTGGCCATTCTTTTGGAATAGAATAAAAGTGGACACTTCTAATATACTACATAATTGTAAAAATAGATTACAGATGGAATAAGAGTCTTACAAGAAAATTTAGACATGTGTATCTTGGGGATGAAGAAAATGTTCTATCAGACTGAAAACAATGAAGTTGTAAAAAAAAGGCCAGCCAAAATTTGAGCAAAGAATTAAGTTTTTCTATGGCAAAAGATAAAACACAAAGTCAACAGATGAGTATATAATGTACTTGGGAAAAAACTGTAAAGGGTAATATCTATACTAAACTAAGTACTCTTATAAAATAGCAAGAATAAGTTAAACAATTCAAAAGAAAATGGGGCAAAAGATACAAGTAAGTAAGTCACGGAAGAATGACTTGAAAGGCCAAAGAAGCATCTAAAATGATGCTAAATTCAATAATACTCAAGGGATTTCAAATTGAAGTAATAATGAGATAAATTACTTGATTGATTCATTCATTGCTGTATCCACTCACTTAACAAATATTACTGAAACTTTTCATGGGCCAGGCACTATTTTAGGTGCTAGGGATCAGAAGTAAACTAAACAAAGTTCTTTATATGTACTTTTTACCCTATCTTTTTTGTCCATCTAGCAAATAACAAACATTTAAAAGAGCAAATGAACCTATTGTTGGCAGATGGGGAAAGAGATACTCTCAAAAACAGTTGACTGAGATATGAAACCTAACAGCCTTTTTGAATAGCAAACTGCCAATGCCTATTAAAACTAAATATACATCTAACCTCTGATCAAGAAATTCCATTCCTAGAAATTGAGCCCACAGAAATTTAAAACTACAGGTACCAGTAAATAAAGACATATATAACAAGGATGTTTATTGAAGCTTTGTTCAAAGTGGAAAAAGCTGGACAGAAATTGAATTCTCAGCAAGAGGAAAACGGCTGAAAAAAATGGGTTGTAGCCACACCATGAAATATTATCCAATAATTTAAAAAAATGTCTGAGAGCCTAGTTCTTAAACTGTGGAATGAGTCACCCTGGGGTGCTACATGGAAATCTCAAGAGTGACATGATATATTTTTAATTTTCAGGGGAAACAGCATTTTTCAACATAGCTTGACACTGCATCTCTTGACATATTTATATGTTTGAAGTAATTCACAGCTTCAACATTAGATCATCATATCTTTGCAAAGCTGAGTATTCAGTGGTTGTTGTGATTTAAAAGGCAAAGTGGAAATGCTGGTGGTAAAGCCAGTCTAATATCAAAGTTTGAGCAGCTGTGTAGTACCCAACAGAGCACATATTGCACTAGTAAGCAATTGTAGTTACTTTAAAATGAAATAAAAATATACTTCTTTCAAAAAATTTTAAGTGTGTAATTTTTTCAAATGGCTGTTCAGTTGTAAGGACATAAATACACATTAAATTGGTCTGAAAGACTTACTAAACAAAGCTGTTGGGCATTTCCTTTACCCCAAGAGGCACTAAGAAAATATTGCTGAGATACTAAGGACCTGTGAACTCAGTTTGGGAACCTCTCTGACTTAGGAAGTTTGGGAACCTCTTAAACCTGCAGCTCAAAAAGTCAAAATTAACAGAAGAAAATGAAAAAAAAAGTAGATGAAAGGAAATAATAAAGATAGAGCAAAAATTAATTAAATAGAAAACAAAGATACACAGGCAAGGATTTGTTGACTAATAAAACTGACAAAACTGATTTTAAAAAAGAAGAAAAACACTAATCAACAACAGACAATACTATGTTGAAAAGTAATGGGGACAGTGGGCAGCCTGGTCTGGTTCCAGTTCGAAGTGGGAATGCTTTCAATTTTTCCCCATTCAGTATGATGGTGGCTGTGGGTTTGTCATATATGGCTTGTATCATTTTTAGATAGGCCCCGTCTATGCCTATTTTGTTAAGTGTTCTTATCATAAAAGGGTGTTGAATTTTGTCAAATGCTTTTTCTGCATCTATTGAGAGGATCATATGATCTTTATTTTTGCTTCTATTTATGTGGTGAATTACATTTATAGATTTGCATATGTTAAACCATCCCTGCATCTCTGGGATGAAGCCCACTTGGTCATGATGGATTATTTTTTTGATAAGCACTTGGACTCGATTTGCTAGGATTTTATTGAGAATTTTTGCATCTATATTCATAGGGGATATTGGTCTGTAGTTTTCTTTTTTTGTTGCATCCTTTAATTTTGGTATTAAAATTATGTTGGCTTGGTAAAATGTGTTGGGGAGAATTCCATCCTTCTCGATATTGGAGAATAGTTTATGTAGGATAGGCACCAATTCTTCTTTGTAGGTATGGTAAAATTCAGGTGTGAACCCATCTGGTCCAGGGCTTTTCTTTTTGGGAAGGGTTTTTATTGCTGTTTCGACTTCAGATCTAGATATTGGTCTATTCAGGAATTCTATTTCTTCCTGGTTGAGCCTGGGAAGGCTGTGTGTTTCTAAAAATTTGTCCATTTCCTCCTCATTTTCCAATTTGTGTGCACAAAGATTTTTGTAAAATTCATAGATGATGTCATGTATCTCTGTGGCATTGGTCATAATTTCTCCTTTCATGTTCCTGATGGAGGTTATTAGTCCTTGCGAGAGCTATCAGGCAGGAGAGCAGAATCAAGGGAGTCCAAATAGGGAAAGAAGAGATCAAACTCTCACTCTTTGCTGATGATATGATGTTATATCTAGAAAACCCCAAGGATTCAACCAAGAGACTCCTGGAATTGATCAATGAATTCAGTAAAGTCTCGGGATACAAAATCAATACACACAAATCAGAGGCATTCATATATGCCAATAACAGTCAAACGGAGAACGAAATTAAGGACTCAATACCCTTCAAAATAGCAACAAAGAAAATAAAATACCTAGGAATATATTTAACTAAGGACGTAAAGGACCTCTATAGGGAGAACTACGAAACACTGAGGAAGGAAATTGCAGAACATGTAAATAGGTGGAAAACCATACCATGCTCGTGGATCGGAAGAAGCAACATTGTTAAAATGACTATACTGCCCAAAGTTATCTACAGATTCAATGCAATCCCTATTAAATTACCAACATCATTTTTCACAGATATAGAAAGAATAATTTTACGCTTTGTGTGGAACCAGAGAAGACCCCATTTAGCAAAAGCAATTTTAAGCAACAAAAACAAAATGGGAGGTATTAATTTGCCAGACTTCAAATTATACTACAAAGCTGTGATTATTAAAACTGCTTGGTATTGGCACAAGTGCAGGGACACAGACCAATGGAACAGAACAGAAAATCCAAATATAAAACCATCCTCATATAGCCATCTAATCTTTGACAAAGCAGACAAAAACATACTCTGGGGAAAAGATTCCTTATTTAATAAATGGTGCTGGGAAAACTGGATAGCCACATGTAGAAGACTAAAACAGGACCCACAGCTTTCACCTCTCGCAAAAATCAAATCACGGTGGATAAAAGACTTAAATCTTAGGTGGGAAACTATTAGACTTCTAGAAGAAAATGTAGGAAAGACTCTTACAGACATTGGCCTAGGCAAAGAATTTATGAAGAAGACCCCTAAGGCAATCACAGCAACAACAAAAATAAATAAATGGGACCTGATCAAATTAAAAAGCTTCTGCACAGCCAAAGAAACAGTCACGAGAGTAAACAGACAACCTACAGAATGGGAAAAAATTTTTGCATACTACACATCAGATAAAGGACTGATAACAAGAATATATTTAGAACTCTGGAAAATCAATAAGAGAAAATCAAACAACCCTATTAAAAAGTGGGCAAAGGACATGAATAGAAATTTTTCAAAAGAAGATATAAAAATGGCTAACATATGAAAAAATGCTCAACATCTCTAATCATCAGGGAAATGCAAATCAAAACCACAATGAGATACCACTTAACCCCAGTGAGAATGGCCTTTATCAAAAAGTCCCAAAACAATACATGTTGGCGTGGATGCGGAGAGACAGGAACACTCATACACTGCTGGTGGGACTGTAAACTAGTGCAACCCCTATGGAAAACAATATGGAGATACCTTAAACAGATTCAAGTAGACCTACCATTCGATCTAGCAATCCCATTATTGGGCATCTACCCAGAAGAACAAAAGTCATTCTATAACAAAGACACCTGCACCCGAATGTTTATAGCAGCACAATTCACAATTGCAAAGATGTGGAAACAACCCAAGTGCCCATCAATTCACGAATGGATTAGTAAATTGTGGTATATGTATACCGTGGAGTATTATTACTCAGCTATAAGAAATAACGGTGATACGACATCTCTTTGGTTCTCCTGGAGAGAGTTGGAACCCATTATATTAAGTGAAGTATCCCAAGAATGGAAAAGCAAGCATCACACGTACTCACCAGAAAATTGGTTTCCCTGATCATCACCTAAATGCACATTGGGGAACGATACCAACTGGATATCAGAATGAGGCGGGGGGTGGGGGGAGGGGATGGGTGTATGCCTACATGATGAGTGCGTTGCGCACCGTCTGGGGAATGGTCATGCTTGAAGGTGCTGACTTGGGGAAGTAGGGGGTGGGGGGAGGGGATGGAGGTATGACTACATGGTGAGTGCCAGGCGCACTGTCTGGGGAATGGACACGCTTGAAGCTCTGACTCAGGGGGATGGACAGGACATGGGCAATATATATAACCTGAGCTTTTGTACCCCCATAATAAGCTGAAATTAAAAAAATAAAAAATAAATAAATAAATAAATAAAAAACAACAGACAAATTCCTAGGAAAAAATTACCAATATGAACTCAGGAAAATATGAATATCTGGATAGTCTATAAATGAGAAATTTAAAATACTCTCACAAAAAAACCACCAGGTTCACGTGGCTTTACTAGAGAGTTTAAACAAACTTTCAAGGAATACATTATTGCACTCTAACACAAAGTCTTTCAGAGAAGAGATAAAAAGAAACACTCCCTATTTTTTTTTGAGACAGCATCTTGCTCTGTCACCCAGGCTAAAGTGTATTGGTGCAATCATAGCTCACTGCAACCTCAAACTCCTGGGCTCAAACGATCCTCCCACCCAGCCTCCTGAGTAGCTAGGACTACAGGCGCACATCACCATGCCTGGCTAATTTTTAAAATTTTTTGTAGAAACAGGTCTCTATAAAAAATGTTGCCCAGGCTGGTCTCCAACTCCTGGCCTAAAGTGATCCTCCCACCTGAACCTCCCAAAGTGTTAGGATTATAGGTGTGAGTCACCACCACACCTGGCGCCTATTTCATTTTTGACATTAGTGTAACTTTGCTTCAATACCAGTTATGGATAGTATGAGAAATTATGGATTGATATCAATCGTAGAAAAAATTCCTAACATATCAAGTCCAACAATCCATGAAAATAATTGTACATCAAAATTGACAGCTGCAGACAAAGCAATTCATAAAATCAATACCTATTACGACAAAAACTCTTAAACTAGGAATGGAAATGGCTTATTAACCTGATATAGAATATCTACCAAAACTTTTTAGCACAGGTAAAGCTCAATGATTAAACTTTAAAAGAAAGGCACTCACTATAAAGTTGTATATATAAAATTGTAATATGCACAATTTTATATGTCAATTTTAAAAAATGCTTGGGGGAGTCTGGGAGGATAATAGTAATAAAAATAATAAATAAGGAAGGGACCTGGCATGGGCTAAAAATGATGTGTTATGAACTGGGGAGGGCCAGGATTGCACCTAATAAGCAAGGGTTAAGAAAAAAAGTTTCTGAGATCATGGAATTCAGAGACAGGAGACACCTTAGAAGGCATCTAGTTCAACCTCCCCGACAATGTAGAAATTGTTTTCAGCTTTCCCCACAAATGACCAAAAGAGTGTGTGATGAAATACTCAATGAAATGGGGACTGCATTTCTATAAAGGTATCCATTTTACTGTTGGAAAATTTCAAATGTTCACTCTGATCTATCCATTCTCAGACTTACCAAATCAGAATGTGTAATGATGGGGCCCATAAATGCACATTTAAAAAACTGAGAAAGTTTTGAAAATGACTACTCCAGATAATAGGACACATTTTTCAGCTCTAAGTACATATCAAATTTACTTGTGGAACTTAAAAAAAAGTACAGATGCATAAGCTTCAGTTGTGGTGATTCTAACTCAGCAGGTATGAAAATTTGCACTTGAAATATATCAGTGACACTACTGTCTATTGGCACAGTATTGACCACCTGTATGTGAACCTGAAGTTTTACTTTCAAGCTAGGCCACTAATTATCAAAATAGCCATCCACATTCTCTAACCTAGAGATTACTGTGCACAGAGACACAAAGGTGAAAAGAGGCGCTGGTTTGGGTTGAGAATTAGATTACAGCCAAAAAAGGGGCAAAAGCTACTGGCCTGTGTACAAATGGAAACTCTGTATGGGGACTGAAACTCTTAACTAGCTGAGGTAAGCAGCTACCTACATTACATTCACTTATTCATTTACTTAATCATCAAGTTTCTGTTGAGAGACTACTTCATGCTAAGCATAATGGGGGATACAGATAAGTCAACAGGCAATTTCCTTATATGTGGTTAAGTGTTATTGCAAGATCATGGTGGACAGTACGGGGGAAGTACAAAATATAGTGGAAGCATGTAAGAGTGGCTACCAGCCCAGACTTGATGGGCTGAGAAAGGATTCTAGAAGAAGTGATATCTAAGCTGAAATTAAAGGATGAGTAGAGTTAGCTAAGAGAAAGGAAGGATTAAGGAAGTAGGAAGTAGAAAGGAGAGGAAGAAGAAAACTAAGGCAATAGATATGTAAGGCCTGAGGACTTAACAGTAGTCAAAGATGAGGCTGCAGATAAAGGCAGAGGCCAAGATAAGATCAGCATTTACTCTGAAGGCCAAGGGCAAAGATTTTAAATTGGGAAGTGATAAGATCCAACTTGAATTTCACAAATATCACTTTGGTGAAGGAGGGAGAATAGATACATTAGGGGGATGGGTCAGGATGGAGGTAGTGTAATCAGTTAGGAAGCTGGTGCAGTACAAGAGGTAAGAAATGTTGGTGACTTAAACCAGGGCAGTGGAATTTAAGAATGGCAAAGAGTGAATGAATTTGAGAGAGATGTAAGAGGTAGAATCTATAGGACTAGTCAGGCTATAGGACTATAGGCTGATCAGATTTGGGGATACAGTTAAGAACTAGAGAATATTTCAATGTTTTTGGCTTATTGGTGCCATCTGTTGAACTAGGAAACTCAGCAGGAAGAGTTTTTGGGTGGTGGTTGAGACGGGTGTAAAAGATGATTATTTTAGTTTGGAATATGTTGACATCTAAATAGCTTTGGGGCATTCATGTAAAGGTGGGCCAATAATCAGCAAGATATTTAGTTCTAGAATTTAGGAGATAGATTTTGGCTTAAGATACAGATTTGGAAGACATAAGCAAGCGATGATAATGCAGATGAGTAAGATTGCCTAGGGAAAATCCTAGACTAAGAGATCTTAAGATGGATCAAAAATGCAAATGAAAATCACCAGACTTTCATTTAGAATTCATTTCTTCAATTTACTATGTGATTTAGAGAGAGTATTTAATTTCTTTGAACCTATTTTCAGAAGGTAGTAGTGATTGTGGCTTACCCAGTTTCACAGACAAAAGAGAGCTAAGATTATCTGAGGCAGTTCAAAGTGATACAGGTACACAAGAGGGAAGAGGATAGGGCAATTACTGGATGGTTCTCCCTCAAGGGGGAGTAGAGAATGGAAGCAGACTTGGGGAACTACGGTGGGGAGTGGCAACTGACTTTGTTTAATGGCCCTTTTTGTTTAGGTCATCCCCCAGAAGAAGTAAACCAAAGAATGACAAAAGAAAAGAATGTGTACATGGATGAAGCTTGCTGACTGACAGCTTCATTAGAGCAGAACCTGGCAGAGCTGTTCTACTGAAAAACTCCTAATCTCAGTATCTTTAATAAAGTCATTTTCTATTTGGCTGGTCACATTTCTCAGAGAATATCTCGTTTTGAGGGCAGGCTGCCAGAGTTCTGGAAGCTGATGGGGGAAAGCATACTGGCATTCTCAATATCTGAAATTCACTTAACCCTCTTATTTGCAGCAAGACAGAATTTCCCTGAAACAGACGATTTCCCAGGAAAACCATGGCGTCTCTCCCTCTCTGTTAAAATAAATACATAAACAAATATCCAATCTTCTGCCAGGGTAAAGGAGAAGCAGCTGGCTATTTATACAGAATTAGGAAAGGATCTGGGAGGTGAATCCACCAGCATCTTCTAGCAGCTTTCAACCAATCCCCTATTTTTGTGTTATACACCTTATCCTCCTACTCTTAGAGATACCTGATATCACTAATTTCAGAGCTCTCCGGGGTTCTGTAAACTTGGTTGCTTCAAGGCTTTTCCCACTGCCAGTTAGGAACAGGCTTTCTTGGGTCTGCTAAGTAAAAGATCATTTCATCAGCTTTCTAGTTTCTAAACTAGACTTTAAGGGGCTTGGGGGGTCTAAATATGGGGGTTGTTGATTGTTTCTGTCGATCATATTTCACAACAGCTCATTTCCTTGGTTTTTGGTCATTTTACAATTGTGAGGTCATGTTTTATTGAATTTAACCTATGGGAATCCTGATTGCCTAAATTGGGGATACATTATTACAAAAAGGATTTATAATTATTCTCTATGAAGGCAAAGGTGGAGGGCATGCTACTTACTAGGGATTACCTTTATTATTTTTCCAGTGTTCTAGCCTGTTGTAAAACTTTAAGGTTTAACCAGCTGACCAAGACTTATAGTGATTAAGGATTAATAATACAAATCAGGTTTTCCCAACCTCTAACTGCTCAGGGTTTGGTTTTCCCTATTTGTCCTTTTCTTGAAGAGTATAAGAAGGGGTACATTAACGATTTCCTTTTCTTCTTAGGAGAAACAGTATATCAAAATCATGATTTATATTTGTTTGTTTGCAATTTTCTGAGATCTATTTCTATGTTAGTAAGAGGGTCTCTCACAGTTTATCATGATGCTGGAAATGGAAGACTTCACTGAGGTTTCAAATTACAATTTATTGTTAAAAGATTTTAGCTAAGGTCTTGACATATAAAAAGTTTTAATTGTATATTTGCTAAAATGAAGAATTAAGGCCAAAAATCTCTTTTGGAGAGACTTTAGTACTCTGTCAAAAAATACTAAAATATGATCAGTTCTTTGAAATGAGATGATATATAGGAATAATCTATAATCTCTATAACCCAGTGCTACAAAAAATTATGTTAGCATTGAAAGAACTTGATAAACAAATAGCCCTTTGGCAATATTCACGTCCCATTTACTTCTCCTTTGAGGACAGGAAAGGCAGAATAACTAGAATAACTAGAATAACTTCTAGGTCATGAAAAGCAAAAATTACTGAAGTTTTTGAACCACTCCCTAAAAATTAGTTCGTTTAATTAATGTTTCTTTCGGAAAATACCAACATAGATGTTTGGACACTCTGCCTTGAAACTCTATGCTTTTGTAAAAAATGTTCAGAATGTCACGGTAAATCCCCCTTGATAAGTACACTGTTGCATCAAGAATATAAATATTAACAAATCCCAAGTGGGCAATAAATAATGCATTAAAATAAAAATATCACATGTAAACCCATTCATAACTGAGACAGGCCTATATAATGTTAAACAACAGCATGTGCTTGATGAAGCACAGGATCTATTTTTATGTACATATGAAATACTGAATTACAAAATATTAAATGCTCATCAATTCAGGTGTATTTGAAAGCAGCAAAAAAAAATCTATGTCTGTTTCTTTTCTGGAAATATGATTATTCAAATGAAAAATAATTGTAGCCTAAGGGTACCTTGCTATTCTATAAGTGGCCTACTAACTGTACATGCTAAAATTAAGTTTAGAGAAATCTTTAAAATTTAGTTCTTCAGTTAATAAACAGCACAGAAAGTACTAATAGTAAAAAGCCCCTGAAGTGGCTTTTAATGCCAATTATTAGGGGATCAGGGTATTACTTGACTTTAGGATTTCTAGAGGCCTTGATCTATCAATCGTACTCTTTTATTCTCTATAATCACAGTAACAAAGGAACAAAAGACACATGACCTTTTCTTAGGGCAAATTTATTATGTTTTCTTCTTCTTATAAGGTGCTAAAAATTTCTTTTCTACAAATATGAGGACATTTTTTAAAATTATAAAAGTAACTTATGGTTGTTATATATTTTATATAATTTAGGGGTATATGTGTTTCAAGCACAGAAGGGTTAAAAACGGAAATCAAAACTCTTCTAATCTGTATCCAGAGATAACCACTGCTAAGGATTTAATGTAATATGCTTTCAGATTTTTACTACCATATATATACATAGATAAATACATGCAAAATAGAATCATATTATATCTACTTTATCTAACTTCCTTTTTGCCCACCAGCAATATGTAATAGAAGTTTTTCCATATCAGTACATATCTAGATCTACTTGTTTCTACTTAGTAGCTGAACAGTATTCTAAAGAGTTGTACCATAATTAATCAATATCCAAATGGTAAGCATTTAGATTGTTTTCAATTTTTGCTCTTATAAACTAATATAGCTAGTGTCTCACATTCTAAAGTAAAACTATATATCCAGTAAAACTGAGTCATCTATCTTGTCAATTCACTTATACAACCTACAAAGTGCTTGCAATGAGTTTGAGAAGATAAATATACCCCACAAAAATCTAATAGCAGTGCCTTAAGACATAAAATATGCATAAGTTATAAGATTATGAAGAATGATACAATGAAAATCCATATATGTAGTTTAAGAAATAGAATATTACCATTACCTTTGAAGATACCCATGTTCACTGCCCTTCCTCTCTGTCCCCCAGAGGTAATTTTCTTAAATATTTTGTTTTTTATTACCTTGGTTTTCTTTATAATTTTGCCACATGTGTTTGTATCACTAAATTAAATAACCCTAAATAATATAATTACATGTTTTTGAATTTTATAAAAGTGGAATCATATTCTAATTGAATTGTCTTTTTATTTTTGCACAAAATTGTCTTAAGATTCATCCATATTGTCCTTTGTATCTGCAACTCATTCATTTTCTCTGTTAAATAATATTCTATTGTAAGAAGATATCATAATTTATGTATTCATTCTAATGCTGGTTGACAATATGAATTGTTTCAAGCTTTTTGCTTTTTCAAACAATGCTGCTATGAACATTTTGTGCGCATATCTCTCGGTGTATGTGGGCAAGAGCTCGTCTAGAATGGAATCACTGGGTCAAAGAATATGTTTCATACATAGCTTTGTAAGATAATAACAAATTATCTCATTTCTTCTCTTATACCTTATTAAATTTTCTAAAGTGGTTATGCAAACTTACACATTTACCAGCAGAGTTTACATGTTCTATTTGTTCCATAACTGTGTCAACATTTGATATTATCAGATTTTTAAATTCTTGTCAAACAGTGAGTGTAAAAGGCTATCTCATTGTGGTTTTAATTTTCATTTCTTTAATTACTGACATAGATCATCTTCTTATACAGTTATTATCCGAGTGGATTTCCTTTCTTTAGGATACTCAGATCTTTTGTCCATTTAAAATCAGGTTGTCTTTTTAAAAAAAACTTGATTTATAGGAGTTTTTTTTTTTAATAGGGACAGGGTCTCACTATGTTGTCCAGGTTGGAGTGCAGCGGCTATTCATAGGCATGATCATGGTACACTGCACTTAAGCGACCCTCCCATTTCAGACTCCTAAGTAGCTAGGATGACAGGCACCCACCACAGTGCCTGGCCTGTAGGAATTCTTATAATCTGAGTACTAATCTGTTAGCAGTTATGCTTTGCAAACCTCTCTCACTCTGAGGTTTGTGTTTTCATTCTTTTTATGGTATCTTCTGATGAACAGAAGTTCTTAATTTTAACGTAGTCAAATTTATCAGGCTTTTCTTTTAGGATTGGCACTAGTCATGACTTGTTTAACAAATCTTTCCCTACTTCAAAAGTCATAAAGATTATTTCTTGTATCATGTCTGAAAAATTTTAGGCTTTATAGATTAGCTTTTTGCGCTCTTCATAATTAAGTCATTAATCCATGTGGAATTGATTTTTGTGTATGGCATGAGGTATGTGTATATTTTTTGTGTCAATGGTATATTATGTATATGTGGTCCCAGCACTATTTATGAAATTGCTCATCTTTTTGTCAGTGGTCTAAAATGCCACTTTTGTCATAAACCATGTTTCCATATATGTGTGCATGTTGTTTCTAGGCTCTCTATTCTGTTCTATTGGTCAAATTGTTTATGATTGTGCCAATTCCACACTGTCTTAATTACTATAATCTTAAACTAATTTTTTGATAGCTGACAGGCAAATTTCTATGCTTTGTTGTTTTTCTTTAGGAGTTTATTGGTAATTATAAAGCTTTTGCTCTTCCACTTAATATTCTGATAGCAATTGCATTGCCTCTATAGATTATTTTGGGGAGAATTGATATCTTTAACATACTGAGTCTTCCAATCCACAAATATATCTTCTCATTTATTTAGGCCTTGTTTTATCCACAAATTTTATCATTAATTATATCCTGTAATTCTTGCTTTCCAATTTACCATTATTTAACATACACTTTGTTTATGTTCTGTGGAGTCCCATAAATGGTCTTTGAAATCTTAATATTTAATTAACATTTTCATCTTGTACACAAGGTTTGAGAAAGGATTTTTACGTAGCTTGTGGAGAACAGGATGTCAATGTCATAGAATATCTAAGAAGGGAGACAGGATGGGGAAACAAGATTATTTGCTTCTCCTAAATTGGGTCTTCATTATGTTTTTAGAAATTTATTTCTGTAAGATCATACACATTTTGAAGCCAACTGGAAATATTTTTTGTGCTTTACACATACAAAGTGCTTAGTAAATACTGATCTGAGTAATTAATTTATCATTTGGATTATCCATCATTGCCCTCTGCCTAATAGTACAACTGAATACTGACTCAAAGGGCTGACGTACGTGACTAGTGTCACGTCATTAACATATTAAGTCATTAAGTAATATGTAACTGAATACTTTAAAGATGACTTTTCATTTTCAAAGAGCATGTTTATATTACAGAACTAGCAAAATCTAGTATTTTTCAAGAGAAAACAAAGAACAAATGAAAAACTCTTAATATTTATGCCAAGTAATAGATAACTGTTTCTGACAGAAAGGATATAGATATTGACTCTTCCTCCTATTGGCTGTGGTAGGCTCAAGAACTGATATATTGGTAATTACTAAATATCCTAGAAAAATAAAAAGTATTCTCAAACAAGAGGAATAATCTGAAAGAACTAAAAATTACCTGTAGAGTATAATTCATCATCCTTATTATGTAATCAAACTGTTGATGGTCTAATATTGCCCGGTTTTGCTGGACATGTAAACCCAGTTCGTCAGTGAGACACTGTCTTGCTGCCTTTCCTTTAAGGGCTCTTAGTGCAGCAGGAAGGGTCTGAGGACAAGAGAGGTACAAGTGACCAAACGGTACCACTGGCAAAAAAAAAAAATAACTTTCAAACAATCATGTTGAAAATTCAAACGCATACTGTAAATCACTTAACACAGTTATTAGTAGAATTAACCTCCTAGAGAAGAGGTGATTTGCTCTTAAGACAAATGATAAAATGGATTGGTTTGTAGTTATTTTTATTTCTAAGCCAGCAAGAAAAATAAGTAGGATTAGTTTATGTGGTAAACTGAAAAAACATTAAATTCACTTTTTTTCTTCAACTCACAAAACTTTGGTTACCAAATTGACTGTTGCTTTAAAACATGAATCAAAGCCATAGACATTTAGACACCTTCTTTCTATAACCAGCCAATTCTCCAAGACAAGAATAGAAGAAAAAATTAAAATGATAAAAAACACAAGTGATTTTATACTTTTAAACTAGTCAGCTCCTTAATCACTATGCAGCTTTAATTTCTGACTGGGAAGTTCTATAATCTCTTCTCCTTTCAATATCATAATAAATAAAGAAAAAGGACTCAGCACAACAAAAATTGCTATCTCTAGGTTTATGCATTAAAACTCCTTTATTTTATTACAAGAACACTCATAAGGATGCCTCCTTCAGTTCACCATGTAGGAGTTAATTTACTTTACATACAATAATAATAAGCTTATTTAACTTGGTAAGTCTAAAAAAAGGAACAAAGGGGCAAATAAGGAGGAAAGGAAAAAGACTGAGAGTAGGAAGGCCAAATATTTTTATGGGCAAGTATAATAAACAGAATGAGAAAGCTGAAAGCAAGGGAAGTAAAAGGAAATATACGCTTTAACCATAAGAAAAAATGGAAACCAAAAAACTCAAAACATAAAGAGGCTTGGGTCATTTAGTGGAAGGGTAAAAACACTTGTACATGTTTTACCAGCTCCTTGTAATGAATGTTCAGAACTATGACAATGAATCAGTAAGAAAGGGTTACATTATGTTTAGCATACTGAATTGAAGAAGGCAAGAAAATATGCTCTAAGGAGGTAAATTTAAGTCAAATACCACAGTTTCTATAATCCATTACATATGCTAATTAGATTCTTTGCAACAAATAAAATTATATGTAAAATAAGTTTCTAAGTAATATGCCAAAATAGGGTTTAATAAACATTGTTTAAAAGTTTGAAGGAAAAAAATTACTACCAATATTTCTCTTGTGGTCACATAATTAAGCTTGGCCTAACAGTTTTAAATTTGAGACATTATTCATTTAAAATGATCAAAACACTTTACTGGGAAAAGGAACAGAATTAAAGGACAGGTCAATTGGCAACCTCAACATGCAAATCTGAAAGGAAAACGATAAATGCTTGTTTGAGAAAGATGTCATTTTATTACCTTTTCAGTCTCCAAAGTTTTATTTTCAAATATGAATGAGATGCAATTTCTAACAACTTCTAGTCTCTGTGCACTGTTGAAAACTGTCGTCACCTTATCCATTATCGAAACTAGTAAAAGAATATAAAGAAAACACAAATAAATTAAACTCCTTTGGCAACTACAAAGCAAAAGGAATAAAACTGTTTAAGACTGTTTACGTGACCAACAGTGTATTTTTATTTTATTTTTTTCTCTTGTTACATGGCATTGAAGGTGGTCCATTTCCTTATGTTGGTTACATGTTCAGGCTAGTCAATGGATAATTTCACAGGATTGATTCTAACAATACACTTAACTCATGCAAACTAATTCACGTTGCCAAATAAAATTATATTAAACAAAGGTAAACATCTATTTTAACACTACTTGTAAACAAACTGAAAGGAAATGTTTGGGGTACAAATAGCTAAGGCTCATATGCAAGAGGACTACTGACAGAAAAAGAAGTTGATATTTCTAAGATATTACCAAAGAAAAACTATTACACATACCACCAAAAAAATCATAATAGATACTACTACAAATTTGAGTAAAGGGGACTTGAGGAAAAGAAGTGGTATAAAAAAGAGAAATGTTCATGGCCAATGAATTGATATGCTGGCTTAGGAAAGTCACTTTTTAGTCTTACAAACTTAGCATCTTTTACCTTTTATGATAGGGTAGGAAAATTCTAGTCTATTACATAGGCTACAGTTACCTAAATAAATTTAACTTATTAAAAAAATATTAGGATATGAGGGAAGGTAGTATTTGTAAAAAAAAAAAAATATATATATATATACTTTCACAAAGAACTTCATCATTTGTACAAATGAGGTAGTATCAATAATTCTTAAGCCAAAAAGACTGTTTATATTTTGTGGCTGCTCTTTGGAATCTAAAACCATAATCTTTATCACCTCGTCCCATACCTAAAAAGAAAGACTATCATATCATGCTCATTAGGATCTCTTTCATCTCATCCATACAAAACCTATATTGTTCAAATAATGTCTTAAACTTTATCTTAAAATAATTCTAGGCTCACACAAAGCTGTAAAAATAGCGTTAATACAGAGAGGATCCATGTACTCACTATCCAGTTTCCTCTATGATGACACCTTATATAACAACCATAGTGCTTTATCTGAATCAGGAAAACAACAATATAATGAACTAGACTACAGATCTCACTTGGATTTTTACCAGTTTTCTTCAAATCATTTTTAATTATATAACATTAATTTTCTACATGACCATGATGGTTAAATTGATAATTTCACATGACTTTTCTGTCTGAAATGCTCATTTTAAATTATGGGCTCTGGTGCTTCCCACACACATAGGTGGCATAAACTGAAATAGAAATTTATCTACATTAGAAGAGAAAACTTACAGTCTCTAAATACCACATACTTGATTGAAAGAGCAACATCTTTAAGTTATGTTTACAAATTTTTAATTCTAAAATCTCTTCAGCGGTATTTTAAATTTTCTTCAGGCTGAGGTATTAGAAACATGTATTTTTCTTATAATGAATTTGTTTACCATCTGAATTGTTTTTTTTTTTTTTTTGAGACAGGGTTTTGCTCTGTCACCTGGGCTAGAGTACAATGGTGTCATCATAACTCATTGCAACCTCAAAATCCTGGGCTTAAGTGATCCTCCTGTCTCAGCCTCCCAAGTACCTGGGACTATTGGCATGTGCTACCACGCCTGGCTAATTTTTCTATTTTTTTGTAGAAACAGGGTCTGGCTCAGGCTGGTCTTGAACTCCCGGCCTTAAGTGATTCTCTTGCCTTGGCCTCCCAAAGTGTTAGGATTACAGGTGTAAGCCACCACGCTTGGCCCCCATCTGGAATTTTTATTTTCCTTTGGCAAATACAACTTAGTTCACATTTCATAATGATAAAGAGATTAATCACCAGGATGCCATAAACACTTGTCAGTATGTATGCATCTACTAAATCAACTTCAAAATATATCAGGAAAAATGAGGAAAGAACGAAAATGAGAAACAGGCAATTCCACTATTATAATGGGTGACTTTAACACATCTTCCTCAATAGGTGAAAAAAAATAAGAGATAAAAGTCAGTAAAGAAAGACAACACATTCGTGACTAGCCTGATCAAGAGCAAGACCCCGTCTCTACAAAACATAGAAAAAATTAGCCGGGTGTGGTGGCACATGCCTGTAGTCTTAGCTACTCGAGAGACTACGGCAGGAGAATCACTTGGGCCCAGGTGTTGCAGGTTGCAGTGAGCTATGATGATGCCACTGCACTCTAGCCCAGGCAACAGAGCAAGATGCTGTCAAGAAAGGAGGGAAATGGCCAGCTAAAAATCTATATAGAAAAAGTTAGCCAGGCATAGTGACGCATGCCTGTAGTCCTAGCTACTCGGGAGGCTGAGGCAGTACCAGGAGTCTGAGGTTGCTGTGAGCTAGGCTGATGCCACGGCACTCACTCTAGCCTGGGCAACAAAGTGAGACTCTGTCTCAAAAAAAAAAAAAAAAAGAAAGGAAGGAAGGAAAGAGAGAAGAGGAGGGGAGGGGAGGGGAGGGGAGGAGAGGGGAAGAGAGGGGAGGGGAGGGGAGGGAGAGGGAAGGGAAAGAAAACAAAAGAAAAAATAAGAAAAGAAAAGAAAAAAGAGACAGAAAACAAAGACAACACACAGGAGAAAATATGAAAATATTTGCAAATCATATATCTGATAGGGGACTTATATACAGAATATATAGAGAACTCTTACAAAACTCAATAATAACAAGACAAATAGTCCAATTTAAAAATGGGCAAATAGACATTTCTCCAGAGAAGATATATAAAGGGCCAATAAGTGCATGAAAAGATGCTGAGCATCATTAGTGGCTGAAATCAGATCCCTTATACACTGCTGGTGGAAACGTAAAATGGCACAACTGCCTTGGCAGTTTGGCAGTTCCTCAAAACACGAACATAGAATTACCATAAGACCGAGCAATTCCAATCCCAGGTATACATCTCAGGGAACTGAAAACATGTCCACACAAAAACTTGCACATGAATACTTACAGTAGCATTATTCATAATAGTCAAAATGTAGAATTAACCCCATGTCCATCAACTGATGAATAAATGACAAAACATTTGACATATATCCATACAATGGAGTATTATTCAGCCATAAAAAAGAAATGAAGTACTGATACATGCTGCAACATAGATGAATCTTGAACATATTATGTTAATTTAAAGCCAGTCACAAAAGACCACATATTATATAATTCTATTTACATAAAATGTCCAGAATAGGCAAAGCTATGAAGACAGAAAGTAGATTAATGCCTAAAGCTGGGGAGGAGGTGGTTTTGGGAGGAAACAGGGAGTGCCTGCCAATAGGTTTCTATCATATTTAGGTTATAAAAATGTTCTCAAATTAAATAATCATAATGGTTGAACAACTCTGTGAATACACTAAAAACCAATGAATGAATTGTACACCGTAAATGGGTGAATTTATGGTATATGAATTATATCTCAATAAAACTATTATTAAAAAAACAAAAGACTCTATAGTGGCAGCAGTCAGGTTATGATTACCCTTTGTGGGAGGTGGTGAACGGAATAGGGCTTCTGAGTGTTGATAATGCTCTGATTCTAGTTACATGAGTTTGTTCACTTTGTGAAAATTCATCAAATTGTACACTTTTCCTTTTTGTGTCTTGTATCTTGATTTGTGTTTTGTAAGACATCTTTATCTTCATAAAAGGTTTACTTCTAAAACAGACAGACAGACAAATACATACCAACAGGTGGACCTGCTGGCACAACACATTTCTTTTCCACTCGTGTAGCGGGAGGTGCATTCTGGTTCTTAGCAAGATTTTCCTGTATTAATTCCTGAACCCGGGTTTCATTAATCTTTGGGAAAGGAAGAATATGAACTCGCAAGTGGGATCCTTCTGTTGGGCGTGGAACTTTCTGGAATGCCATGTGAGGGTTTGGATTCTCCTGCAACATCACACATACACGCAATTATTTAAAAGTTAAAATACCAATGGCAAATTGTCATGAAGGGAGTGGGAGCTCAGAGGGACATAAACTGAAATCAGATGAATGATTATAATATCTTCATATATATGCCATAAAATAAAAAGTATCCTACTTCCTCTTACATGATCTATCAACAGCATCTGATGTAGCTAGTCACTTGTCTTCCTCTTCTATGAACACTTTCTTCACTTGGTTTTCTAGGTCTTCTTGCTACATCTTTGTCTATTTCTCATCTCTCTAATCTCTTAACTATGTGAATACCTCAGGGCTTAGTCCTTGTGTTTCTTTTTTATTAACACTTTCTTGGTGATCACTTCCCGTCTTCTATCTTTAAACCATAAAAACACCAATGATTCACAAATTTTTATGTCCAACTGAGCATTCTCCTGAACTCCATACACACACACACACACACACACACACACACAACTGTTTACATGTAGTATTTCCACTTCGATTTAAAATAACACCTTTAAACTTATGTCCAAAGTGGAGCTCTTAATTTTCACCCACCTCTAACCCTGCTTTCCTCAGTCTTCTCCGCTTCAGCCAATGGCATATTTATTTATTTTTTCACTTAGGCAAAAAGCTTAGAGTAATCTTTAAACCTTTCTCAAACTCCCAATTATCCATTCCTCTGCAAACTTTGTGGACTTTACCTCTAAAATGTTTATAACCTGGTCCCTTTTCATCAATACCTTGGTTTAAGCCAGCACCTCACATTATAGCCGTACAACAGTCTCCTAACTAGTTTCCCTGCTGCCACCCTTACTCCCTCCTTCAACACTGCAGAGTGATCTAGTTAAAAGTTTCATCACATAACTATTGAGTTCATTTCAGTGGCCCTTCATTGCACTGAGAGTAAAACCTAGTTTCTTAAAACAATTCACAAGGCCCCACAAGATCTGGCCTTTCTATATGAGTGCGCCCTATAAGTGTTTCTTCTGCTCCAGACACAAAGGCCTTCTTGTTCCTGCCTCAAAGCCTTTGCACTTAACTATTCCTCTGCCTGGAATGCCTGTACCCCCTATGAATCTGCACAGCATGCTCCCTCTCTTCTTGCATTTCTTTGCTCAAAAGCCACCTTTCCTGACCACGCTATCTAAAATTACATCCTCTCTACCCATCACACTCTCTATCCCCCTTATATTTTTCTCTATAGCACTTACCACTCTCTCACATACAATATATTTTACTTGTCTGTTATCTATCCTTTTCTCCCTAAAATGAAGCCTCATAGGCACAGATATTTCATACAATTAAAAAAATATTTTTTGTCTTTTGCTGTGTATCTACTGCATCTACAAATTGCTTGGGACAAAGCAGGCACTCTAAACCTCTTTCTACTGCATCCCAATAAGTGGGACTCAATGTTGAACACACATCAAGATTGTACTACTTGAATTAAATGTGTCAGCTAATAATGTAGACTCTTAGAGCTGGCATGAACTTTTATCCAGCCACCTAAGTTAAGTAGGATTACATTTCAAATACTTCAGGCAGAGTGGAATCCATTCTTTTATAAAGTTCTCTATGGAAGGCTGTTTACAACTATTCTTAGACCAATTCTAACACTTATCCTTTGCAACCAGAAAATTCCTACTGATCTTAGGGTATTCATGTTATAGACTAAACTCAATACTACCCTATACATCCTCTTGATAATCAAAAATGGCCAACTGTCAGCATCTATTAGAGGTGCTCCCCACAATTCTTTTTTGTTATATGGCCCAGACCCAGATAAAGGAAGGGTTGGGCTAAGGCAGATGATATAGTTAGCATGTCTCAGTAATACAACAGAAAAAATACTGCTTTAAGAGCCCAAAATCCTGAATTCTAGTTCTTGCTGTACTCCTTATTATGTGACTGATGCTGGACAAATAACTCTGGCTAAGTTATAACTTATGCTTATCTCACAAGGTTCCTCAGAAGGTGAAATCAGATATAAAATTTGTTCTTGCCAAAGTAGTCCTCATGTATGCTTTGTATTTTCTCTCTATATCTAGTGAAGACATGGAAAAATAAATATGTAAATTTTCTCTCTCACTTTCTCTCTGTGTTAGGTGTAGGAGGGCTGTTCAGAAAGTATCCAGCCATTTTATCTATGGCTGGATATTTTCTGGATAGCCCTTTTATATACATACCATATGCATTTACTTATATGTATAAGTATACATATAAACATATATATATATATTTTTTTTTTTTTTTTTCTTTCCAAGAGGTAGAGTCTCATTACATCACCCAAGCTGGTCTCAAACTTCTGGCCTCAAGCAATCCTCCCACCTCAGCCTTCCAAGTAGATGGGACTACAGGCGTGAGCCACCTCACCCAGGAAAATACGTAAAATCCTATGCCAAGTCTTAGTGATCACTCTTTCCAAACCATATGTTTAAAAACTTTGCTAAAGTTTTGTCTGGTATTAACACTGATATCACTGGTCTGTAGCGTCTGAAACTGCCTTTTTCGAAAAGTAGTATATTTGTTCCTTTCTGTTCTTTAGGCATGGTTCCTATACATACAGTGTCTTCTCAAAAATTATAAATATCAATTCTCTAAAATATAGTGGGCAGATGTGTTTCTTTAGGATGGGGAGGTGATTCATGTGGATCTTGAGGTCTGAATTATTCAAAGTATATTCTTTATTACTTCTGCTTCTATTAATCTTATTTTCTTTACCATAAAAATGAAAGCTTTAAATACATTTCCAATGATGTAAATAATATTTTTATTATAACAAATTTTAAAACATAAAAATAATAAAAATAGAAAGGAAATCATCTAAGTACTGCAGGCATCTTTTCTAGTTATAGTATATATCTCTCTTGCTATATATCTACCTTTTATCTTTCTCCAAAAATGACTTCAGGTGGTTTAGAAAAATAAGGATGCACAGATCACTTAGAGTCAAAATCTCTAAAGAGTTTGTCCTGTAATGTGATAAGCTCATCTTAAACTTTATAGGGAAGAACAAAAATCCAAAAATAGTCTAGGAAATTCTGAAGAAGAGTAAGTGGGAAAGTCAAGCTTTCCAGATATCAACACTTATATAAACCTTCAATAATTAATATAGTACAACAATTGGTATTAGTGAAGGGTCAAAAGGACAAATAGAATAGAGAGCCCAGAAATAGTACTATGTGTGAAAATGTGATACAGACATGTGGCATTAGAAGTCAGGGGGAAAGGCTGGACAATTCAATGAGAGAGATATCAATAGTATAACAAAGTGGCCGGGCGCGGTGGCTCATGACTGTAATCCTAGCACTCTGGGAGGCCAAGGCGGATGGATCACTCAAGGTCAGGAGTTCGAGACCAGCCTGAGCAAGAGCGAGACCCCGTCTCTACTAAAAATAGAAAGAAATTATCTGGCCAACTAAAATATATATAGAAAAAATTAGCCGGGCATGGTGGCGCATGCCTGTAGTCCCAGCTACTCGGGAGGCTAAGGCAGTAGGATCGCTTAAGCCCAGGAGTTTGAGGTTGCTGTGAGCTAGGCTGATGCCATGGCACTCACTCTAGCCAGGGCAACAGAGCGAGACTCTGTCTCAAGAAAAAAAAAATAGTATAACAAAGTACTTTTAGTTCATGGTCTCTGATTTCAGAACGCATGGGTTCAAATCCTAGCTTGGCCACTTACTAATAGTGTGACCTGGCGCAGTATCAATTCACTTACCCCTTGTGTTTTAGTTTCCACAACTGTAATGAAGATAAATAGTACCTACTTCATAAGGTTCTTGTGAGGATTGGATGAGTTGTTACAGGAAAGCCCTGAGAATGCACACACACACACAAACACCTCTCCAGAATAAATCTGAAGGCCGTTTTCCAAAAGTATAGGCCACATTCGTTTGAAAAATATTTATTGATTGCATATGCTATGACATGGTACCATGTTTCTAAAACTAAAATCAAGATGTCCATCACATTACCAGCTACTTAGATTTTTTTTTTGAGACACAGTCTCACTCTGTTGCCTGGGGTAGAGTGCCGTGGCATTAGCCTAGCTTACAGCAACCTCAAACTCCTGGGCTCAAGCAATCCTCCTGCCTCTGCCTCCCGAGTAGCTGGGACTACAGGCATATGCCACCATGTCCGGCTAATTTTTTCTATATATTTTAGTTGTCCAGCTAATTTCTTTCTATTTTTAGAGATGGGGTCTCGCTCTTGCTCAGGCTGGTCTCGAACTCCTGAGCTCAAACAATCCACCCACCTCGGCCTCCCAGAGTGCTAGGATTATAGGCGTGAGCCACCGCGCCCGGCCAGCTACTTAGATTTTAATAATAATAATGGTAGTAATATTCAATAAGGGTTTAAATAAAAATCATTTATTTAAAAAGATGTTTGTATTAGTTATTAATTGTATTCCAATAAGCAATTAGAAATATTGTAAACTAAATCCATATATAATTCAGAATTACAAGGATTTTTTAATCATGTTATTAATAAAACAAAATTCACAGTTGAATATCTGTAGTTGTATAGATATTCTATACCAAAATGAAGATTATGGTTATATTTACTAAATTATGATATATTCAGTTGTGTTTAGAAAATTCAAAAAAAGACTCACACCCCAAAATCTAATTGTATTTGGTTTTCCAGCTACTGTGCCTGTGCACTGCTGCCCTCTAACGGGCGGCATGATAAATGTAAAGGACCACATTTGCCACCTTGAACCTAACTTGGTCACATAAAGACTTTTGAGAAGACAGCAGCAACGAGAGGAAGTTTAGGTTAGGGCTCATTGTACTCTACATATTCTTAGAAACATGTGCTCTTACTTGTGACGCCAAATGCGATTGGACTGGTCCCTTGAAGGTTACTGAGCTCATTAAAAACTGCAGCCCAATTTTGTTGTTGAATCTCCTTGTTGAAACAAGGAAATACATTATTTTCCAACAGTACAAAGAAGCAGCCAAATTTTCACCTTTGATTCCAGAGAAATACAAGGTAATAACAAGGATTTAGATAACTAAACACTTATAGTGAACATGGCAACAATTTTTTCCAAAGCAAGAAAAATAAACTACCCAAGAAATTTGGCAAAATGCTTAGAATTTTGAATTTGGATAATGATTTTCAAGGAATGTTCTCTGTAGTCCTGCTTTAAGAGTATACTATACAGTAATGGGAGATAGAATGATTTTTCTCAGGCTTGAAATGACACACACACAAACACACACACCATCTGGTCTGGAAATATGGATCCTTCACTTCCCTTTAACAGGCTAAATGAAAATATGCCGAGGGCTTACAGAAAACAGGGCTGAGAATGCACTTCAAATAAAAGCAAAGCAAAGCAAAGCAAAGCAAAGCAAACCGAAACATAAAAACCCCAAATTCCACTGGAAATTCAAAGTAGGCAACAGCCACGCTGGGAAAAAGAAAACTTTTCCTACACATTGGTCTCAGCACTAAATGACAAATCAATGTGATCTCGTTAAAGGTTACCAAGTTTCCCAAATTAATTCAAGTTTTTAAAATTATTTAATGTGCACCAACTATACCTAGAACTATGTGGGATAGCAAGTTACACAAATTTTTTCAAATACAGTTGAAGACAATACTATTACTGGAGTTAAGTCATTAAACATAGTCAAAATGTAACTGGATTCTTCCGAGTTGCCTGGCAGTATACATGACATTGATGGAATAAAAAATCCTCAATTTTCCAACTTCACGGGCCTTTCAGTGATCACCCAATTGAATGTCTCATCCTTTATACAAACAAATTTGGTGGACAACTTTAATGTCTTATGGGCTGGTTGTCCTAGTCCAGGGCACTTCTGATATTTTGGGCTTGATAATTCTTTGTTTGGGGTAGAGGGTGGGTGTTTAGTGTAAGATGTTTACAAGTATCCCTTGCCTCAACCTACTAGATGACAGTAGCACACTCCCTCCAACTATGACAACCAAAAACGTCTCCAGACCAACTTCATGGGGGTGGGGTGAGATGGGGGATTGTTCCTGTTGAGAACCACTGCTTTAATTCATAACTTCAAATGATGATTTCCTACTCTAAGACAAGTACTCTTATCAAAAGTACCAAGGCCCCATCAGTGACTAGATAAGAGTCCTATACTTTAATTCATCTGCTGAAAAACAAGTTAAAATTACAATGAGATACTAACACAAACCCACTAGAATGGCTAAAACAAAAACAAAAAAACCAGCAACTGACAATACCAAGTATTGCTGAAAATGTGGAGCAAATGGAACTCTGATATACTACTGGTAGGAATGAAAAATACAAGTGCACAGACACGTGGGAATACAATTCAGCAGTTTCTTATAAAGTCATATACTTCAGCATCCCACTCCTAAACACTGACTCTTGAAAATTTATGTTCGCACAAAAACCTGTGCAAGTGTTTAGGGTGGTTTTATTCATAATTGCCAAAATTGTCTTTCAGTTGGCCAACAAATAAATCAAACTTTGGTTCATCCATACAATGAAATACTACTAAGCATTAAAAAGGAATAAACAACTTATATATGCAGCAACATGGCTGACTCTGAAATGCACTATGCTAAGTGAATAAAGCCAAACTCAAAAAACTATCTAATGACATTGTGGAAAAGGCAAAATTACACAGAGAGAAAACAGATCAGTGGTTGCCAAGTGCTTGAGGTGGTGAGACAATGTGAATATAAAGGAGAATTAAGGAACTTTTTGGGGTGATAGAAATGGTCTATGTAGTTATTGTGTGTTGTCAAAACCCATAGAACTTTACATTAAAAAGTATAAATTTTACTGTATGTAAAAATTATATCATGATAAACAACATATAATTAAATAAAGAAATCAGAATGGGGGAGGGAGTTTGATTTGGAGTCTATACTTTGGGTTAGGGGCTTCATTTCATCATAATAATCTAAATAAGTTTTTTATGTTTATGCCTTAACTCTCTAAGACTAAAGGTAATCACAATATTTTACTTCCTTCCTATAATGAAAAAAAATTCCTTTATTCACAGTTGACAAATAGTACAAATATTATCAGCATAGATTAAATTTGCCTGGTAGTGAAATGAAGTTTTGCAGAGATATAAAGGCTATAGATCTTATTTGATTTGGAATGGCTATTCCTATATTTGAGCTTTGTTCCTAAATTAGGATTTTAACATCTATTTGGTTCAATGCTGGGCAATGAAATATCCATAGGGCACAATTTGAAATATCATATTTATGTACTATTGCATATGCAAAACAAACTAAAAAAACTATACTATGTAAAACAGTAAAACCATGTCTAACTGATGTCTTTATGCCCTGAACGGAGGTTTTATTATGAAGTTCTTGTGTCTTAGCCCATCTTCATGTTCTCTCTCATTTTATAAGTGTATATCAAGAAACACATGGATAGGGCAGCTAAGTAGTTAAATGTGCTCTCATGCAGACACTGAAGATTCAGAAAGCCAAAGTGGGCAGACCAACTCCTGCATTATCAATAGGGCCTGGAAAGAAAAGCTGGATAGATGTGTTGCCAATAATCTTCATGGTATAAATCCTGCCAGTGCTTACACAATTTATCTTTAATGTATTTAGTCACTTCCCTCTCCTTCATTCCACATACCCATTCCAGCAAAGTCACCAAATACTTTTCTTAATTATTCAGGAAGCTCCACAAAGCTAAAAGAGCAGCTAAACCTAGTTACAATTCATCCTACTCACATTCCTAAAACTCATTAAAAAGCGATATAAAGGAGTGGTAAGAAGAAACTGGAAAATTAAGGTATGTTTTTGAAATACTTGAAAGGGAAGTTAAAAGAGAGGCTACCGGACTTCAGTGCAATAAAGTATTTACAAATATTTGAATGGAATCACCAAGTCTCAATTCTAACACAATAATAAGGAAACAGTCAAATTATATGGTTGGTTTTTACTTACCAAATGGGAATTTTAGAAATGTGATTTTTTTCAAAAAGCTGACTAGTTAAAAATAGAACTATGTGGATTATGTTCCTTGCACTGACACCATCCCGCCTCCCTACCCCCAATTTCCTGCATGACCCCAGAAAGTAACTTTACCATCATGTTCTGCTTTTTAACTTTGAAAAGTGTTTACTTCAGGAATGTTGGGATCATCATGGACTACAGAAATCTTAGAACTAGAAGGAATCTCAGAAAGTCTGATCACAGTCCACTGGGATGGTCTCAAAATTCTTATTCTTCACATATGTGTATCCTCTTCTGAAGGATATTAGTAGAATTATGTATCTAGAAAATGCCTGGCACTAGTAGGTACTTAGTAAATATATACTTAAGGAATGGAATGTATTAAATTAAATGGATTATAATTGGATTGTGAAAAAAAGCCCAATAAGGGCTCGTGAATGTAGACTACACTTGAGGGGCTCATACCCCTAGGTAACACAGTTTCTTACATAGTAATATAGTACCTCATGATGATTGCTTTAAACATGTCATTTTAAAAGGACATAGATTGTGTTTTACATTTACCTTTAAGAATATATAATTACTAGATATTCATTTTATTGTAGTTTTCAGTTCTCTGTTGGCTTAGTGTAAGCTATAAATCATAAAATTTAAGTTCTAGGATGTCAAGGAAGGAACTGTTTATTTCATCTTTGCATTAAAGTGGCTTGGCACAGTCCCTTGCATACACTGGGCACTTAGTCATGTAATAGAGACAAACTTGTGTCAAAACCCCAACTCTGGTCACTTACTGGCTATAAAATTTTACAGTTCTGGAGTAGTCTTATAAAGATCTAAGAAATAAATATTCAGCTATTAAAAGGATCAGTCCATTTGACTGATTTTATTGAACTGATTCCCACTTGACATTCTGCTATTCTTTGAAGTCCATTAATAAATCATTCCCCCACCACGGCAAGAAAAAAACTTGCTAATCTCCATTTTGCTCACTTATCTACACCTGCCCACAGGGTCATTTCCAAGATCAAATGAGAAAGTATGTTAAAGTATCCATAAAGAACAAAGTGTAAAGTCAACTACTGGAAACATCACTACTTTTTCCAACTGGGGACAAGCCAGCCTCATGGTGAAAGAACATAGGCTTAGGAATTAGATAGATGAAAATCCCTGGGTTTAAAATCTGAATTCTTTCACTTAATAGCTGTGATATATGATCCTGAGCCAATCTTCCCCAATAAAATGGGGATAATGACACTGTCTTACATTGTTCTCATAAGGATTAGAGGTAATTTATGTAAAGTGCTTAATCCCATGTCTGGGATATTGTGCTAAACACTCAATATTTATTTTTATTATTGCAGGTCAACAGGAATTTCTCACGTGATCATGTTGTACATTACTTCTACACCCCTATCATATGTGGCAAAGATCACCACAAAACACAAATGTTTCTTCTAACAGAATTCTCTTTAAGTTTCAGCATACTAATAAAAAATACCTTTATTATATTAGGCATAGTTATAAATTACTAAAAATGTGGTGAGTCAATAAATGCAAGAAATATACCCTGGCATGCAAGTTGCCAGGAAAATCATTTATTTATACCTTTGCTAAACCAATATATTATGATTTAAAATGTGATATACATAGGGATACGAAAGTTAAGAAGTAACAGCCAATTAAAGTACCCGTGTGTTAAATAATTTAAAATAGAAACTAAATTTATATTTTGACAGGCACAAAAATGCTATGGCTGATGATTTGTGCATGTGTTAGTAATATTATTGTTCCTTTTCAATTACAGGCAAAGCATACGTATTTTTAGAATTTATAATGAACCACTAGCAACTGATAAAATAGAACTTAAGAATCTTCTACTTATTTACCAAAATTTAGATGAGCACAATTCAGAATGATTTTTTTGTTTTAATATGAAACCTCTGAATTTGCTTTGTTCTCTTTCAAAAAAGTATTCATTCCCTCAAAGGAAGGTCAAAATCTGAACAGAGAACTTAAAACTCAGAAATAATTGAATAATATGAAACAAAGAAACACATTTTAGTATCTCTGCTTTTATCCAATCAGTTCTCAGATTTCAAATGAAATGTGACAAAGCACTAATGACCCAATGTACAAAATGGTCCATCTATTCAAATAACTAAATTAAACAATACCTTTCGGGGCCAGGATACTGACCCCTAAGTCCTTCTTAACTCTATTTCCTTAAAAACACATCTTCCCTTAACTTTTCCCTGGAGGACTATACTTCCCACTGACTTTACTTTTCTTAGTAAAAGGACTCAAAGCTTCACAAGTAGGAGAAATGACCAGCACTCATAAGCCAAAATCCATTTTTCCACATATACATAATCTCCCTGTCATCTCAGGCTCTTTTCTTTACCGGTACACAAATGGTTATTCCACACTTTACCACATCCCAATCCTTTTCACTTGTTGCATTTCCTCTATCCAGGGAGTATTTTCCCCCTTATGTTTCTGTGGTCACTTGCCAATTTGCTTTCTTTTTCTCAGCTTTTCACGACCTGTCTGTTCAAAACAATGCAATTCAAACAATTTTCCTGAGCCAGCTGACAATCACTGTACCAAGCTGAAGCAGAGTCCATTGGTCAGTTTCATCTGAGGTGGTTCTGGTCTTCAATGGGTCTAAACTTTGTCTCACAAAAGAGAGCCAACTGAAAATCACAATGAGGGCAAATAACAAACTGAAAAATTGTGACTAATATGTTTTCATAATACAGTGATTGACAGGAAAATGACAAACCAAAAAATTATGACCAAGATGTTTTCATAATACTGTGATTGACAGGAAAATTACTTTGAAAAGCGTGGTCTATTTTGATATACAGTATTGACTGTAATATCTTATAATTTATAATCCAGACCAAAAAGATTATCACTAGAAAGAGGAAATTTTTTAGTTTTGCAAATGAGACTCTTTATTAATATTGTACTTTTAAAATTAATGGCTGTCTAAATAAATATACTTACATTTTTGAACAGTTGCTCAGCAAGTTCTCTGATATGCTTTATCATCTTCAGTGGGTTATTTTCTTCAACTTTAATTCTCTCTACTTCAAAGGCTACCAACTTGGAAAAAGAATCATATGGCAAAACATCAACTCCAAAATATGCCAAATTTAAAAACTATGTGTAATATCATATAATTTACAAACCAAAAATATCCAAAATATATACTATTTTTAAAACAAAATATTTTAGGTTTTTGGGTTTCACCTCTATTCTGGGATTTCAGTGTCAATCAAATCCTTGGATTATGCGGTGGTCCCTCCCTGATGATTTAGGGCCCTATTTCTTCCTGGGAAAAGTCATTTCTGGAACTCAGAGAGACTCTTGTCATTCCAAGGCCTCACTCAGAAAATTCTCTCACTCAGCAAGTCAAAAGGCTCCAAACTCTTCCTTAACTCACAAAACATGAACCAAACGTTTATGTCAGGCTGCTAAGACTCTAGTCCTGGTTCCACTGACTGTGCTCTGGGACAGGTCACTCAAACTCCTGACTTCAGCTTTCTCATCTCTAAAATAAGATGGAATAACAAAATGACTTTTGGGAGACTTCTAGTTCTCAAATTACATATATCCATCTCCCTATTAACTAATTTACTGAGAGAATGGTGTGAGTGTATGTACTTAGGGTGAAGGAAACAGGGCTGACAGGGAAAAAAAAAGCTTGTGGGAGGGCAAATAGATGGATAATAAAAAGGTGTAACACAGGATTCTTCCTTCTAGGAACTAATATATTCACAGGAGCAGATATACATATAAAACTATGGCTTTACCTATTCTAGGCCAGGATTCAGAAATATAACTTTTTAGTTGTGACGAAGCTGCCAGAGAGAGTTATTAAGGGAAATTTGGATAGAAAAGAAAGAGAGTACATAAACCAATATTACTATTCACGAAGCTTCAGAGACTAACAAAATGTAGGAGCTAGAAAGGATCTTAGAGAGCATCTAATTTAATCCCATAAAACATATGTATCAATTACTTAGTTTAGAATCTAAAGGCTGATATATATGTTAGTATAATCAATAATCAATCATATTAAATGTTAGTAATCAAGAGTTAACAACCAATAATTGAGTAGAAATAATTGTCCACTTTAGGATAACATCTCCTAAATCTTCATACATATGCTTTGTGTTATCAATTAAGGCATTTGATACAGGACTTCATACTTAGAACTAAAACATGTGCCTCTTCTTTAATTCTTACCTTTGAATACTTAAATATATTTACAGAGAATAAAAGATCCTTCTCCTCTGAACAAAGGATATTTAAGACCTTGATTCCTATCTTCTCTTTATAAAATAAAATCACCAGTAACAAAATATGACCACTATTAATTATTCTCCATTATCTTGGATGCTATAAGCATTGTTCTTTTATGAACTTGAAGGAACTTTTAGATTTTTGGTTCCAAAACAGTGCTCTTTCAGAAATTGAAATGGAAATAATATTCATTGTTCTATCCACCAGAATGGGCTGCTGTGAATATACGGTTAAATGATAAATGGAAAGATGCTTTTAAAAAGGAGAAAACACAATAAATGCAAAATAGCACCCTTATTTTGATTCACATCTGCCCTATTTCTCCATTCTATTTTATTTATTTTTAAATTTTTAACTCTGTAGGACTGAAGGCATATTTCTCCCTTTTATATGGCCAATTCTGTAAAGACAGAGACTAAATCTGTCTTCCATATATTTAGTATCTCCTTCAGGAGCTAGAGAAATGTTGATTATCGATTAGTAAGAATTCCACAAAGGTAAACTATGGCTCTATGACACTGATAGATTAAACGTAACTCCAGTATGAAGTCACATATCTATACATTAAAATTAGACCTTTCTCCCTATAAAACTTATTTTAAAAATCACTGTATTATTGCCTTCAAAAATAGTTCTATTTCTACAATCACTGTTCAATTTTCAAAACGATTTTAACCAACTATTCAAAATTCAGTACAAAAATTATATGTACTTCCAAGGCATCCTATAATTAATATTTTTTCTAATTTTTCTAATCCACATTACAAATATTAAGAGGTAAGCATAATAATAAATATTTGGATTATTTTATACTTAACATATATTTATGATTTTGTATAAATATTATTACTTCCATACTTTTAACTACTTATCTAATTATGTCTATAAAATAATGAACTTATTTTATAAGAACTATACCTCATCAAAGAGATCACAAGATCTATAAGGAGGACCTCTTTCGGAAACAAAACCTGCAAATGCCATTCCATTGAGTACTTTAGTGAGGAAATCGTTCTCGACCAAACCACGCTGCCCCAAGAAAGCTGTCTGTAAAGAAAGAAAATGTGAAGTAATAATTTATCACTTGGTAATGGACAAATTGTCAAAACAAAAATGTAATAATAATATCAAAGCCTGTATAAATGCCTTCATGTGTAAATAAGTGTTGTCATAAAATACATTTCTCTCAAATAGGATTTTTGTCTGATCTGAAATACTGCATGTATTGAAAAGAATAGAAATGAATCTGTATATATGGCAGAAGGAGAAACCAGAAATTAACACTCAACTTTAAAAGAAGAACCAATTTAAAGTTAACATACTCTAAAGGAAAACATTATGTCAGTTCGACAGTATTATTACAATAAGAACTATACAAAGCAGAGATTTTAAATAATCACATTTATTAGGCTCAAAACATGGCTCAAAACATATATGGTTAGAAAAGACAGTCAAGTAGTTCTATTAAATTAGAGTCTACTTTTTGGACAGATACATACAATACAGTACTGTTATCTTACTTTATGAAAATGTATTACTGGCTCTGCATGAATTCTTATAAGTTGTAGGCATGATCTATAGCCTTGGAAAAGTTGTGCAAATAATCTAAGGAAAACTGCTCGCACTTCTTTATCCTGAAAATATAAGGAAAAACATGTTAGGTAATTTAACTTCTTAAAAACAAATGAAATGTCATCAAGTCAAACAGGTGGAAAGTAAAAAGTTGGAAAGAATAAGTCTATCTGTGTTTTCCACATGTAAGACTCCTTTGTGGCAGCCTTGAGTGGGTGGCTAGTCCATCCCATTGCTGGGTAGCTTAGGATGGTCTTCATATGGAACCAAATAAAACTTCCCCCTAGTACACTGAATTTTCCTGTGGGGAAAAAATAAGTCATGAAGTCCTCTCTTTTACTATGTTAGAGAAGAGCATATATCCCAAGTCTTTTGATTTTTATATCTACTAAAAGAATTATAGTCATAAATATAAAAAGAAAAACTTATGCAATTCTTGCAAAGTTTATCTAATTTACATACATCTATTCGTATATTAATAAGGTATGACTTAAAATCTGTTTTGATAATTCAAGTTTTAATAGAATCATCGTTTTGGAATTGTAAGGAAATTTACAGATTTATTTAGTCAACCCCTTATTTAACTGATGATAAAATGAAGGTCAAGAATGCTTAAGTTAAATATTTGTTTATAGCTCTCTGAGGCTCCTCACTGGCTACAAAACTTGCCTCTAAGAAATGCATGAGGCAAAATAAAAAAAGGGGCCTCTATTACACATTCACCCTTTTTATACCTTCTAATTGGAACTATTTTCATCCACTCACTCCTCAAACTTGATTCTCTCCTATTATCAACATGTTTTATTTCCGTTTTTGTAAGCTTCTCTTTTGTTTTTAATCCTTGCGCCTGACCCTTTCGATTTGATGCTTGGCACAGTTACTTATTCATGTCTCCTCAGGGCAGGAGTTTAGCCCTACTTTCCTTCTGGTCAGTGCGCTGCCCCACCCCACAGCTCCGCCCTGAGTAGGATACAAGAAAAGTCAGTGGCAATTCTCCTAATTTCTAATTTGTGGCACTTTTTTATTATACTGTCCCCTTTTCCCTAAATTCACTCACCTTCTTTAATAACCCTACAAATAAAAGTACAGTTCTCTTTAAAAGCATCAAGTTTAAATATTAAACTTCTTACCAGCATTTTTGAGTGGGATAAAGCTGTTCGTGGAGGAGGAAAAGCATGATCTGCTACTTCCAAATCTGGGTGTAAAATCTAAAGTAAAGAAGTTTTGTTATGTTAATTATCTTAATATCAATAAAATCTATTCTTGGGGCAATAAGATGCAAAGTGTCAGTACATGAATTATGACATATGCCCTCCATGAAATTCAATTCAGTTAGCTGAGGTCTCTCTGTAGGTACTATTGTGGAAAGATCTCCACAACAAAACATTTAGTGAAAAGACATGTTCTAGAAAAATACACATAGTATGGTCTCAATTACTTAAAAATAAAATAAACCCTAAACCTATAAATGTACATACACTGATATACATATTAATGAGAATGAAGAGTTCTAAAAGGACATAACACTAAACCGTAAAATAGTAGAACCTCTGGGAATGGAATGGTCTGGGGCAGAGCTATTTGTCTAGATAGACGAATTTTTTTAAAACAGGCATTTGTTTTTATGTTTCCCAATGTATTTAAAAATGAACGAATGAATTAATTAATTGAAATACCGAGGAGAAAGGGAATAAGCTTTAGAACTTTGCAGTCTAGAAGAGCAAAAGTATAATATAATGTGACAAGTGCTATAAACAAATGAAGTATAATACATGAAATATAAAATATGATTAGTTAATTGTAGAGAGAGCTAAACAAAAAAGAAGGGAACATTTGAGTTAGGCTTTGAAGGAAAGCAGGTTGGGGAGAAGGTGTGGAGAAGGGCTCATGCAGGACTTACACAGAAAGAAACATGAAATTGCATCAGTATATAACTTTTGTCTTTGCAGAATCATTTTTAAATACTGAAGTTTTTGATGGTATACTTAGAATAGACAAAAAGACTCAAAATAATCCCTAAAAGCAACACTAAAATATCTACAATAATTATAACCCAATCACTGAATTATTATTATAATATCACTCATTATTATAATATCTTGGTGTCTATAAAGTCATACAACATGGTTATTATATAGTTTAAGTACTGTGGTGCCATTTGATAACAATTATTTACAAACCAAACAAAGCTCATTATACATGTGTGTCAAGGCTCCCACATGGCCCATCAAATCTGATCGTTTTTTGGTCCTAGCTTGACAATATACTCTGCACTTACCTCTTATTCACAGTACCACACTATAGCACATAATCCACCATTGTGCTTAATAACTATAACAATTGGTATACTCAGTTTTAGCAAAAATGAATTTTACACTTTGATTTGGTGGTACACGTGTTGCAGGTTAAGGTATATAAGTGTGCAGCAGAACACCAACCAGGAGCCATTGACATAAGAACTAAAATCTTAATCTTTGTTAATTTTGGTACTTAATCTCTAAATAATTATTAATATCACTAGTAAGTAATCACATATCAGAGTTAATCACTATAGGATTTCTAGAAACATTAAACTTTCTTCAGTCATTCAGATACTACCTTATCAGTTTTTGCTACATATACCTACTATCTGTACAATTACATACTTAATATTTTTCTTTAAATTGTCATTACATCAACTCGCCTTTTTAAAACTAGTATTTTCTTAGATATCATCATCTATGAAATCACAGGTTTTATGTGTGTTTATATTCAAATTTATATTTAAATACATGTTATAATAAATATATAATTATTAAAATATAAAAGGTTGACTACCTACCACCCAAAATAATTTCCATGCTTCACTTTGGGAAACAGTCACCTAGTCACATCTCTGTACATTTATTCTATAGCTAAAGACCAGGAAATAGGCCTAGATATGGGATGTAATTTGTTCAATAATATTGAGTGGCAGAATGTAGATTAGAGTTCAGGTTTCCTGTGTCCTACATTAGAGTCTTTTCTATTCTATTATACCTTGTATCTCAGATTACAGATTATATTAGGAAAAGTCAGTCTTCTCTAAATTTTTCCATTTCATGGATACCACTATAACAATATAAGGACTAATACAAATTTAAAAGTTCTCTGAGAATAAAATCCTTCCTAGTAATCCTAGACCTCTAAGTTTCTATGTAAGGGGGAAAAAACAGTTTCAAACAGCCTATACTGAAACATTATTGAAGAATATGAAGGCCTTAGTTCTAGTAATATCTTAAAAAAGAATGCAGAATTTCTAAAGTTCAGTTTTCTGATGATGGATAAATGAGCATCTAAAAGGCTGTCAGTAAAATAAAATAATGTGTTTTAAAAATTCAACTAAGGTAAAATAACTCAAAAAAATTAAATTTGTTTCAATAAGAAAAACCCAGGTCACAAGATTTTTAAAAATTTTACTGCATGGAATTCTGGACATTTAATGTATCAATAAGTCACATCTTTTCTGTAGTAACTTAAAAACCTTGGCAAGACAAAATCATTGTTTTGCAAGTACCAAAGAGGAATGAGATGCCAATAAGGAGGTTAGGGAACAGAAGCTAACTTCTAATGGTGGATCTTTGGGGAATCTTGGATTTCAAGCAAGAGTCTTGTCTTGTTTTCACAGGTGTATTTCTAATACCTAACAGTGTATCTGTTACATAATAGCTACTAAATAAATATGCTTGGGAGGATCACTTAAGGCCAGGAGTTTGAGACCCGGCTGGGCAACATAGTTAGACTCTGTTCTAAAAAAATGAAAAAAAAAATTAGCTGGGTGTGGTGGCACATGCCTGTAATCCCAGCTACTAGGAAGGCTGAGGTAGGAGGATCACTTGAGCCCAGCAGTTCGAGGCTGTGGTGAGCTATGATGGTACCATTGCACTCCAGCCTGGGTGACAGAGCAAGACTGTCTTTAAATAAATAAATAAATGAATAAATAAATGAATGAATGAATGAATAAGCAAGCTGAAGGAAAGAATGAATGTAAAACAAACATTCAGTTAGGATTCAAAGTATATTCTTTTCCTTTTTTATTTTGAGAGAGGGACTCACTCTGTTGCCTGAGATAGAGTACAGTGGCATCATCACAGCTCGCTGCAAACTCAAACTCCTGGGTTCAAGTGATCCTCCTGCCTTAGTCTTTCAAGTAGCTGGGACTGCAGGTACAAGTCACTGTGCGCAGCCAATTTTTCTGTCTTTTGTAAAGATGGGGTCTTGCTCTTGCTCGGGTTGGTCTCAAACTCCTGACCTCAAGTGATCTTCCAGCCTCGACCTCCCAAAGTGCTAGGATTACAGGCATGAGCCACTGTGCCCAGCCAGGATTCAAAGTATATTCTTTAGATAGCTACCTTGTAAATGAATTCTATTCTAAATACTATATGAAAATATATTCATGTTTCAAACATACAACTCACTGTTTAAAGTAATTACACTGATGAAGATTTTTATTTACAACTATCTTAGTTTCAGAGTTAATCAAGAGAAAATTACTATTAAAAAAAAAAGTCATACCAAAGAAAGAGCTGACTGAGTCTGATGTAGAAGTGGCTCTGGGAGAGAAGAAAGGTGAATACATTCAGGAATTTTAATAGTGCCTCCATCCAAATCTGCTATGATTACATCTAACTGAAAGAGATAAAAAAATTAATCTATAATTAATAAAATGCATTTGTGTTAAGCAAATTAATTTGGCCTTGACTAATTCAAAATGAGAAGAATCAGGTATGGAAGAGGCTCTTACATATCCATAGTATTAGAATTCTGGGTTCCTGGCTTCCCAGCTACCTCATATTTCCCAGCTTCCTTTGAAATTAGGTGTGGCATGTGACTAAATTTCTGCCAATAGAACATGAGAAATGATGTGTGTCTTCCAGCCCCTCAAAATAGAGGGTCTTGCGAGGCTCTCTTATGCTTGCTCTCTTTCTTCCTCTCATAGGCTAAAACTATAAACTGGCAGCAACCCAGTCTTCAGCTTTCAAATTGATGACAATCCCTAAGGGGATTCTGTTGGAGAAACAAGGAGGAAGGAAGCCTGGACCCTAAATAACTTCATAGAGCAAATTTGTCTGGCATAATGGAACATCTCCATTGACTGCTGCATGAATGTTAAATAAAACTCCATTTTGTTTGACCCAATGCATTTTGTTCCAGTTTTAGTATATGTGCTGCTGAAGCAAGCACAGAGCCATTGCATTTTAGATGCTTTATTATAACAGTTTAGTCATATCCTGAATAAATTAGCATTTATTATAAGAATTAACAAGCAAAGCAATTAGTATACGAAGGAGTACAGTTTAGGTGCTTATGAAAAAAACTGATTTTTAGCATTTTGCAAGAGTCTTCTTAAAAATAACTTACATGAAAATGTAAGAGAAACTAGCCAAGATTAGTGAAGTTGTTACACTGATAATATGATTATAATTCATTCTAATTTATTCATTAAAATTTAAAGAACTTTACATCTGGCAACACTTGGTTTGTCCTATCTCCAATGACTAATTATATATAAACCAGATGGATATGCTTTTAATTAGTACTAATTAGGTTTTATTAAATGTTTATTGATTTACACATATTTTTATATGGTGATAACTAAGTTATATAGGAAGCAGATATCAACATACAAAGTTAGAAAGAATGTTGAATGTATGAATGAGGGTCCTGTTTACAATTATAATGTTGAATAACCTTTTGTTAGTTTAAATGACACCTCTGATTTGATTATAACTATAATTATTGTGTAATACCAGAGAGCTTACTTCTTTGCAGGCATTTAAAACTAAAACAGAAGTAGAATTAGATAGTCTTAAGTATCAGTAGATCACAGATGCCATATAACCTAACCATTCAGTAAAGAATTTTTCTTATATTCCTTGAAAAGTGTCACGTAATTTGTTTTTTACACTCTACTTACAGTGCTTGAGAGTATACCCCTTATCTTACGTAAGGAAACCAGTTCCATCACTGGGCAGCTCTAATAGTTGGAAACACTTATATTGGGCAGAAATGTTTTTATATCCACTATACCCACTGATTCTATTTTAGCCTTTTAGAGTTATAAAAAATGAACCTTAACCCTTCTATTATAACAGTAATTTAAATATTTGCCTTTAGCTATAAAATAGTATCAGGTTATTACCTAAGAAAATTTCCTTAGGGCTTTAAAGAATATAGTTTCTAAACTCTTCATAATCTTGGATGTCCTTTTCTGAAGTGCTTTATTTTGTTACAGTCCCTTGTAATGTGTGATACACATAACTAAAAGCATTATTCCACAAGTGGTTTGAACGTAGAATATTACTTTTCCTTCTCTGGTATTTCTATTCATATGGTATTAAGAATACAAAAATGTGGTGGGGGCTCATACCAAACTTGTGTTTCACTAAAACATTTCACTCTTTTGCAAATGAGTGCTTTGTTAGTTATCAGCTATTTAGTATTGACAGGTCTCACTTCAAAATATGAATAAATCAAGCACCAATAACAAAAGTATAAACAGAATATTAATTTATTATCATCCTTTCTCACATGTAAGATGAGGAATACATTAAGATATATTTAATATGCCCAAAGAGGGGTATTTTAAAACATTAATGAACTCCTTTTAAAAATCTCCCATGCTTGCTATATGGCAAAAATAATGTATTTAGACTTTTCAATGATAATTTTCTTCCATACAGTCTTTTCTACTGAAATACAACAGATTTGAATATAGTACTTAGTTGAAATGTTACAGGACTCAAAGAAATAAGAGAAGCTTCTGGACTCAATAACTAGAAATTTTAAAGATGAATACTTACAAGTTCATGGACATCAGTTTTAAAGATAGAATGTACTCCAATAATGAAAGGTGTTGGGGAACTGAGAACTTCTAGCAGCTGAGCCGGGAGAATGGGAATATAAGGATAACTGGAAATAATAAAAATATGTCAGATATATTTGTTTTTCTACAATATAAACATATTTTCTTTCATTTTTATGCTGTATGAACTTTATATTACCTATGTTTAGAAATTATCAATATGTTCAAGCTGGTTAATACTAAAATTTTGGAAAAAATGATTTAGAAATCTTCATGTGAAAGATATGATCAGATATAAGAAGACAAAAAGTAAATGGAACCCAGGCCTGCTTCCTTATCCTTTATTTCTCCTTGGCAAGCAGTCTCTTTAGGTCCTTTAATATTGTTTGAAAGCATTTTTCCTTACATAGAAACTTGACATTAGACAGTAACACTGACTCCTAATAGGTCCTCCCCTCTCAATACTAGCCAATGACTTGTCTATATAGAACAATCATTCAAATTCCATTTTCTATACGTGATTTTTGTATTTAAGAATAGCAAAAATAAAATAAGGCCAAGAACACTCTTTTATCTAAAAGGTTAAGAAAAGCACATAGATTAAAAAAAGTTTTTAAAGAAATTCTGGAGACAGTCTAAAATTTTATCTAGTTTATATGAACTAGTTTCTTAGATGTTATGATTATCAAATTGATTATAGTATATTAGAGGTAAAATATTCTACTTATAGCACTATCAGGCGTCACAGCTTAGATTTTTTTAACTCTTTATTAGGAGAAATTTTTAAAATACTACCTAAAAAATGAGAGAAAAAAGACTTATAATGAAGCCCCATGTATCCAGTCCAGTTTTGACAAGTACCAATGCATGGCCACATATATATTTCCACCCACCTTTGTTCTCTTCTCTATTATTTTGAAGAAACCCCAGGAATTATATCATTTACACATAAATAATTTAGTGGGTATCTAAGAAACATAAGAGCTCTTTTTATCAGTAAAACCATAATATCATTATAACCCCTAAAAATTAATAATAATCCTTTAATATCAAACATAGCACTGACTAAAGACCTTTATCACCAATTGTATTCAAAGAGAATTATATGTTGCTAACACTATTCAAATTAAATATTTTTTCACTAAATTAATCAATACTAAGTAATGGACAACTTGGAAATCCCAAATTCTAGGCTAGATTTTATCAGAATCATGACTCTCATAACGACTTAATTTTGTGAAATATGCCTACATAGTTCAATACCATTGTGCCATAGCATTCTGACTTATCATCAATAAGTAATGCACAATTGAGAATAAATAAAATTACCAAGAAAGAACCTCACCTATATTTAAGTGGAAACATTAAAGATTCCAGGGCTCTACAAGCATCACTAAGTCTCTGGAAACTTGCAGAATGGAAGAGAACTTTATTTTCTGTGAGTACTGCACAAAAGAGGCTCAGGACGTTTTGAATTCCTGAAAACACAAAAGCAGAGGCTTACCAAGTGCATTTAATTTTATATGTGTTGCCAACAATCATAGCCTTGGTACAGCATGGAAAACAAACCCCAATACTTTTGGAATCTCTGAAGGAAAGTATTTGGTTAAACTGTAAATTCCATATAACCTATGGGTATTTGTTTTCCCAAACTTTCAGTTTTATCTTTATTCTTCAAATCAGTGTAATATTCATTGAACATATTAGTTGTTTGGAAATATACTATCACCTTCATGAACATTCTGGGGAAGAACTTGTCCCTCTCTGCTCTCATCTGAACTCTCTGCCCCACCCCACAAAAAAAGACAACCCATTCACAAGTAGTTCATCAGAAAATAAAATTCACTGTCAGCATCATTTAGTATCAGATAAATTGTGAAGAAGGAAGGCATGTAACTGTAAGGGACTCTACCTACTTAGATTGGTAAAAAGTTTATCTTATCAAGGGGGACAATATTGCACTATACCTAAGAAAGGATATATGTCTCATAATTTAGAAATGAGTTAGAGACATTATTCTAGTGATTAACAGGTAAGTTTTTCTTTCATTCTTTGGAAAATTAATAGTGTAATAAAGAACAATTTGCCAAGGCCTAACTGGAGGTATTACTTATATTCTGTATTCTTAAATGTCACATGCTTTCTTAAGTTTTACATAATTAATAATCTCAAATATTTAAGAAATTATATTAATAATTTTTATTCCTAAGTAGCAATGTTTGTTGCTGTCTTCACAGATACATAGTTATTTAGAAATTCAATTTCTTTGGATTTCTTAAGTCAAAATCAGTTTTCTATATAATCTAGAATTGTTTCCTCATCTTCTGTAGGTCATCGTGCATTCAAAGCTGCACAATAACAGCAGAGGAGAAAATATGAAAAACAAACATTCCAGTGATAATTACTACTGATTTCACCGCAATGGTACATATACATCCTGTTGATTACTCAAATAGTAAAACATTCTGAAAAATTACTTCCTGATCTGAATTTTCTTGATAGGTTAGAGTTCTAAAATTCATTGCACCAAACATTAACAAATGTATATGTTTCCTATTTGGGGGAAAGAAAAAACACTTTCTCGAGAATCCTCCCCTTCTTTGAATAATAATCATATGTTACAAAAATAGAACACTATATATGAGCTTTCAAATGGGTAACTGAGGAATTAAAGGTCATGTTTCAAGACAGGATATATTTTAGAAAGCCTTGTTCAATTTATTATAGTTCTTTCTGGTCAACCCACAAGGAGAAAACAATATAATACTGGTCATGGCTTAAATACAAGTCATGAAAAAGGGGATTCCTCATTCATTCAAACAATATTTACTGAGCATCTACTCTATTCTACATACTGAAATACAGCAGCGAATAAAAGACAATATCCCTAGCTTCACAGATTAACAAAACTTTATATAGTTATATATTAAATAATTATCACTGACAGGCAATGTTTACTATTTGTTACAAATTTAACATTATTTCTAAACATGTTAGATATGGCAAATCTTTTTTTTTTCCCTATCATTTTTTTAGAGACAGGGTCTTGCCATGTTGCCTAGGCTGGTCTCAAATTCCTGGCCTCAAGCAATCCTACCCCCTCAACCTCCCAAAATGCTAGGATTATAGGCATGAACCACCATGCCCAGCCTGATATGCAAATCTTCTAAGTAAAAAAAGTAGTTAAGAAGTGTGGAGAATTGGGCAACTGAAAGGGGAAATAGCTCAGTTATCATGAACACAAGTTTATTCCTTTGAATGTGACATGAATTAAATATATTTTATGCACATATAAATAGAGCTTAGCAATGTGGAAAACTCTAAATATTAATATAAGAAATCAATTACCAAAAACATATGACCACAAAGAATTCAAATCTAGAACTGTGTATATCCCAAATAGCAATCCATAAAAGACCAACTCATCTAAAACTGTGTAAAAAGATACAGCACATTTCCTTCCTTCTTGAACATTCTAATTGGTTTTCTGGGTCTATGGTAATCACATCTGATTACCAAGCCCAATGGTACAGATTTCTAGTCTGTGTCAGTTCTGACTGGCCAGGTTTTTATCTACTTTTAATTCTAAATTTAACAATCAGGAAGCAAAATGAGTCTTCCGAGTAAACAATGGGGAAGGATAATCTATAGTAACTGGAGAATTATGCAAGGAACAAAAGGGTGAGAATCGTCCTGGCAGAAATAATTTTTTATTTAAAACTTCTTTGTTTCTTTTCCCCTTTCCTCCTTTCCTCCACTATTAAATCATTACAAAACTACTGAGATGTGCCAGAAATTGTTAAATTCTAGGGATGGACATAAATCTGAGACAGGCTCTTAGGAGCTTACAGTTCAGTGAAGATGGCAGATTGGAAAAAAAAATAGTTAAAACACAACAGAACAGAGAAATGCGCAAAGTGCTACAGAGCACAGAAATGGGGTTCTTTATCCTGCCACCATTTGGAAGCTGAATACATAAATGTTAGAGTAGCCATATTTTATAAAAATATTAAGCTCTAAGATGCTGAAAGAGCAAATTGAAATTTTAGACAAGAGAACACTGGAACAATGAAGAACAACACTTACTAGCTATCTTGCCTCAGAGCATTTGCATTCAATAAAGGAAAACTCAATACAAAGATAGAGCTATTTAATAGTAGCGTTTAAGTACCACAAAAGGACAATGAGGAAGATAGTTTCGAACTACAATCTTTTTGAACTGTCATCAAATTACATCGTGTGATTCTAGCAAGCATAATACACTAGTCAACAAGGACTTTATCGGTCAATGACGTCAGTGTTTGGTATTTTTACAATGGTTCTTTTACAGAACTAGCACAAATATTAAATCTTTAATTTTGAAATAGAAAGTAATCAGTTTCCTAATAACATTCTGACTACTTCCTACAACCCTGTATTCAGGCTGCACCAAACATCTCACTATTCCATGAAGGTGTTTCATGAGTTCTTGTACTGCTGCATATGCTTTTCCTTCTGGAATGCCCTTCTACTTTTCTAGCTATTAAGAGTTTGCTCTTGGTATCTCTATTATTGTGCTAATTATATTGTACTATCATTTAAAAATATATACCTGTTTCTCCACTAGGCTAAAAGCATATCTGAGACAAGGGCTGTAATTTATTCATCTATATATTCCTAATTACTAGGTCAGGACCTGGGACATGACAATGGCTTTGTAAACACCTGGTGAAAAATTATACTTCTGCTATCACATAAGTGAACAGGCGCTATAGGGACATTACTAGAGACTCCTGTGCTATTTATTGTAAGAAATTAAACTTGAACAGTTTTCTTTAGAGATTCGTAGGCCTCTGGAGTACACATGGTAAGCATTTTCTTCAGAAAAGTGCTCTAGAACAGACTACCATGGAGATTAAATTTGTTTCAAATTCCCAAAGAACATAACATTCAAACTGTCAAAAAATAATTAATCACAGATACAGTTATAGTAAAACACCAAATTTCCTATTTCCTCCTTTTCCACCCAGGATACAATATGCCATTGATAGTAATAGTCTAAACTCTTGTGTACTCAAATTTGCGAACTATCCTTTTAAAATTGTAGGGGAGAAAATATACTTTCTTTAACCCTTATAAGTTTGTAGTTAGGACAGACCACTGTAACAAAAGGTAGATTAACAAGAGAAAAATAAGCAGGCTGTTTTCAAAGTCATATATTGAATAAAGAAATGACTATTTTTTCCCATTATAAATGAGAATAAGACTAAAACAAGTAATAAAGCTCTATGAATAAGCTGAGAAAACTAAATGAACATAGAAACATGGCTTAAGGCACTAGATTTTGCTCATTTAAGGAAAAACGACAAAATCATTCTACAATTGACACATTAACTGGGTGGTTCATAAATTTAGCAATCAACATTTTCTTTCTAAAGAAAACAATTTCACATATCCTAAGCCTTCATTCTTACCTCTAGCATCTTTTCATCTTTCTGTTTTAGGGATATATATTATTTTTAATGCTGCTACAAAGTTCATATCACCACAAAAGTAATTACATAGTATTGTATGTAGAAGTTTTTCCAGGGGAAGACAAGGTGAAAATACCAAAGGTTTGCCATTAAAACATTTAAAAACAGAAATAACTTTCTGAATAGCAAGGTATAGCTACAATCAACATTTAAAGAACTTCTATGTACAAAGTAAAATTAATGTTAAGATAAGCTAAAAAAAAATCTCTTTATTTTAATAACTTTAAAAAATCTATATTTAGTACAATAGAGTATCAGTGGAGAAATACTGATGCATTGATATCTAATGAAAGACTGGCTGAAGTTAAATATGGACAAGCAAAAAGAAAGTATGCATATGAAAAGTATAAACACAGATGGTACAAGATTAATGTAGTTTAACTATGGAAACTGAGTGATGATAGTTGAAGGCCCAGGATCATATAGTAACTTTAAAAATGTCTATTGAAGAGTATACTGTGAAAATCTGGGACTATTCTAAAACAAGTATGCTTACAATTAAAACCCAAATTATAGGTGAACAAATATGACAAAAAAGGTCAAGAGAATTTTACAAGATTATATGGGTCAGGGAGGGACACCCAAGTGAAACAGGATAGATTAGATTAAAATATCAGAGGGGCTACAAAAGCCAGTTCTTTATTAACATAAAAAACCCCACCGTTTACCATACTTAAAAACACAAATCTTCAGGTAAACAACAGTAGTTCACATATGCTGCAACAAGGAAAAAAACCAAATAAACAAAAAAGATGGTAAATAAGAGATGAAGGTGATTAACAGGAAATTATGTGGAATGCAGTTTGGAATGGCAGAAGTTCACATAATTATTTTAGGCAAGCAGAGAGACCTTTTAAACTGGGAAAAACAAATTCATTATCATAACAATTCTTAGAGAGAGAACAGAGGAAATGCTATCCTTACATTTAGACCTTTCACAGGAAGACTAGTCAAGGCTACAAAAGAATCTTACAGTCTTATCTACTTCCTGTCTGTGCTTTGTAAAATCCACCACTACCACCCCACCCCCAACCCAGGTAGTGAACTCTGATAATGGTCTAATATTGGCCTTTGACAACGTCCAACCGAAATGGCTTTAGATAGAATTATCACCACCACATGCTTTAAAAACTACAACTCTGCACACAGCACTGCATCTTTCTTTCTGCCTTCCTTCCTTATCTTCCCTATTCTTTCCCTGAAAAAGTGAATTTAGAATATGCAAGCAAAAGATAATGAAGCTAAAATACTAGAAAGTAAAATAACAAAATTTGATCTTCAAATCATGTATTCTGGTACACTTCACCAGTATACAGAAAAATCTTCTAATAAGGTATGATTTGCCAGCCAAGCACTTGCAGGTAAAAAAGAAAAAAAGAAAAAAGAAAAACAGAAAAAGAAAAAACGAAAAAAAAAAAAAAAATTAAAAAAAAAGGTATGATTGCCATTTCTTCATGGCTAGTGCAGTTATTCATTTATTCAACAATGATTGATGCCTTTTATACCTAAGGGAGTATGCCAGATATAGAGAACACAAAGAATAACAAGACATGGTAGTTTCTGAAGCTCATAGTCCAGTAAGGGAAAACTCCTTATAGATAAATAGGAAACAAGCATATGACATAATTTCCATACCATCCCTGAAGACATCCTGGAACCAATACATATCAGCCCTGGACTGCCTACCTCTAGCTTTTTGTTATGTGAAACATAACTCTACTTTGCTTAAGCTGTTGCATTAGGTTTTATTTTTTTTTAAAATACAAGTTAGGTAGTCACATAAAGGACTTAAATATTTTACAACTTTAAAAAATTGTTTTATTGTAAAATCAAACAGATATAGAAAACCACACAAATCAAATGTACAGCTGAATAAATTATCTAACAAACACCACCCACCTAAAGACAGCAAACTGTTTTTTTTTTATAGTAAAACATGATTGCCAGTCTCAAAACATGATTGCCAGTCTCAAGACAGAGAACTTTTGTCAGCAACTCTAAAAGCCCCTTTCCTGTGCCCCCAATCATAATCCCCTCTATTATCATAAGTAACCATCCTGACATTCATTCATTCATTCATTCACTTATTTGAGGCAGAATCTCACTCTGTCCCTTGGGCTAGAGTGCAGTGGTGCTACCACAGCTCACTGTAACCGCAACCTCCTGCGCTCAAGCAATCCTCATTCCTCAGCCTCCCAACTACCTGGGACTACAGGCCCATGCCACCATGCCTGACTAATTTTTTTTTTTTTTTTTTAAGAGACAGAGTCTTGTTATGTTGCCTGGGCTGGTCTCAAACTCCTGGCCTCCTAAAGAATCCTCCTGCTTTGGCCTCCCAAAGGAGTAATAAGTGTGAGACACTGTAGCTGGCCAATCCTGACTTATATTACTCACTTTCCTGACTTTTTCCCTGAGGCAGTTTTATTACCCTAAAGTGCATCCCTAAATACTACAATTCAGTCTCACTCTTAAAAAATTGGGCATCTTTCAAATCTGTTTTAATCCAGAGGTTCTTCCTCCATTCCTTTCTTTTCCTTATAATTTATTTACTAAAGGACCTGAGAAATCTGACTGACAGAGTTTCCAATAGCCTGGATTTTGGTAATTACATTCTCTTGGTGCAGAGTTCAGGTTTAATCCCTCTGGCAAAACTGTAAGTAGGGTTTGGTAAGGTAAGACACGTGATATGGCTTGGTTTTCTTTCTGTGATGATAGCTGTTGATGCTTAGATCTTCATTAACTGAGGGTTGTAAAATGATGATACTCTATTTCTATCATTTCTTTGCCATTTATTAATTAGAATACTTTTTTAGAAAAGATAATTCCCCTCAACTACTATTGGGTTACCATGATTCTTCTGCTTGATAAGTTCTCAAGATAACAAGTTGGTTCTCTGACATATTCTGAGGTAGGTGACAATTCCTTTTTAATATTATGAATTCATGGATCCTAAAATATTTGTTGGGTCTCAACCAATTGCGATTATTATAATTTTTGAAGCTCAAGTTCTACCATCTTAGATCAGTTACGAGTCTCTTCAGCGTGGCTCCTGAGTTCTTTTGACAAAGCTCTGACAGTTTTTCCTTTACTGAGAAATAATTCACATACCATAAAATTTACTATTTTAAAATATATTAATACAACTCAGTGGCTTTTAGTATAGTCACAAGGTGTGCAAGTATATTAGTATCTAATTCCAGAATAATTTCATTCCCCAAAAGAAACCCCATTCCCATTACCAGTCACTTCTCATGGCCCCCTCCCTCTTACTCCTGGTAATCATTTATCTGCTCTGTCTCTATAGGTTTGCCTATTCTGGAAATTTCATATCAACAGAATCATATAAGCCAAGTTTTTGTGTCTGGATTCTTTCACTTAGTATGTTTTCAAGATCATCCATGTTGTAGTATGTGTCAATACTTCATTCTACTTTATGGCAGAATAAGTAGATATACTACAATTTGTTTATCCATTCATCAGTTGACAGACATTTGGGTTGCTTCCATTTTTTGCCTAGTATGAATAATGCTGCTATAAAATTTATGTATAAGTTTTTGTGAATATGTTTTCAATTTTCTTTTAGAATCTGACACATTTTAACATATGTACATACCTGTAAAACCATCACCACAGTCAAGATTATGAACACAAACACCATCTAAAAAGTTGCCTCATGTCCCTTTGTAATCTCTTGCTTCCCACCCACAAAGCAACCAATGACCTGTTTCTGTCACTATAAATCAGACTACCTTTTTTAGAACTTTATAAATACCTAATTGTACAGTATACATTCTTTTTTGTCTGGTATTTTCCATTCAGCATAATTACTTTCAGGTTAACCTACATTGTATGTATCAATAATTCATTTTTTCATAATGTTTAGTAGCATTTAATTGTATGGATATACCACAGATTTTTTTATCCATTTCCATTATCAATTATCACTGGTAGACACTGTGTTTATTTCCAGTTTTTTACTACCATAAATAAAATGGCTATTAACATTCATATGCAAATATTTTATGGACATGTACTAACATTTTAATAGCTGGATCTTATGGTTTGCTTAACTTTTAAAAAGAAAAGTAAAACTGTTCCAAGATAGCTGTACCATTTCACATTCCTATTAGCAATGGATAAAAGTTCCAAGTTGTTCATATTTTCACCAGTATTTAGGCAACACTGAAAAGTCACAAAACTAAATGCTCCTTTCCCTTCCTTCTGAGGGATAAGCCTCAAGTTGTGTGCCTTCCAGCAATCACACCAAGCTTTGCAGGATACAGTAAGCTTCCCCCTTCTTGGTTCTAAGCCACTGCAGACATCCAAACTATGCCAGTTCCTGCTTGGGCTTCCAATGAGGTGACACAGAAAACAAGTCCTTCTGGCAGCCTATTCAGCCAGAATTTTGGATGTGAGTTCCAATCTTCTCTCCTTCCTGCACCCTCAAGCCTGGAAGAGTTGGGGGAGGGCCTGATGTAGGTAACATGAAATTGCTCTACTTACCCCGTTTCATTGCTGCTCTTCTTGACTTTGTGCAAGCCTGGGGTACTGCAACAACTTACCTGGATTCTGGAATTGTTATACAGGTACTTCTGTCAGTGTATCTTTGTTAAATCAGTGTTTTTGTCAGGAAAGGAGGGTTGGAACTTCCTGTTGTGCCATCTGGCTAACCTCATTCCCTAAATTCTCAGTGTTGACTGTTTATCTCCTTCACTATTTTAAGCATAGTTATTTTAATTTCTGCATCTGATATCTCTATTTGCTAGAGCCCCTTTGGGTCTTTTATATTGTCTATAGTTTCTTCTGTATTTCTTTCATTAGTTTTGGTTCTCATCTTCCTGGTTATTGCTGATTGAGTGCAGGGCATGTATATAAAAATTCCAAGACATTTTGGAGGCTTAGAATGTAGTTATCTCGTTTCTGAGAGGATTTACTTTTACTTCTATAAGATGGTTAGAGACAGTAGCATCAAGGATCACCTTAATCCAAGTCAAGGAATTGAAATGATTTCAAGCTGTATTTCAGCTTCTGAGGGAGTCTGTCTACTTCTGATTTTTACGCCCTCCTAGGTTGTAGTTCTTCATGGTCTCAACTCAAAGTATAAGAGCTTTATAAAGGAATCCACCTTGGTAAAACTTGAACTCCAGGTTTCTCTTTTTCCCCATGGGAATATCAACCGTGCTGATCAGTTTCTCAGCTACTTCTTCCAAAATCATTAAGTGCCTTTAGAAAAAATGGTCCCAAATGTCTGGCTCACTTGTTTTTCTCTGGGATCATGGCTTGGTGATTCTTTACTATCTGTGATGCCTTCAAGCAGATATTGTTTATATTTGTATATCTTTTCTAGTTGTCTTTGTTAAGAGGGTTAATCTGAATTACACAGGCCACTATTATTGGAAGAGAAGTCTAGGTTTTATAAATTTATATTTTATCTATTTTTCTTAGTGGGAATGCTAATGGTATTTGGGGTAAAAATTCTTTTGGTGCATAAACATCCTGCTAATTGCAAAATGTTTAATAGCCCTGGTCCTAGCCACTAAATAGCAGTAACAACCACTTCCTTTCCCCACAAAATCATTGTACAACTCAAAGCATAAGAAATTTACATGGGATTCATTAAGTTGAAGAGAGGCTAAACATAGTGGCTCATGCCTGTAATCCCAGCACTTTGGGAGGCCCAGGTGGGAGGATTGCTTGGCCCAGGAGTTCAAGGTTAGAGTGAGCTATGATCATACCACTGCACCCTAGCCTGGGGGACAGAGCAAGACTGTGTCCCCCCCAAAATTAAAAATTTAAAAAAATTCAAAAGTACAAAAAACAAGTTCAAGAGAAATGGTAGCATTTGGGACTGTGAAATAATTTTATCTGTGTCATATTCTTCTATTCTTCTTCATAGTAAATTTTTGCCTTGATTGACCCTTTACAGGTATTCAGTCCCTTCTAAAAGTAAAAACATCAGGTGAATGGTGCCTTGCTAAAAGCAATTAAGTCAAAGGTTAGCAAGGACCATGGATGTAATCAACAAGATGTTCTTTGAAGAAGTGCCACCGGAAAGGGATCACCTATCTCATACATTAAAGAAAACAGCTTTAAATATATTAAGACTTAATTATTATGACTGAATGAGTAGAAACTTTCACAGAGAGAAGTTAGATGTAATTTTTTTAAGTTGACAAACACTGTATATATTCATGGTGTGCCACATGATGTTTTGAATATGTATATTGTAGATGGGTTAAATGGCGCTGATTAACGTATGTATTACCTCACATACTTATCTTTTTTTGTAGTAAGAACACTTAAAAATTTATTTTCTTGGTGATTTTCAAGTACATAATACATTGTTACTAACTATTGCCACCAAGTTGCATAATAGATCTCTTGAACTTATTTCTCCTAACTGAAATTTTGTATTCTTTGACCAAAGAGAGAGATACTTTTAGAGTCGGAACTCCTGAGGAGGAGGCAGATGTAATGGGGAAGAACTACTTTTGGGATTGGTATCACCATTCATTTTTATTCAGATACTGGAAGATTCTACTTATATTTACACTAATCTCTTCTAAGGTTTTCTAATTTTCACTGATTGAAGTTAAAGCAGAAGAATAAGGATGCGGACACTACTGAAAAAGGAGTGATAAGCTACAGAGCTGAGCTAGAGGTAAAATTCAACACGAGACAGGAGGGAAACAAGAGAGTAGAATTTTTGTGCAAGGAACTAAGAATTCCACGGAATTCCAGGGAAGGGACGGTTTCAACATAACCAGGAAAAGATAAACACAGATGGAGAACAATGACAATGACTGACTCAAAGACAGTGGGATGCTCATAGGCAGAAATATATAAAGGGCAAGTCAGAGGTAAAGTAAATGAGAATATCTGGGCAGCCCTGATCTGAAACATCCTCGCTTTTAAGTTACGTTATTTCTTAATAAAATGACAAGCTGCCCAATGTACACAAGATATTTTCTAGTATCTTCCTCCTAATTTTTCATCCTAGCCATTGCTAGGAAATTGGAGATAAAGTCCCAGACAGATGGTGGGATGAGAAGGATGGGACTTTTAGTCCCATCTGACAAGGCTTCTTCAAAAGCAGTTCATCTAAGGAAAAAAAAATATTAAATATACCATCTATTCATCATTTAGCATAAAGAAAATAGGGGCTGAGTTAAAAATTTTTATAAAGAATGAACACTTGGTAAGATTAGGACCCACAGAATTATATATTTATATATCAAAAATATTTAATGATTTGTTTTATCTTGATTCATGTCAAGTAATATGAACTTAAATCTTTCTTCATACAAGAAAAAAGAGAACATTGAAAACGGGAGAAAAGACATACCCAATTGTTGGAACAGGAGAGCCACACTAGTGCCTGTGACGGGAAGACTATCATGTAAAGGAGTCTGGATCAGCTGTCTATCTCCTGCGCCCAAGGAAAACAGCTTCTACAGAACGTAAGAAACATACATAAATGGTATCAGAAATTTTCTTAAATAAAAATCCCTTTGAAGTTCAATTTTAGAGCAAATGGCCACATAAGATCCAATTAACAGATGCAAAGGGCAACAATGGATAGCCCAAAACATTTAAGTTTACTTTTTGTACAACTGAAAATAGTACAAGAAAATTCAGTAGTCAAAAGTTGACAATCTAGTAGAGTTGAGACACAAAAATCACTGACAGTCATAACTGGTTAAAAGATAATAAAATGTTAGGTCAACAACTTCAGTAAAGGCCCATAAAAACAATTCTGTTACTTTAAAGTTCAGGCCCAACTATGACCAAAGTCACATTTAATATCCTGCCCTTGGTGCAGAGGTAGAAGAATAAAGGAGGAAAGAATAGGAGGGAAAAAAGGGCATAAAAATTTAAGACAAAGACAATAGGAAAGACAGAAGACAGTTAAACGGTAAAGGGCAAAGAAATGGGATGCCAATTTCACTATAAGTAACATCTTCATCAGACTGAGGACAATGTGATTTTTAGAGGGCTATCTTCTTACAATATTATATTAGAATAAACAAAATAAATTATTAACTAATCATTTCTAAGGCTTAAGGGAAGGAGTTTATTCTTTTCAAAGTACGGCTGACCTAGAAACAATAAATAAATCATAGCAGCTGAGGTTCGTATTTTTCTACCTTAGAGACAAATATGAAAATCTCAGGACATACAGAATAAATGAATCTATTCATAAGTAGTTATAATATTACAAAGAACCGTGTTGAGCATTTTCTTAATGTTACCTCCTAATTTTTAATCACGTAAACATTTTTTAAGTTAATGAAAATGAGGTATAATTATATAGAGGAGTAAGAAAGGTAAAAGAATACATTTAAAAGTTCAACTTAAGAAAGTGTACTTCTAAGAAAATATAAACTGGAGTTCAAGTTACAAAAAATATGACTTCTAATTATACCATGTGAAAGATGAACCCTGTGTTAAAATTAACCTTATGACACTAAGAAAGGAATGGATTCTTGAGTGTCTAGAAGGCAGACCATAGGGACAATGCTTAACTAAACTAGGATCCTCTTGAAAACAAAAATATTTAAAGAATTCTTTCTTTCTCTTTCTTCATAAATTAAACTAACTGGAAAAGAGGGGAAGAAGAACAGTCCTTCTCCATCTTCCTTTCTATTCTATTTACCTGAGACCCTCCAGCTGCTGGGACAAGGCAGGCACAAAGGTTTGCAATGAGACTTTCCAAGGAGACATTGAGACTGTCCACATACACAGTGTAGATTAAACCCAGGCAAGCCTGCAAAGACAAAGATGCATGTAGTTATTCATGGAAAAAGCACTAAAAATAAATCGTTGGAAATCTGCTCCTAGGAAAATTTCTCTTTGAACCTAGTAAAGTATATTCTACAGTCAACATGGAATAAATTTTAAGCAGAAAATATTATTAGGTTTATTAAATTTTCCTCTAGAACCAGAACCTCCAAATGAGCTTCTCAGATGAGTTTACAGAAAGCAGAAATCCATAATTGGTAAAACAAGTGTTTGTGTTCAGATAACTACTCTAGCAAATCTGTAGGGCTAAATTGTTTTTGCCTCAACTTACTTTGCAGAACTCCAAATTTCAAGATAAAAATGTAGAAACTTTATCTTGTTTTGTGGTTCTTATAAATCCAGAACATTTATTCTATAGAAAAAATTAACATGTAAATTATAACAAAGGATAGTAAAATAGAGACAGGATGGTAAGATTAACACTTTGAGCTCAGAAGAAGGCAGGTGGCAAAACAGAAGATAAAATATAATCTTTATGTATCTTTCAGGTTATTGAAATTTGTGACTCTGCACATTTAGTATTTGTTAGGACTTAACCATTGTCATTGAAATCTTGATACTAACTTAATTTTTTTAGAATATATATAAACTCACTTTCTGGAAAAGCTTTACAGAAATTACATATTAGCACATATATTTATAAATAAATTAAAATTGTTTCTTACATTTGAAAATTCTGAGTATCTAAAAGAAGAAAAGATCTTGGGCCGGGCGCGGTGGCTCACACCTATAATCCTAGCACTCTGGGAGGCCGAGGCGGGTGGATTGCTTGAGCTCAGGAGTTCGAGACCAGCCTGAGCAAGAGCAAGACCCCGTCTCTACTAAAAATAGAAAGAAATTATCTGGCCAACTAAAAAATATATATAAAAAAAAAAATTAGTCGGGCATGGTGGCGCATGCCTGTAGTCCCAGCTACTCGGGAGGCTGAGGCAGTAGGATCGTTTAAGCCCAGGAGTTTGAGGTTGCTGTGAGCTAGGCTGACGCCATGGCACTCACTCTAGCCCAGGCAACAAAGTGAGACTCTGTCTCAAAAAAAAAAAAAAAAAAAAGAAGAAGAAGAAAAGATCTAGAGGTAAACAATGTTTTTTTTTTTTTTTTAGATTTGTTGCCCAGGCTAGAGTGCCATGGCATCAGTCTAGCTCACAGTAACCTAAAACTCCTGGGCTCAAGTGATCCTCATGCCCCAGCCTCCAGAGTAGCTGGGACTACAGGCATGTACCACCATGCCCGGCTAATTTTTTATATATATATGTTTTTAGTTGTCCAGCTAATTTCTATTTTTTTTTTTTTAGTAGAGATGGGGGTCTCGCTCTTGCTCAGGCTGGTCTTGAACTCCTAAGCTCAAACGATCTGCCCGCCTGGGCCTCTCAGCGTGCTAGGATTACAGACGTGAGCCACCACGCCCGGCCTACACAATGTTTTAAAGCTATGTTGGCAGGATTATGATCAGAATTATTTGAAATCTCAAACACTGATCCTATTTACTTGAACCTGATTCCTCATAAGGTGAATAAACATATACGAAGTTGTTAAATCACTAATGCATTTTAAAATTACTATAGTTAATCAAATTATTTCTTTAGGATTTATAAATTTTTGATTCAATAAATATGAGACCTATTTACGACAAACAGTACATCCTTAGAATTTAAGTAGTCACATGAATTTATTCAGGTGTTCATTTCATCCAACATCCATGTATTTCTTATGTTCACACTCATTTCATTTGATTGGTAAATTCCTAAATTGATCTAATGATATTTTCAATGCAAAGAACTTACACCATGGTTCACTCAAAAGAGCTTTATACAATAAAACAAATTAATGATAACTATGAGTTCTTTACCCTAAAAATTTCTGGATAATCTAATCTGGATACCAACACCAGGCTTTTGGGAGCAAACACTTCTGCAGGCTGAATTAAACCAGACACTTCCTCTTCACCTTCAATCTCTTCCTTCTTTGTTCCCTATAAAAAGATACACTGCAATCAACAGACAGGAAGAATTTCCTAGGTTCATAACTCACAAAAGATAGACATCACACACCTTCAATATAATATACAAAAATTTCAAAATAAATTATAAAACATAATTTATAAAAATCAAACTGCAAATAATAGTTGAGAGCAAGCTAAGAGGCAAGTAGGCAAGAAATTATGAAGGAAGGAATACTTATTTCATTTTTGAAAAGCTCCTTCAGCTCCAGATATGTATCACAACTTTATTTGAGCATTTCCTTTCTGAGTGAGGTACCAGCAGTCAAAGGAAAATAAGACATGTTCAAATTGTTTTAAATAGTGACCCAAGCAATTAAAAATGATACTCACTTAAATGGAAAGTCAATTTCCAAGAGAAGAAAAAAAAGTCTGTTTCAGAAATAAGGCACTAATTTTTGTTTTTGTTTTTCTTCTTGTCTTAATCTTTCAAAGAAGGATTGTAAGGCTTGTAGAATGTGCTCAGTTCTCTTGGAAGGAAAGCACAATCAGCTCTAAATTGCTTTTGCAATTAGCAAAAATGCTGATATTTTGGGAAAACATTTTTTACACACAAAATTAAGTTTCAAAATGCATTTAATGCTACCGAACTATACGCATAAAAATGGCTAAAGTGGCAAATCTTATGTATATTTTACCATAATAAGAAAAAGAAAGTCTTGGCCAGGTGCAGTGGCTCAATCTTGTAATCCTAGCAATTTGGGAGGCTGAGGCGGGAGGATTGCTTGAGGCCAGGAGTTTGAAACCAACCTGGGCAACATAGTGAAACCCTATCTCTTAAAAAAAAAAATATATATATATATATATATATATTTTAAATATATAAATTAGCCAGGCGTGGTGACATATGCCTGTAGTCCCAGCTACTTGGGAGGCTAAGGTGGGAGGATTGCTTGAGCCCAGGAGTTCAAGGTTGCAATGAGCTATGACTGGAGCACTGCACTCCAGCCTGTGTGACAGAATGAGACTCTGCCTCAAAAAAAAAACCCAAAAAACCCCAAAGTCTTAAAGAACACCTAAGTTTCAATGACTAAATACTGGTTAATAAACTTGGAAAAATATTATTCTCATTTATGAGTCAACAAACATTTTTTGTGTACCCACTGTTCTATAATACTACTATATGACACACTGCAAAAGTTTTAAGAAAAAAAAAGGGCAAGGTAATAAAGCATTCAGACTTTTTTCTAGATGACATTTTAGGATTTAGCACATTTTCCCTAACTAGAATACCTTTCTTTTTCCTTTACACTAATCAAAGGTCTAGCTTAAAATTTATCTTCCTCCCTGAAGCCTTTTCTTTACTGATTTTTTTTCTTTCTCTTACTTTCCAGCACAGTTCACCAACATACAATAATACTTGCTTATACTTAATTTCTTCTTACAAACCTTTCCACAAAATGTGGCAAAATGTAATATTCACCTGCCTGCTTGACATTTCCCATTAGATGACCAAAAGACATCTCAAACATACTCAAAACATAGCTGCATTCTTTCTCCCTAAACCCCACTCCTCCTGCAGTATTCCTTCTCTTAGTAATGGCTATCTTATTCTTCCACTTGGCAAAACAAAAATCCTGATTTCCCTCCCTTTCATAGCCTATATCCCATTGGTCAACACATCCTGATTTCTCACCATTGCTGCCATAATACTGTGATCCACCATCATCTCTTGTCTGGATTATTAAAATAGCCTCCTTTCATCTACTTTATTTTTCTTCAGCTCCACTTTTCTTCCTTTCTGCTCTTCCAACACACTAGGCATATTCTCATCTACTGGTCTATGTACTTGCTTTTTGTCCCTTTGCCTGGAATACTCTTTCCATAGATAGCCTAATGGCTCAGTTCCTCATCTTTTTTAGGTCTTCATTCAAGCATCTTCTGCTCTAATAAACTTTTGCAGACTACCTTAGTTAAAACTGCAATGCCCTAACACTCACTATCACCTTTTTCTGCTTTATTTTTCCCCATGGCACCTGTCACTATCCAACATATTATCCATTTCACTTAATTTGTTTTTTGGTTTGTTTATCTCCTCCACTAGAATATGCTCCATAAAGGCCAGGATTTCTATTTTGTTCAATGGTGATTTCCCAATTTCTAAAATAAGGGCTGGGCATATAGTTGATACTTAATATTTACTCACTGTACACACGCAGGAATGAATTTTCTGAGTATTTTACCAAGGGAAGTCTTTTTCCTCCTACTCATGGAGGCGAAGAACTATATTTTCTATTTCGTTTAGAGCCCATTTAATTCCTAGTATAATGAAATATAACCAAGTATTAGATGTCTATGGAATGCACATATCCGAAGGGAACTATTTACTTTTTATATGTTTGATAAGGTCCATATGCTCTTGAAAGATTTTCATTTGTTACAAAGCAAAAACTAAAATTAGGCTGGTTGGTTTCTGGAATCCTTAGAAATAATAAAAATGTGATGAATATAAATTTACCAAAGATTTCCACACTTAATGAATCATATTCTTTATGGATTACTAACAAATTTGAAATGACAAAAGAATGACTAAAATTCCTGGAAGAGATAAAGCTATCCACATTTTTATGAGATTATGATAAATGCCCTACCATACCATTAGAAGTCAGCTAGAGTAAGAAGATAACCATTTCAAATGAATGACCATTAACTTACTTTAACCAAAAGACAAAATAGAATGCATTGGTCATTTATTAAAAGTTGTTTTTCAATCAAACACTCAGTGAAAGGAATAGTAGTTATTAACAAAGGAAAAAGGTCCAATATAATGTAAATCAGTCTTAAGTAAAAATAATTTCATTTTTTATATTGCTTTTTATTACAGTAGGTGACTTTTACTTTGTAAATATGCTGTAAATCCTAAAATATTATTATTCTTAGGTCCAATAACTCTCCTACAAGAATACAATGTCCCAAGTTTAGAGAAAAGTTCATATTCCTGTTTTCAAAGCAAAATGTACTGCTATAATAAAAAACAGCCATAACAAAAAACCCTCAAAACTGGTAGATAAAATGAAGTTTGTTCTACAAGATGGTTAATGTGATGTTCATGATCAAATTGTTCTACAAATAATTTATTATATAAGGGCAATACTCCTATAGTTGCTAGAATATCTTTTGTGTAATAATTATATAATGATGCTGGTTTTATTTGGTATAGTTTTACAATGACAGATCTTCACATATTGAAAAGATGTGAGAAACTTAAAAAGAAGCAGGAAATTCAAAACAGTCTATGAATGTGAGATAGTCTATGCTTTTAAATATCATATTTTACAAAATATTTTCGTATGTTTTATTAGCATATTATTTATTTATTTATTATTTATAAACCTTCTTCTAACTTAAGATTATTCCTTGTTTTTAGTAGGTCTCATTAATGATACAAATTTACCTTAAACACTGTTCATTAAATTATCTCATTGACTTGCAAGGTCACCTTATCTCTTACACATATCATAACATGCCCCAGTTTGCCCATGTATAGATATCCTTGCCTACCAATTATTGCTATGGACTACATCTGCTAGCAGGATTCTCAGCTTTTGTGTAGCTTATGTTATGTGTAGCACATAGTCCTTGTGCTTCAATAATATGGGATAAATTAGTACCCACCATACCAATTTGCCCCCAAAGTGCTATTGCTCTTCAAACATATCCTGAGACAAAATGCTAAAAAGTAATAGATTGTTGAATTTATGTGATGAATTCATATAGCAGATAAGCACAAGGTTTAGGAAGTTTATCCTGTCCATCATTTAAGTTCATCACTTCAGCTTCATCTTTGTTGTACAGCCTGATGCTTGATTTTCACATCAAAGTAACACCAAGTCTTGTCCTTTCTATCCTGAAGAGTTGTTGCATCCAACATCTCTGCTATGTTCATTTTCAACAATATCATATTACACTAAAAATCTTCCTTAAAAATCATTTCTTTAAACAATCAGTTTTAAAAAGGATAAAAGAAATTCTGCAAGTAAGAAAATTTTCAGTTCTAAATTTTCTTTTTGAAATGTAATATATTACAGTATATCATTACATAGAGTTGCCTCAGTAAAGCAATTTAAGAACTTTAAAACTTCCCAGAATTGGAAATAAAGGAGTCCAAGTAGTTGCAAAATTCTGCAAGGTCTGAAATTCCCCCCAAAACCTTCCTCACTTCTTGCCAAAAAATCTTTTAATTATGTTGATATGGTCACATGATAAAACCTGGTTTATTCTTGCATTGGTCTGGAAAATAATGAATACATAAGAAATACACATTTTAAGATAACAAGCATTTAGACAAATCAGGTTACTAGTCTTTAGCTGAGAATCAAGTTTACCTCTAGCAAAGAGAAAAGTCTGCAGATTTTCCCTATCAACAGCTTAGTTCCTAGGCTCTACAGTATTCAGAAGGCAGAACAAATTCAATTATACGGCTAGTATATATTCACTCAGAAAACTTCTTATTTTAGTGGCACACAGTTCATAAGTTACCATGCTTTTTTTTTAACACACATATAAAGCAACATTTTCCAAAGTGTTTTCTCTTGGAACGTAATAGACATTACTTCCCCCAAAGGGTCTTCTAACGAAAGAATTTTAGAAACAATAAGTTAAGCCAAGTTTCTTTACTGCAGGATTTCTCAAACTTTGAAGTGCACATATTGTTTTCAAGTCCAAGGACAGAAAGTATAGTATACAGAATTTGTCAGACTTATTGGACCTTTTCATTACAGCACATCTATAGGATCTAGTGCCCTAGGAACACATATTGGGAATGTCAACACATACAAAGTGTCAAAACTTTGTTTAATGACCATGTAACATAGCATATTCAAACATTCCACAAAGAGGACATTTGGTCATAAAAAAAAAAGTCAGGCAATAAATTCTACAATGCACATTCACCTAAAAAGTACTCCTTATTCAGAAGATAATTTGGAATAGTATTCTGTAGAACATAATTTAGGTGGAAATTTTAAAGTATATCTACTATGAACAATATTAAAATATATCTTTAAAACAAGCTGGGCATGGTGGCTCATGCCTGTAATCCCAGTGCTTTGGGAGGCTGAGGCAGGAGGATTGAGGCCAAGAGTTTGAGACCTGCCTGGGCAACATAGCAAGATCCTGTCTCTACAAAAAATTTAAAAAAATTAGTTGGGTGTGGTGACAGGCGCCTGTAGTCCTACCTACCAGGAGGCTGAGACAGGAAGATCACTTGAGCCCATGAGTTCAAGGTTATAGTTAGCTATGATTGAGCCACTGCACTCCAGCCTGGGTAACAGAGCAAGACCCTGTCTCTAAAAAAATTACACAAACACGCACACACATTTAAAATCAGATATAGTTAACGTGACAGAATAATAAAAATAATACAGTAGTAGAAGTATGTTAAATCTATGTTACCTACTTAATTTTACAAATTAGTAATCATATGCCCAGAGAGATGAAATGATTTGCCAAGGTCATACAGCTCATTAAAAGCATAACTGGGATTAACATGCCAACTCTTCCAACTCTTAGGCTACTTCTTTTTCTACTGTCTTATACTCTTATACGTAACCTATAAGAAGTAAGGTATTAGTTCAAAGAAATGGTTAAAGAAAGATAATATACAAGAAGTCAAACTGTTAATCTGAAAAGATGTTCAGATTTGTTTTCCTTTAATTATATTGGAATGTAATAATCTTTCCTGTTTTTAAGTAAAATAGTAATAACAATACACAGTTCTCACTGCAGCCCTTCCTATCCTGAAATTGTTTTCATCAAAATTTAAGAAAAGGCATTTGATATTGAAGGACTTTGGGAACTTGTTCTCAAAACTTTCTTCTGTTGCTTTAATGTCTCATATAATCTTAAGCATGTAGTATTAATTAATCATAACTAATTCAGTGATAGTTTTTCCCTACAAAATACAACTGTGAGGGGTATCAGGGACTTTTAAGATTCAGCATGCTGTCTGTTAGCCAATTTCCATTTTAAAAAGGAGGAAAGGGTGAAGACAGACAAAGCATAGCCTATACCATCCATACTATGAGAAGAATTCCCTGTGGATACTTGCATATGTCATAAAATAAATTATCAATCTATTGAATAAACTCAGAATATACAAGTCTCTCAATTTTTGTCTGTCTGAATTATGTTTATGCTAGTTTTCACTAGATTCTAAGAAGTCTAGTCTTACTCATTAAGGTCTAAGAATTAGTCTCTAGAATGCTTTCAAAGTGTAAAGTTGATTATATTATTGGCAAGCCAAGTGCCACAACTTTGCTATTCCTAATTTTTAGTTCAGTGTAGTAGATTATCATTGACTAAACCCTTCTTGAGGGAACCAAGATTTTTCCGAAAAGATATTCATCACAGTGTTATTCATAGTATTGATAAAACAGGAAATAAATGCACATCGTGGGATGGATTAAAAATATCCATATGATCAATCAGTGTATAGCCACTGTAGTAAAAAAAAATTATTGGAAGAAAATGTGTCAAACTGCTAATTTTTTTCTGCTCTCTCAATTTTCTCCCTATCCATTCTACATTTTCAACAATGAGCACAGCTTCCTTTGATAACAAGTGGAGAGGGGAATGATTGGCTTGATAGATAAATCCATCAATGTTTGTGTGTGATTTCCTCCACTGCTCCACGTTTTCACATCTAGAGATCAGTTCAGAAATCCATTTTTGTTACTTCATTTTTCCAGGTATTTCCTTAATTGCTCGGAATTAATTGTTCTATGATATTATGTTTAAATTGATTTTGTTTTCTCAAAAAACTTCTGAATTGTTTAAACAATATTTGTTGAAATGTACAAATTCCATCTATTTGTAATGATTCCACTGCTAGACACTGATCTCCTATACACAGTAGGGTCTGCCTCTGGACTACCTTTTTTTTCCCCACAATTGTTCTCATCTTTGACACTAAATTCTTGAACCCAAAACACACTGATACAATTTTTGCAGCTTTTCAATACATGTTTTAGTGTTGGATTTTTGGAGACAGAGTTAAGCACTCTTCACCTTAGCACTGAATGTCCTTGGGTAAGTCTTTTAGCCTCACCTATAAAATGGAAAAGTTAAGACCTACCAAATGGGGTTCTTGTGAAAACAAAAGAAAATAAACTATGTTAACTGAATAAAAGGGTTTAAGTGCTGTAAAATTTCAGCATAGTACCTAGAACAGGATAAGCCTTCAATTTATCATAAGCATTAAAATCTTTTTCCTATTCATAAACTTTTTGCTTGGTTTGCCCATTTTCTTTCCCCTCTTTTAGGTCTTAGCTCTTGTTTTTTAAATGTCCACTGAGTCCTTCAAATTCTATAGGACTTATTCCAATTACCCAGTCTGCAATTATTACCTATCAGATATGCTATTACTTAGCATATGGTATTTTGGAATGTCTTTGTACTTAAGTTTTAGTTCTGCCTACTAGGCTAGATTTTAAGCCCACTGAGATGAAGATACAATCTTATCCCTTCTGTCTCTCCCTCTTTATTCTTCATCTTATCCTCCTAAAAGAAACATATCTTATGCCTTCTATGTCTCTCCTTCTTTAGTCCTCATCTTATCTCCCCAAATTATAATTATTCATTCTCTCTCTCTCTGACAATCTGCTGACATATGAAATGTCTGCACTGAGAATTGTATAATTATCATTGGTTCAGAAATAGGTATATAAACACATTAAATAACATTAAAAAGACACAAAATTAAAAATTTAGATAGGTCTATGATATTTTTTAGATAAGCCATAAAAATCATATTTTACTGATTACTTTAAAAAATTTCAGATCACATTGCCTAGATGAGTAATTTGGGGAACATATCATCAAAAGTTTAATGCCAAAGTTTTGCTTGTGATTACTGACAAGTGTTACTGTATCTTGGAAAGATAACAGAGCCAAGATTTTAAAAGCTGCACAATTATACTTTGTATGGTATGTGTCCCTAAGTTCCTTCTCTTTAGGCTTCCAAATAACGCATCATAGTATATTTGGTATGAAGTAACTCACACCAAATGAGAATTAAACGATCCATTTTGAACTGATGATATGATCCAAAAATAAAAGAAAAACACATTTTAAAAAAGGACATAGCTAAACAGTTCATGCCAAAAATGAGAACAACCTCATTGATGACCTAGAAAGAAACATCTCCTGGGTTTTAATTTACTTTTTCCAAATTCTATCTCATCGTTTGTACCCTCTTTTGGACCAAGCCCAAAAGATATTAACTTTATGTTTCCAGCACAGAAAAGCAGTCTTACAATTCTGGCTAGTACCTAGTACCTAAGTATACCTATACAGAAGCCAGAATCCTCACAACTTATCTACGTTTTCAGAATCTTGGAAAAACTCATTAGAAACAGACTCTATACTTTTGTAAGGTGATTGTAAAAAATAAGTTATAATATTTGGTCCACTTAAAACGGCCAAGTGGAAAAATATCTGAGCTAAAAAGAAAAACAATTTTTTAAAACACTGATTTGAAATATACAAAGATACAGATCTCAGCTTCTAATATTCCCCACTAAAAGAAACTAAGGCTTCTTGACGAAATGGCTGATTTCAAGGGTAAGGCAGGGAAGAAATAAGATGAACCTAGATCAACTTGCTATGTTGATGCCAGCTACTTGGGAGGCTGAAGCAGGAGGACTGCTTGAGAGCAAGAGTTCAAGACCAGCCTGGGTAACACAGCAAGACTTGATCTCTAAAAGAATTTTTAAAAAATCAGTGGGGCATGGTGATGTACATCTGTAGTCCCAGCTACTAGGGAGTTTGAGGCAGGAGGACCTCTTGAGCCCAGGAGTTCAAGGCTACAGTGAACCACGATAGCATCACCGCACTCCAGCCTGGGCAGCAAGACCCTGTCTCTAAAACAATATAATAATGAAAACTATTAGTGAATTATATACAATTGAAGAAAAAACTGAATCCATGATTCCATAGCTCAGATAGATAAGAAGGAAGAGCTCTTGCTGATAGTAAAATGTCACTGCTGATTGGTAAAGGTAGAGGGAGTGTGGCGTTGAAAAATAATCATTTTGCAACCATCATAATCAAAATTGGAACAGGCAAGAATCATCAGTAAATGCTGAATCTAGGGGAGCATGATTGATGAGTAGTAGGATATTTGCATGGTCTTAGAGTGTCTTCATACAGATTATTTATTAGTTGCCAGCATAAAACAGCAATATCCAGTGGAGAAATCTGACACATAAAAGAGACAAAGAGAAAGGACAATTAAATGCAATGTGTGCAATATGTACTGGACCCTGTACTGGAAGAAAAAAACATTATAAGGTCAAATGAAAAAATTGGAATACGGATAGTGAAGTATTATACTGATATTAAATTTCCTCAGATTGATAGGTGTACTGTTTATGTTCCTTTGAAATATATTCTATAGAATTTACAGTAAAGGGAGATAATGTATGCAATTTTCTTTCAAATTGAACCTAAGGACTAACTAGATTAGGCCCACCAAACTTAACCTGCCTTGCTTGCTTTTAGTCACTTGCTTCTAGTTGATTTTAAAACCTACATAGTTAAAAGTCACCTAGTTAAGCAATACACTAGCTTCATTACAGGTAACATCTCTGACCCATGGTAATGGTTGCTTAAAGTTGTTTTTCAGGAGCTAGAGGGCAGCTCTAGTCCAGTTTGAAGCAGCTAAGGCCACCAATCCTTCAACCGGGCCTGTGCAAATGTCCAAGAGGTGACCTTTGATGTCAGAGGGCCAAAAACTCCTCCCTCAGATCATGAGAATACTGCTATTTTCTAAACACGGGTCCTACGTAAAAACAGCTTGACTACATGTGCGCAGATCATCGACTACCTCACTTTTCCTTACCTCCAGTCACCTTTCCCCAAGCCTTAGACCACCCTGATTCTTTAACCTATAAATATCCCTACACTCCATCTTCAGGGAGGTGGATGTGAGATCTCTTCTCCCGCCTCTTTGCTTGGCTGCCTTGTGAATAAACACTTTCTTTGCTGCAAAACTCATTTCAGTAATTAGCATACGGTGCAGCAGGAAGAATGAGCCTGGTTTGGTATAAAAATGGTTCAGAGAAAAAAAAATTTGTGTGTGTATGTGTGTATGGGGGAGAGGTGGAGGGAAGGAAAGAGAGTAAAGGAGAGAGGGAGGGAGGTAGGGAGGGAGGGAGGGAGAGGTAGAGGAAGAGAGATCTCTCATCAGTGGGGCAAAGTTTTAACAATAGGTGAATATTTATAAAGGATATATGGATTTTTGTACTATTCTTACAACTTTTCTGTAAGTTTGAAATTATTCCCAAATAAAAAGTTTGAAAAATATCTAAGAATTCCTAGAACCTCTTTATAAACACTGCTATAATATCTTAATATATTGCATTTCTGTCAGTTTATCTGGGGGTGGATAGTGAAGGACAGAGGAGGGAGAACCTAAATAATCATGGTTAGTTTCATTAGATAATCCTAAGGAGTTGTGAAAAAGTACCCTCAAAAATATGCCAATAACAGAAAATGCTGCTTTCTAAGCATTCACTTAAACTCTAAAGATCAACATAGAAATGAAAGGTCACCTGAAAGAGACAGAATGGCACTTGGGCTAGAGAACACTCTCTAACTTGTTTAGGCTGAATTGATCCAAACAGGAATATGATTGGCTATTTGTTGGCAACATCCATCCAAACACTATCCAGGGAAGAGGAGACTATAGTCACAGACTTCTAAGTCTTCTGTAACCATTCACAACATACAATAATCCCTAATTTCAAATAGAAGCAATAGGCTATCTTAGTCTGATAGTCATTAAATATTTCACATCAAATATTCCTTAGTTTGATTCCATAATCAAAAGGCTTCAGATTTTGATATGGCTTTCCACAAAGATCTGACAATAAGGAGTGAATGTGCTGATAATGCAGATAATGCATATTTTACTCTATGTAACTTTTAACATTTCCTGTAAATTAATAAATTAGCATGCTGGTTTAATATATCAGTCTAATGAACTTGGATAATGTGAGTCTGCAACATGACAGGTGATTTGTCTCATCTTGTACTGAAAAATCAGATTTCTGCATCCAGAAAATTAGAATCTTGGAGTTTAATAAACATAATCAAAACAACAAATGCTCTTTTGTGAAGCCATCTCAGAAAGCAGGCCAAACTTTTCCCCCAGCGGTGATACTCACTCATCTGCATATAGTAGAAATTACAGCAGATAATGCAATTTGGCTCACTCTAAAGCCCTTTATAGTTTCCTTCTTATACTACAGGACCTGGAAAGCAAAACAAACTGCCACCACTACCACCACCAAAAAACTCTACATTTTTCTGACTCCCTTGCAATGAGGTAGCTTCTGCATACAATCTGACTTCCAACAAAGAAACAACCCATGTGAGATTTAAAAGCAGAAGTCAGCAGTGTGAGACAGTGGCTACACATAGGAGCTCAGATACAATAGGGCAACTCTGATGAAGGTTATACTGTCTGATATCCAGTATCCTAAGTGCCCAGTGGTAAAAGGTGGAAAGAATGTGGTTTCTATGAGAATAGTCCCAAGCTGGGCTGTTCCTAGTATCCAGAATTGGCTTCCTGTTGTCCCTCGCCCCCAAAATTCCAAAAGTTGCCTAATACTTTGTCATAAATCATTTTTGCTTAAATTAGCAAAAGTAGATCCAATTGTCTGAAACTAAGAGCCTCTACTAATATTCTGAAAGAACAACTATTTTAAATTTCTATAGTGCTAGCCTATGAATTTCAGTCTGATCATGTCGATAATACTACCATTTATGAGTTAACATTTATGTGGGTGCTTAAACAATAATGTCAAGCATTGTGATAAATAATTTACAAACATTCTTATTAAATGCTTTATGTTCTGTAAAAGATCCCCTGGGAGAAGGACTGTCAGTCAGGGAAAATCATAGGATCAACAGGAGAGGAAACCATTCTTAATAAACCAATTCATGGATATGATATCTTTAGAAAAAATCAGATGACGTCCAATATGGTTAAAAAGGACAACTGAATTTAAAAAGTAACTGTACCATGTTGCTTTCCTTCCAAACATTATAAGTTTTTTTACCTGGAGATTGATCTCTGCCTCATAGAAGGTTAGGCATGAGCAGTAATGTCGATCTGAGTCAATATCTGTCAGGACGACCACAAAGAACGTTGGCTGCTTCCTCTCTCTGGACAGCTGCCACCCACCAGGCTGACAAAACTAAATGGAATAGAAAAAAATTATCATATTTTAAAAGTATAAAATTTATTATCCATTAACCTCTGAATTTCTACCTGATGTAGTATGTCACTTTAGCAACATTTTTTAAAAGTTCATGTACAGATTCATAATATAGAAAACTTTCATAAATGTACATATGTATTTTACAAAGACAGCCTAGATTTTCCACAGATGCCACTCTAGGATACCATTTCTGAGACCTAGGTTGGCATATCAAAATGAAGGACTTTCCCCCAACTATGGGAATAAACCATGGAATAAGATAAGTTGGAGATAAAGTGCAAAGTATGTACCACCAAAGGAAACCAGAATTAAAAACTTCCTTATGAATCTAAGAGTCTTCAATTCAGTACGATGCAAAATACTTTGTTTGCCAAGACAGATCACATTCTGGGCTACCAAACACACTTTAACAAATTTAATAGAAATCACACAATGTTTGCTCTCAAACCGCAATGGAAGTAACTAGAAATCAATAACAGAAAGATAGCTAGAAAATCTACAATACTTGGAGGTTAAACAATATGCTTTTAAATAATGCATGGATCAAAGATGAAATCTCAAGAGAAATTTGTAAAATACTTTGAACTAAATGAAAATGAAAATACAACTTATTGAAATTTGTGGGACACAGCAAAAGCAGTACTTAAAGAAAAATTTATATCATTGAATGTATATATTAGAAAAGAAGAAAGATCTAAAATCTGTAATCTAAGCTTTGATGTTAGGAAACTAGAAAATAGAGCAGATGAAATCCAAAGTAAGCTGAAAAAAGAAGTAAAGTTAGTGGCAAAATCAATGATATTGAAAATAGAAAATCAATAGAGAAAATCAACAAAATCAAAAGCTGGTTCTTTTGAAAAGATCAATAATATCAGTAAGTCTCTAGCCAGGCTAAGAAAAAAAGAGAGAAGACACAACTTACTAATATCAGAAATGAAAGAGAAGATGTCAGTGCAGATCCCAGGGACATTTATAAGATACTCCAGGAATACTGTGAACAACTCTAAGCCCACAATTTAGATAATCTAGATGAAATGAACAAATTTCTTGAAAGATCCAATCTGCCAAAACTCACACAAGAAACCATCAGAATAGACCCATATTATTATAAAAATGGAATCAGTAATTGATAACTCTCCAAAACAGAGAGCACCAGGCCAAGATGGAATCACTTTTAAACTCTACCAAACATTTAAGGAAGAACGCCTTCTGTATCCGTGGGTTCTGCATCTGTGGATTTGAACAACCATGGATCAAAAGTATTTGGAAAAAAAATTTTTTTTAAAACAAAACAATACAAAAATGATACAAATTAAAAAATATAGTATAACAACTATTTACATTGTAGTAGATATTATAAGTAATCTATTAATAGAAATGATTTAAAGTACACAAGAGGATGTTTGTAGGTTACATGTAAATATTATGCCATTTTACATAAGAGACTCAAGCATCCTCAGATTTTGGTAATCCAGATGGTGGGAGGGATGATTATATATCAACTTTTAATAATCTGTTTCACAAGACAGAAGCAAAGGGACTACCTCCTAACTCATGAGGCCAGCACTACCCTAATACCAAAACCAGACAAAGACACTACAAGAGAAAAAAAAACCCCACAGACCAGTATCTCTCATAAACATAAAAGCAAAAATCCTCCACAAAAGGTTAGCAAATTGAATTCAACAATGTATAAAATGAACATCACAACCAAGTAGAATTTATCCCAGGTATGCAAAGATGGTTCATCATTCAAAAATCAATTAAAGCAATGTATCACATTAACAGGCTACAAAAGAATAAGCACATGATCACATCAAAAGATGCAGAAAATGCATTTGGCAAAATCTAATACCCACTGATGCGAAAAACTCTCAGAAAACCAGAAATAGAGGGGAACTTCCTCAACTTGATAAAGAACATCTATAAAAAACCTACAGCTAACATCATACTTAATGATGACAGCTCAAAGCTTTCCAACTAAGATCAGGAATAAAGTACGGATGCCCCTTTCACTACCACTTCTCAACATTGTATTGGAGATCCTAGCTAACGCGATAAAAAGAAAAGGAAATAAAAGATATACATATTGGGAAGGAAAAAATAAAAAACTTTTTGTTCACAGATAACACGATTGTATACAAAGAAGATCTGAAAGAAATGACAAAAAAAACCCAAAACAACAACACAAAACACACAAAACCTCCTGGAACTAATAAGAAACCATAGTAAAGTTCCAGGATACAAGATTAATATATAAAAAGCAATCACTTTCCTACATGCTAGCAATAAACAAGTGGAATTTGAAATAAAAATACAATGCCATTTATATTAGCACCACACAAAATTAAATACCTAGGTATAAATCTAACAAAATATGTATGAGACCTATGTAAGGAAACCTTCAAAACTCTGATGAAAGAAATCAAAGAAAAACTAAATAAAATGGAGAGAGATTCCAGGCTCATGGATAGGAAGACTCAATATTGACATCAGTTCTTCCCACTTTTACCTACAGATTAAATGCAATTCCCCCCCAAAAACCCAGCAAGTTATTTTGTGGATATCAACAAAATGATCCTAATGTTTATAAGGAGAGGCAAAAGACCCAGCATAGCCAACACGATATTGAAAGAGAAGAACAAAGGGGGAGGACTGACACCACCCAACTTCAAGACTTACTATAAAGCTATAGTAATCAAGACAGTGTGGTATTAGCAAAAGAACAGGCAAATAGATCAAAGGAACAGATTATAGAGCCCAGAAATAGACCCATATAAGTATCTTCAGCTGATCTTACATACACATGCAAAGTGCTTAAAAAAGCTCCTGGCTCAAAGTTCAGTGGATTTAGATGTTAATCCAACCTCAGTTTCTATCACCATCCACTTGACATTTTCTTTCCCCTTCTGTACAGACCTTTTCTAAAGCCTGCTCCACTTGTCATTGTCTTATTGTCCCGTTGTCTTAGTCTAGAGACATCAGAAAAGATCTAGATGATTTACTACATTTGGAGAGAAATATTAGTCATGTTCACAGCTTCTTTAGAGAATGAAAAATTCCATCTTTAAGCAGACATCATAAGGAATATATGAAGAAATAGCATGAAAAGCTTAGATACCTTAATTAGCCAATAAGTGAAAACAAATCTCTCTAGTACGTTTTTAGTTAGAAATGGCAATTCATTCAACACATATTTTTTGATCACTTAAATATCATTTATTCTACAAAGTCTTCTCTGAAACAACCCAGTTTCTCTAGCCCTCTCCAAACCAAAGAATCAGACAGTCCCTCTCCTGTACTCCCAAACCATTTTTATTATCAATAACAACATAAGAAAAATAATCTGTCCCCTATATTACCGTAAAACTTCTTATCTATTCCACTAATCTCATATAGAAAAGTTGACATCAGTGTCTTTATCTTTACAGGTACAGTCATCCCTCTGTATCCTTGGGATCCCTTGTTGATTCATAAAACTGTGGATGCTCAAGTCCCCCAGTTAGCCCTGAGGAACCTGCAGATACAAAAAGTCAACCGTCTGTACCCACACATTTTTCTCTCAAAAATCCATCTTTATTAAGTTCCATATCTCAGGCTTATTTGTAACCGTAATACACCTTTTATTATTCTAGAATAGCAGCTCTCAAAGTATAATATACAGAATCATAGAAGTCCCAAGGTCAAAACGATTTTCATAATAATACTAGGATATTGGTCGTTTCTTTCATGTAGGTAAAGCTGCTTATAGGAATCAAAGCAGTGGCACTAAATTATACTAGTAGTCACTGAATTCTTCATAGCTGCATATCTGCAATTTTTTCATAAGTCAGTTTCTGCTAAGAAGGCCCTTGATGAAGCAATAAATGTTCTGATTTCATTATAACTCAACCCTTGAGTACATAACTTTTAAAATCTGTTTCAAATAATAAGCACATATAAAGCACTTTTGCCACATGGGGAAATACGATAGTTGCCTAGAGAAAAAACACAAACTGTGAACTGAACTGGATGCTTTTTTTTAAGAAACACCATTTTTCACTTGAAAGAATAACTGACAAAATATCCTTTGTATATAAACATACATTTGGCAGACATTTTCTCAAAATAAATAAACTGGGCCTGTCATTTCAAGATAAAAATCTGAGACTATTTAATACCAATGATAAAATATGAGCCTTGAAGTACCATCATAAGCCTGACAGTTTTGAAATACTTTAAGACTTTTCTGACAGATATAAAGTAACATTAATTAATGTTGTATTTTAATTATATAATGACATGTGCTAATATTGGGAAGACCTATATAACTCATTGAATCCATATTTGCCAATGACCATGCATGTAAAAGATCCATTCAAAGTACAAGGCAGACCAATACATCTTAATGTAACCAAATATGAAAAGTTCATTGATGTGGTTACAGATACCACATTGCAATTAATCTTTAAGTTTTTCTGCAAAAAAAAAAAAAAAGAAAGAAACTACTATTTGTTGAGTGTTGGCATAGTATTCAAAGAAGAGTATCCACAATTACCTGAAAAGGCTATTAAATACCCCTTCCTTTTATAACTACACGTTTGTGAGATCTAGTTTTCTTCACATACTTCAACCAAAAAAACAAATCACAAGAGCTTGAATGCAGAAGCAGGTATGAGGGTTCATTGTCTTCTATCAAGCCGAATATCAAAGATATTTACAAAAATCTAAAACAATTCCACTTTCCCCTATTTTTTTTGTTTTGTAAAATACAGTTATTTTTCATAAAAACATGGTATTTACATGAACATGTAATTAGGCTTTGTTATTTAAAAATGAATAAATATTTTTAAAAATTTTAGTTGTAGGCCAGGTATGGAGGCTTTCTCCTGTAATCCTAGCACTTTGGGAGGCCAAGGCGGGAGGACTACTTGAGGTCAGAAGTTTGAGACCAGTTTGGGCAACATAAGGGACCTCATCTTTACAAAAGTCACAAAAATTAGCTGTGTGTGGTGGCATGCCTGTTGTCCCCGCTACTGGGGAGGCTAAGGCAGAAGGATCTCCTGATCTCAGGAGTTTGAGGTGGCAGTGAGCTACGATGAAACCACTGCACTCTAACTCAGGCAACGGAGTGAGACCTTGTCTCAAAAAAAGTTTTTTTTAGTTGTAATTTCTCATATGTAAATGAATAGAAAATACCACATAAACAAAACCTTTTAAGAGTTCTCAATGATTGGTGGGAGTATAAAGGGTATTAAGACCCAAAAGTGTGGGAAGCACTGTTTTAGTGAGAATAGGTGTTAACATGTAACTGCCCTTGGCTTAAACTGCAGAAAGGTATAATCCTTGGTAAAACCCAGGAATTTTATAATGTTACAACTAAACCCAGAAGTGTCTTTCAAAATCCCTTTACTTTCTCTCAACAAACTTCTTTCCTGAATTAGGTACATCATTTTCTAAAATAAGTCTCAGAATCAGAAAAAAGATATCTCAGCTGGGGTTATAAAATAAAATAATGTTACAGCCTGCATCACCAGTTCTATCACCACCACAAACTACCCTTTTGATACATAGTGAATCAGTTCTGTGCACTGATAGCAAATAATCCCATTCTTATACAATTCTATCACTCATGATCATTAGCTGATCATTGAGGTTGGTCAATGGTACTAAAAAATATACACCAGAGAATGATAGCTGCATGGTTTCACAAAATTTAAAAAAACAGGTTTTCAACAAGGAAAAAACTAAATTTCTTTATTTTAGTTCTAATTCTATAAGACATATTTGACTTCTGAAACTGAAGTTACCTGTCACTGAGCAGAGTTCACAAATAACAAAGCATATACAGTAAGCATAAACAGTAATCCCCTCTTATCTACAGAGGAGGATACATTCTAAGACACACACCACACACCCTTACCCCTGACCCGTGCATGCCTGAAAGTGTGAATAGTACTAAACCCCATATGGATGATGTTTTTTCCTATACATATATACCTATGATAAAATTTAATTTATAAATTAGACACAGAGATTAATAATAACTAATATTATAATAAAATATAACACTTACAAGAATGTACTATAGTAAAGGTTATGTGAATGAGGTCTCTCTCCCAAAATATCTTATTGTATTATACTTACCCTTCTTGCAATGATGTGAGACGATACAATGTCTGCATGATGAGATGAAAGATGGATGTCCTAAACATTGTGACTTAGCATTAGGGTACTACTGACTTTCTGAGGGTAAGTCAGATGAGTTGGCTACTAAGTAACTAATGGGCCAGTAGCATATACAATATGGATATGCTGGACAAAGGGATGATTCACGTCCAGACAGGATAGTGTGAGATTTAATCACACTATTCAGAATGGTGGACAATTTAAAACTAATGAATTGTTCATATTTGGAATTTTACATTTAATATTTTTTGGACCATGGCTGACCATGGGTAACTAAAACCACAGAAAGCAAAACCACAGATAAGAAGGGACTACTGGTCTTTAGCAGCCGCGGGTTACAGTGTAGACATGGCCAAGTTCAAGAACCACACCACACACAACCAGTCCCAAAAGCGGCACAGAAATGGCATCAAGAAACCCTGATCACAAAGATATGAATCTCCTAAGGGGGTGGACTCCAAGTTCCTGAGGAACATGCGCTTTGCCAAGAAGCACAACAAGAAGGGCCTGAAGAAGATGCAGGCCAACAACGCCAAGGCCATGAGTGCACGTGCTGAAGCTATCAAGGCCCTCGTAAAGCTCAAGGAGGTTAAGGCTAAGATCCCAAAGGGCATGAGCCACAAGCTCAGTCGACTTGCCTACATTGCCCACCCTAAGCTTGGGAAGCGTGTTCATGCGCGCATTGCCAAGGGTCTCAGGCTTTGCCAGCCAAAGGCCAAGGATCAAACCAAGGCCCAGTCTAAGACCTAGTCTAAGGCCCAGTCCAAGGTCCAATCTGCGGCTTCAGCTGCAGCACCAGCTTCAGTTCCAGCTCCAGCTCAGGCTCCCAAAGGTGCCCAGGCCCCCATGAAGGCTCCAGAGTAGAGGCCTCTGTCTGCCAACATGAGGACAGAAGGACTGGTGTGACCTCTGGGCTGCTGTCTGCATGGGGCTGGGGTCCTCCTGTACTATTTGTACGAATAAACCTGAGGCAGGATCAAAAAAAAAAAAAAAAACAAGAAGGGACTACTGTACATCTACTACTTAAATAAGCAATCAGAGTGTGGAGGCAAGATGGCAGACAAGAAACACCTCCAGCTAGAGTGTCTCTGCAAGAAGGAAAGATTTTAGATGAAAGTGAAGAAAACAAATAGGCAGACAAACACATAATAGATGAGGGTAGGAAGGAAGGGTGCCTAAACCTACAGGAGACTCCACAGGAAGAGGCTGCAGAGCAGAACTGGAAGGTGAAAGGCATCAGCAGGGTCTAAGCCCAGAGAGGGTTGGAGATCAGCGACAAGGGTAGGTGGAGCAGTTTAAATTTCCTTCTCTTACATCTTGGACTGCTGGTAGGCTCCCAAGCTGCTAGAGAGACCTGCCAACACCAGGCCAGAGACTGCTGCCACCAGTGAGTGGCCACCCTCTTACAGATAGGGCACTAGGCTCCCAGTTCCCTTGGGATGCCTCTTGCCCCACAGACCCAAGCAGATCAGCAGGCGCCATATTGCTTCCTTCTCCCCTTCCCGTCCCCTACTCACAGCTGCCGAGAGAGACAATTCAGCCACCACCCAGAGGCATCCACAAGGAACAGGACCTTTCCTTTTGGGGCCCTGTCGTGGACTGAGGGGTACTTGGACTGTGAGCTCCCTACCTGCTGGCCCTCCCTGGTGCTGCTTGCCTGGTGACTCCAGCAGAGCGAGGCAAACCCCGAGGTAGAAAGATACTGATAAAGCCTGGGCATCCTGTGGGTGACTTGGGTCCAGCATTCCTCTGCCTGGTATGGTCAGTGATTGATCTCCAGGACCTGGGAGACAGGCCTGCAGGCCAGATCCTGTACACACAGGTCTCAATCACATTGCCCGGGGACACAGAACGGGTATTTGTGAACTAGTCTACTGAGGTATGTGTGCCTTCAGGGGCAGACTGAGTCAGTCCTCACTGCAGCATGCTCAAGGGGTACACTCAGCCCATGGGAGGGCCATGCTCCCGGCTCATGCCGTGATCCTGGACAGGGAACCTCACGGCATGCCTCACAGTCAGGGGGAGCTCAACCCCAGAGAAACCATGGAATAGGGGAGGGTGGAAAGGAGCGAGGCCTGCTACAGACTGCAGGTCTCAGATAGCCTCACATGCAGACTTTCTGGTTGAGTGAGGCCCTTTCAGCCTCTCCCTGGTAGCTTTGCCCAGAGGCAGGGAACAGACCTTTGACCCCTTCCTTCTGAAATCATTTGTGGAACATGAGGGCAGGCTCATCCAACCTAGCCCCACCCAGCCTCACTTCCTCACTTCCTACTCCTGCTGGGGTGGTGAAGAAGGACATACCTGGAAGTTCCAGGGCCCTATAAAGCACCTGAGGCACTAGAGTGCCTCTCCAGAGGAACCAGAGCTGGTTACAGGATCCAAAAACAACACTGCAGCTTGCTCCTCCCAGCAAGTGACATTTACTAACAGGGAGGTCAATTTGGATGCCCTTTCACTGCATTTACTGACTCATCACACAAGGTATGGTCGAATCTCACTCACAAGCACCACCTACTGGCTCAGACATTAAACTGGCTGTGTCATTATCTAAAGGAAAATCCAAAGGTAAGAAGCAACAGCTGCTCCAGATGGGAAGGAATCAGTGAAAAAACTCCAGAAGTATGAAGAATCAAATGGAAAGGATACCCCCGAAGAGGAACACCAGCTCTCTAGCAATGGATACCAACCAAATTCAGAACACTGAAATGACAGAAGAATTTCTAACATGGATTGTAAGAAAACTCAATGATACGTAAGAGAAAATGGATACCCAACACAAAGAAACAACAAAAAAAATCCAGGACTTGGAAGAAAAATTCACTAAATAAACTGAAATACTGAAGAAAAATCAAACAGAACTTCTGGAAATGAAGAATTTATTCAAGGAATTGCAAAACACAATGGAAAGGCTAAGGATAGGGTAGATCAAGCAGAAGAAAGAATCTCAGGGATTGAAGACTACACCTTTCAATTAAACAAGTCAGTTGCAGAGATAGAGCATAGAAATAAAAGAGTCTACAAACCTACAAGAAATGTGGGATTATGTGAAGCACCTAACATGAGAATCATAGGCATCCCTGAGGGTGAAGAAGAAAATACACCAGGGATGGATGAAGTATTTGAGGATATAATAGAGGAAAATTTCCCTGGCCTGGCTAAAAAACTAGATATCCAGGTAAAAGAAGCCGAAAGGACTCCTGGGAGATTGACTGCAAACAGGAAGACACCGTGACATACAGTCATCAGATTGGCCAAAATGAACATGAAAGAGGCCCTACAACAAGCCATAAGGCAAAAGCAGCAGGTAACCTACAAAGAAACCGCTTCACCCCCGACTAACTCACTCCAGACTTCTTAACTGAGACCTTACAAGCCAGAAGACACTAGGGCCCCATTCTCAGTCTTCTCAAACAAAAAAACACCCAGTCTAGAATCTTGTATCCTGCAAAACTAAGTTTCTTATACGAAGGAGAAATAAAGACCTTCTCAGACAAGCAAAGACTGAGAAAATTCATCAAGACAAGATCTGCCCTCTGGGAAGTACTCAGAACAGTATTACACATGGATCAGAATAAGAGACACTCCCAGTATAAAATCATCCATTCAAAAGCTAAAGGTCTAAGGCCAGATACCACAATGGCTCAAGAGAGAACACAAAGCAACAAAGTTCAACTCAACAGGATGAACAGAAATCTTCCCCACTTACCAATTCTTTCAATAAATGTGAATGGCTTGAATTGCCCACTAAAGAGACATAGGCTGACCAAATGGATAAACATACACAAACCAAATATCTGCTGTCTTCAGGAAACACATCTAACCCACAAGGATGCATTTAGACTTAACGTGAAGGGATGGAAAACAATATTCCATGCAAATGAAAACCAAAACAAAGCTGGCATAGCAGTTCTGATTTCAGATAACTTAGTCTTCAAATCAACAAAAGTAATGAAAGACAAAGAGGGTCACTATATAATGGTGAAGGGTACAATTCAACAAGAAGACATAATAATTCTAAATATTTATTCACCTAACTCAGGTGCACCCAGATTCAAAAAGCAAATCCAACTTGATCTAAACAAAATGATAAACAGCAGCACCATAATAGCTGGGGACTTCAACACACCTCTGACAGAACAAGACAGATCCTCCAAACAGAAAATAAACAAAGAAACAATGGACTTAAACAGAACTCTAGAACAAATGGGCCTGACATTTACAGAACATTCTACTCCAAAACCACTGAATATATGTTTTTCTCATGAGCTCATGGAATATTACCTAAGATTGACCATATCCTAGGACACAAAACATGTCTCAACACATTTAAAAAAATACAAATTACATCATGCATCTTCTCAGACCACAGTGGAATAAAATGAGAAATCAACTCCAACAGAAACTCTTATCTATACACAAAGATATGAGAACTAAACAACCTTCTGCTGAACGATTATTGGGTTAAGGAGGTAATTAAGATGGAAATCAAAAGATTCTTTGAACTAAATGATAAAGGAGACACAAGTTATCAAAATCTGTGGGACACACCTAAAGCGGTCCTGAGAGAAAAATTTATATCCATAAATGCCTACATCCAAAAGACAGAAAGATCACAAATAAACAATCTAATGAATCGTCTCAAAGAACTGGAAAAGGATGAGCAAACTGACCCCAAACCCAGTAGAAGAAAAGAAATTACAAAGACCAGAGCAGAACTAAATGAAATCTATAACCAAAAAAAAACTATACAGAAGATTAATAAAACAAAAAGCTGGTTCTTTGAAAAAATAAACATTTACATGCCTCTTGCTAGATTAAGGAGAAGCAGAAAAGAAAGGACTCTAATAAGCTCAATCAGGAGTGAAAAAGGAGAAATTAAATGATATCATGGAAATACAAAATACCATCCATGAATAATATAAAAACCTCTATGCACATAAACTTGAAAACATGGAGGAACTGGGAAAATTCTTAGAAACACAGTCTCCCCAGGTTCAATCAGGAAGAAACAGAATTCCTGAAAAGACCAATATCAAATACTAAAACTGAAGCAGCAATTTAAAAACTTCCTAATAAAAAAAGTCCCAGACCACATGGTTTCACACCTGAATTTTACCAGATCAACAAAGAAGAACTGGTGCCTATTCAACAGTAATTATTTCACAACATCAAGAAGGAAGGAATCCTCCCCAACATGTTTTATGAAGCCAACATCACCCTGATACCAACCACAACCAGGAAAGGATGCAACATGAAAAGAAAACTACAGACCAATATCCCTTATAAATACAGATGCAAAAATTCTCAATAAAATCATAGCAAACCAAATTCAGGTGCTTATCAAAAAGTAATCTGTGACGACCAAGTAGGCTTCATCCCAGAGATGTAGGGATGGTTCAACATATCTATAAATGTAATTCACCACATACACAGAAGCAAAAACACAGACCATAATGATCCTCTCAACAGACTCAGAAAAAGCATTTGACAAAACTAAGCACCCTTTTATGATAAGAATGCTTAACAAAATAGGCATAGACAGGACTTACCTAAAATGATAAAAGCTGTATATGATAAACCCATAGCCAACATCAAACTGAACAGAGAAAAACAGAAAGCATTCTGCTTAGAACTGAAACCAGACAAAATTGCCTTCTATCACCACTTCTATTCAACAGAGTGCTGGAAGTCCTAGCGGGAGCAGTCAGGCAAGAGAAGGAAATCAAGGGCATCCAAATGGGGGAAGAAGAGGTCAAACTATTGCTCTTTGCTGACTAGATGATCTTATACCTAGAAAACCCCAAAGATTCTGCCATGAGACTACTGGAATTGACCAACAAATTCAGCGAAATCTCAGGTTACAAAATCAATGTACATAAATCAGTAGCATTCCTATACACCAACAACAAACTGAGAATCAAATCAAAGATTCATTACCCTTCAAAATAGCAACAAAGAAAATAAAATACCTAGGAATATATTTAATTAAGGAGGTGAAAGAACTCTACAGGGAGAACTAGGAAACACTGAAGAAGAAAATAGTAGAGGACGTAAATGGGTGGAAAACCACACCATGCTCATGGGTCGGCAGAATCTACACCGTTAAAATGTTTATACTACCTAAAGTGATCTACAGATTCAATGCAATCCCTATTAAAATACCAACATCATTTTTTGCAGATGTAGATAAAATAATTCTATGCTTTGTATGGAACAAGAGAAGACCCCTTTATAGCAAAAGCAATCTTATGCAAAAAGAACAAATTGGGAGGCAACGATTTACCAGACTTCAAACTATACTACAAGGCTATAGTAACTAAAACAGCATGGTACTGGCAAAAGAACAGAGATATAGATCTTTGGAATAGGATGGAGATCCCAGATATAAAGCTATCCTCATGTTGTCATCTTACATTCGACAAAGTATACAAAAGCATACATTGGGGAAAAGAAATCTCTATTCAATAAGTGGTGCTGGTAAAACTGGATATCCACATGCAGGAGACTGAAACTGGATCTCTCACCTCTCACCTCTCACAGAAATCAACTCACGATGGATAATAGACTTAGACCTAAGGTGAAAAACCTTAAGAATACTGGAAGAAAATGTGGGAAAGATTCTTTTAGACTTCAGCCTAGGTAAAGAATTTATGAAGAAGACCCCCAAAGCAATCACAGCAACAACAAAAATAAACAAATGGGACCTGATCAAATTAAAAAGCTTCTGCACAGCCAAGGAAACTATAATTAGAGTGAATAGACAACCTACAGAATGGGAGAAAATATTTGCTTTCTACACATCTGATAAAGGGCTGATAACAAAAACCTTAAGAAAATCAACAAGAAAAAAATCAAACAACCCCATCAATAAATGGGCAAAGGACATGAACAGAAACTTTTCAAAGAAGACAGACTAATGGCCAGCAACTATATAAAATAGTGCTCAACATCTCTAATAATTAGGGAAATGGAAATCAAAACTACAATGAGATATCACCTAACTCCAGTGAGAATGGTCCCTATCAAAAAGTCCCAAAACAACAAATGCTGGTGAGGATGTGGAGAGACAGTAACACTCTTACACTGCTGGTAGGACTATAAATTAGTACAACCCCTGTGGAAAGTAATTTGGAGATACCTCGAAGACCTAAAAATAGAAATACTATTTGATTCAGCAATCCCACTCCTAGGCATCTACCCAAAGGAGAAAACGTCATTCTATAACAAAGACATCTGCACTCCAATGTTTACAGTAGTACAATTTACAATTGCAAAGATGTGGAAAAAACCCAAATGTCCATCAATACATGAGTGGATTAATAAAATGTGGTATATGTATACCATGGAATACTTCTCAACTACAAAAAAAATGGTGATCTAGCACCTCTTATATTATCCTGGATAGAGATTGAGCCGATCCTTCGAAGTGAGGTATCACAAGGATGGAAAAGCATGCACTACGTGTACTTGCCATCAAACTGGTACTAATTGATCAACACTAAGGGGCTCACATGGTAGTAATAATCACTGGGTGCCGGTCAGGTGGGAGGGCTGAGGGGTAAAGGGTAAAGAGGATGGGGGGTAAACCCACAGCTAATGGAAACGGGGCACACTGTATGGGGGAAGGACACGCTTGTAGCCCTGGCTTTGGTGAGGCAAATGCATTTCATGTAACCAAAATGTGTGTACCCCCCATAATATCCTGAATTAAAAATAAATAATTAATTGTGTCCCTTTAAAAAAAAAGCCTAGAAGAAAATTTCTTCCTCCAGTAGAAAATAATAAACATATAACATTCAGAAAAAGAATATGAGAGTCTGGGTAGTAAGATCGCCTTAGTTACTTGAATAGCCTAATTCCCCTTAGTTTACATTATAACAAGAATTCTGTGATTTAAAAAAATATTAACCTTAAAACTTTTGGGAAATTCCAAGGATCATTTTTCAGATTCAATAAGTGCTTCTTCAAAACTCAGCTTAATGTCAGCACAACTAAAATAGTAATGGTAATTCATGGTTGGCCTGGTCAGATATGTTTTACTAAATTTTTCACAAAGAGTTGTCATGGGAGTTAAATAGATACTAATTATATGGGGAATATCTTATTTTACATATAAAATAACAGATATAAAAGGGAATTATTTTATACTATGCATTTAAAAACATCATTAGAATCATACTTTATAGAAAAATTTAAATTCTGTATTCTCAAATAGAATGAATTAACATATATTCAGAAAAAACTTAATTCACATAATTGAGTTTACAAAAATATTTTCTCAAAGGAAGATAAGAAATGGTCCTAAATTCTGTATTCTCAAATAAAATGAATTGCCATATATTCAGAAAAAACTTAATTCACATAACTAAGTTTACAAAAATATTTTCTCAAAGGAAGATAAGAAATGGTCCTAATGTGCAGCTGAATGCCCATTTTTCAAATTCACTGTATCATAAAAGTAAGTAGTAACAGAATCTGGGGTATCGGAATATGATCCCATGATTTAATAAGAAGTATGCCTCGTAGGATTTGGATTTGAAATGTAACAATGCTAGCCAGCTCAGTCATTTTAATTCTTAACTAAAAGTGCATTGAGGAAGTAATAAACAGTAAGGGAATGAACACTACAATTCTTAAACCTGGGCTTGAGTCACATTTCTGACAGGAATGTGAGAGAATGTTTAGACAGCTGGAAACAGAGTAGTTCACTAAAAGATAGTAAGCAGAATGATAAGCATTAAACAAACAGGATAAAATCAGAATTCTGTTCTCCCCAGTGTCTTTATTGGCAAACTGAAAAAAAAAATACTATCACAGGTGCAAAACCTAAGATGTTTACAATTAACTGTCGTAACAGACTGACCTACATTTCTCCCTCCTTTCTTCAAGTCACTGAGAAAACACAACTATTATCAATAAACACACCGCATAAACTGACAAATAATATTGTTTTCATACACACGAGTGTATATGCAACAACTTATGTTTTGACAACTTCCTTCCTCCTTGACCTCACCATTTCACACAGATCATGCCTACAAAAATTTTACAACATATTTGGGAACAGCCAATATGGGGATTCCTTTTCAGTATGTTATCTTTGTTCATCCTTAGCTTTCTTTAAGACCCTGGAATACCATGCAAGCAAATGATACTTCAAGGTTTCAAGTAATGCACGTCAATGCATTACAAACACCAACTTTATTTGTTTACTTCCTTGTTTATTTAATTGCTCAAATGTATGAGGTAGATCATTTGCAAACAGGCCACCCATCCACAAACAAAAGATAAGTGCTAACATAATAACCCCTCATATTTGTAAAACCCTTTATATATAATCATATCTCACAAGACTTGTTCTACTAACAATGAAACCAAAGCTATTAGATGTTAAGGTCACAAAGAGTTTGTGACATTGACAGGAGAGAATCCAAGTCTTGACAACTCTAGAAACCATATCCTTTCACTGCTGAATTATCTTTATCAATCACTTTATGCATATCATTTTATGTTACTATAAATACATGGCAGAGAAATTTAAAAAATAAAATGAAAGTGAAATAAATTTTGTAACATGCAACATTTCTTTGCAATCATTTATTCTGGAGGTGTGCACACATGGGCATATACATGCATTAATATTCTTTATATAAAAGGGAACATATTGTATATATAATTATTAATCCTGTTTTTCTCTACTTACTATATTTTCCCATGTACTTACATATTTTTAATAACTGAATATTATACCATCATATAGATATAAATTCCCTATTGTTAAGATGTTTACAATATTTTTATAACTAATGCTGAAATAAGTACAGTATTATATAAATCTATCTATCCATATCTATGTCTCATTATTTTCTTAAAGAAATAGAACCTGTTTTGCAGAGTATGTACAAGTTGAGCACAAAAATGTTTAATTGCCCTTGCATTCCTTTTTAAAGGTTAGGCAACACCAAGATTATTTTGTTTTGCTAATAGATTTCTAAAGTGGACAGAAAAGAAGTAATAACAAAGAACTGTTATTATGAACTATATTTTGACCAAAGAACTGATTTGTGAAATAAAGTAGTAGAAACCTTAAGAGGGTGAACTCTGTGCCAAGCCAGGCCAAGCAGTATCAGATGTATGCTCTGTACTTCATATAGATATTTTTCAAAAGTTCATAGAAAATATAGTGTGCATGAGACTTTGGAAGAGAAGCCAATTTAAGAGTTCTGGAAACTCCTATATGTTTGTTATTATACAATAACATATGTCAATTTTAGTGGTCAGCTTTTAATGAAGTATGTATTTTAAAAGGACAACCCCAAATTATTTGCTTACAAATGAAGCTTAATTTAAATGGGTCACCTATATTGCTTTTAATAAAAATTTATATTCAGATATTTTATTACTACTACCCAACATGGCACTGTCCTCATCAATATCATAAAATGTTCATTATGTTTAAGATGACATGATTGTCTGCCTAGAAAATACAAACAAATTGACTAAACACTGTTTGAATTAAGAAGAGTTTAGTTAGGTGGGCAGATATAAGAACACATAAAAATCAAGTTTTATTTGATACCAGCAATAAACAGTTAGAAAAAAGTTCCTATTCATAATCTAAACGTGTTCTCAAAGACACAACATAAGCTAACCTAACCTCTTAAGTTTTAATATCAGGCTCATGAACAGTCCTACAAATAAGGCTTTAAATATAAAAATTTCAAGAAACAAACTAAAGACAAAAGTGAACATGTGGAATAGCTTCTAATATTCAAGATTTGAAAAACAAAAAAATTTCACACCAATCACAATTTTTAAAAATTCCAAGATGAAGACCACAAAAGTTATTAGTGACTTCTAGTTGAGTATGACAGATAAAAAAAATGTATTTACCTCTAAGACCTTCTGAAAACCCATATTATCATTAAAAAATACAATCAACAAATAAATGAAAAACGAGATAACACATCTAAAATGTTAACAAGAAAAAAATTAAAAAATAAAAATAACATGTTAGCAAGAATTTGGAAGCCAGAAACTGGTATACACCACAAATTCCTGGAAAATGAATGGAGGCACCAGGTATGTATGAATGTCACCAAATATGGAAGAAACAAAAAGGGGAACTCAGTGACCATAAAGACAATGCAAGGAGAAGTAGAAAATTTCAAACACAAGAAAATGAAAAAGAAATAAAAAAACATTACGAAGAGTTTATATATCAGAGAACATTTACAGAACAAGAGATTTATAATAAAAGCTTAAAATAAAGAAACTGAAACAATGTCCTAGGTCCCATAAAGGTAAAAAGAAATGGAAAATAGGAGCGAAACAAGTAAGAAAATTAGATCACTGCAAGAATTCTAACTTTCAGGTAACAAGAAATTCAGAAGAATTAAACATAATGAAAACTTTATGAGAAATAACAAAACAACATCCGCCGCCCCCAGCAAAGGCCTAGAACCTTAGTACAGGACTAATTTCCATATACTCAACATAAAGAATTAATGCTTTTAAAAACCATCAATTTTAGCCAGGTGCAATGGCTCACGCCTGTAATCCCACCACTTTGGGAGAATGGGGCGGGAGGACCAAGCAGAAAAAAGAATTAGGGAGCCTGAAGGCAAGCTATTTGAAAATACAAAGAGAAAAAAGAATTTAAAAAATGAAGCACGCCTATAAGATGTAGGAAATAGACTCAAAGGGGCAAATCTAAGAGTTACTGGCCTTAAAGAGGAGGTAGAGAAACAGATTGGGGTAAAAAGTTTATTCAAAGAAACAATAACAGAGAACTTTCCAAACCTAGAGATTGATACCAATATTCAGGTATAAGAAAGTCACCAAACACCAAGCTGATTTATCCCAAACAAGATTACCTCAAGGCATTTAATAATCAAGCTCCCAAAGGTCACAAAGATCCTAAGGGAAACAAGAAAAAAGAAAAAAAAGAACTTATAAAGGGGTTCCAATATGTCTGGCAGTAGACTTCTCAGTGGAAGCCTATAATTATAGGGCAGTAGAGAGTGGCATGATGTATTTAATGTGCTGAAAGAAAAAAAAAACCCTTAACCCTAGAATATTATATCCTGCAAAAATATCCTTCAAACATGAAGGAGAAATAAAGACTTTCCCCAACAAAAGCTGAGGGATTTTATCAACACCAGATCTGTCCTACAAGAAATGTTAGAGTTCTTCAATCAGAAAGAAAAGGACGTCAATAAACAGTAAGAAATCTTATAAAGGTATACAACTCATAGGTAACAGTAAATATACAAATAAAGAATACTCTATTGCTGTAATTGTAGTATATAAACCACTCATATCTTGAGTACAAAAACTAAAAGACAAACCTACCAAAAATAACAACAAAAACTTCTTGAGAGATAGCATAAAAAGATATGGATGGAAATAACAGAAAGTTAAAAAGCAGGGAGGGAATAGAGTGAAAGGGTAGAATTTCTGTTAGATTTCTCTTTGCTTGTTTATTTGTTTATAAGCATAGTTGTCATATGTTCAAAATAATTGGTTACAAAACATTTTTTCCAAGCCTCATGGTAACCTTAAATTAAAAAACCTACAACAGATACACAAAATATAAAAAGCAATAAATTAAAACACACTACCAGAGAAACTCACTTTTAACAAAGGAAGACGGGAAGGAAGGAAGGTAGGAAGGGAGGAAGGAAAGAAGGAAGAGAAGGCCACAAAACAAGCAGAAATCAAGTAACAACATGGCAGTAGTAAGTCTTTACCTGTCAATAATAACACTGAATGTGATATAAACTAAACTCTCCAATCAAAAGAGTTTACAGAGTAGCTGAATGGATCAAAAAAAAAAAAAAAAAGAGCCAACTATATGTTGTCTGTAAGAAACCCACTTCACCTATAAAGAGACACATATACTAGAAATAGGCCAGGCGCGGTGGCTCACGCCTATAATCCTAGCCCTCTGGAAGGCCGAGGCGGGTGGATCACTCGAGGTCAGGAGTTCAAGACCAGCCTGAGCGAGACGCCATCTCTACTAAAAATATCTGGACAACTAAAAATATATAGAGAAAAAATTAGCCGGGCATGGTGGCGCATGCCTGTAGTCCCAGCTACTGGGGAGGCTGAGGCAGTAGGATCGCTTAAGCCCAGGAGTTTGAGGTTGCTGTGAGCTAGGCTGATGCCACGGCAGCAACAAAGTGAGACGCTGTCTCAAAAAAAAAAAAAAGAGAGACACATATACTAGGAATAAAGGGATGGGAAAATATATTTCATGCAAATGGAAACTAAAAGAGAGCAGGAGTAGCTATACCGCTATCAGATAAAATAGATTTCAGGAAGAGACAAAAAAAATTCATTATATAATGATAAAGGGGTCAATTCAGCAAGAGGATATAACAATTCTAAATATATATGCACCCAACACTGGAGCTCCCAGATATATAAAGCAGATATTATCAGAGCTAAAGACAGAGAAAGACCCCATTACAATAATTGTTAGAGACCCCAATACTCCACTTTCAACACTGGACAGATCATCCAGACAGAAAATCAACAATGAAACATTGGACTTAATCTGCACTATAGACCAAATGGATCTAAGAGATATTTACAGAACATTTCATCCAACAGCTGCAGAATACACGTTCTTCTCTTCAGCTCATGGATCATTCTCAAGGACAGACCATATTTTGGCCCACAAAATAAGTCTTAAAAAATTAAAAACAATTGAAATCATAACAAGTATTTTCTCTGACCACAATAGTATGAAACTAGAAATCAATAACAAGAGGAATAACAGAAAACACACAAACACATGGAAATTAAACAAAATGCTCCTAAAATGACCAGTGGGTCAATGAAGAGATTAAGTAGCAAATTAAAAATTTTCTTGAAACAAATGAAAATGGAAACACAACATATCACAAACTTATGGGATACAGTAAAAGCAACAGTAAGAGTAAAGTTCATAGCAATAAGTGTCTACATCAAAAAAGTAGAAAAGTTTCAAATAAACAACCTAGTAATGCATCCGAAAGAACTAGAGAAACAAGAGTAAACAAAACCCAAAACTAGTAGAAGAAATAATAAAAACCAGAATAGAAATAAATGAAATTCAAACAAAAAAAACCACACAAAAGATCAATGAAACAAAAAAAGTTGGTTTTTTGAAAAGATAAACAAAAATGACACACCTTTAGCTAGACTAAGAAAAAAAGAGAGAAGACCCAAATAAAATCAAAGATGAAAAAGGAGACATTATAATTAATAGTGCAGAAACACAAAGGGTCATTAGAGACTACTATGAGGAACTATATGCCAATAAATTAGAAAATCTAGAAGAAATGAATAAATTCCTAGACACAGACAACCTACCAAGATTGAACCAAGAAGAAATCCAAAACCTGAATAAACCAATAACAAATAACAAGATAGAAGCAGTAATAAAAAGTCTCCCATCAAAGAAAAGCCTAGGACCTGACAGCTTTACTACTGAATTCTACCAAACATTCAAAGAACAAATACCAATCCTACTTAAACTATTCCAACAAATCAAACAGGTAATAATACTCCAAAATTTATTCTACAAGGCCTGTATCCCCCTGATAGCAAAACCAGACAAAAGACACAACAAAAAAAGAAAACTATAGGCCAATATCTCTGATGAATATAGATGTAAAAATCCTCAACAAAATACTAGCAAACCAAATTCAAGAACACATTAAAAAGATTATTCATCATGATCAAGTGGGATGCATCCCAAAGGTGCAAGAATTGTTCAATATGTGCAAATCAATCAATGTGATACAACATACCAATAGAACGAAAGGCAAAAAACCATCATTTCAATTGATGCTGATGATGAAAAATATCAATTGATCATTTCCATTGATGCCAGTTTGATAAAATTCAACATCCCTTCATGATAAAAGCTCTCAAAAAACTGGGTATAAAAGTAACTTACCTCAACACAATAAAAACCATATATGACAGACCCACAGTGAGTATCATACTGAATGGGGAAAAAATGAAAGCCTTTCTTCTGGGATCTGGAACAAGACAAAAATGCCTACTTTCACCACTGTTATTCAACATAGTACTCTCAAGTTCTATAATAACTAGGGCAATCAGACAAGAGAAAGAAACAAAGCGCATCCAAATTGTAAAGGAAGAAGTCAAATTATCCTTGTTTGCAGATGATATGATCTTATATCTAGAGAAATCTAAACAATCCACCCAAAAACCATGAGAACTGATAAACAAATTCAGTAAAGTTGAAGGATACAAAATCAACATACAAAAATCAGTTCCATTTCCATAATATATGTCAACAGTAAACAATCTAAAAATGAAACTAAGAAAGTAACCCCATGTACAATAGCTACAAATAAAATAAAATATCTAGGAATAAACTTAACCAAAGAAGTGAAAGATCTCTATGATGAAAACTACAAAACATTGGTTAAAGAAATTTAAGAGGACACAAAAAAATGGAAATACATTCCATGTTCATGATTGGAAGAATCAATACTGTTAAAGTATCCATACTGCCCAAAGCTATCTGCAGATTCAATGCCATTGCCATGAAAATACCAATAACATTCTTCATAGAAATAGAAAAAATAATCCTAAAATTTACATGGAATAACAGAATAGTCAAAGCCATCTTCAGAAAAAGAACAAAACTGGAGGAATCACATTACTTGACTTCAAATTATACTATAGAGCAGTAGTAACCACAATAGCATGGTATTGGCATAAAAACAGACACATAGACCAATGGAACAGAATAGAGAACCCCAAAATAAATTCACACATCTACTGTGAACTTATCTTCAACAAAGATGGTAAGAACATACAGTGGGGAAAAGATAGTCTCTTCAATAAATGGTGCTGGGAAAACTGAGTATCTATATGCAAAAGAAGAAAACTAGATCCTTATCTCTCACCATATACAAAAATCAAATCAAAATGGATTAAAGACTTAAATCTAAGACCTGAAACTATGAAACTACTAAAAGAAAATACTGGGGAAATACTTTAGGACACTGGTCTGAGCAAGGCCTTCTCGAGTAATACCCCCAAAGCATAGGGTATTACATACCCCCAAAGAAAAATTTTATGGGAAAATAAATATTCTAGTGAAGGGTTGAAATTCCAAAATCTTTCAAGCCCAACAAACTTGCTTACTTCTTGAAGCTTACTGCCTTTTTAGAGTTAGAAATGCTCATGTATAATGGTTTGGGAAATAGATGTAAATATATTTTTAATTTTAAAGAAATTAAAATTAACAAATAGTTATAAGAAATCCTTGGTTAAGAATAAATTTAAAATTTTGTGCTTAAATAGAGGAAACAAGGTGAGTTCTGTTTCAATTCCTCTTCCTTTCTCGTAAATTATAAACATTGGAATTTTACTAATTTCCTGGATAACAAATACAAGGAATGCTATCATTTGGGGCTTTTCCGCTCATAGTTCTTTTACCACGTTCCCCCCAAAATAAAAAACCCAGTAGAATCTTGCTTTTTCAGTTGACTCCTTCAAAAGACCAATACATAATGTTGCCTGAGTAACGGGGAGTACTGCAATATGGGGTCAATAATAGGGCCTTCTTCATTGGGTTGCTGTGAATACAAAAGTGCTTAGAACAATACCTAGCACATAAGTACTCAATAAAAGTTACCTTAAGAGAAGTAAAGCAGGCTTTTTACATATATTGAGTTACTGAGTTATATTTATGTGTTTTCTCCTATATTCATAAAGTTGAAATGAAATTTTAAATTATTAAAATTTTCAAAGTCCTTATTAAATTGAGTTGAAATGAAGGGAGAGCAATGTAACAAATGGCTTGCAAGGAAAATAAAGGAAGAAGAAATTATAGATTAAGAAAAATTGAAGAGATCTATCAACCAAATGCATATGTAGACCTTGTTTGGATGCTGACTCAGACAAAACAACTATGAAAAGATAGCAAAAGATCAATTGCACATATACATACACAAACAGGGAAACATGAAGACTGCAGATGTTTGGTGATATTAGTATCAGTTTCTTTAGGTATGATAATGACCTTGTGGCTGTGTTAATAAACAAAAAGAGGTCTTATCCTTTGGAAATACATACTGACATATTTATGAATGAAACTTTAAGTTGAATCATGTGGAATTATCATTTTGTAGCTCAAAAATTGTTGGATGTAACATCTGTGGTTTGTTTCACAATGATCCAGTTGTGAGGGTGTGAGGCTGGTGAGTAGATAGGAGTTGTAGATGAAAAAAAGAGTGATTCACAGTTAATGACTGTTGTAGTTGGATTATGAGTACATGCGAGTTCACTGTTCTCTATTTTGATGTTTTAATTTTTCTATAATGTTTTTAATGAAAAGAAAACTGAGGGAGAGAACCCCACCTTATATAATTGCACCTTGCCTAATGCTTATTAGCACTCCGACACACAGTAAGTATGAAAAACATTGATGTTGAAGTAGGTGTAAATCAATATTCTTCTTAGAAAGGCCTACCTATAAGAAATGATGGGTTAACAAAAACACAGTTAACTGACAAATGGTAACAATCAACAACATATAGAGGGACTAAAATCCAAATAAATAAATTAGACTGGCAAAGGAAGATAAAATGGACAAAAATTAGAAACAAAATGCTCCTCAAATTTTATAGAACTCTCACATATGACTTATGAATGATGCTTTATTCTGTAGATTTTACTATCTCTTAAAGTTTGTGATAGCTATATATAGTCCTCATGCTACAATCCCTTTTATCTACTTTTAGTCAGTATTTTATATTATTTCACTTAGGCTTATTAAAAAACATTTGCACAGAATTCCATTACCTATCCGTCAGGTATAGACATAGGTGTAGATTGAATATAGAATTTAAAAATTTTAAATATGTACATTAAACTCCTCAGAATCTTTTTTTTATATCACTCATACTCACAAATTTTAAACACATCTAAAGAGATTTCTTCCTTATAGCAAAGCAAATGTTGTTTATACATATGTATTAAATACAATTTGCTAAATATTATGCCAATGTTAGTAAGAATAGATTCAGTCTATCCCAGATATATCTGGAGGGTTTATTAAGACATAATAGCTTTAAAGGTATAGAAAAATATATCAATGTTTCCTTAATATAAGGGAGAACCTTTTAATAATTAAAGCTATTTGCCATAAGAATTGAGTCCTGATTTGACCTCTGATTTTAGGTAATGATTTTGGAAAGTTATCTAATTTCTCTAAACCTCAGTTTTTTGTGAACACAAAATATCTCATATTTTATTGTCAAGATTAAATAATATCATGCATATAAATTGGTTAGCATATTGCCCGGGACATAGCAAGTAATTAATAAACACTATTATACAACTTTTGACCAGTCACACAGCTGGCACTCAAGTATATGAGCAATCAATATCAACTTGATTACCATTGCTATTGCTATATAAGGGGAACAGCAGGTAGCTGATGAATGGAACAGAGGAAACCTCTAGCCTGAGACATAAAGGATGGGATAGTAGAAGACCATTTTTTGGAGGATAGGATCCACATTCTATGTGTCAGTATTTATACAGCATATGTATATAGTGTTAATATTAGTAATAGCATAGTATTATATAAGCAACGGGAATACTGATGGTGATTCTGGGGTTGATGGTAATTAATTCAATTGGTTTACTGAACAAGTACTATGTGCCAAGCCTTATTTTAGGAACCAAAAGTACAATAAGAAAGATAAAGTCTTTTTGCTGCAGGAGTATACTTTCTGATGTTTCTGGTGATTTTAATTGCTCCAAAACCCCTCATATTGAAAGTTGGTCCCAATGTTGGAAGCTGGGCCTTATGGGTGGTATTTGGGTCATGGGATCAATCCCCTCAATAATAGATTAATGTTCTTGGGGGGTTGGTGAGTGAGTTCTTGCTTTGTTATTTCCCATGAGAGCTGATTGTTATAAAGAGCCTAGCATCTCCCTCTTGCTTTCTCTTGCCAGGTGATATCTGCACACACTGGCTCCCCTTTGCCTCCTGCCATGAGAAGAAGCAGCATGATGCCTTCACTCAGTGCCTAATCTGGAACCTTCCTGCCAGCCAGCAGAACCATGAGCCAAATAAACTTCTTTTCTTTATAAATTACCCAGCCTTGGGCATCCCTTTTAGTAACACTAAATGGACTAGGAAACTGATGCTGCATGGTTATTATTTAAACATAAAGTAATTCAATACAATAACTGGACCTGAAATATGGATATAGTACATAGTAGCTGTCTCTTCTCTGGAACCAGTCAAGGGTGCTGGAAATGGCTACATCTCTTACACGACTGGTATTATAATGTTTGCAAAGGAAATGACACTTCAAATTGCAGTGGTACCTGATACAGAAACCAGCAGGTATTAAGTACATAAACCCTAAAAAACACCTGTAACAAAATCATCCTTTGGTAGCCAAGGATTAAAGGAAAATAAGTTTCAAAGTACCAATTCAATTCGTGGCTGAGATCTCAATGGCAAAAACAACCCAAACTTTACTGCAAATGCTGACTGATTGGAATACTTCACAATAGCTACCATTCTTCAAAACACAGGATACAGCATAACTTGTGATTTTGAAATAAATCAAAATATACCTCTAAAGAAAACTAATGAAATATGATTCAACCAGTTCAAAATTTGTTAGTTTTAGCTCTTATGAGCTTCATAAAAATACGTTTGTTATGAAACGCTAACACTGTTTTTGATAAGACCTGTCTAAATAAGATGAGTATTATTTAGCAAAACAAAAAACAATGTTTTAGCCTGATATGGGCAGTTGGCTAATGTTAAATTCTATCATTTATCAGTCACCAGCAATATTTACTGCTTGTTTACTTAATGCAGCCTTTTTGAGAACGGCACTTACAGACTATTCGCTGGCTGCTAAATATTATTGTTAGAAGCAGCAACCAGAGACGGTTATCTGTTTAAGCTGTTTATCTTTGTCCCTCAAAAAAAATTACAGCAAACAGAACAAAATGTTCTACTGCAAGAGCTCAGTCTAAATGTATCTGGATAATAGCAAAATGGGTGTTTCCTTGGAACTTCTTTGAAAAGCAGCCTGGAGGAGAAAATCTTCTTTTCAGTAATGACACTATCAAAAATAAATGATAGAAAGAGAAACTTTTCCCTTGAAAAAGCAGTATCAAAATCAGTCATTCACAGATGTAAGAAAGATTGATTGCCAAACTACAAGAGTGTGCCAAGCATCAGGACCAAGAAGAATGAAGATTTAAGAGCAAGGTCAGACCTACACAGCAAACAAAAAAAAAAAAAAAGAAGAAATGGCTAAGTCATTAGCCATTCACTCATGCGAAAACTGGCATATAAAATGCAATAACATCACATCCTATATTTACATGGCACCTTGCATTTTCACAGGGCTTTCAAAGATTGGCTCCTTGGTGATATTTTTGCTCATTTCATCAAATGTAAATTTGCTCCTTTTTGAGTTCTGTTAATTCATTGTTAATTATATTTGAGTATTTATCACAGTCCACATTGTGTTACAGCTGATTATAAAACAGGCTGTTTGCACCACTGTATTATAAATAACCAAAGGGCTATGCTTTGTTCAATTTTTATTTTCATAGAACGTAGCAATATGTCTTTCTCCAAGAAGGGACTAAGTAAAACTTTGTTGAATTTCACTCCATTATCTTCTACAATGTTCACAACAATCCCATGAGATGGTGAAAATGGATATTGTAACTGTTTTATAAAGGAGGAAAACGATACAAAAATACTGTGTACAAATTCACCACCTAGGTTCCAGGGCCTCAGACTTCTGGGCCAATAATGTTCCTTTGATTGTACCATAGTACTTAGAAAACTTGGGGATCAGGAATTCATAGAGAACTTACAGAATTTAGAATGAAACCAAGAGTTAGCAACACTCTATTTAAAAAAATCGCTTATATATTATCTATTACAGAGGATAGGAGAATAATATTAGATTTATAATCCTGAGTTTTTCTTGTCTGTCTTTATCCACTAAGAATCAGCAGGAGTTAAGCCAGGTATATTTATTCTAAAATCCACTAACCTAGGAAACTCACTTCAAATCAGTCTGGCATGACAGTGAACCATCTCACTAGTGGACTGTATACCAAAAACAAGGCTAGGACAAATAAAACACATAAAAAGATAACAAAAGAAAAAACAGAGCCAGCTTCAAAAGCAAGATAGACATCTTCAATGGCCAATAATAAAACAAAAATGATAAAAACAAACAAACCAAAAAAAAAAACTAACCAAAACAAACAAACAAACAAATAAAAACAAAGGAAACTCAGTTAAAGGCTCAGGCCTATTGATCATAGACCTTAAACAGAAATGACAGAGTTCAGTAACACACTAACACTTGTCTCCAAGCAATGAACTGGTTCAAAAAATCAGTTTAGAAAACACACACACACACACACACACACACACTGAGGCTAACTTTCACTTACCATTTAGCAAGCTAAGTTGGCGGGGGTGGGTGGGATCACTGACACAACAATTTATCTATTAGAAAATGAACCAAAGTATCTAATATTTCTGTGAAAGGATCTGCCATATCTATAACAGTAATACAACTGGTGAAAAAAATCACTGAATTCTGGAATAACAGTTCTTTGGTTGGGGACAAGAGGGTCAAAATGAGAGAAAACCGAATACCTAAAGACGGACAGATATGAACATGAAGGGAGGAAGGGGAGATAAAATAACAGCAGAAAAATACCTTCCACTCAAAATGAGCCAGCAAACCAATATTCAAAATCATATGGCCGGACGTGGTGGCTCACGCCTGTAATCCTAGCACTCTGGGAGCCCGAGGTGGGTGGATTGTTTGAGCTCAGGAGTTCGAGACCAGCCTGAGCAAGAGCAAGACCCCGTCTCTACTAAAAATAGAAAGAAATTAGCTGGCAAACTAAAATATATATATAGAAAAAATTAGCCGGGCATGGTGGTGCATGCCTGTAGTCCCAGCTCCTCGGGAGGCTGAGGCAGTAGGATCCCTTAAGCCCAGGAGTTTGAGGTTGCTGTGAGCTAGGCTGACGCCATGGCACTCACTCTAGCCCGGGCAACAAAGCGAGACTCTGTCTCAAAAAAAAAAAAAAAAAAAAATCATATGGAGAAATCTAATGCTGAAAATTACAGCCAGAAAAATAAAAAATCAGAACTTGAATTTACCGAACATGAAATTAATTTTATAGAAATAAATAACAAAACCTTTAAAAATAAGTTCATATGTAAGGTTCAAAGAGATAAATGCAGGCAAAACTTCAAATGAAAATAACAAAAAATGATAATATTAAATAACAAAAGCAGGGGGAGAAATGTAGGTATAAAGAGAACCCTATAAGAAAACTTGAAAATAAAAAAATCATTGAAATTAAAAAAAAATCAATAGATAAAATAAACTCTTCTCTAGACAGAGTTGAAGAGAAAAATCAAAACTAAGCAAAACAAAAAGACACTGTTATGACAATGAAAAGGCAAGCCACAGATTAGGGAGTAACATTGACAAAACACATGCATGTAGAGACTATATAAGAAACTGTTCTTACAATTCAATAATAAAGAAACAACTCAATTTTTAAAAGTGGGCAAAATATTTGAACAGACATTTCACCAAAGAACATTTTGGATAAATACAAACCTATTTGAATGACAGAAATGAGAGACTGATCCTGCCACGTGTTGGCCAGGATATGGAAGAAATGGAATTCTTATACACTTTTCATAAGACTATAAATTGGTAAAATGTGTTTGGAAACCAGTTTGGTAGTTTTCTTAAAGAGCTAAACATATACCTAAACTATGACCCAATCAATCAACTTTTATGAATTTACACAAGATAAATGATGTAATCGTGGAAACAAATGTTCATAAATATATCAGTAAACAAATTGTGGTATACTCATACTATTAAATATAACTAAGCAATAAAAAATATGACACTGATATAAGCAACAATAAATATAAATCTCAAAATAATAATGCTGAGTGAAAGCCAGATCTCTCCTGCAAAATACATACTACATGATTCTATTTATATTAAATATTATACAAAATGAAAACTAATCTATAGTGATGGAAAGCTTGAGAATGTAAGGCAGGAAAAGGAAAAAGGAAATTTTGGGAGGGAGGAGTAATGAATATACATTCATTTTCTTGACTGTGGTAAAGATTTTATGTGTGTACACATATGCCAAAACTCAAATTATATACTTTGAATACGTACAGTTTATTGTAGCTCAGTGGAAAAAAGCCACACATATAAATAAATGTCTCCAAAACTTTCAGGACTTGAAATATTTGGTCCTCTTAAACAGTGAAATTATATAGCCCTGTAATTTTGTACATATTCAGTGACAGATAAATTTTTAATAGCTTCCTCCAATTAAATTTTGACCCAAATTCTTAAAATCAATTAAAAATCATGGTAATAGGTTTTTTTTAAAAAATAATGAACTGGCTGATCTGTTTTCTGATCATCTGAAAATTTTACCCATAAACCTTTTAAGGAATTAAGCTACAAAATCTTTATAGAAAAAAATCTATTTACCAAAGTAAAACCCTTAATAGCAAAACTGTGTTTTATTTCTCTATTAATCATCATAGCCTAGGACACTGAAACAGTAAATTATATGTTTACTCAATTAACGAGTTAATATGCTACAGTCACTTTCTTGCTTAGTGTCAATTACTCACTGCCAATGTTCAATGTTAACACTCATTATAATGTGGGATTGTTCCATTTCTAAGACATCAAACTCTGAAGCTCTACTCCTTTCCTAGCCCCCACACATCAAAGCGAGAAAATGATCTCACCATCTGTTACTTTCCCTTACAGCAGTGGTCCCCAACCTTTTTGGCACCAGGGACCGGTTTCATGGAAGACAATTTTTCCACGGAGAGAGGGTTGGGGAGTGATGGTTTTTGGGATGATTCAAGTGCATTACATTTATTGTGCAGTCAAATCTCTCTGTGAACAATAATCTGTATTTGCAGCTGCTCCCAGCGCTAGCATCACCGCCTCAGCTCCACTTCAGATCATCAGGCTTAGATTCTCATAAGGAGCAAGCAACCTAGATCCCTCACATGCGCAATTTACAGTAGGGTTTGCGCTCCTATGAGAATCTAATGCCACCACTGATCTGACAGGAGGTGGAGCTTACATGGTGATGTGAGCAAGAGGGAGCAGCTGTACACACAGATGAAGCTTTCTTGCTTGCACTCACCTCCTGCTGTGCAGCCCAGTTCCTAGCAGGCCACAGCCTGGTACCCACTGCTCAACAATCAAAGACTTCCATAACTTGGCCTCAACATATTTTCCATATTTCTCTCTTATTATGTATAATAATTGCTTACTGACAGGGATACATTCTGAGAAATGCATCATTAGGTGATTTCCTTGTGTGAGCACCGTAGAGTGCACTTAAATAAACCTAGATGTACAGCCAATTACATGCCTAGGCTATATGATATAGCCTATTGTTCCTAGAATACAAAACTAGGCAACAAGTTACTGCTTTGAATACTGTAGGCAATTGTGAAACAATGGTATTTGTATATCTAAACATAGAAAAGGTATGGTAAAAACGTGGCATTATAATCTTATGAAACCACCATCATATATGGAGTCCATCATTAACTGAAATGTCACTATACAGCACAAGAGCACATGACTGTACTTCTTTGGCCTAAACAACCTATATGCCAATAAAACAATAAAATTGTCATTGTTTCTTGATTCTGTACCTTTGTTTCTTCTTTAAATGCCTCCCTCATTTTCCAATTATTCCTCAAAGCACTATAAATCATTCAAAGCTTAGCTCTCAATCTCACTTCCTGTATTCCCTGATTTACTTTAATTAAAATAATTGTATCACATCTATGGATACCCAGAGTATTTAATATATCTTATAAGCAAATATTACATGCATAAAGAGCAGTCAGGTACCAAAACTCCTTGGAAATGAAATAAAATTGTTCTCTAAGTTAAATTTGTAAAGATTAATGTATATCTTAATAGAATAAAGTCATCTTTTAAAGAAGTTCTGGTCCACAAGCCAGATCAACAAACAACTAGTAGCATTTGGAGTTATTTAAAAATATATTCTGAAAAGAACTGTATTAACTAGAAAGGAGAGAGACAAGGAATACTCAAATACTCAGCAATAAAAACTTACTGAGTATACCAATATTCACAGCAACATTATTCACAATAGCCAAAAGGTGGAAACAACCCATTAATGGATGAATAAATAAACAAAATGTGGTATAAACACACAATGCAGTATTATTCAGTCTTAAAATGGAATGAAATTCTGATACATGCCATAACCTGGATGAACCTGGAAGACATTACGCTAAGTGAAATAAGCCAGACATAGAAAAACCAATATAGTATGATTCCACTTACACGAAGTATCTATGTTTTTTTATTTTTATTTATTTATTTTTGAGGCAGAGTCCTGCTCTGTCACCCTGGGTAGAGTGCCGTGGTGTCAGCCTAACTCACAGCAACCTCAAACTCCTGGGCTCAAGCAATCCTTCTGCCTCAGCCTCCCAAGTAGCTGGGACTACAGGCATGCGCCACCATGCCCGGCTAATATTTTCTATATATTTTTAGTTGTCCAGATAATTTCTTTTTAGTTTTTAGTAGAGACGGGGTCTCACTCTTGCTCAGGCTGGTTTCGAACTCCTGAGCTCAAACGATCCGCCTGCCTCAGCCTCCCAGAGTGCTAGGATTACAGGCGTGAGCCACCGCGCCTGGCCCACTTACATGAAGTATCTATAATAGAATAGTCAAATGAGTAGACAGAAAATAGAATGGTGGTTACCAGGGGATAGACGATGGGGGAGATGGAGAGTTATTTTTTAATAGACACAAAGTTTCTGTATGGGATGATGAAAAAGTTCTGGAGATGGACAGCAGTGCTGGTTGCACAACAAGAATATACTTAATGCCACTCAAATATACATTTAAAATGGTTAAAATGATATATATTGTATCATGTATATTTTAACACAATTATATATATAAACTGAGTGAAAAAAGAATTGACAGGTCTCACTCACCCAAACACTGACCCAGGTACACAATGACCCATGTTCCCTAATAGATATACCTTTTCCACAGTAGTAGAAAAATGAGCACATAAAACTATCAGAACCTGGTACAATTAAACAATCAAAAGATAATTCTCCTCTTTTAAGTTCTAAGTATTAGGCAAGTATGCTAAATCAAATGCAATTCCTCTTTTTCCCCTTAACTTTCCAGCTCCTCTAGAGGCTATGAACAGAGAGCTTCTACTATAAAACCTAACTTTGATAATACTGCAATTCTCACACATCAAAATGTAAGAAAATAATATTTGAGATAATTATTGAAAACTCATCAGCATACCTTCTAGGGATTGATATAACTACAATGTATCACAGAGTACCTACTATACTCAAGATACTATGCTACAAATTAAGTATAACAAAGTATAATAAATACTACCCTTACTCTCAGGGAATACAGTTTGGGACTAGACAGGTAAGTATTAAAAAGTAAATACATTATGAAGCAACATACACTTTGTGCAAAAGGAGTGGCACAAACAATAGATCTTAAAGGAGCTAAGGAAGAAACCTCCAGAACAAACATGACACAAACTTTCCTATAAACTTGCCTGTCGATTTCAGGACGTATCAGTTCTCTACTTGGTTACTTCTCCACATGAAGTCTTCCCCAATTAATTTCGTCTCTATATATCATTTACTGTGCTATATGCCAAAATCTGCATTTAATTTCTTATAAGCAGGCTTCTCCTTGTAAGCCTATTGTAAACTGCATATACAAGGGAATCTAGGTTGGGCACTTCTTATGAGAATCTAATGCCTGATGATCTGAGGTGGTGCTGAGGTGGTGATGCTAGCGCTGGGGAGTGGCTGCAAATATGGATTATCATTAGCAGAGAGGTTTGACTACACAGAGACCCTAATAAATCAATTGCTTACAGACTCATATCAAAACCCTATCAGAAAGTGACAATTAAATTGCATCTGGTGGCAGGCTTTATAGTGGCAAGTAAGCACCTTACTTCAATTGTATAGCTGCATCTGGTGGCAGGCTTTAAGTCAGAATCCGACATTTATTTAGTCTGTGCTTGGCCCGACCATTATTTCATCTACCACTTCCCTCCTCACCTCTTTCCCACACTGTGCACTTGTCTCAGTCATGGTTTTGGTAAGCCCACAAGGTAACCCTAGCAAAAGGGCTAAAACACAAATGTCACCAGAGAACTTCTTTGAAAAGAGGGAAAGACCCAATAATGAGACAGCAGAAGACTCTAAGACTGCCAACAAAATGAAAGCTGCATTTAAAAGAAAATACCAAGAGTCCTATCTAAATTACGGGTTCATTTCAACAGGGATTCACACTCTCCAAGCCCGATTTGTATAATATGTGGTAACCAGCTATCCAACAAAGCCATGAAACCTTCAAAACTGCTTCATCACATGGAAACCAAGCACCCTGCATTAGAAGACAAGCCTTTAGAGTTTTTCAAAAGGAAAAACCATGAACATGAAGAACAGAAACAATTATTGAAGGCCACCACTTCATCAAGTGTGTCTGCGCTGAGAGAATCATTCTTAGTGGCCAACCCCAATGCCAAAGCTAAGAAGCCCTTTACCATTGGTGAAGAGTTGATCCTGTCTACTGCTAAGGACGTTTGCTGTGAACTTTCAGGAGAGGCTGCAGTTCAAACGGTAGCACATGTTCCTCTTTAGGCTAGCACTGTAACTAGACAAATTGATGAAACAGCAGAGGATATTGAGGCACAAGTGTGAGGATTAATGAGTCACCTTGATAAGCAATCCAGGTTGATGTGTCTTCCAATGTTCACAACAAGGTAACAATGCTTGTTTTTGTGCAATATATTTTTCAGGAGGATGTGCATGAGGATATATTATGTGCACTTTTGCTGCAAACCAACACCACAGCTGCAGAACTATTGAAGTCTTTGAATGATTACATATCAAGAAAACTGAATTGGTCATTTTGTATCGATATATGCATGGACAGAAAAGCTGCCAACTGGACGGCTTTCTGGTTTGTTTGTTTTTTTAATTTCAGCATATTGTGTGGTACAAAAGTTTAGGTTACATATATTGCCCTTGTCCCCCCCCTCCCCCCTGCCCAGTCAGAGCTTCAAACGTGTCCATCCCCTAGACAGTGAGCTTTCTGGTTTTACTACTTGGGTCAAGGAGATCATTTCTGAATATGAGTGTATGCACTGTGTCATCCATAGAGAAATGCTGGCTAGCTGAAAAATGTCACCTGAACTAAAATTATCAACCACATTAAAGTACATGCCCTTAACTCATGTCTGTTCAAGCAGTTCTGTGAGATGGACACAGAGCACACACGTCTTCTCTTACACACAGAAGTGAGATGGCTTTCTGAAGATAGATCACTGACCATGAGAGCTGCTCCACAGATTTCTTTTAGAAAAACAGTCACCACTGGCAGCACATTTCAGTGACACAAAATGGGTCACAAAAGTCGCTTATTTATGTGACATATTCAACCTGCTCAACAACCTCAATCTGTCACTTCAGGGGAGAATGACAACTGTGTTCAAGTTGGCAGATAAAGTGGCTGCATTCAAAGCCAATCTGGAATTACGGAGGCAAGGAGGAACATTGGGATTTTTGACATGTTTCAAACATTAGCAGAGATTTTGAAAGAGACTGAGCCAGGGCCTTCTTTCTCCCAGCTGGTGCATGATTACCTATCTCAGCTTTCAAAAGAGTTTGAGCATTACTTCCCAAATACAAAAGACCCCTGAACTGGGAAAAAATGGATCTGCAACCCATTTGTGAATAAGCCAGGTGAATCGACTTTGTGCTAGAAGAGTATCAACTGTCTGAGATTGCAAATGATGGTGGCCTTAAAAGTATGTTTGAGACAACTTCAAATCTTCATATGTTCTGGATTAAAGTCAAGGTGGAATATCCTGAGATTGCCACAAATGCACTGAAAAAGCCTGCTTCCATTTCCAACACCCTATCTTTGTGAAGCAGGGTTTTCTGCAGTGATAGCAACCAAAACGAGATTACAGAGTAGACTGGACATAAGCAACACATTTCTGGTGCCACTGTCTCCCATCACCCTCAGACGGAACCATCTAGTTTCAGGAAAACAAGCTCAGAGCTCCCACTGATTCTGCATCACGGTGAGCTGTCTAATTATTTCATGATATGCAACAATGTAATAATAATAGAAATAAAGTGCACAATAAATGTAATATGCTTGAATCATCCCAAAACCATCCCCCACCCCACTCTGGTCCATGGAAAACCTGTCTTCCAGAAACCAGTCCCTGGTGCCAAAAAGGTTGGGGACTGCCGATCTAAAACCAAGAAAATTGTTGGTTATGATGAAATTTCAGTTCTCAGTAGATTTCTAGGGAGTTTTGGGGGTTTTGCCTCCATCATTTCTCTTACTTGGAAGAGGTCCAGAGGATATTTGTCCAATTCGGATTAATCAAGTAAAAGTTTAAATCAGTTTATTTGTACTGTAAAATATAATCATTCTAATCCAATGTTTATGAAATTTAAAATTAAAAACTTCAAGAATACCAAAAATAATCAAACTCAACTATAGAGGAAAAATAATATCAAATATGATCTGGAGCAAATATTTAGAGAAAAGTAACTTTTCCAATCACTTACAAAAGTAGAGCAAAAGCAAAGTTAGTAATTTTAAGAAACAGAAATTAAGGCAATATGTCCCAAGAGAACAGTAAGGGTCTAAAGGCCTAGAAAGATTAATCATTTAGCAACCAAAATTATAACCAATACCCTAATTTTTTCTTAGAGATAATATGCACATGATTTTAATTTTTCCTAGAAAATGGGTAATTTTTATTGCCATATTTAGTTTTAAAACATCTTACTCTAAAAGGAAGAGCTCTGTAAGTATAAGGCCTATGTTGCCATTCTTGCAGCTTATGTCTGGCTGTGATTAACTGAAGAATTAAATTATAAGTGAAAAACTATGACCTGCCCAAGACAGAATCTGATTTTCCCACATAATCATCAGAAAAAGGTATATCATAAATCATTTCCTATCCTGTGCTACCCCTGTAATCATATAATTCTATTATACTATTTATCACAGATGGGTTTTATCTAACGTTCTAAAACTAGATTAATTCTGGCAGATCTGAGCCAACTTGCTATTTGTACAGAAGTCATAATTTCTATCAGCGATAGGAATGAAAAAGGGTATGACTTAGAGGAAAAGAAAAACCATCAATGATTAAAATGAGGGGAAGGAATATATAGAGGCATTTAAATTCAAGAATTAAACTAATGGAGCTTGACCAAAACCAAACAGAGAGAGAGAGAGAGAGAGAGAGAGAGAGAGAGAATACCATGAATTTAGTGTGGGCAATTCTACCTGATATTCCACTCAGTGAGATTATACTGTAGAATGAGCATAAAATTCAAAACAAATACAAACTGTCCACATAGCTGACCTCAATTTAGGAATGCTTTTTAGGAAAAAAAAGAGAATATGTTTGAACGGTGTATAATTCAAGTATTTAAGTCACAATTCATAATTTTCAATCAACATAAATTCTAAATATACTAAAAGCTTCATCCAAGGGTTAGCTGGACAAAAATCATCCTTTCAACATTGAAAGAAACAACTGCTTTAGATATAAGATTTAATTTTATATTATCTCTGTTCCATACTGATAATTTACCAAGTTTTTAAGACAACCACAATAATACAACATTTTTGCCTAATGCGCTAATTTTAGAACCTAATTCTCACATGATTTGCACATATATACTAAAACTATATGTAATTGTTAACATACGCTAAATACTTTTCTAGTGATTTTTAATCAAATAAATAACATATGTATCTTCTATGCTTTCACAGAATTATAATGATAACTGTTTGTTTTAAAAGTAACTTTTTAAGTATATTCTTTTTTTCTAAATAGAGAAAAATTACCCACAAAATACCTTTGAGTACTCAGTAAATATCAGTTTGTGATATTCTGTAGTAGAGTGAAATCTACTCTAAATTATCAAAACCATAATCTGGGAAAACTATACAAAAATAAGTAATACCAGTATTTTTGTCACAAATTACAAATTGCATACAACAGTTAAACATAAGTTTAGACAATCTCATTTGGTAATAGTCAGATGGCATAAAAATTTAAATGCATTAGAAAGTACAAACAAGAGTGTTTGTTCAAGCATAAGATTCTGAAGGTATGTCTTAGACTGTCCTAAAAGTTCCTATAACCACATTAACTTTTTATTCAAAATAAGTCCTGTAATTTCTAACTTATCACAAGCCTTATGATACTTAGAAGAACAAAGACATTATCCAAGTACAAAATAATGGAATAGCTCATGGCCTGAAACAATGTATTCATAGAATCTCATACAAGGGTTAAGTCTTTCATTGCTTTTCTGCTAGAATCAGAAGACAGCGCAACAGTACACAGGTGACAGTAATGCAGAACTTTTTTCTCACCATGCAATGAGAGTCATTATTTTTCCTCATAAGGCTTAAAGGGAAAAAGAAAATTCTTTTATAAAGTATAAAAGAATTTGCTTTCCAAAATGTAGAGTTTATGATTCATTTTTTTCTGACTCTACTACAGTCAGCATCAATAGAAATTGGGTGAAAACTGAGCACCAATATAAAAGAAACCCATAGAATGAAGAAAGGAGAAACAAACCAACACAATTACAGTATTCAGTCACAATGGCTCTATCTAGAATTATTCTATTATACTGATTGCTATATCTAAATTTCCTCCAAAATTCATGTGTTGAAACTTAACAATGTGATAATATTAAGTAGAGCCTTTAGTATATGATTAAGTCATGAAGGCAGAGCCCCGATGGATGTAATTAGCAACCTTAAAAAAGGGCTTGAGAGAAAAATTTCATGCATTCCATCCCTTCCTTGAGAACACGGTATTCATCCCCTCCAGAGGATGAAGCAATAAGGCATTATCTTGGAAAAGGAGAACAAGCCTTCACCAGACAACAAAGCTGCTGGTGCCTTAAGCTCGGACTACCTAGCTTCCATAACTGTGAAGAAATAAATTTCTCTTCTTTGTAAATTATTCAGTCTGTGGTATTTTGTTACAGCAGTATAAATGGGCTGACAAACTGACCCAATTTTGTTCTAGATTAAACAGTTAAAAGCTAGGCAGTGAAATGGTATTACTTTCTAGGCAAGTGCCTGTTTATTCAAGGCAGAAACTACAAAACAGAATAAACAACAAGAAAAATTAAGTAAAACATTCCTAAACTCTTTAAAGAAAAAGTTAGTAGAAAACAAATACTCAAAAATTTGGCACCAACAATTTTGACAACTCCACAGATGAGAGTACCTTTGTGGGAGCCAAAGAGTCGTGCAGAGAGGCCCAGCACCCCATTATAGAGGAAAGCTAACTAGATGCACGAAAAAGGTAAGAATAGGCCGGGCGCAGTGGCTCATGCCTGTAATCCTAGCACTCTGGGAGGCCGAGGCGGGTGGATCATTTGAGCTCAGGAGTTCGAGACCAGCCTGAGCAAGAGCGAGACCCCGTCTCTACTAAAAATAGAAAGAAATTATATGGAGAGCTAAAAATAATATATATAGAAAAATTAGCCAGGCATGGTGGCATTGGTGGCACATGCCTGTAGTCCCAGCTACCCAGGAGGCTGAGGCAGTTGGATTACTTGAGCCCAGGAGTCTGAGGTTGCTGTGAGCTAGGCTGACACCACGGCACTCTAGCCCGGGCAACAGAGTGAAACTCTGTCTCAAAAAAAAAAAAAAAAAAAGGTAAGAACAGTTTCACTTTTCCTACATCATCCCTCCCCTAAGACAGAAAAGCCCAGTGCCAAAAGAGATCCATTCAGTCTGTAATTTCTCAAAGGAAAGTGAAATCATAAGGAATGTGAGGGACGTTGACCAAGAGGCGCACTACTTTCTTTTTTTTTTTTTTTTTTGAGACAGAGTCTTACTTTGTTGCCCGGGGTAGAGTGAGTGCCGTGGCGTCAGCCTAGCTCACAGCAACCTCAAACGCCTGGGCTTAAGTGATCCTACTGCCTCAGCCTCCCGAGTAGCTGGGACTACAGGCATGCGCCACCATGCCTGGCTAATTTTTTCTATATATATTTTTAGTTGTCCAGATAATTTCTTTCTATTTTTAGTAGAGACGGGGTCTCGCTCTTGTTCAGGCTGGTCTTGAACTCCTGACCTCAAGAGATCCACCCGCCTCAGCCTCCCAGAGGGCTAGGATTACAGGCGTGAGCCACCGCGCCTGGCCAAGGCCCACTTCTTTCTTGTTCCACCCACAACACTTAGGAGATTGGCATGGCTGAATAGTTTGGGGGAAGCAGGAGAAAGAGGTGGGGGCTCACAACAACCAGGGATCAGTCCTTAACTAATTGCCTCCTGCACTCCACCAAGAGGTATTCATAAGGACATCTCACCTGTGGACACCCCCCAACCTAGCCCATGTGTTCCCCCAGCACTCCATGGACCCCTCTCCCTTACACACGGTATCCTGCATGAGCCCCCAGAAACAGTATGTATGAGCATCCACAGACAGTTGGCTTGGATTCTGTGGAACTGGCAGAAAGCAATTAACCCTGAACACTTCAGGATGCTGGCCTAGGGAAAATTAAAGGGAGGCTTTCAACACTAGGCCTAGGCTGAACACGGTGGCTCACACCTATAATCCTAGCACTCTGGGAGGCAGAGGGGGGAGGATCGCTCAAGGTCAGGAGTTCGAGCCCAGCCTGAACAAGAACGAGACCCTGTCTCTACTAAAAATAGAAAGAAATTAGCCAGACAACTAAAAATATATAGAAAAAAAATTAGCTGAGCATGGTGGTGCATGCCTGGTAGTCCCAGCTACTCGGGAGGCTGAGGCAGAAGGATCACTTGAACTAGGCTGACGCCATGGCACTCTTGCCCAGGCAACAGAGTGAGACTCTGTCTCAAAAAAAAAAAAAAAAAAAAGGAAAAAAACACTAGGCCAAGCTTTGCAGGATCAATAGAAGTAATATAAATCTAAGGCTTCCCCCCTAAAAGAGGGAAAAAGAAAAGTGGAGTGGGTGTATCCATAGAAACAGCCTGAAAGACCCCTAGCATCCCCAGTTCAGCTTACTGGTGAAGGTCTTTTCTCCTGAAGCTAGTCACTTAAGACCAAATGAAGTGACTTCTTCAAATGCAAAGACAGTAAGGCAAGACTTCAAGGAATAGAAGAAACCAAGGAAACATGCCACTACCAAAGCAACAAAGTAAATTTCCAATAACCAGCACTAAAGAAATCAAAGTCTATGAATTGCCTGACAAAAACACACACTTGTTTTTAGGAAGCTCAGCAAGCTACACAAGGATATGGACAACTCAACACAAACAGAAAAGCAACACATGAACAAAATACGATCAACAAAGAGATAGAAATCACATACACATAAGCAAACCAACTAGAAACTCTGGAGCTGAAGAATACAATAAATAAAATAAAAAATGCAATACACAACTTCAAGATCAGATTTGATCAAGCAGAAGAAAGTATCTGTAAACTCAAAGACAGGTCATTGGAATTCCAGTCAGTGGAAAAAAAAAAAAAGAATGAAAAAAATGAAGAAAATCTATAGGATTTATGGGACACAATGAACCAAACCAATATACACATAATAGAAGTCCAAGAAAAAGAAGAAAAGAAAGGAGTAAACAGCTTATTTAAAGGAATAATGGATGAAAACTACCCAAATCTTGAGAGAGATATGGACACCCACATTCATGAAGCTCAAGGGTCCCCAAATCAGATCAACTCAAAGATCTTACCAAAACATATGATAATCAAATTATGAAAAATGAAAGACAGTGAGATTTTGAAAACAGCAAGATAAAAATGACTCATCCCAGACAAAAGCACACCAATGAGGCTATCAAGCAGGTTTCCCACCAGACATGTTAAGGATGATATATTCAAAGTGCTGAAAAACAATATATCAATCAAGAATACTATACCCAGGAAAAGTGTTTTTCAGAATGAAGGAGAGATAAAATTTTTCCCAAATAAAAGCTAAAGGAGTTCATCACCAGTAGACCTACCTTACAAGAAATGCTAAAGGGAGTTCTTCAATCTGAAACAAAACTACTCTAATTAGCACCATAAAAACATATGAAGGTATAAAACTACCTGGAAAATGTAAGTATACAGTCCAAAGTCAGAATATTGTAATACTGTAACGATGGTACACAAATCACTTTTAACGCTGGTATAAAGGTTAAACAAAAAAATTATTAAAATGACTATAGCTACAAAAATCTGTAAATAAATACATAACATAAAAAGATGTAAATTATGACACTGATAACAAACTGTAGGGGAGAATAAAAGTGTAGTGTTATATGTCACTGAATTTATCAGTTTAAAATAGACTGTTATAACAATAAGATGTTTTGTGTAGGTCTCACGAAAAAAACATACGCAAAGAAACCTCTAATAGATGCATAAAAAATAGAAAGAAATCAAAGTATAAGACTAAAAAAAAAAAAGAAATAAAACTCAAACTAAAAACATCATATCACAAAGACACCAAAGAGAAAGAAAGGACCACAGGAACTGCAATAGTAAGAAAACAATTAACAAAATGGCAATAGTAAGTCCTCATCTGTCAATAATTACTTTAAATGCAAATCAACTAAATCCTCCAATAAAAAGAAACAGAATGGGTGAATGGATAAAAACACAAGACCCAGCCATATGCTGCCTACAATAGATTTACTTTAGCTTTAAAGACACATGGGCTGAAAGTGATGAGACAGAAGATATTCTATGCAAATGAAAACCAAAAGGGAGCAGGGGTAGCTCTACTTATATCAGACAAAACAGACATTAAGTGAAAAACTGTAACAATAGACAAAGATGGTCATTACATAATGTCAAAGGAGTCAACTCATCAAGAGGATATAACAATTATCAATATATGTGTACCCAACATTGAAGCACCTAAATATAAAGCAAATATTAACAGATTTGAAAGGAGAAATAGAGAGCAATACTGTAATACTAGGTGACTTTGATACCTACATTCAACAATGAATAGATCATTCAGACAAAATGTCAACAGGGAAATAATGGTCTTGAACTATACTTTACACCAAATGGACCTCACAGATACATACAGAACATTCCATCCAATAGCACCAGAATACACATTCTTCTGAAGCACTCACAGAACATTCTCTGGGATATGTCATATGTTGGCCCATAAAACAAGTCTTAACAAATTTCCTAAGACTGAAACCATATCAAGTATCTTTGAAACTGCAATGGTTTGTTGAGTGTTTTTAATCATGAAAGGGTATTGAGTTTCATGAGAGGCTATTTTTGCATCGCTTGAGATCATCATGTGGGTTTTTTTCCTTTACTTATTTAATGTGATACATTACACTGATCAATTTTTTATGTCAAACTATCCTTATATTACAGGACTAAATCCCACTTGGTTGTGGTATATAGTCTTTTAATCTGCTGCTAGATTTGATTTGTTAGCATTTTGCTAGGTATTTTTGCATCCACGTTCATAAAGGATATTGGTATGCAGTTTTTGTTTCTTGTCGTGTCGTTATCTGGCTTTGGTATCAGGGTGACATTGGTATCATAGGAAGAGTTAGGCAATGTTCCCTATTCTTCAATACAGGCATGCTTCAGTTAACAAAGGGAACATGCTCTGAGAAATGTATAGTTAGGCGATTTTGTCATTGTGCAAACATCATAGAGTGTACTTACACACACTAAGATGGTATAGCCTACTACAAACCTAGGCTATAAACTTGTACAGCATGTTACTATATTGAATACTGTAGGCAACTGAACATAATGGTAAGTATTTGTGTATCTGAACATACCTAAATATAGAAAAGGCAATGTTTTGTGCTACAACATTAACGACAGCTATGATGTCACTAGACAATAGGAAAATTTCAGCTCCATTATAATATTATGGGACAACCATCATATATATGGTCTGTCACTGACTGAAAGGTCATTATGTGGTGCATGACTATATTTTGAAAATGTTTAAGAGTGGTATTAGTTCTTTAAATGTTTGGTAGATTTCACCAGTAAAGCCTTTAGTTTCAGGGTTTTTCTTTGTCAAGAGATTTTTGATTACTGATTCAATTCCTTACTAGTTATAGGTCTATTCAGATTTTCTACTTCTTTGTGATTTAGTCCTGGTAGGTTTCTACGAATTTGTCCATTTCATCTAGGTTACCCAATTTTTGATGTAGAGTTGCTCATAGTGTTCTCTTATAATCCTTTTTATTTCTGTAGAATCAATAGTAACGTCCCTACTTTCAGTTCTGATTTCAGTGATTTGAATCGTATCTTTCTTCTTCAATGATCTTGCTAAAACTTTGTCAATTTTGTTGATCTTTTTAAAAGCCAAATTTTTGTTTTATTTGATTTTCTTGATTGTTTTTTCTCTTCCCTATTTTGTTTAGCTCTACTCCAGTATTTATTATTTCTATCCTTCTGCTAGCTTTGAGTTTACTTTGTTCCTTTTGCCTTTTCTTTTCTAGTTCCTTAAGTTCTACAGTTAGGCCGTTGATTTGAGATTTCTTGTTTTTTAAGGTTTTTATAGCTACAAATTCCCTCCTTAGTACTGCTTTCATTGCGTCCTGTAAGTTTTGTTATGCTGTGTTTCAATTTACATCTACCTCTAAGTATTTTCTAATTTTCCTTGTGATTTCTTTGTATCTATACAAAATGTCTTCTCTGACCGCAGTAGGATGAAATTAGAATCACTAGCAGAAGTAAAACTGGAAAATTCACAGATTTGTGGAAATAAAACAACACACTCTTAATCAGTAGATCAAATAAGAAATCACAAGGAAAATTAGAAAATTCTTTTTAGAGATATATCTATACAAAGTATAATATAGATACATATTATCTATCTATATATATTATACAAAGTATAATATAGATATAATATATCTATTGAGGTTAAATTCATGGCCTAAAACATGGTATATCTGGGAAAATGTTCCATGTGAATTTGAGAAGAATGTAAAAATGAAACAGAAAAATGAAAGAGTACCAGCCCTTTAAATCCGCTGGAAGTCACTTCAATCAAAAGAGGAACTGTTTGCAACAATGGGAGGAAGTATAACAACAATGACTGCCACATCTTTTGTCTGCACAGCTGCCTACCATGGGGCTGAGTATGGGAGATGGGTAGCTAGCTGCTACTGTGCTAAGAGCTCAAATTGACCAAAATTAACCACAATTTACTGTCCAAGTCTTTCCCTGGAAATCGTAAGCCTTGAACAGACTCCACGGTCTGCCAAAACAGTTACATCAGACAGATTCTGCTAGTGCAATTGTTGTCTAGATGGGGAGACAGACTCTTATTGCTTCCTACTCAGCCTTGTCCCATAACCCTCCAGTACATTTCTTGAATAAATATTTCTTCCTCTGCTATATGCCCTTAGGATCATTCCCAGAGACTTAAAATATTAATAGTTGTGGAACATCTCACATCATCATTTCAGAAGTCATCTCTGACTATGTATTTTTTCTTCTTATTTATTGAATGTTAAACGATCCTTGCATTCCTGGGATAAAGTCCACGTGGTCACAATATATGATCTATTTTATACATTGTTAGATTCAATTTGCTAATATTTTGTTAAGGATATTTTTATTATCTTCACTAGGGACACTGGCCTATTGTTTCTGTTTTTGTTTTTTCCCCTTAGAATGTCTTCACCTGGTTTTAAGATCAGGATAATGCTGGCCTCATAATTAGTTTGTAAGTATTTCCTCTTCTGCTATTTACTGAAAGACATTGAGAATGATTAGAAATAGGTAAATGCTGTAGGAGTTCAAAAGAAAAAAGAAAACTGTGTCCTAAAAGGATTGATATAGTCGGTGGAATCTGACCTAGGAAAGCTAGTCTTAGGAGAGAGGGGTGAAGAAATTCCATAACTAAAGGAATAAATATGGGAAATTTTAAAACAACCTTCAGAAATAAATAACTCATTTTGCTAGAACTCAGCAACTTTTGACACATTGGCAATTAGCCACTAAAACATGATAATAGAAAGAAACATTTTATACAAGCAATTTAGATATCCAACTACTCTCGGTTCTTTCAATAATCATTACACTGCTATAATCTTATTAAAGTAAATGGATTATATCATTCTTGTACAATACGAATATAGTATCACTACATGATAAGTACCTTTTGAATAATAGAAGCAGTAGTTATTTGATATTTTTTTAGCCTATGAAAAACACAAACTTCTTATATTTAGAGAATATCCAATTTATGAGCCATTCCACTAACATAAGCTGAAAATGCCTAATAATTGCTGTCTTCTTTGCAGCCAGGGTAAGGCCCATGACCTAACCTGGTCAATCAGCCATTAGCCAGTGACACAAAAAAGCATGAATGGGTAGACAGAAGCAGTAGCTACATCCAGTTTTCAAGGACACATTCCAGCAGATTCTGTAGCTCTATCATACATCATGATGAAAGATTGAATGTTTTCCTCTTAAGATCAGTAACAAGACAAGGATGTCCACTGTCACTACTTCTATTCAAAATTGTACTGGAGGATCTAGCCAAGTGCAATCAGGCAAGAAAAAGAAATAAAAGGTATTCAGGCTAGAAAGGACATGGTCTATATTAGTGGACTGCATGATCATTTGGGTCAACAAACTTTTTCTTTAAATGCATACATGATAAATATTTTAGGCTTGTGGGACATATGGTCTCTGTCAAAATCACTCAACTCTGCCATGGTAGACAGAAAGTATTATAGGTAACACACTAACAAATGGACATGACTGTGTTTAAATAAAAGTTTATAAATATTTGAGGATACTTGGTCTAGTTTGAAACTATGACGGAATCTATCAAAAAAGCTAACAGAAATAGTAAGGGACGTGGTGTCTTGCTATGGCACCCAAGCTGGAAATTCTGGGCTCAAGCGATCCTCCCACCTGAGCCTCCTGAGTAGCTCGGACTTCAAGTGCACATCACTACGCCTGGCTAGTTTTTTTTTTAACTTTTTTCTGTAGAGACAATGTCTTGCTATGTTGTTCAGGCTGGTCTCTAACTCCTAGCCTCAAACAATCCTCTCACCTCAGCGTCCCAAAGCACTGGGATTATAAGCATGAGCCACCACACCTGGCCAGGGATATTCTTTTAAACAAATGATCAGAAACAACTGGAATTCCAGTTGTTTTTGCCTATCCACTGGATAGGCAAAAGGTGAACTTCAATCCATACCTGTAACATCACCACATCCAAAAATAAACTGAAAATGGGTCACAGACCTAAATGGAAAATCTAAAAATATAAAAATTTTAGAAGACAACAGAAGAGAAAAATATTAATATTAGTGACCTTGGGTTAGGCAGTGATTTCTTAGATATAACAACAAAATCACAACCCATAAAAGAAAAAAATTTCATAAAATGGACATTATTAAAATTTAAAACTTCTGCTCTTCAAGAATTCACTGTTATAAGAATGAAAAGACAAGCCATAGCCTGGAAAAAAAGTTTGGAAAGCATATATCTGATAAAGAACCTATGTCCATAATATATAAAGACCATCAAAACTCAGAAAGAGGAAAACAAACAATCCACTTAGAAAATTGCTGGGGTGGGGTGGGGGGGCATGGGGAGATGATGATCAAAGGCACAAAGCCTCACTTAGATGAAATTTTTTTCCTTACTCTGAGATATATTACACAGTGTGTTGAATATAGTAAATAATAATGTATCATACATTTCAAAATCTTTAAGAGAGAAAATTTCAAGTGTTTAACATCAAAAGTAAGTAACTAAGGTGATGGATATGTTAATTATTAATAGCTTGATTTAATTATTCCACATTGTATTCATAAGTCACATCACTTTGTATCCCATAAACATATATAACTATAATTTGTCAATTTACAATTTAAAAATAAAGTGGAAAAAGTAATTGATAAAAAATTATAAAAGATTTAAATAGCCACTTTACCAAAGAAGGTATCCAGATAGCCATTAATAACATGAAAACATGCTCTACTACATACTTATTAGGTGGCTAAAATTAAAGACTGACTATACTAAGTGTTGGTGAGGATGTAAAGGAACTACAGCCCACATACACTGATGGTAAAAATAGAAAATGGTGTAAGCACTTTGAGAAAAAGGTTTAGCTATTTCTTTAATAAGTTAAATATACACCTACCATCTTATTTGGCCATTCTACTATTGGATTTTTATCCAAGAGAAAAGAAATCATATATGTAAACAAAGAGTACGTAAATGTTCATAGCAGCTTTATTTGTAATAGCTAAAAACTGGAAACAACCCAAATATTCATCAATAAGGGATAAATGAAATGTAATATATCTATATAATGCAATACTACTGAAAAAAATGGACTACTAATAATATGATACAACATGGATAAACCTCAAAATAATTACACTGAGTGAAATAAGCCAGACAAAAGAGAATACATAGTATATGATGCCAATTATATAAAACTCCAAAAATGCAATCTAATGCATAGAGACAGAAAGCATATCAGTGAATACCTGGCAGAGGGAGGTGTATAGGGAAGGGCAGGAGGGAGATTACTGAAGGGCAATAGGACATTATTAGAAGTTGATGATTATGTTCATTATCTTCACTGCAGTGGTTTCACAGGCATATAGATATGTCAGAACTTTCAAATACCTATAGTTTTTAATGTGTAGTTTATTATATGTAAATTGTATCTCATAAACATTTTTAACTAAAAAAATTTAAAAAACATATGGAGAAAAACCTTTGTTACATAGGTCAGGTGACAATCCCTCAGATAAAACACACACAAAAAACAGTTAATTTAAAATTGATAAATTAGGATTTCATTAAGATTTAAAACTCAAGCTCTTTGAAATACACTGGTAAAGTACTGAAAAGACAAGTCATAGACTGACAGAAAAATATGAATCATACAGCTAGTGAAGGACTTGTATCCAAATAGATTTTTTAAATCATTAAACTCAATAATAACAAAAAAATCCAATTTAAAAAATGGGTCAAAGATTTGAACAAATACTTTACCAAATAAGACATACAGATGGAAAATGAGCTTATGAAACAGTGCTCAATATTGTAATTTACTACAGAAATGAAAAGTGAAACCACAATGGGATGCCAGTACACACGAGTCCAATGGCTTAAGTTAAAAAACTGGCCCTACCTAGAAGTGACCAGGATGTGGTAGCAATGGAACTCAGATACAATACTTAAAAGAAATGTAAAATGTAGAATGTATTTTTTAAAAACACTTTGGCAGTTTCTTTAAAAAGTTAAATATATACTTTGTACATAGTTAAACGTGCCTAGTTGTTCAACTTCTAGGAATTTACCCAAAAGAAATGAAATCGTGTCTACACATAAACCTGGTGCAAATGTTCATAGCAACTTTATTTATAGGAGCCAAAAAAACAGAAACAACCAAATGTTCATCAACAGGTGAACAGATAAAGTGTGGTATATACATAGAATGAAATACTACTCAGCAATAAAGAGTTAATTCATGTGATAACAAAGATGGGTTTCAAAATCATTATGCTGAACTAAAGAGTCTATTATAAAAAAAGAACATGTACTGTATGACTCCATTATATAAAATTCTAGAAAATGCAAACTGATCTTATATTAGTCTTACAAGGCTGCTGTGACAAATTACCACAATCCTGGTGGCTTAAAACAACAGAGATTTATTCTGTCACAATTCTAAAGGCTGAAGCCCAAAATCAAGGCGTTGGCAGGGTTGGTTCATTTTGGAGGCCCTAAAGGAGGATGTATTCTATGTCTCTTGCCTAATTCTGGTGGCTGCCAGCAATGCTTGGCATTCCTTGGCTTGTAGATGTATCCCTTCAATCTCTACCCCCATCACATCACCTCTTCTTTATGTCTTCTCTCCTTCTAAGGACATTTGTCACTGGATTTAGGGCCCACCCTAATCCAAGATGATCTCATCTTGAGATCTTTAATTATTAATACATCTATAAAGACACTTTTTTCTGAATAAACTGACATTCACAGTTTACAGGTAGACATATCTTCTGGGGGGCCACCATTCAATTCATTACAAATCTCCAGTGACAGAAAACAAATCAGTGATTGTCTAGAGATGGTGAAGGATTAGAGGAAAGGATTGCAAAGGAACATGAGAAAACTTCTGAGGTCACGGATATGTCCATTATCTTGACTCGGCAAGTGGCATCATGGATACAAATGTATCTCAACAGTTATCAAACTGTATACTTTGTGACAAGAACACCATCAATTTTCACGTCTGAGTCTCAAAATACAACCATCAAATGGTACTAACCTAAGTAAGCGATCATAAATTCAAAACAAAATGGAAGAAATAGGGTTCTAAAAGTATATGGAATTGAGAAAGAATAAAACTGAGCCATAATGAATGACAGAGGCTAAGGAAAAACAAGTTCTGTTAACCCAAAAGGGAAGAAAGATAAATCAGACAGCTTAAAATTAGTCCCCTGAACATTGTCTTCCACACAGACCCTAAATATTAATATATACTGGTGGGGTGAGTAAATGAACCAGTGAAGCACTAATTCAGTTTCCTGTGTTAACTACGAGTGCTATGTATACACCCAGGCAGTTTGGTTGCTGTGTTAGAACAAAGTACGGCACACCAACTTTTTAAGGGGAGAGGAGAGGCTGTACATACCAGTACAGCAAATCAGATTTTCTATAGTAATACTAGCATACACATGACCAGATAAATTAACGTTTCCACCGTAACTCTCATGTGCCAAGAACAAAATTTTACCTGTCAATGACTAGAGTAGGAGGAAAGGTTAGGAGGAGTAAGAAAAGGAAAGAAGTAGGAACCCTCAAAGGCTGGCCCCTTCCAAAACTCTTATAATACTTACATTTGGTGATAAACTGGAAAATCTGCTGAAACATAAAAATTCCTGCCATATTGTTTAGAAACCACTAAATTAGATACATATGCAAAATGCATTTTTTCCTACTCCACAGAAAACTCAAGGTTAAAATGCGAATAGCTGTAATATTATCTATGAATAAACTTTATAATGTTATTATATGGAAAATATATCACATGTTAAAGGAGCAAAAAACAATCCTTGAGAAAGATCAAACATTCTCTTTAATGAGGGAGGTTTACTGAGCAACACCCATTTGTTCCAGTGTATCAAGTTTAATTCACATGACTAGCAGCTTGATTTGGCAGTCTCAATGCATAAGACAAATAATTCATAAAAGTTTGACAATATTATTTTTAGTTCACATGCTTCTTGGATTGAGCCCATAAATGCTTCTACTTTATGCTACTCTAGGGACTCCATTCAGACACAAATACATTTGTTAGCAATTGTGAGGCTGAGGGAGGCACTCAGTGTATACAACATTATACTGTGAGAGTCCAAACTTATATATCTCATTTGGACAGACATTTAGAATCCAACAATTAAAAAATTATTGTTGCTGTTTCTATGGCCGGGCGCGGTGGCTCACGCCTGTAATCTTGGCACCCTGGGAGGCCGAGGTGGGTGGATTGCTTGAGCTCAGGAGTTCGAGACCAGCCTGAGCAAAAGCGAGACCCCGTCTCTACTAAAAATAGAAACAAATTAGCTGGCCAACTAAAAAATATATATAGAAAAAATTAGCCAGGCATGGTGGCGCATGCCTGTAGTCCCAGCTACTCGGGAGGCTGAGGCAGTAGGATCGCTTAAGCCCAGGAGTTTGAGGTTGCTGTGAGCTAGGCTGACGCCATGGCACTCACTCTAGCCCGGGCAACAAAGCGAGACTCTGTCTCAAAAAAAAAAAAAAAAATTATTGCTGCTGTTTCTAAATGAAGTTTAAAAAGTATGACTGTATAATTCAGACTACAAAACACTATGTACTAGAAGTATGTCTTTAATAGTGGTTATGGTTACCAGTAATAATCCCCTAGTAAGTTTAATTGATCTCTCTTTCATAAAACAATGTTTGAGAATTGTCACCTGAAACATCTTCTTAAATATAAAGTGTTTTCAAGTACCTTGATTAAATTATGAAGCACAAAACATTTTTATTTTTCATAAGGGAGAAATATATCTAAAATTAGAACATAACACACAAACATCTGAATCAATTGTTTCCCCAACCACTTCCAAACAAAATATTTCAAATTCCATCCAAGATTCTGCAAACACATGAGTACAAGCTCTAATCTTGACACTGAATTTGGATCATCTCCATGGAGGAAATCCATGAACCAGATGTGAATTTATTCTTCCAGATGTATTTTATATGTAAGGAAAAATAAAACATTTCTTCACTGCCTTTATTTGAGGCCACTTAAAAATACACTAGATAGAAATAGCAAAGGAAATCCTACAAACCTTGAGTCTTCCACTATTTTAAAGGAGTCATTTATTAAATTATTATTAATCAAACTACATATACAGTTGCCACATTATCAATGCACATTAAACTTCAATTTAACATTTATAATATACCGTTTTTCTCAGTATTCAGTAGCCATGCTAATTACGACAGAAATTGTTTTAAACAATTTTTGTCTTCACATTACATGGAAATTAGAGAGAAAAATACAACTTAGGTTTGAACTAAAAAGTCATGACTACAGGATCTAAGAAATTTCTATACACAAAGAAACATGGATCTGCAATGAAATTAATGATCAAAACTTAATAAAATTGGTAATACATCTGAATCTAATTGCGAAGTCTCAAAATTTTAAATCAAAATTTTAAATTATAATACACACCAATGACACAAGTTCAAAAACTAGAAATTTAATATCACAAAATGAACCTCAATCCCATTATGAACTCTTCTAACTAAAAAAAACAAAAATGGTTTTTTTGTCACATATGTTTCCTTTGTCCTCTACCAGATATCCTTCAAATGCTTAATACTTGTATTTAAATATTTTAAAAAGTCAAATCAGAAAAATGGGTGATCTTGATGAGATGTTTAATTTTATTCAGGAAAAGAATGTGCACACATACTATTTAGTTATAATAGTTGTACACAGGTGTAACTTAATACTTATTTTATATGAAAATTGCTTAATATACTAAGAAATAGCTCATCATGCATCAATACAAATTACAGAGTACAAATACATAAACACACATCAAACTGACTTAATTTTTGTATATGCTATATTTTCAAGGATTTAATAGGAATATTAAAATTATTATGTATGGGCATTAAAATGAGTATTTCAAATTTAGCAATCTATTTTAATTTTAATAAAAATAAGATTTTAAGTGATTTCATAGAAGCACTTTATGCTTACTCCCAAAATTTTAATTCTAAACTAAAAGAAGAAACTTTTCCCATCAGAAAATATTTTATAATTAATTGCTTCTTAATTTAAGAAAGGGGGATAATTTCCTATATGCATCAGAAATAAATGCAAAGTATTATAGTAAACAAGAATATATGTTTGGGGCTTCAATAATACCGTATAATCACACAAATCACAGAGACAGTATTTCTTTTCCAATACTATAAAGAGCCAGAAATGAATCTTTTTCATAAACACATACTTTTTTTTTTTTTTTTTTGAGACAAAGTCTGGCTCTGTCGCCCCAGCTAGAGTACAGTGGCATCATCATAGCTCACTGCAACCTCAAACTTCTGGGCTCAAGCAATCCTACTGCCTCAGGCTTCCTGGTAGCAGGGACTACAGGCATGCTCTACCATGCCCAGCTAATTTTTCTATTTTTTTGTAGCAACGGGATCTTGCTCTTACATACTTATTTAATGTACAATTTTGGTGTTGTGTTAATAACTCTTCAGCTTTACTAAGAATTTCTCTCTGGAAATAAGTAACTGTGGTTGGATTTATTTCAAATACAAATAAATTAACAACAAAAATTTAACTTAAGTGCTCTGTTAAAGATGTTTTGTTTCACTATTTAAAAATTCTACCAAAGGCAAAATCTATTTATTTAAGAGAAAACCAGTTATATGTTTTATTTAAACTTCAAATTTGAATGACATAAAAGTTACTCTGAATCACAGAAAGATGAAGTGTCTAATTTCAAGAACAAAAGTATAAATGAGACTAGTCATGAACTAAAATGTTATATTCCATACATGATAAGATTGAACCCTTGATTTTTAAAACACATCTGGCTTTTTCTTTATTTAAAATCATGAAAGGAAAACAAAAAACCGCGGGGAGTAAATCTGGCATTTATCATCAGGTAAGGATAACTGCAACCTTTAGTAAGTCAATTAACAAACACATATTTGGAAGAAATAAAATTTGTAGGGTTCAAGAAACAGAACGCATAAGCCAAAAGAGTAAACATAATAGACCAGGGAAAGCAAAATCATATAAATCTGACATAGTTCTTGAAACAATAAGGTGAATTAAAGAAAAGAATATAAGAATGTTCCTTATTAAAACAAAAACCTACTAAGTATGCTAAAAACAGGATGAAGAATAAATACAAAAAAGTATATTAAATTTGTATACTTAGGATGCAACACAGAAAAGAATTTTTTTATCTTTTCCTCTCCTGAATTATTTCTAAAATGTAACAAAGCACTGTTGTATTTTATAGAGATCATTCTCTAATAATAACATGCATGTTTAAAAATGGCACATTTCTTAAATCTTATGTATTTTTATTTAAACCTCATAAGATAAATATTTGTAGAGAATAATAAAATATAAAAATATAAACAAACTTGTTTCATCTGAGATTACAGAGATTATGACAGTTCAAATAAGAATAAAGAATACAATCATGAAAGATTTCTAAATATTTTAAAACATTACTATATTTATTTTTCAGTCAAATATTTATTGAAAGCTTAACACATGGCAGGTACTTCACCAAATTCTAAAGATGCAGTTGGCAAATAAGCAAAACAGCATCTTTGTCCTCATGAAGGTTACTTTTTTTTTTTTTTAGACAGGCTTCCTCTGTTGTCTGGGCTAGAATACAGTGGTATTATCATAGCTCACTGTAACCACAAACTCCTGGCTCAAACCATCCTCCTGTCTCAGCCTCTTGAGTAGCTGGGACTACAGGTGCACACAGCCACAACCAGCTAAGTTTAAAAATTTTTTTGTAGAGAAGAGATCTCGATATGTTGCCCAGGCTGGTCTCGACCTCCTGGTCTCAAGTAATCCTCCTATCTCAGCCTCCTCAAGTGCTGAAATTACAGGCATGAGCCACCATTCCAGCTTAAGGTTTTTTAGTAGGGCAGTGAGACATAAATTAGGTGGAGAAGTGGTAAGTGCTACTCAGAAAAATTATTCAAATTTTCATTTTCTGGAACATTTCACATAAGACAGAGATGAGTTACTAATAGAAATTTTGGTAAAGTTCACAAGTGAAATGTATGGGACTGGTGTTTCTCTTATATGCAATTTGTTTTTACTCCATTTCTTTAATGGTTACAGTTCTTTTCAGATTTTGTTTCCTTTCTTATATTTCTCTAGAAAACTAGAAATTCTAAATTTTACCCCAAATTTTCATATTTTTAGAATAAACCTGTTCAATGTTGCTGTTATAGTAATACATTTAAAGTACACATTTGGCACACATTAAAAGCTCAATAAATGTTACCTATTATTTTTAAGTATAGATTTATTTTTATGCATCTTGTTTGGAATTCAGTATGCATCTTCAATCTGAGATCTCATTTTTTCTTTAATTTTGGAGAATGTATGGCTTTTATATTCCCTTCAGATATTCTCTTATTCATTCTTTCTATTCTCTGGTTCTATTAATAAAAACCCCATTAGACATAAGTTGAACCCTCTCATTCTGTCCGCCATGGTTGTAACATCTTCACCCGCCCTTGTCTCCACCTCTGCTGTTTTCTGGTGACATCCTCAAATCCCTCTTCAAATTAACTAAATCTCTCTTCAAATGATTATACATAGTAAGAACTATGTAATGGCATATAGAACTCAGAAGTTTGTTGAATGAAAACCAATGACATTTTAATTTCAATTATTGTATGTTTTCACTTTTAAATGTAGTTTGGTCCCTTTCAAATCTTCCTATTCCTTTCATATTGCACAGGTTTTCCATTATGGTTCCTGATCTTCCTTTTATCTATAATCATTTTAAACAAATTTGTTTTATAGTCTCTTTAAAGTTTTTCCATTATCTCCAGTTCTTTTCATGTTTATTCTCTTGCCTATTGTGTCTGCTCATTCTCCTGCATGATGCTTTGTTTTCTCCTGTGGCTTATAAAGTCTATAACCTTCAGCAGAGGTTGTTTTATTCTGTGGGAGCCTTGTGTGCCTGAAGCTATGGAAACACACCTACAGGACAGTTGCATTTCTGCATTTGCTTCTGCCAGGCTCCAAGGGAGAGGAAAAGAGGTTCATCTGCACACTCAAGTCTGTATGAACTATTTACATATACATAGTTTTTTATGTATTTTACACTATTTCTGATTATGATATATTAATAAATGATCTCATCATTGTTAAAGAAATTCCTGGCTTCAGTGAGCAATTTAACATTCTTATAGATTTTTTTTCTGGACAATATATTCAAATCATACCAGATTATGTATATTACTATCCCAATAACTGGCAGTTCTAATCTTTTTCTCTAAATCATCTTTTCAATAAAGACTACAATATATTGATTTATATTTTTAGAACTAATAGCAATAATGATATCAAATACAGTCAGGTAGTATGTTAACAGTTTACGCAATCCTTTAAGTAAATTTAAAACAGTGTCTTCCGTTTGTTCCTCACAACCATTCTGAGAAGAAAGATAGGGTACAGTTTACTATTCCCATTTTAGACATAAAGATCTGAGATCCAAACCTATTGCCTCACCTGCATACACAGAAATATACTTCATTCACACTTAATATTGATATTCAGGAAGAAGTATATATATTTGATTTTCTCTTATTGGTAACTATTCTTTTTTTGTTTCCTGCTAATTCTGGATATTAAATCCTGCAGCTGTTCCCATCTATTTTACTGCTTCAATTATTAGCATGTAATACAAATTGGGACTATAAATCTGCTAAACACATAATGCTATAGGCATTATGAAAATATCATATAACCTCAATTCTAAGACATATTTCACACTTTAATGTTTCTATAATCAGGAGGGATCTTCCAATTAATGTCAAAAGAAACCTTCTGGTGATCATGTAGAAAAGTAAGTTATAACAACCACAAACACAACTGTACACATAAAATATCTGTTCATCCAAATATTACTTTGGTTGAGGTTACTTGCATTTTTAGTGTCACTGTGATTGAATTTTAATTCATTTAATCCCTAATTGTCTAATTTTTTTAAAAAAGATTATACTGTGACATTGCTCTGAAACAGAAAGTAAGAAAACACACATTAAGCTGACCGTCACATACCAGGTACGGCAATTAAATTAAATACAGTGGAAAATGTGACATCTTTAAAAACTGGTTGCTGACTTACAATGCCAGAAGAGGATTTATGCACCATATAAAACTCAAAATATCATCTTCCAAACTTTCTAAAAAAGTATTGACAGATTTTCTAGAACATTGCTTTTGTTAAGTTATTCCCCTGTTCAAGAATCTATAATGTCTTCTTACTTCCTAAATTCAAATACAAACTTCTACACAACTTCCAAGGTCCTCCAATATCTGGCTTCATAAATTTATGCAATTTTAATCCCCATTTTCTCCCACATTTCCCCACTGAGCTCTGTGCTTCATTCAGTCAGTCATTTTCTTTAGGCAAGTTCCGATCTTTCTTATAACCCTCTGTTGGTCCTTACTTCCTGTGTCCTCTTCTTCCGGGGGGCGGGGGGGGGGGGGGAGCGGATCTTACCCACTCTTCAGGCCCAACTCAGTCTTAATCAATCTATTTCATTTTAACCTCCTATTATAGCTAGAGACTATTATAAAAGTTACGAATGGCACTTACCTATTTCTTTGTTTTTAAACTAGTACTTTTTCCTAAGTTAGATCTTAAAAGCCTTGAGAATATAGCAAACATTATCCATGCTTTCTCTTTTCCATTAGAGGAGAGAAATTCTATTAAAAAAAAAAGAAAGACTTTAAAGATAGGAAACTAAATCTCAGAGAAATTAAATAAGTGCCCAAATCAAAGAGTTAAATAGTTCAAAAACTAGTCAAAAACCCAATTTAGTGATCTTTTACTTTCACAGTATTGACACATGAAGTAAAGATATATGTGTCAAACCCCATGTCTTATTTTGCTTTTTAGCTTAATGTAAAAATTAAAATTGCAAACAGGGCCCATTACACGCTTCCGTTTACTGTATGTTAACCCACTGACATTCCTCTTTCCTGATTAGAATGAAAGTTTATGAACTCTGAAGTTCCAATACAAATTGGATACGATTATTGGGTGCAGGGGAGAGGGGGAGGATTAGTTAAGAACTTGCTTAGAGATACAAAAATGCAACTGAACTTCGTAAAGCAGTCTTAAGAATCTCTCTTGGGTGCTATTTATACATTTTTTTTTCCTGATTATAACCACGCAGTATGATTCCATTTGGGATTTCAAGTAAAACTGGAATGCTGTATTCCCTAAAGAATGAATAGTGTTTAGCTGAAGGAAAAAAAAAGGAATGTGATACTTCTGGTCAAAAGTTCTCTTTCTGGAATTCACGATAAATGAAAAGAATTTTGGCAGTTACTATAATGTCATTCTGCATCTCAAAAGCAACGTGCAATTCCTCATGTCACTACAACTTGATTATTCACTGAAACAACTGATCTTACTACAAAACAAGTTAAAGAAACAAACAGAGCCTCCTTCAGTTCCTGCCTTGATTCATTATTAGAATTCACCTTTCCTTTCACCTCACCCACAATCCCAGATACTGAATACCAAATGTTGGTCTCTCTGAAAGACAGGACATTAGACAATTTAAACATCAGCAAATTGAGTTTGGCTATCCTTAGTCACTGACTGATGACTTTATTCCTATTTGTACATTTTTTAAGTAATACTTATGTCCTTCCCGGAAGTCCTTTTTGCATTCCAGATTACGACAGGGACTTAAGTACAACAAAGAAAAAATGCAAAAAGTCAAGTGTCAGGCAGGACAAGAATTACAAGCATATACACACATGTAGGTAAGTATGGGTCAAATTCCCGTTCACCAAGATATTAATCTTTATAAAAAATTATAAAGAAATATCTAATTTAGCTTAAAGAAATTTAATTCTGCCTTAGTATCAAATCTTAAAATATGATCAGAAAGTATATGTTTCTAACATGTGTAAGGAGAAAATATTTACAAAGAATTTATTTAAATTTTATAATAGATAATATTTGATTGTACCACACATCCAATCTAATATCATGTGATAATCAGATATTAAAAATGTTACCATCAATTGTTCATCTCTGATTTTAGAAGAGACACTAAATATATCTGCTTTCCCCAAAATCAGAGATGATATAACTGAACTAGTTAAAATTTATTTCTAAAATTTCCCTAGAGGAGTTTCAAACAACAAATAACTTTAAAGGAACACTAGAAAATCACAAACATTTTAAAACAATTGTACACTCTTTATATCTAAATTAACCAAGGTTCACTTAACAAATGACAATTGTCTTTCCTTCTTTTGCTGATTACCTGCTGGAGCACAAAAAAAAAACCAAAAAAAAAAAAACAAACAACAACAAAAAAAAACACCAACCCAGCATCTTCCTCTGTTAAAGTCACATCTGCAGGAAAAAGGCTACTAAAAAAAGAATAGTTTGCTGTTCCAAGTTCATATCCTGCCAGTAGATATTTTGCAATGCTCAGGGCTGAACAATGTTTTAAAAGAATAGTTTTATATGTTCATATATTTAAGGTGGAAATTCTAGACTCAGAAAACTAAAATGGTACTTGTATGTACTAATTATTTTACTGAATAAGTCTGCCACCTTTGTCTTTGATTTGTACATTTTCTAAAACCTTACATAACAAAAATTGTCCTGTAGTTCCTGTTCCCCTTTTCTTTTGCAGTGAATGTACTTACAATTTATGATTCTCATGTGTGAATACTCATATAAAGAACAAACTAGAAACAAATTTCATTTAGAAAAATCTAGAAAATAAGAATTTGGATATATGTACAGATAAAAAAACTATGCAGGCATAAGCAATAAGCACAATTCTAATTGAAATGCACTAAATCTCTCAAGGTAAAAGTTTAAGCTACATAAATGTTCATTTCGTTGTACATATGCCATGGCAAAGTTAAAATAAGAATTAAAAATTCTTAACCAAGTGATATTGTTATCTTGCATACACTGGTGAAAATCGTTTTCATAAATTTAAGTTTTTATTAAAAGGATTCTCTAATTTAAACTCTGATGGCTAAATTAATAAATAACTGCTAAGTAAATTAGAGTTTACCAGTATATGAACCAAAGAATATTTAATCTCCTGGAGTAAAACTATTTACAGGATCATGTAAAATCATCTACCTTAGTAGCTCTCATACAATTCCTTATGTTTTTATGTTTATTTCAGTGTTTCCCAACACTCTGCTGTAGAATCACTTGGGAGCCTTTTTAAATTTTTCAATGCCAGCACTTTATCTCAAATTGTATAAATCAGAGTATCTTGGCAGTTAGGCCTCAGAATTAACATTTAAAAATTTTAAATTGTGATAAAAACACATAACATAAAATTTACTGTCTTAACCATTTGTAAATGCACAGTCAGTTCAGTAGGGTTAACTATATTCATACTGTTGTGCAACAGACCTCTAGAACTTTCTCATCCAGCAAAACTGAAACTCTATACCCATTCAACAACAATTCCCCATTTCCCACTGCCTCCAGTCCATGGCAACCCCATTCTGCTTTCTGTTTCTATGAGTTTGACTACGTTAGATACTTCTTAACAAATGGAATCATTCAGTATTTGTCTTTTCATGACTGGCATATTTCACTTAGCATAATGTTCTCAAGATTTGTCTATGTTGTATCATGTGATGGAATTTTCTTCTTTTTTAAGGCTGTATGACATTCCATTTTATGTATATATCACATTTTTTAAATCCATTCATCCACTGATGGACATTGGGTTGCTTCTACTTCTTGGCTATTGTGAACAGTGCTGCAACAGACATGGGGATGCAAACACCTTTGAGATCCTGCTTTAAATCCTTTTGGAAATATAGCTAGAAATGGGATTGTTGGATCATATAATAAATATAGTTAAAAATTCTTTTTTAAATTTTTTGAGGACCCTCCATATTGCTTCCCACAGTGGCTGCACCATTTTACATTCCCACCAACAGGGCACAAGCATTCCATTTTCTCCACATCCTTGCTAATATTTGTTATTTTTTGGGTTTTTTGGATAGTAGCCATCCTCAAAAGGGTGGGGTGGTATCTCATTGTAGTTTCAATTTGCATTTCTCTAATGATTAGTGATGATACACAACATCCAAGTAATAATGTCCAGTCAGAAATATGGGATCAGCACTCAGAAGAGAAGATAATGCATAGAGAGGTAATGGTTGATATATAATTAGATAACAGACAAAATTTTTAGGTAAGCCTGCTTTGCTTCTTCCACCTCAGACTCAGCTTGCTTCCTTCTTTGAAATCTTCCCAATCTCTCCTTTTTCTAAAGAGTATTCTTTCAATTTAATTCTGCTCTTAAGAAAGGATTTAATATGACTTGGGGAATGTATTTTATTTCTTTCAGAGATATTTATGTATAAAGCCTTAGCATTGTTTGGTAAGGAAGGACATTTTTTTCCCCTCACATGGTAAGGAGGAAGTAGAAAAAGCTGTAAGCTTTAGCTACAAAGCAGAGGTATGTAGGTCTGGTACTCCCACAGCCAATTTTAAAGATGACTAATAGCTGATTCCCTATTTCACCTAAGATTGACCGATTTTAGAAACAAAAACAACCAACATTGATATAAAAATACAGTTTCATACAATCCAACCATTTACTTGGAGACCTGTAGAATAAAATACAGTAGTCCTCCTTTATCTGCAGCTTCATTTTCTGGGGCTTCAAGTCTGAAAATATTAAATGGGAAATTCCAGAAACAAATAATTCATAAGTTTTAAATTGTACACCATCTTGAGTAGAATGATGAAACCTCACATAGTACCACTTCTTCCAGCCTGGAACATCAATCATCCTTTTGTCCAGCAAATTCCTAGTGTACATGCTACCTGCCCACCTGCTAGTCACTTAGTAACCATCTAGGTTATCACAGTGCTTGCGTTCAAGTTACCTTTCTTTTACTTTCTAATGATCCCAGAGTGGAAAGAGCAGTGATGCTGGCAATTTGGATATGCTAAAGGGAAGACAGAAAGTGCCTCCTTTAAGTGAAAAGGTGAAAGTTCTCAAGTTAATAAGGAAGGAAAAGTCTTATGCCAAAGTTGCTAAGATCTACATTAAGAATGAATCTTCTATCAGTAAAATTGTGAAGAAGGAAAAAGAAATTCATGCTAGTTTTGCTGTCGTACCTCAAACTACAAAAGTCATGGCCTTAATTAAGATGGAAAAGGCGTTAAATTTGTGCATGAAAGTCACCAACAAAAATGTGTTCTGACTGATGGTAAATGGGTGGGTGCTGTCTGCAGTTTCAGTCATCTACTGGGAATCTTAAAACATATGCCCTGTGGATAAGAGAAGACTACTGTATATTTCTTATGTATTTTAGAGGGTAGAGCTAGAACTCAGAATGGGTCCTGAAAATCTACTTAATATTTGAATGATGAGACTTGTCTAACATCTCGTTTGTTCAGCACCCTCAATTATGTTGCATACAGCCAAGGTCCTAAAAGTAGGCCAAACAAGCAAACTACAAAGGAGTAAAATTAGGTATTACAAATCTTTATTAAAAGGCACTTGATTTTCTTCATCGGACAATCCTTTGACTCTCACTGAGTTACTAGATACTATCATTTTACACATAATTTTAGAAATTCAACTTAGTGATTTTCCAATCTGTAACAAATGCATTTACATTGGGGGTGAAGATGGAGACAAGTCTCAGCAAACATTAATAGTCTAAGTCAGCCCTTCATATACCTACGTACTTACAAATTACTTGCATGTATCATTTATTACAGCAGATTACAAGAACTGATACTCTATGGGGTAGTCTTACTCATCAAAGGTTAAATTATATTAGTGTGCATTCTTAGAAATATGCATAACTTGTATAATGTACAGTTACACACACATACATCCCTGCCTTGTCTGTATCTTCCTTTTGTTTTCTGCCAGCTGCTACTAAAACCTTGACTCTTTCATGAGTCACCACATAAGCAGCTCTTACTTTGGCTTGGCCCTTTCTGCCTAGTTTCACTACTCCAACCACCTGACTCAACTGTTGAAAACTCTTCTTATTTTCCCTATGAAAAGCAAAGAATGCATCAGGGTTAGAGTGTCACAAAATGCTACAGAATTGAATCCATCTTTGAAAGAGAAAGCCAGGGAGGAAGAGTTTGACAAAAAAGAAACAAGAATAAGGGAGACATAGGGCTCAGCTCACAAATACTTGTAATTTATATTAGCAAAAATATTCATTCCTCCTAAGTATTTATGACAGACACTTTGAGGTATTAGATAGTATAATAACTTGTTCTGCTTTCTCCCTCTTTAGCATCAGTAGGAAAAACTGAAGGATTTCCCTATTATCTGAGTAGTTTCATAAATTGCTACAATAGGAAACCTTCTAAGAGAATGTGATAATTTTTTGTATTAATATATATATTTTAAAAATTCTTTTAAAAATATGAAAATTAAAATCATCTATCCCTACTTAAAAAAAAAAAAAGAGAGAGAGATCCACTTGTCCTTGTTGTATTCAGAATAGAGTTCAATCTCTCTCCCCTATCGCAAAAAATCTTGACCCCTACTTAAATAATGTCTTTCTTTAAGAAAAAAACAGAACAAAAAGAGAAAAAGTTTTCTTACCTCACTAACATAAACAAGTTTTTCTATATTATTCAGACCTAGATATAAATATACACATGTAAAATTTATTTAAATAAAAATATATATTTGTCCACATCTTATGGTTCTCACGTAACAGAATCTTGGAGAACTTTCCAGATAAATTTCATGCTTTTCCATGTCTGGAAAACATGGTATATTTACCTAACACCAAGACTATTGAGAAGGTTTTCAGTATTTTGCTGTTACGAGAAACACACACGAATAGGCCTGTTGTAACAAATTAGAATCTCACCATTAAAGTGTGAACACACCAACACACGTTAATAATGCTTAGTTACAAACATTTTGCACTTTGGCCCATCTGATAACCAAAATCTTCCTTCACAGTTATTCTGATTTTTAAAAATTATGACAGAGATTGGAGGCAGCTTCTCATGATTTCTGGCAATGTGCAGCTCTTCTTCAGTAAACTGACAGTTTGTATTCTATTTTTTTCACTTGGGTTTTACTATTAATTTCTAGGTGTTTTTGATCAAGATAATCAGCCTTTTTGTTTTTTAATTTGGTTGACAATGTCTACCACAGTACACTAATATTAAGAAAATTTATCCAAAACTTGGAAATGAAAATAGTATAGCATAGTCTTTCAATGGCATACTGGGCAACTGTTTTAAGAAGGCCACCAAAGGATTATTTAATTCTTGAAGACAATATACCTGGGTATGACCTTCCTATTTACAATTTGATTACAGCCCACACACTATGAAGAAGTTCCATGTAACTTGTACATTTCTGTCCTGGAGAAACACAAACCCAAAGGTTATGGTTTTACAACTTTTTAGAATATTAACCAAATTTGTATCTAATCAATTTTATTCTTAAGGCATCATTTTTCAAAATGTCTTTCCAGATGGACCATATAAATCTCTGTTCTTTAGATGCTCTGATACCTAGCTTTATTATCTTACTGGTTCCCAATTAAAAGGTTGCATGTGTTTCTGATACATATTCATTCTATATTTGCATGAGTCATGTTTCTAACATGAAAATTATACACTGACATTTAATTTATTTATAGGTAGATCTATCAGCTTTTTTCCTTAGGCTTTACCTTATTGACTGAGGAAGGTCACCTCCATCTTTGCATTGTAAAAATAAATAAAAATGGATATTCTCTATATTTTCCACAGATTTAAAAAAAAATTTTACTTAGAATTTTACCATGAATAATATCATCATGTAGTTTTACTCTTTCAATATGTAATGAATTATATTGATATATCTCACCATAATGAAATATGATGTACTTCCGGAATAAACTACAGGGCATATTATTCTCTCAACAGTCTACTGGATTCAATTTTTTTTTTTTTTTTTTTGAGACAGAGTCTCACTTTGTTACCCGGGCTAGAGTGAGTGCCGTGGCATCAGCCTAGCTCACAGCAACCTCAAACTCCTGGGCTTAAGCGATCCTACTGCCTCAGCCTCCCGAGTAGCTGGGACTACAGGCATGAGCCACCATGCCCGGCTAATTTTTTTGTATATATATTTTTAGTTGGCCAGATAATTTCTTTCTATTTTTAGTAGAGACGAGGTCTCACTCTTGCTCAGGCTGGTCTCGAACTCCTGACCTCGAGCGATCCACTCGCCTCGGCCTCCCAGAGCTAGGATTACAGGCGTGAGCCACCGCGCCCGGCCTGGTTACATGTACTAATGTAATGTTGCCTTCATATAATAAACTGGGATGCTTTCTATATTTTCAACATTTTGGAATAGTTTTAAAAATAACTTTTTTTGTGACAGATCTTTAACAACTCTTAATTTTAGATTTACAGAAAAGTTATAAATATAATACAGAGTCCTTGTATATCCTTCACTCAGCTTCCTCTTACGTTAACATCTTGTAGAGAAATAGTATATTTGTTTAAACAAAGAAGTTAGCATTAGTATAACATTATTAACCAAGCTACAGACTCTATCCAGATTTCCCCAGTTTTTCCACTAATGTCTTTTTTCTGTTGCAGGACACTATATTGCATTCAGTGTCATGACTCCTCAGTCTCCTCTGTTCTATGACAGTTTCTCTATCTTTTCTTGCCCCCGCCCCATAAACTTGACAATTTTGAAAAGTACTCGTCAGAAATTTTATAGACTGTCATCTCAAAATTTGAGTTATTTCATGTGTTCTCATGCCTAAACTGGCATTTTGGGTTTGTGGGAAGGATACCACAGAAGTGATGCTTTCTTCTCACTGAATCACATTAGGTGGTACCTTCACATTCTGGTAACATGACTTATTACTGGTGATGTTAACCTTGATCACTTAGTTATTAACAGCTTTTTCACTTCATCCATTGTTATTAGTCTGTTCAGGTTTTCTACCTTTTCTTGAGTTTCATTCTGATAATTTATATTTTGTCAAAAGAAATCATTTGTCTCACCTAGATTTCAAAAACTGTGTATGTTTAAAACTGCACAAAAGCTTTACTTATATTATTTTTAATATCCTCTAAATCTGTGATTATACTGCCTTTCTCAATCCTAAGGCTGTATATTATCTTCTTTCTTTAGGTTTTTTTGGAGTTTGCCTAATTTGTTCATCTTTGTTTTGAGTTTTATTATCAATTATATTTTGGTTTTCTAATTTATTGTCACCTTTTAGCCCCATTATTTATCAAAGAAGTAGTATTTAGATCTTGATAGGGGGCCAAGGTGTTGACAAATCAAGAAGTGAAGCGGAAGGCAAAGGGAACAAGGCAGATGACTAAAGCAACGGAGAATCGGAAAATACGGGGCAAGTAATCTAGCCTAGCTACAATACATAACACATGCAGGAATGGACAAGGAAGAATAGATGTAAGTAACATTGAACAGGTGAGAATAAAATACCACTCAATAAATAGGTCTCCTCAAAAAATTAAACATAAAATTTCCATATACTCCAACAATTTCACTTCTAGGTATGTACCCAAAGAACTGATAGCAGGGACTATAACAGACATTTGTACATCCATGTTCATAGCAGTATTATTCACAGTAGCCAAAAAGTGGAAATAACCCTAATGTTCACCAGTGGATGAACAGATAAACAAAATGTAGTATATACATACAATGGGATATTATTTATCCTTAAAAAGGAATAAAATTCTGATACTTGCTATACCATGGATGAACCTTGAAGTCATTATATTAAGTGAAATAAGCAGGACACAAAAGGACAAATACTGTATGATTTCACTTATATAAGGTACCTAAAATAGGCAAATTCATAGAGACATAAAGAAGAATAGAAGGTTACCAGGGAAGAGGGGAGTGGCAAGTTATTGTTTAATGAGTATAGCATTTCAGTTTGGGATGATGGAAAAGTTCTGGAAATGAATAGACTGACAGTTGCACAACAATGTGAATGCACTTAATGCCTTTGAATGGTACGCTTAAAATGATTAAGTTTTATGTTATGTATATTTTACAATAAAAAAATTAAAATAAATATATAAGTAGATTCCCTACTACCAGGAATTGAAGATCCTATAAAACAAGTTTGAAATGTTTTTCACTTATGTCTTACTATTCACTGACAAAGTATTTGGCTCTCAAAAGAAGGTTTAAAGAATGAATGAGCACACTGTTTCCTCTGTCAGGTTAGTATTATCCTCACAATCTTCTGAGGAAGCCATGCTGTAATAATTTCTACAATGCTTACCCCTTTTTCTCCTGCTGTTTTCTCATGAACATCCCTCTATTGCCTCCATACCGCGCCTCCCCATGTAAATCTTACTCATCTTCTAAAGATTAGCTCTCCTCCACAAAGTCTTTCCCGATAATTCCATGTGACAGTTCTGTCTCTACGTTCTATCCAAGTATCTTTTTGTGCCAAAGTATGTCACTTGACTATAATTTTAGAATTTTATTTATTAACATCATCTAGCAGTTAAATACTCTACTGGAGTAAGACTGAAAGCACCTTAACAGATAGGGATTTTTGTGATGCTTCTTTTATAATCCCTACATGGCCTAACATAGTGCTAATTAACACAGAATACAAAAGTGGTTAAGAGCTGAAGATCTGCTGTCACTAACTCAATACAAAAACCAATTCTACCACTAAATAGACTAGGAAAGTTATGAGGCTAGGCAAGTTACTTAATCTCTCTAAGCCTCACTTTCCTCACTTGCAAAATGGCAAGAATAAAAATATTTATAACATTATGTGAAGATTAAGTAAAATAATGTTAAGAGAACATAAGCATTCAATAAAGGTTAGCTTTCAGTATTACTATTAGAAGTGTTTGATATTATTTAGCATAAATGGTGTTTAGCAAATTTCTAAGAAGTTGAATTACAAATAAAAACTTTCAATTTTGGTGAATCCATAGTACAATGGTGACAAACTATAAAAAATATAACAACATGATTAAACACATACTTACTTGTTTGCCAATTCTTAAACTCCTTCCTAACTAGATAGACTACCTCCATGAAGTCAGGGATTGTATCAATCTTACCTACTACTATATAGAGAGCACCTAGCACAGAATTTGGGAGAAACGTAGTACATGTAAATTCAGCGTTCAAATAACTGCTGAATAAATTAATCAAATAGCTAATATTTATAAAATCCTAAGAGTTTACAGAGATGCTCACATCACTAACAGCAATCCCTCTTCCTCTCAAAAAAACTGATTCTGCCTTCCTGAACAGTAAAAGCAGAGGTTGCATTTTTACAAAGGTCACCACAGAATATCAATCTGTTTCAGTCCCTGCCAATTTTACAACATGTTCTAACCCCAGGAACACATGCAAGATAAAGAATCTGTAGTGGTACATCACACAGTGGTTAAAGACTGATGACTCTGGCATTAGATGAAACTACAGTACTGAACTTCAAAGTCCTAAAGAAACTACTGTTGTTTAGACTGAAAGTGAGAAACAGTGTATTTTGGCAGTTTTATTAATTTATAAACTTAATTTATAAGAAAAATACTCAACAAAATAAAAGATGGTGAACTTAGAGTGTTGTAAACATTTTATCAGTTTAAAACAGGTAAGGGAAATAACTGTGTTTTCTTTCAAACTATATTTGCTAATCATTTTATATGAATGTTTATTTTTCTGCTTGTTTTCTTACCTAGTTTAAGTCAGCTATCAAAACAGGAATTCCTCTCCACCTGGACCAATGCAGATAGTATCCAAACAAGTTGACAAGAGGCTAAGAGTCATGTTTCCCATGGAATACTATGTCTTGCTCCTTTGTTACTATTTTCTTGGTGGTAAGAAGCCTTGAGAAAAATGGTCTTGTGGTTATTTGCATTCAATTTCTCTTTCTTCAAAGGAATCAATAGCTATTTATTAAACACATAGCCATGCATTGTGCTTAAGCATTGAGGAAACTAAGAAATTATGAGTTAAATCAGGTGCTCTCTTACATTAGCTCACAATCCTCCTTTAATTTTGTTGAAAGCAATTAACTTGAAATCATACAATTTTCAAAAGGATTTATACCCAGACATAAGAACTATTTAGTTTCTAATTTTCCGGGAAGTATACCAAAATGGTTTTTCCTAAAATTATCTTATAAATATTAATTATACCTGTTACTCTTTTACCTAGAGAAAGCTTCTTCAATTAAATATTCTAAAAAGGGACTGGAAAAACTTAAAATATCCTTAAATTTCAATATACCTCTGGTAAAACAATATTTTTAAGTTTTATTTTGAAATAATTATAGAATCTCATCAAGTTATACCATACTACAGTGAGGTGCCTTGTATTCTTTATTCTGTTTCCCTCAGTGGTTACTTCTTAAATAACTATCATATGGTATCAGAACCAGAAAAATTACATTGGCACAATGTATGTGTATAGTTCTGTGTCATTTTATTACATGCATGTATTTGTGTAACACCATCACAATCAAGAAATAAAAGTATTCCATCACCATGAAGATCTTCCCCATGTTATACCTTTATAGTTTCACCTAATCCCCTCCCCCACTAAAAGCCCTTGGAAACCACTAATTTGTTGATGATCTCTATAATTTTTATTTTATTTACATAATGCTACATAAATGGAGTTATACAACATGTCTTTTTTTTTTTTTTTTTTTTGGACAGAGTCTCACTCTGTTGCCCAGGCTAGAGTGCCATGGCATCAGCCTAGTTCACAGCAACCTCAAACACCTGGGCTCAGGCGATCCTCCTGCCTCAGCCTCCCAAGTAGCTGGGACTACAGGCATGTGCCACCATGCCCTGTTAATTTTTTCTATATATATTTTAAGTTGTCCAGCTAATTTCTATTTTTTTAGTAGAGACACGGTCTCGCTCTTGCTCAGGCTGGTCTCGAACTCCTGAGCTCAAACGATCCGAGTGCCTCGGCCTCCCAGGGTGCTAGGATTACAGGCATGAGCTACCGCATCCGGCCTCCTGTATGGGTTTTATTCACTTATACCTAAATACATTTTTAAAGCAATTATAAATATATTTTAAATTTCCATTTCTATATCTTTACTGATAGTATATAGAAATACAACTAATTTTTGTATATTGCTCTTGTATCCTATAATTTTGTGGACCTCATTTATTAGTTTTAGTTCTAAATATGTTTTTGTGGATTTCTTGGAATTGTCCATGTACATCGTCAGATCAACTGCAAATAGGGACACATTTGTTTTTTTGATTCTGATCTGTATGCTTTTTTTTATTTTTCTTTTTTTCTTTGCCTTATTGTGCTGGCTAGAACTTCTAGATATACTGAATAGCAGTAGTGAGAGCAGACATCCCAATTCCCAATATTAGGGGTATCAGTCTTTCACCATTAGTACAATTATTTCCTGTAGGCTTTTTGTACGTGTTCTTTATCAAGTTGAGGCAGTTCCCATTTATTGATAGTTTTCTAAGATTTTTTTTTATTATATCATGAATGGGTATTGAATTTGGGGGGGTATTGAATTTTGTCAAATGCTTTTTCTATACTTTTCTACATTCTGTACTTTTTAATATTGCCTTTGTTTTTGGTATCAGGGTAAAAAATGAATTGGGAAGTGTTTCCTTCTGTTTCTTGGAAGATATTGTGTAGGATAGGTGTTAATTCCTCTTTAATATTTGATACAATTATCTGGTAAAATATCTAGGCATGGAGATTGCTATTTTGAGATATTTTAAATTATAAATGCAATTTCCTTAATTGTTATAGGGTTATTAGGCCAGGCAAGGTGGCTCATGCCTATAATCCTAGCACTCTGGGAGGACTGCTTAAGCTCAGGAGGACGAGACCAGCCTGAACAAGAGTGAGACCCCGCCCCTACAAAAAATAGAAAAATTAGCTGGGCATGGTGGCATGCACCTATAATCCCAGCTACTTGGGAGGCTGAGGCAGGAGGATTGCTCAAGCCCAGAAGTTTGAGGTTATAGTGAGCTATGATGACACCACTGCACTGTAGCCAGAGCAACAGAGCAAGACTCTGCCTCCAAAATATAGAAGTTATAGGGGTATTCAAATTATCTATCTCATATTGGATGAGTTGCACTAGCTTGTGCTTTTCAAGTCATTTATCCATTTCATCTAACTGGTCAAATTTATGCATGTAGAGTTATTTGTAGTAGTCCCTTATTAACACTGTAGGGTCTGCAGTGACATCTCTTTTTCATTCCTGATATTAACCATTTTTTCTCTTATTTGACATTTTTACTAGGGATTTATCAATTTTGTGATCTCTTCAAGGAGACAACTTTTGGTTTCATTGACTTTCTCTAGTTTTCTCCTATTTTCATTGATTTCATTTCATTGATTTCTGTTCTTATGTTTATTATTTCCTTCTTTCTGCTTGGCTTGAGTTTATTTTGATTTTTTTTCTAGTTTTTCTGAGGTGAGATTTTAGATTGTCAATTTCAGACTTTTCCTCTTTTCCAATGTAAGTATTTAGTACTACTATACATTTCCCTCTCAATGCTGCTTTAGCTGCCTCTCAAAATTTTGATATGTTGTACTTTCACTCAATGTATTTTTATTGTTTCTTATTTCTTTGATCCATGGACTATTGAGAAATACACTGTTTACTTTTCAAGTGTCTGAAGATTTTATCGTCCCATTATTGATTTCTAGTTTGATTTCCCTGTGGTCAGAGAACATACTCTGTAAGATTTCAATTCTTAAAAAACTTTTCAGGCTTGTTTTTGGTCCAGAATATGGTCTGTCTTGGTATATCTTCCATAAATATTTGAAAAGACCGTGTACTCTGCTCTTCTTGGGTGGAATATTCCATGTCTGAGTTTTTGCTGGAAAGTCTTCATGTATCCCAGCATAAGACTGTTAATTTGTCCATCAACCAGACTCTTTATTAACAAATTTTACTGTAGAAAACCATGTAAGAAACCAATTAACTCTTATATAACAAAAGAATATTAATGGAGGGAGAGATTATTCATATTACAAACTGTTACTACCCCCAGGAAATTATATATTTGAATTTTTTGGGGGAAGGGGTGTGTTTATATTATTTTTAGTACATCTAAGTATTAAAAATTACTTATATTTGGGGAAAACATTAAAATTTTCATTTATTCAGTCTGTCTACAAATATTTACTAAGCAACCTATCATATACAAAGGACTGTGATAGGCCCAGGGTCTCTGGGAGATTGTAAACCAGACATGCTGTAGAGTCTCCAGCAGCTTTTTTTCCTGCATTAGATCACTGCCATCCAAAAGCACTTTCTGTGATGATGTAACTATTTTATATCTCTATTGTACATGAGGCTACTAAACACTTAAAATCTGGCTAATCCAATAAAGAAACTAAATTTTTATAATTTTAGTCTCTTTTATAATTTAGTTTCTTTTATAATTTTAGTTAGATATTAGCCACACATAATCACATGTGGCTAATATCTACCATATTAGAGAGTATAGCATCAGATCACAATATAGACCCCTTGCATTTATTATACCTTCCTTGTTTAAAGCTATGCATGATTTGTCTGAATTTAAAGCAGATAAGACAGGAGTGACTGGGATACCTGGTTTCACATTAGTCTGTGCTTCATGTTTTACTTTTATATTTTCTATCACATGGGCTAAAACTGCTTCCCTGGATAAGCTCCTATTCAATCTTGGCTATTTGATTTAATTTTGTTTAATAAAAAAGGCAGTGATAAGCAATTGTCTTCCTGCCTTCATTCCAAAAATATTACTAATCTTGCCCAGGTGGAGTTGTTGTCCTTACTGGTTTCCTTGTCAAGGAAAAGCAACAGAAAATGTCAGCTTTTTGCATGGCTTCCTTCCATCTACATTACTGAGTGCCTACTTGGTAGATCATTTTGCGCCTACTCACTGGGCCCGGGTTAGCAGAAGTACAAGTCAACTATGATGTAGATGCTATCTAGGAGATTCAGAAGGAAAATCCCTAGGTGTGGCTTCTATGTGTAAAAGGCCTTTGAACATGTAAGTATGGGAGATTAATTTAATATTTTACTTTGATATGGTGATTTAGAAGAAGAAATATATATTTTGTCTTTGCTCCTAGTTCCTGGCACAGAGCTTCTAAACCCTTATAATTTCCTGAGTGATAAGGGTACTAGGAGCATCTATTTGGTCTTTGACCTGACACACAGCTCCTAAAACCTTTGGAATCGCAGGAGTGTCTTTTTGTATGCTAATGAGATGACTGGTGGCTGAGGGCTTCCAGAGAACTTCAGGTTGGGGGGCTGCTTGCCAAGGGAGCCAACAATGTGATTAGAGCATTAGAACTTTCAGCCCTTCTCTCCCTGATCTTTTAGGAAGGGAGAGGGGCTGGAGGTTGAACTAATCACTACTGGCTAATGATTTAAACAATCATGCCTACATAATGAGGCCTCCATAAAAGCCCAAAAGGATGGAGTTCTGAGACCTTCTGGGTTGGTGAACACATGGAGGTTCTGGGAGGTGGCATGCCTAAGGAGAGCAAGGAAGCTCTGTGACCCTCCCCTATAACTGCCCAATGCATCTCTTGCATTTGGCTATTTCTGAGTTGTATCATTTATAATCAACTGTTACTCATAAGTAAAATGTTACCCTGAGTTCTGTCAGCCATTCTAGAGAATTTCAAACTGGAGGAGAGGGTCATGAGAACCTTTGATTTATAGCTAATCAGTCAGAAACAGGTGACAATTTGGACTTGCAACTGGCATCTGAAGGGGAAATCAGTCTTGTGGGACTGAACCCTTAATCTGTCAGGTCTGTGCTAACCCCAAGTAGATACTGTCAGACTTGAATCCAACTGTAGTATACCCAGTTGGTGTCTAAAGAGTTGGAAATTGGTTGGTGTGAGGAAAAACTCCCACACATCTGTTTTCAGAAGAGACATATGGCACACATAGAAAAACAGGTTTTTTTTTCCTTTTTTAGTCACATAACTTTAAAGATTAAGTAAATGAAGAAAACTCAGTCTAGGGATGCATATAAAAATAACATTATGGCTGGCTTTCTTATTAGAAACAGTTTCATGAAGAAAAAAACATAAGCCTTCTCACTTTACGAGAACTATGTTCCTGGCAGAAAGCATATATGTGACAAATATTTGCTCAGTAAACATATATAAGAATAATCGAACATTAAACACATTCTAGGAAATTGAAATGATGGAAAAGACAGAAAAAGTTCTATTGTCATTTTCTACATATTCTTCTATGCTCAAAAAATCTTTATGGTCTCATGACACACAGAAGGAAGTTAAACCTATTAATAAAGTATTAAGAGCCTTAAACAATTGGCTTCTACTACACCTTTACAGCTTTCTCTTCTGTTATAACTTAACATCTTTCAAATGCAAAGTGTCAAGCAACTTAACATCCTACTTCAGGACTTTTACTAAAGCAGTACAAATGCCCTTTCTCTTTAGCATGTTTGAGTTCAAGTTCCATTAGGTACCAGTTACTGCTGCTGCATAGTAAGTTAACCCAAAATGTAGCTTAAATTAAGGACCATTTTATTGTGCTCATAGAGTGTGTGGATTAAGAATTCAGACAGTACAAAGCAGGGATGGCTTGTCTTTGCTCTACTATGTCTGGGGCCTCAGGCAGAAGCTGGAGGCTGGAGATGATTCAACAGTTGAGGGCTGGAATCATCTGAAGGCTGTTCACTCAAATGCTTGGTACCTGGGTTAGGAGACTCAAAGACTGTAACTACCAACCCTTACCCTTTCCACATTTCTTGATTTCTTCAAAGGATGGTGGCCTCAGAGCAGTCAGACTTCTTACATGGTGGCTCAGGGAACTATGCGGAAGTATTTCAAAGAAAAGGAGGACAGCTGGTTCATCATTTATAACCTAGCTTCAGAAGTCCATATTCTTTTGTTCCAATCAGTTATGAGACTACTCAGATTCAAGGAAAGAAGAAAGGGATATATACCTTCACATCTTGATGGGAGCATGTCAAAGAACTTTAAGGCCATGTTTAAAGGCCACCACACCCGAAACGATGCTAAATTTTTATCTCCAAAAACGTCTTCACAATCTCCTCGTAGGTAGACTTAAATTCTCTGAATATACTCTTAGTATTTTCGTTATTCTCATGATAGGAGTTAATATAACCTCCTAGAACACTACAAATAATTGAGACATGCTTTTTTAAAAATATACCAAAATATTATTAATATAAAATACCAGTTTTATATTTATGCTTTTCTGTATAAAAATAGACTAAATTTACTGTTGTAACAACCCAAATCTCAGTGGCTTAACACCATAAAAGTCTAAAACTCATTCAATAATAATTTGGGGGAGAGGGGGTGGAATGGCAAGAGTATCATGGTAGAGACAGATACTTTGGACACCGTCATTTAGGAAACCAAGTTCCAAAAATCCTGTGATACCTAGCTTTAAGGACATCATAGAAAGGGAAAAGAAAGCAAGCACATCCTACCTTCGCCTCAAAATGTCTTTTGCTCATATTCCATTGACAAGGAATAGTCACATGATCTCACATCCATACATGGGGACTATCTATGTATGTCTGTATGCCCAGGAAGAGCAAAGAGAGAATCTAATTGGTCTCTATCACAATCCCTTATTTAAGTCATTAAATACCCATTTTTTACTCTTCCTCCCAGATACATAATGCACTCAAGCCCTCCCCTAGAAAGGCTTCCCATCCAGGACAAAATCTAGGATCTCCACTTCACATACAGTCTTCATCACATCCAGATGTGGCTCTCACTGGTCCCACAACCTATGCCCTAAAAAGTAAAAACATCTGTCCTATCTTCTCCTATACAAAACACCTACCATGGGAAACAGAGAAAGGATAACCACATTTAGAAAGCCAAAGAATAGAAGACATTCAGTTGTCACTAATCGGTAGCATTCTGAAATCCCACTGGGTATATGGACACTGTGAAGGAAGAAAGTCCTTGATAAGGCCCTAATTTTGTTATCTGGAAGAAACTCCTTAGTCCTTTGTTTTCTGGGGCTCCTGCCTTTACCCTCAACAGGTCCTCCTTATCTGTTAACTCCCGTGGCCATATATGAAGCTGGTATTGAGCAGTAGCCCTCTTCCCTTCCCTCTTAAGGATGACTTTTAGGGCTCAATGAACAGTCACATGCTTTCTAAGGCCAAGTTCACAGTTTCTCGAGCAACAAAATTCCATCAGAGTCATAGGAGGCTTCCAGTCAGATCCATGTGCCAATAACCAAACCTAAAATTCTTTCTTTTCTACTATTCCCAAATCTGCTTTATTTCTTTGCTTCTTTTCCAAATGCCTTGTCTCTCCCTTAATTTACTGGTGGCTACTTTGATTTTTCAGTCTTGAGAAGAAAGCCATAAGGTTAATCTGATCTTCATAGCAATGCAGAGCCATTCTGTTCAACAAAGAAGTCTGACAGGGTCTTTTTTTGCTCAAAGCCTTTTTTTTTTTTTTTTTTTTTAGACTCAAGAAATAGTCACTTTTTCCAACTCTGCAAGGCTTTGAATTTCTGGTTTGTATTTTCTTTTGCTCTTGCAAACCAAATAATTCTTTCCTAAACTCATACTTTTCCTGACTGTATCTGGCAAGCTAATACAATTACAACCAACGTACACTAATAACTACGTCTCTTAAACCTTCAGTCTTAGTAGAAACATGGTATGGTCCCCAAGTTACCAAAGGTAAGAGTTTTACAAAATATCCATCATATGACATGGATTGCTAGCCATGCAATATGCTCTATGTGCTCCCCACTGCCCAACCCTTAAGCCAATGTCACATAGCTTGGGATTTTGTTCCAGTAGCAACCCAATTCAAAATGTCAATTTCCAGATTGATCAGGGTTAAGTAACTCACTCTCTCTCTCTGTTGCAATCTCCAACTCCAAATACACACTAAAAGCTCTCTTTTATGTCACAATCCATTTGGGAGAGGAACAGATGGCCTTTCACTATGTGATTCAATAATATTTTATCTACTAGTATCTATCCTAGGGCCTGAAAAACTCCCACTAAATATTCTGCATGTGGCCCATCAATGAGTGAAGAGAGTATGGAAAATTGTGAAGGAGGTTTTAGGGTTGGGCCTAAAAGTCATGTTCATGATTTTTCACCCACATTCCATTTTCAAGAGCTAGTACCACGGCCCCACCTATTACAAGAAGAAATATATAGTCTAACAGTGTGCCACAGAAAAGAGAAAATGATTACAGAATAATAACTATCCAGTCTCTGTCATATGCCTATCCTGGGGAAAAAAGTATATATCTTTATGCCAAAACCAAAACTATCATTTCAAGCACACCCTCCTCAGCACACAGATAGGGAATACCAAATAAATGCATTTTCAATAGGTCATTTAGTTACTCTAGTATATATTTACTGTACAATTCAGATATAACTATATGAATTTAATCATACTCCAACTCAAACATTTTATAATCGTTCTTTAAGGTTAAGATAGACTGGCATGATTGGTTAAAATTTATGACAGAAAAGCCTTATTGCCTTTTCAGGGAAAGAACACCATTTTTATTCCTGACCAAATACAAACAAAGAAGATTAAGATCAACAAATGAAGATTAAAAATTTCTGGAGAGTGGGATTACTGATGGAAGAGGGGATACTTAAATGGAAATTTAATAATTTAACATTTAACTTTATTTTAAGTTGACAGAAGTGTTTTAAAATCTGTTTCAAAGAAAAAAATTTAAGTTTTAACTACATTGATCTGTCTTGTTTAAATAATTGAAAATATTTTATTGAATGGAAATAGACTCCAAAAGCTAGTTTTTTAGCTGTTCAGCTGGAAATGTTTTACCCAAAAATAACTGATCATCTGTTTTAGTTCTACCTTAAAATAAATGTCCTACATTTTACACCTGGATAAAACAGTTAAGACTTAACAAATACTTCGAAGAAAAACATTCTTTAAGAAGCATTCTTGGCCGGGCGTGGTGGCTCACGCCTGTAATCCTAGCACTCTGGGAGGCTGAAGCAGGTGGATCGCTTGAGGTCAGGAGTTTGAGACCAGCCTGAGCAAGAACGAGACCCCGTCTCTACTAAAAAATAGAAAGAAATTATCTGGCCAACTAAAATATATATAGAAAAAAATTAGCCGGGCATGGTGGCGCATGCCTGTAGTCCCAGCTACTCGGGAGGCTGAGGCAGTAGGATCGCTTAAGCCCAGGAGTTTGAGGTTGCTGTGAGCTAGGCTGATGCCACGGCACTCACTCTAGCCCGGGCAACAAAGCGAGACTCTGTCTCAAAAAAAAAAAAAAAAAAAAGCATTCTTTAAGTATGGATGGAGGCATTTAGTTATTGTTTATTTCCCCCACCCCAAGTCTGTATAAAAAGGTCAACTTCTAAGTAAAAACAAGAACAAGCATGAAATGGGAGGATAAATGACCAAATAAGGATAAATGCAGAACTGGAGCAATTACCTAAAGTGTTAAATTAATAATCACATATGACTTCAACCTTCTGGAATTGGGGTGAAATCATTATAGAAACACTAGTCAGCACTTCTTGTAAGACTCCTAGATAACCAAAGGGTTCCTCCCAACTTTCTGTGCTAACGGTTGACATATTTCCCTTAGAGGACAACACGTTTCTGTTATCATCAAATTCTTATATTCCAAAATACATGACTCAAGGACTCAATGACATTTGAAAACGTCTATATTCAGCTATGCATACACACACCATACTTTATACCTTAAAAAATGTCCAGTATTCCAGTTCTAAGGAGGTTCTATAATGCAGACCAGAAATCCCTTGGCATTTTTTTTGCTCACTTAGACATCTGCACCTTTCTTCTTCCAGTGATTAAGGACCACAAGATTCCATATATCCAATTGACATCTTTAACTAGGATTCTTTTCCTCTCAAGGTTGTTGAAAGTCAAAGAAAAAGCACACTGAAAATATCTTCATCAACTGTAAAGTGGTATTTGAATGTTATTATTGCAGAGTTTATTTTCTTGCATGTAAGAATAACTCCCATTCACATCATTCTTTATAGATCACAAAGTACACAATAGGTTAATTTGACAAATCAAATAGGCTAACTAAAGCAGGAAATCATAAAAAATGATAAACACCTCTTACATTTCATTTTCACTTAAAATATAAATGTACATCATTTTACTACAATGAAAAATGTTTAGGCTTAGAAGAAATGTGATGACTCTCTGGATATTCTTCCTACTGTTTTATCATAACTTAAACTAAATTACTGCATATAACACAAAATTATGTACTGGGAACTTTGGCTACCACAGTAGAAATTTCTAGCTTTTGAGATAATTTGAACTCCTCCTCCTCTTCATATTTAGGTCCATCTATTGCTGTCACCATGAGTTATGATTCCTACATAACCCATAATTTCAGTTTACAACTCATCATCAATATTAACCAACTATTCCATGTCATCTTCACTAAACTTACAGGAACATATAATTTTATAGATATCAGTTGATAAACTATACTTTCAGTTTCTTTTTTTATCTTTTTTCTTTTCTTTTTTTTTGAGACAGAGGCTCATTCTGTTGCCCAGGGTAGCAGAGTGCCGTGGCATCAGCCTAGCTCACAGCAACCTCAAACTCCTGGGCTCACGCAATCCTACTGCCTCAGCCTCCTGAGTAGCTGGGACTACAGGCATGCGCCACCATTCCCGGTTAAGTTTTTCTATATATTTTAACTTGTCCAGCTAATTTCTTTCTATTTTTTAGTAGAGACGGGGTCTCACTCTTGCTCAGGCTGGTCTCGAACTCCTGAGCTCAAATGATCCACCCGCCTCGGCCTCCCAGAGTGTGCTAGGATTACAGATGTGAGCCACCATGCCCGGCCTTCAGTTTCTTTTTGCAGTTCATTATTTTCTGTAGCATTGTTAAACTTAGTCCTTGTTTTTCTCAAAGATTTAGTAAAAACTAAGTTGTAATTCTCCTGTACCTGTGGAACTGAGCTAGGAATTCTATTTGTACAACTACCCATAATGCTGATGAGTTATAAAAGATGTACAAAATCCATAATTTTGAATTTAATTTATCTCAAAAGAAAACTTAAAAATTTTTACCATTCCAAAATTCCTTAATCCAAGTGCTGAATTAAGGACATTAAATTTATCAATTAAAAAATATCTCATATATTATCCTAATTTCCTCACAATTGAGATCTGAAGGAATAATGAGTGCCTACTATGTTCCAAGTACTAAAAATATTAACAGAAAAATGACACCTAAACGAAGGTGAGGACAGTGACACAAATATGTCACCCAAAGTCAAAGCATACCATAAGAAACATATAAACAATGAACTAAGGATGAAGTAGATTCTGAGCTAAGGAATCAAAACAAGTTCCATAGGTGCTGCAGAATTGGCCAGGGGTGTTAAATGAAAAGCAAGAAGTGGAGAGAAAGGGAATTCCAGGAAAAAGGAATACCTTGATCAAAGGCACAGAAGTCTGAAAGTCCATAATGTATTTTTGGAAAAGAAAACCAACTAAATTGTGGTAGGAATACAGAATGTATGGAAAGAAGCAAGAAAAGATGATAGTACTAGATGAGGCTTTCATAGGAAGATAATTTAAAGCCGAATAATAAAAGACCGTGTCTCCCATTATAAAAAAGATAAATTTCATTCTGCAGATAGCAGGATGTAACTGTAGCTTTTAGAGAAAGGTAACAGTGACAGAATCAGATTAGTGTTTAGGAATAATAACTCTGGCAACGGTGAAATGTAAGCAGTGATAAAATAAAGGAAGACTGGATAGGAAATTGTTATAATTACTAAGAAGAAGGATAGTAATAGCCTTAAACATAAGTAGCAGAGGCCAAGATGGGCCATACTCTGGGCTATGAAGAAAGGATTCAAGAAATTTAAAATAATTTGAATCAAACAAACTACATTTTCTGATCACAATGGGATTAAATTAAAAACCAATAAAAGAAAGGTATCCACAAAATCCCAAAATATTAGGAAATACAATTCTAACACAACCCTAAATAACCCATGGGTCAAAGAATAATTCAAAAGAAAATTTAAAAATATTTTTAACTTAATAAAATTAAACACAATTTAATAAAGTTTGTGAGATGCAGTTAAAGCAGTAAATCATAGAACTAAACACCTTTATTAGAAAAGAACAAAGGTCTCAAATCAGTAACTTCAGCTGCTACCCTAAGAAATTGAAAAAGAAAAGCAAATTAACGTGAAAGTAAAAGGGAAGATGAGGATGGAAATCAATGACATTGATAACAGAAAAGCAAAAGAAGAAATCAATGAAAAGCTGGTTTTTAAAAGATCAATAAAATTGATAGACTAATCAGGGAAAAAAGAAAGAAAAAGAAGTTTTATAGTTTTAGGTTTTACATTTAGGTCTATGATCCATTTGGAGTTCATTTTTTTAATGTGCTGTGAGATATGGACTGAAGATCACTTGTCAATATAGCCATCTGATTATTCCAGCACTGTCTATTAAAAAGACCATCCTTTTTCCACTGAATAATCTTTGTACATTTGTCAAAAAATCAGTTGTCCATATGTATGTGTGTGGGTATAAGTTTGGATTCTCTACTCTGTTCTACTGATGAAATTAATATTGTTCTATTGTCTATATTGACTCCGATATTAAACTATTTTAATCACTGTAACTTCAAAATGTGTCTTCAAGTTAATTAGTGTAAGTCTTCCAACTTTGTTCTTATTTTCAAAGTTGTTTTGCCTATTCTAGGTGTTTTGCATATCCATATGATTTAAATTCCAAAAGTTTATTGCTAATATGTATACAAACAATTTTTGTATATTAACCTTATATCCTGCAATTTCCCAGAACTCATTTATTACTTCTATTAATAATAGTGTTTGAAGATTCCTCAAAGTATTCTACACTCAGGATCATTTTAGCTACTCTTTCTATTATTTTTATCCTTTTTTTAAATCCCCTTGAAATAGTTTGGATATTTTCTTCTGACCTATCTTTTAGTTCACTAATTCTTTCTTCAACAATGTGCTGCTAAGTCAATCCTCTAATTTCAGTTACCATATTTTTTAAGATCTCATACTTAATACTTTTGTTAGTTTCCAATTCTCTGCCACAACATTAATTTTTTTTTCCCCTTAAACATATGTTTTTGGTTTTCCAGTTACCCCATGGTTTATTGTTGGTGAGGATGCTGGTGACAGAGTTAGAAACATGGTGGGCCTCAGCTCTGCTTCCTAAACCAGCTGAGGAAAAGCTAGGGGCATGGAGCACCCAGCCGGGTCCACAACTCTGGAGGTCACTTCAGATCTCAGCCTAGAGCCTGAGGTTGAAAATGTCCTTCAGTCACTATTAGAGGTTCTTGATGGAAGACTCGGGATCCTTGTATGCATTATGTCCTCCTGGCCCATTGCCTAAGGGCTGAGACTTTGTTGAGGACCCTATTAGGGTAGGGATTAGGGGACTGGCTCAAGACTAGGTTCCCCTTAGACATATTAAGCACAGCCATGTCTCATAGTGCCATTAGCTGAATCCCCTGTGAGTCTATTTCTACTGACTAATATTTCTCTTAGTTTTTCTTGGTCACATTTTTTTATCTCCTTGAATGTCTGATTACTTTTGATTGAATGCTAAGCATTATATATATATTTTAAAATGTGGTCATAATTTGAGACTCTGGCTGGTGTTACCTTCATGCAAAGTAAATTTATGTTTTCTTTTAGTAAGCAACTAGTCTAATGGCCCTAAAAATAACAAATTACCTTAATCCAATCACAAGTTGAAATTATTCAAGGCTAGAATTCAGTCCTGGTGAGAACTGATCGATTTCTAGTTCACCAATACACCTATAATGTAATCTATTGTAACACTTAAACTAAATCCAGAAACTGATTTAAGTTAAAAGAAAGAAATTTAGCAGCTTCTGACTCCATTAAATTCACTAAAGTCTGATCACCTATTTTTATTACTGTAAGCTCTCCTGAAAAGTTCTCTCTCTATATATAGTCTGTGTTTGTGTTAAACTCTATCCAGACTTATTTCTTAATTATAATGAACAGATAAGTCCTTTTCAATGAGTTATAATGTCAGTCGCATGGTAAACAAATGATAGGCAGCTATACTTTTTGCAAATAGCCATAATCAGTAATTGTTCACTATCACTCAGGAGAGAATTATTTTATACACCGATCACATTTAATCCACATTTTAAACCATTTTCCCTCACAAAAGAATATTCAAATATAAGAGAAATGTAAGTCATTTCTAGAAACATTAAATTTTATAACACTGTTGCTATGTTCTGCCAACAGATATATTAAATGAAGGTGAAACAAACTTACAGAGTATGAAAGTGTATAAAGTGCTCTTGGTTCAAGGAAAGCAAAGATACATATATTGTTTCCACATAGTTGTTTCTGTAAAGGAGGACTTAGAGGTAATGACAAGAAATAATATATTTATAGCATAGCAACTCTACATGTTCTTTCGTTAAAATTTCCCACTGATTTTATTCCCACATCAGAGGGGAAAGTCATATATATTTTGAAAGCTCATATATACATACAAGATCAAATAACTAAATAACTTTTGTATTCCTGACAATTTTCAATTCCATCTTATTTTAAAATAGAGTAACTTTTAAAATGCCTTTGTAATTTTATTTTTTCCCTGCCTACTGGTGTTTTCACTTTATAAGAACAGTTACAAATGGGGAAAATTACCAAGCACTTTATACTGTTTGTATTATATCTTTTAAAAAAATCCAACATATCAAACTATCAGATCATTTACATTACTGAATGTAACTGAATATCAGATTTGATTAGATAAAACCCATTTCTACATACACTTCACCCTTCCAAATTCCAAAGCTAAGGAAAAAAAAAAGCTAAATTAAGATAATTGGAAAGTAAGCTCTTCTAATGTTAAAAAATTACTTCTTAAAAAAATTTCCTCATATTCATTTAAATATTTTTACATATGATATACAATGTTTAAATTTTATCATGTATAAATGCAAGTTCTTAAAGTGTAACTTCAAACCACTACTCATCCACAATCACATCCCTATACTCCTTTTCTAAAGATAAACAAAAATTTTTAAAGAGCAAAAAACCCACAAATTCTTTTATCTGATTTAATCAGCTATTACACATAAGTAAAACTGATTTAAATAACCTTATCATATTCCCTATTTTGACTCTGATTTTTGTTGAGCCCCTCTTGGAGGTTGTCTTAGTCTATTTTCTGCCGCTATAAAAAATACCATAGACTGGGTAATTTAAAAAGAAACAAGATTTATTTGGCTTATGGTTCTGGAGGTAGGAAGTCCAAGATTGAGGGGCTGCATCTTTTGAGAGCCTTCCTGATGTGTCATAACATGGTGGAAGGCATCACATGACAAGACAGAGAATGAAAGAGGGCAAGAGAATGCAAGCCAGAGAGAGAAAACTGGGCCAAACTCATCCTTTTTAACAGAAACCCACTCCCATAATAACTAACCCACGCCTGCAATAAAATCACCTCTTAAAGGCCCCACCTCCCAATACTATTACATTGGCAATTAAATTTCAGCATGAGTTTTGGAGGGACATTCAAACCACAGCAGAGGTGTACAGTCATTTCTGCAATACACATCCAATGTGAAAGAGCACTCAAAAACAGGGACACTAGGGAAATTTTATGTACATTTTGAGATCTTTCTGGAAATTTCTTCCATTCTTTGACTTCTTCTCTAATGACAAGAAAAAGCAAAATGGCTGGGTACGATACAATTAAATTATAAAAACCATGTAAGATTGTGGTTTTTTAAAAAATCAATTATATAATCATATTTTGAGGAAAATATATCTTAGTAAGCTTTCATGTAAACAAAAACCTGAAGAGGTGACATCAGCAACATGGCAGAACATGAGGTTTTTACCATCATCTCCTCACAGTGCATTGATTTTGACAATCACTCACAGATGAGAGTATCTTTATGGGAGTCCAGAGGTCTAGTGGAGAAGGTCTAGCACACTGTTGTAGTAAAAACTCCAAAAACAGAGACTGAAGTGAATTTGAAAAAAAAAAAACAAAAACAAAAACTAGTTTCACTTTATCTGCCTCACCCCTCCTACAAGGCAGCACAGGTTACTGCCAAGAGAGATGCCTTTGGCCCATGATTCCTCCCACAGGATGTAAAAGAATATAGCTCATGAACATCAACTTTCCCCAGGTATGTTGATGCTGCCCAAGGGGCCCACCTCTTTCTCAACCCACCCAGTATACTGAAGGAAACAGAACAGCTGAGTAGCTGAGAGGTACAAGTAGGGAAAAGAGGTGATGACTCATAGTAACAAGGGCTCAAAACTCAACAAAGGGCTATGTATCCCACCATTGCATCATGGACTTCATCAAAAGGCCCACCCATAAGAGTGCTTAAGACACTCATCTGTGGGCTCCCCCCAAAACAGGCCCATGGACACCCCCCCACACAAGGCTTCACAAGCCACTCCCTCCCTGCCCTGGCCATCTCTATTCATGCATTCCCCCCCCCCAAATAACGAATATGACCTTTGGCAAATGACTCTCAAGCAAACACAATTAGCTGGCTAAATCTGGATTGAGAGAGGGCACGAAAACTTGAGCATTTTAGGGCACATTCTTAGGGAAAATGAACAGAAGGCTCTCAGTATCTAGACTGGCTTTGAGGAATCGACAGAAAAATCCCAGCCAAGAGGGAACAAGAGGAATGGCCTAGGTACATTCATAGAAAAGGTATGAAAGAGCCCTCAGAATTCCTATCCTGGCTGACCGGTAAAGGTGTTTCTCTCCCAAAGCCAGTCTGTGGAGACTGGAGGAGGTGACTCATTTTTCAAATGCAAAGACAGCAAAGCAAGACTTCAAGAAACATTTAAAAAAAAGGGGGGGGGACATGACATTATCAAAGAAACACAATTTTCTAGTAACCATAGACATGGAGATCTATGAATTGCTTGACAAGAAATTCAAAGTTATTTTTTTAGGGAAGCTCAGCAAGTTACAAAAGAACACAGATAGATAATGATATCAGGAAAATAATATATGAACAAAAATAAGACATTAAAGAGATAAAAATCATTTTTTAAAGAAAAAGAAATTCTAAAACAAGAATACAATTAATGAAATGAAAAAAATGCAACAGAGAGCTTGAACAGCAGACTTGATCAAGCAAGCAGAAGAAGGAATCTGTGAACTTGAAGACAGGTCATTTGAAATTATCCAGTCAGAGGAGGAAAAAAAAAAAAAGAATAAAAAGGAACAAAAAAGGTTTATGGAATTTATGGATATCTCCAACAGAAATAATATATGGATTATGGAATTAAAGAAGGAGAAGAGATAGAAAAAAGGGCATAAGGCCAGGCATGGTGGCTCATGCCTATAATCCGAAGCACTCTGGGAGGCTGAGGGAGGAGGATCACTTGAGGTGAGGAATTGAAGACCAGCCTGAACAACATAGCATAAATTTTCTACATAAAATAGAAAAATTATCCAGGCATGATGGTGTGTGCCTGTGGTCCCAGCTATTTAGGAGGCTGAGGCAGGAGGGTCGCTTGAGCCCAGGCATTTGAGGTTGCAATGAGCAATGATGATACCACTGCACTTCAGCCTGGGTGACAAAGCTAGATACTGTGGGGAAGGAAGAGGAGGAGAGAGGAGGGAAAGGAAGATGTAGAAAGTTTACTTAAAGAAATAATGGCTAAAAGCTTCCCAAATATTGGTAGAGATATGGATATTCAGGTACAAGAGGCTCAAATGTCCCCAGACAGTAGCAACTCAAAGAAGACTGCACTGAGACAAATCATAATCAAATTGTAATAAGGCAAAGACAAAGAGAGAATTTTGAATCCAGCAAGAAAAAGCAACTTGTTGCACACAAGGGAAAGCCCATAAGACTACCACTGGACTTCTCAGCAGAAATTTTGCAGCCAGGAGGGAGTGGGATGAGATGTTTAAAGTGCTGAAAGAATTAAACTGACAACCAAGAATACTTTACCCAGCAACTCTGCCCTTCAGAAGTCAGGAAAAGAAAAAGACTTTCCCTGACAAACAGAAGCTGAAGGAGTTCATCACCACTACACCTGGCTTACAAGAAATGATAAAGGGAGTTCTTCAACCTGAAACAAAAGGACATGAAAACATGAAAAGTATAAAACTCACTGGTAAATGTAAGTATATAGTCAGTCAGAATAATATTCTAATGGTGGTGTATAAATCAATTTTAACTCTAGTATGAAGATTAAAAGACAAAAGTATTAAAAATAACAATACCTACAATAATTTGTTAATGTATACACAATATCTAAAGAAGTAAATTGTGACATTAAAAACTAAAAATGAGTAGGACATAAAATGTAGAGTTGTTATCAACATAAAATAGACTATTATAGCTATAGAATGTTTTATATAAGCCCCATAGTAACCACCAAAGGAAAAACCTATAGTATATATAAAAAAGATAGGCCAGGTGCGGTGGCTCATGCCTGTAATCCTAGCACTCTGGGAGGCTGAGGTAGGAGGACTGCTTGAGCTTAGGAGTTCCAGACCAAAGAGAGCAACAGCAAGATCCAGTCACCACTAAAAATAGAAAACTTAGCCAGGAGGTTGCAATGAGCTACGATGACACCACTGCACCCTACCCAGGGCAACAGAGTGAGACTCTGTCTCAAAAAAAAAAAAAAAAAAGATGGCAAAACTGTGCTGATAGCTTAGGCACATACTTTGATTAGTTGTACTGTTTCTTGTTTGAGATATAATAAACTATACTTTTGATATGAAATCAGACATTTCATATTTAAGGACCTAATATTAACAATCCGAAGGGAGAAACAGATAGCAATACAATAGTAGGAGACTTTAATAATCTTTGAACAATGAATAGATCATCCAAATTGAAAATCAACAGGAAACATTGGACTTGAACTATACTTTAGACCAAATGGACCTAACAGACATACAGAACATTCCATTCAACAGCAGCAGAATAAATATTTCCCAACACACGTGAAACATTCTCCAGGATAGATCATGTTAGGCCAAAAAACAAGTCTTAGCAAATTTAAGAAAACTGAAATCACATCAAGCATATTTTCCAACCACAATGATATAAAATTAGAAATCAGTAACAGGAAGAAAACTAGAAAATTCACAAATATGTGGAAATTAAATAACATGCTCCTCAACAGCCAATAGGGGAAAGAATAAATCAAAAGTGAAAAAAAAAATCTCGAGATAAATGAAAATGGAAATATAACATACCAAAACTTGTGGGATGCAGTAAAATCAGTTTTAAAAGGGAATTTTATAGCAACAAATGTCCACATTAAGAAAAAACAAAGATCTCAAATAACTTCATATTTCACACCTCAAAGAACTAGAACAAGAAGAACAAACTAAGCCCAAAGTCAACAGGAGAAAAAAAATAATAAAGATTACAGCATAAATAAATGAAATATAGACTAAGAAAGCAATAGGAAAAAAAAATCAAGAAAAATAAAAGATGGTTTTTTTGAAAAGATGAACAAAATTGACAACCCTTTAGCTAGACCAAGAAAAAAAGAGAAAACTCAGGTAAATAAAATCAGAAATGAAACAGGAAACATTATAACTGATATCACAGAAATAAAAATCATAAGAAACTACTATGAACAATTATATGCATCAAATTGAATAACCTAGAGGAAATGTATAAATTCCTAGAAACATAAAATCTACCAACAGTCAATCACGAAGAAATATAAAATCTAAGCAGATGAATAATGAGCAAGAAGACTGAATCAGTAATGTAAAATCTCACAACAACAAAAAAAAACTCCTAGGATCAGATGGCTTTACTGGTGAATTCTACCAAATATTTAAGAAAGAAATAAGACCCATCATTCTCAAACTCTTGCAAAAAGTTAAAGAGCGGGGAACACTTCCAAACTCATTTTACAAGGCCTGCATTACCTTCATATCAAAGCCATATAAGGACTATAAAAAAGAAAATTACAAGTCAACATCTCTGATGAATACAGACTCCAAAATATTCAACAAAATGCTAGCAAATTAAATTCAACAGCACATTTAAAAGATCATATACCATGATCCAATAGGTTTTATCCCTGGGATGCAAGAATGGTTCAATATATGCAAATCAATAAATGTGATATACCACATTAACAGAATGGAGAATATAAATTATATGATCATCCCAATAGATGCACAAACAACATTTGATAACATCTAGTATCTTTTAATGATAAAAACTCTCAACAAATTGGAGTGCCACATGCAGAAGAATGAATCTGGGCCCCTGTCTCTCACCATACACACAAATAAACTCAGGATGGATCAAAGACATAAATGTACGATCTGAAACTATAAAAATGCAAGAAGAAAACCTGGGGAAAACTCTTCTGGACATTGGTCTAGGCAAAGAATTCATGACTAAGACCTCAAAAGCAAACACACACACACACACACACACACACACACACACACTCCTAAAATGGCAAATGTGACTAAATTAAACTACAAAAGAAATAGTCAACAGAGTGGACAGACAACCTACACAATGGGAGAAAATATTTGGAACCTATGCATCTGACAAGGGACTGATCTCCAGAATAGACAAGAGACTCAACTCAAAACAGAACAAAACAAAACAAATAACCCCCTTAAAATGTGGGCAATGACATGAAAAGATATTTTTCAAAAAAAGGCATACAAATGGTCAACAAGCATATGAAAAAATGTTCATCACTAATTATCAGAGAAATTCAAATTAAAACCAGAATGAGATATTATCTTACGCAAGTCAGAATGGCTATTATTAAAAATGCCCACTCTCACTACCTCTATTCAACATAGGACTGGAAGTCCCAGTCAGAGTAACTAGACAAGAAAAAGAATAAAAGATATCCAAAGCGGAAAGAAAGAAGTAAAATAACAGATGTCGGTGAGGATGCAGAGAACAGGGAGCACTTACACACTGTTAGTAAGAATGTAAATTAGTATAACCCCTATGGAAAACAGTATGAAGATTTTCTAAAGAACTAAAAATAGAGCTACCATTCGATCCAGCAATCCCACTACTGTTATATACTCAAAGGAAAAGAAATCATTATATCAAAAAGATACCTGCTGAGTCTCCCTAATGCAAATATCCAAAATCCAAAATCTGAAATGATCTAAAATCTGAAAATTTCTGAGTACCAAGATGACACTCAAAGGAAACGTTCATTAGAGGATTTTGGATTTGGGATTTTTGGATTAGAGGTGTCCAACTGTTTAGTATCTGCATATGTTCCAAAATCTGAAAAAATCCAAAATCCAAATTCTAGTCCCACATATTTCAGATAAGAGATATTCAACCTGTATTTACCTTATACGGTTGTCATAAGATTTAAATATGTAATTTTTTAAAGCTCTTAAAATAGAATTGGACACATACTACATGGTATGGGTATTGGTGAAATAAAAACATATCTAATAACCAAATTCAAACTCTCCATCTCTAAATCTATGCCTCTTTCTGTAATATTTATTTCAGAAAATGACTCTAAGACAAAAACCTTGCCCCTTTCCACACCCTAATCTCTTTTCTCAGTGAGTTGTTTAGGTTCTTGCCATAAGAGCCAACAAGATATGGCCAGACAAGGGGGAAAAACAGAAGGAGAAAGGGGAAAGGAGGGAGGAAAAAGGGAGAAAAAGAAATTATGGCAGTATATACACCAAAATGTTAACAGTGGCTATCTCGGTTGAACATATTACACGTAATCTTCATATTTTTCTTTAAATACCTTTCTTTTTTTGGAGACAGAGTCTCACTCTGTTGCCTGGGCTAGAGTGTCATGGTGTCAGCCTAGCTCACAGCAACCTCAAACTCCTGGGCTTAAGCAATCCTTCTGCCTCAGCCTCCCAAGTAGCGGGGACTACAGGCATGCACCATCATGCCCAGCTAATTTTTTCTATACGTTTTTAGTTGTCCAGCTTATTTCTTTCTATTTTTAGTAGAGACGGGGTCTTGCTCTTGCTCAGGTTGGTCTTGAACTCCTGACCTCGAGCTATCCTCCCACCTTAGCCTCCCAGAGTACTAGGATTACAGGCAGGAGCCACCATGCCCGGCCTAAATACCTTTCTTTATATTTGAGATTTTCTAAAAAATAAAAATATGTTTCCTTTGTCACCAGAGAAAGATGCTGTTTTTAAAATGTCTATACTGATATTCTGGAAAAAATCTAAGTCCTTCATTAGCTGGTTCATACACCTTCTGCCACTCCCTATGTCCCTTGCATCCTTTCAGATCTGTACCTCTCTCTGCACAAGCAGCTATCTCTGCCTCGAACATTATCCCCATTTACCTTTCCCTGGCTAATTCCTACCCATCCTTCATAACAACCATACATGGGTACCACTTCCTCCAGAAAGTCTTCTTATACCACAACCCACAACCCTGCTCTCTCTATACCCATGGTTCCAAATCCTGGGTTTAATACTCCTTCTATATGGATATTTAGGCCCCAGTATACACATAAAGCATTTATCACAATAATTTCAATAATTAAAGTCTCCCTCTTTCCTTGAGAAAAAGAAACATATTTTATTTGTTTTTCTATCTCCAGCACCTAGCATAGTACCTGACACATCATAGGAGATCAAAAAATGTTTGTTGTGCAAATGATTCCAAAGTTATATTATTTCTACTGTATCGTTTTGCCTCTCTAGAGTTGTATAGGAGTTAAAAAAGCAAATTCCTAAAATAACAGATTCCCAATTAGTAGGAGTATTCAAAGTGAAACAGATTGCTACCATTCTTGTTCCTTCAGTCAATCATTTAGTCATCAAAAATTTACTTAGTACCTCATACATGCCTGGCATTGAGAACCCAAGGATGAGCAACAAAAAAGGGGATTCTTCTCTCATGATACTTTGAGGTGGAGAGAGGAGAGGAGATATTGATTGAATACTCAAAGCTACTAAACAAACAATAGTGAAGTGTCTCTGAAGTTAAGAAATACATTTTGAATAGAACATACAACAAAAGACATTTTGATGTTTGGAAAGACCAGAATTGCTGAACTAGAAGTGAGATAGGTCATTTGAAGATAGCAGTTTTCAATCATTTTTTCTGGCTGCCACATACATGGACGTATCCAAAGTAATGCATTCTTTCCACAACAAGCTAAATAACTCTACTAATGAATAGAGCATGAAGCCTCATAGTGGTTGCCAGTTATACTGCCTCTTCTTACAAAACAAGCCAAAGCAGTTTGTTATGATTTAGGAAGCCAAGAATGTCAAGAGAAACCAGTCTTAATTTCCTGGCCACAAATGATTAGTCCAGGGATGACTGGATGAAGCCTGCCCTATAAGGACTTTCCATGCTGGATGACGTGGCAGAGACTGCTGCTGTTCACCCAGTATTTATTTTTCCCTTTTTCCCCTACTAGGAGATTTTATTGTGGATGGCAATGTGCCCAGCTCAAACACACACTAAATTTTTCTGCCTCCCTTGTAGGCAGGTATCAGTTCTGGCCAAAGAGATACAAGTGGAATTCACTGCGTATACTTTCAGGAAAACTGTTTTTAAAAGGAGGAAGACTCAGTTGCCTTTTTAGCCCTCTCCCCCTTTTCCCTTTCTGCCTAGAATGAGAACATGAAGATAAGGGTCACATCTTATAAAGGGAGAAGTAGAAAGTCAGGCAGATCCTGTCTTTGATGATATCACAGTTATTAAATACTACACGAGCCCCAATTACCTACTTCTAGTCTTTTTTTTAAAAAAACAGGGAAGAAAAATACACCCGCCCCACCTCCTTTAAGCCACTATAGTTTGTGCATTTTGTTATATGCAGTTAAATATAAGCCTAGTGGATGCTGATGATACCTAGTGGAACTAATTGAAACCTCTGTCCTTGGGGCAATAGAGTAATACAATTCACTATGATAAATATAGCCAAGAGTGAAAAGATACACCCTAATGCTGAGCACCCAAAGCAGAGTTTCTGTTGTGTCCTTGAAATAAGAACTCAGGGTTTAAAGTTGTCCAAGCAAGTCTCCTTGCAATTGGACAGAGCAGCAACTAAAATACTAAAATGCCATTGCTTTCTCTTCCATTCAAAAAACAATATTAGAATGCAGTTGAGTGAGAACAACATTATTTTAGAGGTACTCTTAAATATACTTTTTAAAAAATAAAGCAGTCACAAATTTTGGTAGTTGCATTACAAGAACCAAATGACCAGCTCCCTGTCCCCCTCCAAATTCTTACACCCTTACCTGGCATGCAATTAAATAGACAGTCTCTATTTAAAAACATTGTAAATGCTCATTAAACTTTTACAATGAATGGGCAGAAATGGATATGCATAGTTTATTTAAATAGTGATAGAAGCAAATCAGAGAGAAGAAATATCCAAGACTATATAATTTCCACAGATCCAAGAATAACTAGGGGCAGTCCTATTTGTATTTGGGCTTCCTCCAGTCTGATAGCTTTCCTCAGAATGTCCCTTTCACCTGTACATTTCCAAAAAAAACCCAGCTTTTGCAGCTGAGTCTTTTAAAGCTAGTTTTAGTTCCTCTGAAAAAGAAAACTGCTTCCTATAACGTTTCATGAAAACACTAGGAATTGCATAAGGGTATGGGTGACCATACAATATGTAGGATAGTCCAAAGGACCAGATACATTCGCTCAAGGACAAAGTTAATGTCATTAAGTAAGGTCTAGTAGGAAAAAAATGAAAACTGAAATCAGAAATTTGAATTTAAACAAAAACACAGTATCCAGATGAAGGTGACAAAAAGTGGGATATAAATATTTTTAATATGGTGCTTTAAAATAAAGAGTTGTAATTACAATAATAAAACATTTTCAAAGATCTACTCTCTCACTTCCCTAAAAGATACAATAAGACGAACAAGATTTAATGATTAAAACTGCAAAACTACTGTTCTACACCTTGGTTCTACAAATTGGAGAGGGCAGAGAGGACAGATAAAGAAAGCAAATGAAGTTTCCCAGAATTGGTCCAAATGAAAGAAATCCTTTTTATATCACTAGGTTTTATACTGAAATCACAGCATTATTTTAGAAAACATACCCTAATAATAAACACAATAGTAACAACAGCTAACACTATGCTTACTATGTACCAGAAAGTATTTTAAGCATTTTATAATTCATTTGATCCTCATAATGATTCTGTTACCATTTATGAGGTATCATTATGATATAGATACTATTTTTATCCCTATTAAACTAATCAAGAGACATAGAGCCTTTAAATGATCTGTCCAAGGTCGCAGAGTTACTAAGTGGAGAAGCCAGAACTAATACTCTAGAAGATTGGTTCTAGAGTCCGTGATCTTAACCACTTTACTATATTGTCTTTCTAGGTGCTAAAACTTAAGTTCATTTAGAGAGTCAAACAGGGCAAAGCTGAAATTATTTCTACCTTCTCACTATTGTCAAGGTACTGCTTCTCTCCCAGTCACCCAAATTTGAATCTGTGAGACAACTTTTGTTCCCTCAGTGCATTCCATATTCAATTATTCACCACCTAAATCCTGTCAATTAAACACTCCATTTCCACTCCTATCGTCACCATCTCGGCTATTCTGTGGCCAAAAACTACATCAGCTTTTCTAGAAGCTAACAGCTCATGCCAATCTTACTAATAAAACATCTAGGCCTTTTTCACATAAACTGTAGGTCTCTTACATCATAGTTTTATGGGACATAATTACAATAAAATATTTTACATTTCCCTATAAAAGTTTGCTATATTAATTTTAGTTCATCATTCTAACCTATATATTAACTTTCCCTTCCAGATATAATAAACCAAACACAAATTCAATAAGCATAACTTTAAAGTAAACTAAAAAGAAATCAATCACATTTCCTATTCAAATTAAATGCAGAGCTTTTAAGATTTTAGCACTAGGAACAGAATCTGTAAGAAACAAAAGTAGCTGAATCAAGTGACCTTTTAACACTTAGATTATACTTTGGGAGGGGGTGCCCTTAGTTCAATTACCAAAATCATAACTTATACAACCCTCAAGGGAGCACAGTCTTTCCTTTAATCCATCTTGGTTTCACTGAGTATCACTGAGACATATGGAGATTTTAAAAAGACTACCAAATAGGGACAACCAAACAGAAACAGAGGCCAACAAGCTTAAAAACAGTCCACAGTATACAATATATCACACTACTCTCAAACCTTTTTCACTCCATGCAACATAGAGAATGTTATCTACACAGCACACCATGGCAAATCACAAGACTGTTCACAGTTGCAAATCCCTATATCTCAACATGCTTACAGCATAACCAAGTGCCTGAGAACTTCACTTAGCAAATTCCACACTAACCTACCTCAATTTATTTGCTCTTAGCATTCACAAATCCTAATCTATTCCAAACCAGAGAGTTATCCAAAGCTTTGGAACACCTCTGAAGTTCCCTCATATGGATTCCTTGCTTCCAGTTCCCTTTGTGCCAGGAAGTAGAAAGTGCTATCTTCTGCTCTTTCTCTTGAGAAGCAATAAGAAAGAAACATGGCTAATTCTGACCTATATCTTAGTCCTTCCTATTTTATTTCTGTTTTTAATCTGGAAGAAATGCCTCTTCCAGTGCTTGGTAACTAACTGTATCAATGACTTTAGTTTTTAGGTGAGCTCTTGCCTCCACAGACAAGGAACAGTTACCGGAACCAAAGGGCGGGTGATCTGAGATTATAGAATATAATACATTGCTCTTGGTATTTGAAATATGCCACAGATATTAATCCAGTGTTATATGTATTGGATAAACTTTACATTATCCAATGCCTTGCCATGTTTTCATATCCTTGCAGCACTGCAGCTCATACCCCGTGATTGCCAGAGTAGTAGCAAGAGCTCGTGGTTCCACTAGCAATAGCTGGCATGGGTTTCGAGTCTCCAAATATGACCTTTGTAAAACTAGCCAAAAATAACGTCCAAAGATTTGCCAGAGTTGGAATTTCTTTTTGAAAGGCAGAAGACAACTTAATTAAGATCCTAAAAGTACACTGCCACAGTATAACATCCAGCACTGCACAGGACCAAATACTCATTTTAGTCACTTCAACTAGACACAGTGTCTAAAAGCTCACCCTTAGTATAATGTACTTAAATGGAATGGAAAGATTCCACATTCTGTCCTGCATAAGTTCTAGAAAATCAAATTTTATTAGGTTAAGAGTTCTATATTTATAATTTAATAACACATGCAAACATTTTAGGATCTCCAACTATTGAAAAGAGAATTTGAGTATGTATGTATTTTAATACAAATTTAGCAAATAGGCTTTTGAGAAGAAAAAGACCTAATAGTATTTTCAAGTACAGAAACTACAACTGGACTTTTAGCATAGGTCAAGTTAATGCTCTTATAAATTGATGGAAAAGAACAAGACCCTTGAAGATAATGTGTATAAATCAAGGTGAGTATACACACAAGAGAAAGTTCACCATCACTATAAAAACTACACAAGACTGAGTCGATGAGGGCACAGGCCACATCAGTGTCATTTACCACTATATTCCCAGCACCCAACACATTGACTAGTACATAATACGCACTAAGAAAATTCTTAAGGTTGAATGAATCACCAAGTATTTAAAGTAAACTAAAACTAGATGATCACTTTGCAAGGGTATTGTATACAAACTGATTTAATCACCCAAAGGAAGGTTGGAATTTGACCAGGAAAATCTTTAAGGTTCCTTCCAAACCCCAAGACTCCAAAACATTTTCATTATTATCCCAGTGAAGATTTTAAATGAGAGTCACACTCTATTACAGGAAGGACTATCAGGGACGTGTCAATCAATAACCACAGGATGCATTATAACCTACCAGTCAGCCTTTTTACACAAATATTTGTCAAGCAGGAAAAAAAAAGAAAAAGGACTGAAAGAGAGTCACTAAACATTAGTGACCTTATAGGACAAATTAACTTTATATGTTTCTATATTTATACACTAAAAAATTATATTAGTCTAAAAATGACTAGGTCCATGAACTGTATTAAAAGAATAAATCTAAAATGCTATAATATGTGTACTAATAATTAGGAAAAAAAATCCTTGGTATAAAAAGTACATCAAATCATTTTTTTCCTTAAAAGCCCCAAATTGAAAAGTCCAGTACCAGTTAAGCAATTGCTTACATACAGTATTAGTTTAGAAATACATAGGATTTTTATACTTGTATTTAACTTATTTTAATGATAAACAGCAAATATCTGATTCTATATTTCCCTACTCTTTCCTCTGTCCTTGTATGAAATACAAATATTTTTGAAAATTTTGTATCATATACAAATGGGTCACATGTTAAACATATAATGGCTAATTTAAGCCAAGAAATTAATGTCCATCATTTATAAGCTTCATATAACAATGTACTTCATATTAAAGACATTTTCTTTAGTAATTTGGTAAGATTAAATGTCTACAGTTACAATTTGCTTGGTAATACAAAAATACACAAAATGCTAAAAGCTATTTAACCTATCTCATTTGCTTTCCTTAGATTCTGCTTGGCAAACAACAGGAAACTGGTTGCCTTGGTTACTTACAAACTAATAGGCCACCATTCCACCTATCACTACTTTATTATTTTTATAGTACTTATCACTTATCACATATGATATAATTTACTTATTTATTATGGTTAGTGCCCATCTCTGCCCACTAGAAATTTAAGTCCTAAGAAGAAAGGGATTTTATCTGGTTCCCAACACCCATCTCAGTGCTTGCCACTTGGTAAGCACCAAATAAATATTTGTTAAATGGTGAACTGGCATAAAATCATTGCTAAATATTCAAAATGACTATAAATTTTATAGCAAAATTCCGGAAAAATGAGAAAACTACCAAAAAAATTGTTGTTTTTCGCTAAGAACTTGCAAATCAGTTCTTTAATGAATTTTTCAAAAAACCACCACCAGTGATCTGTATCTAAGTTATTAGTTTCTAGACTCCACCCTTACCCCCTTTTACATGTTCAGGAAACAACTATTTACTTTTAGTAATATCAGTATATGATTCCACTCAAAGGTGTCACTGTCACCAACACGCAAAAGGCTGTTCTATGAGATGAAATTATAGACACCTAGGTAGAACATTAGTTATCCAAGTAAATATTCTTGTGAACTTGAAATGTATTGTCCAGAAATTTTAAAGAGGCCACAATCAGTCAAAAAGAATCTCCAATTGATGGAATGAGTGGAAGATATTACTTATTAGCAGGGAGCCTTCCTATACCTCTTCTCAGGACATGTCTCATCTCCTCCTCCACTTCTCTGAACTGTCAGAAAGTAAAATATTTAAAACCAGAATCCAGGGTTCTACCTCATCTTGTTTATCAGAGCTCAAGAAGTCTTAGGAAAAGCAGTCACTGCCTGAAGAAAAAATCTAGTGAACCTCAAACAACGGAAACCACAATTAATTCAAAAATTGATAGCATTTCTCACCTAAGTTTTACAGGAGTTAATTCCTCTTTCCAAAGTAATCAAGCAGGGTGTTGGGTGGGGAGGAAAGAGATGGGCAAAAACCTACCTAACAGGTACAATGAACACTATTTGAGTGATGGGCACACTTACAACCCTGACTCAAGCATAACAAAAGTGATCCATGTAACCAAAAACATTTGTACCCCTGTAATATTTTGAAATTCTAAAAAAATGTGTTATATACACTATGGAATACTATTTGGCTACTTAAAAAAAATTAAGTATATAGTACTGTACTTTCTTTTGGAGAGTACTTAACTGGAGAAAAATATTGAAGATCTTACTACCCTTAATGCAATCTTCTTTCAGTTTGTTATGAAATCAATAGTAAAATCTTTTTCATTAGAACACTGTGGTTGTCATAATCAAAGACATTCCTGAGTCCAAAGAATACTAGAGGTATTCTTGTAAATATGGTCTATCTTTGAGAGAATTAAAGCTGCGAACTCCTTAAGCACCAAGGATGTGTCATTAGACCCTTCTGATTTTAATGTTAAAACGCTTCTCTAAGTGTCTTTCTTATGTCATTTAAACCTTCCTACTTAGAATCCAAGGCTATCTTATTAATTTTTTTAAGTGTAAGAAAAAAAACTTTTAAAAAATCAGCTTGACCCATATAATACAGTTAGCAGAGTTATTTTATTTTAGTTTGACTCTTTAGCAAAGAGTCAAAAGACCAGGCTTTCGTTATCATCTCAGTGACTAGTAAGTAGTTGTATGACACTGGGCAACCTATTAAATTTGTCTAGATTTCAAATTCTAATTTTTAGAATGAATGGAGATGAATTTCAACATTTAAGAAACAAATTTAACTTACCTAAAACTGTCATCTTTCTCTTTAGCCTTCCAAACCTTGACTATACAAATTTTCCCAATTTTTGAATGCTCTTTCTAAATTTCCACATACACTTTAGACTCTAGATAATTTTGGGCCTAACTTAAAGTATCTTTAAGCTAGCCAGAATTAACTATTTAAAAAAATAAACTTACTAAGGACTATTTATGATTTATTTATGAAATAGTGACCCTATTTTTAACTTTTATTATATTTTAAAACAGCTCAAAAATCATTCCTACCATCCCCCTTCATGGACTCATCTCAGTGCAACGCAGTAATAAACTGTCACTGAACATTAAGTACAAGTTACACAGAAATACTTCCAATTAAGATACAAGTGTATAATTCCAAGGCATTTCTTAAAAGAAAAGTTTAGTGATGATAATAATTTGCAATTAGAATAGACACAGCAACATCAACGATAAATTTATAACTGACTAATAAACTTTTAGTTCTCAAAGACTAAAAAACTTTTCTTCAATAAATATGTCACCTTAGTAACTCTCTCACCCCAAAATTTTGTATATTGGTGATATTAGTGACTTTTTAGAGACACATAAGTACCACTAGGGGCCACCAAATACTTCATTTTTTTAAACTGACATATTTGCAAGCTATTCTGGCTAGCTTAAAGGTACCTTAAATTAGGCCAAGTTAAAAGGAGAGGATGATGCATGGTAATAGCTATAACTGGGAATGTTCCACATGAATCCTCAAAGAAAAATACAAACTCAAGCAAAAAGATATGAACATATTTCTTACGGTAAATAGGATGTGTGGATCAACAAAGAAATTTATTAGACCAAGAATTGGGGGAGGGTGGTAGGTAGTATAAAAATACTACTCCTCATATACCTTTGAAAATAGATTACAAGAGCTAGAGAGAAGATGCTTTAATAGCTATTGCCCTTTATAAGCAAATTATATCTCTCTATATAATTATATATAATGTACATAATAAAATTTATATAAATATAAACATACACAGATACATAAAATCCCAGAGTTCAGTATTCTTCCTTCCATATCACAAAGTCATTCACATATGATAATGTTCTTTGTATGTAAAGTGCCTACTATCTACAGCAATCAAAACTTCAGTAAAGCCTTATTGTCAAAGTCACCCCACATTTTAGAATATACCCAAAATTCTGGCTTAAAGAAGAAAATCTGGCATCAAGGCAGAATAGATAACACCCAGGAAAACTTTGCTCTGCCTTCCTAGGTGAAACCACTGGTAGAGCATCCACATCCTCTCATTTCTGCCAGTGTCCTTCTCCTCACGAAAGGTAAATAGCAAAAAATAGAAGACCCAAGTAGCATACAGAGATTCTGTAGATCCAAGGGAAACTGAAACAAAATGGAGCTTCTTGCTATCTCACTATCCACGTTTTTTGCATGGTGACATGCTATGTTGCAAGGGTTTTCTGGTACCCCACAGAAGCTTTATTCAGTCATACTTCTGGCAGTCTATCTAAAAAATCTTGGCATAAGTAAAGTTTTCTTTTAAAAGCTCTATAGTTTTAGCTTTCCCATTTAGTCTATGATTGACTTCAAGCTAATTTGTATGTGTGGTGTGATTAAAGGATAAGGCTAATTTTTTTCCAAATGGATAGTCAGTTGTTCTAGCACGGTTTTTGCTAATCTTTTCCAAAAATGAATTTCCTTAGTAATATTGTCAAAAAACAATTTACAAAGTCAGGCATACAAAGATAAATACCAAATGCCCTCACTCATGTGGGAGCTTAAACAAAAACTGAACTCAAAGAAATAGAGAATATTAATAGAATTGTGGTTATTAGAGGCTGGGAAGGGCTGGGGAAGAGAAGGAAAGGAACAGGTTTGTTAACAGATACAAAGTTACAGCTGGATGGGAGAAACAAGTTCTAGTATTCTGTAACATTGTAAGGCAAATATGGTAGACAATAATTTACTGTATATTTTCAAAAACCTAGAAGATTTTGAATGTTCGCAACACAAATGATAAATGTTTGAGGTGATAGATAGGCTAATTACCCTGATTTGAGCATTACACATTGTATATATGTATCAAAATATCACTCTGTATCCCATAAATACGTACAATTATTAATATTATGCATCCACTAAAAAGGAAAATAAATAAATAAATAAATAAATAAATACATGCTTTTCTTTCAGTAAAGCAGAACATTTCAGGGAAAAAAAAATCAATTTGTCATATATGTATGGGTTTCCTTATAGAGCAGTGGTGGGGAATCTGCAGCCTTAAGGCCACATGTGGCCTTCTAGGTCCTTAAGTGCGGCCTTTTGATTGAATCCAAATTTTACAGAACAAATTCTTTTATTAACACATTTTTGTCTTTTATATTTTTATGTTATTTTTAAAATGAACATATTTAAAATACCAAAGAATAAAATAAGTTTCAATTAAATAATCCTCCCAGGTTGACAGGCACAATTATAACATCAGTAAGCCAAGAGGGCTAAATTGATGGCTGCTATGCTCATGATTTAGTTCTAACTTCTCCTGTCTCACCTGGTGCCACTACTGCATGAGGCTGACTGGCTAGAGTTTATGGGGGTCGAGGATGCCAGTCTGTTATCAGCTTTTGACAACAGTGCACTGTGTTTCTATTTGAAGTGGAATTTGTGAATAGTTGCACAGCTTGACAGTATTTTTTAATTCTGTCTGCTTAACAGCCCATCATGTCAAAGAAGACCAAGAGAACGCTGAAGGAAGAAAACAGATTTTTTAATGAGGATTGCGAATTGCAATATTGTTTCTTCTAAAGATGATTTGCTTGCTTTATGATACTGTAATATGAACATTAAAGAAAGTCAATGCTCATCAGCATTATAAAACTCACAAGGACCACAAATATTTTAAATTAGAGGGAGAGGCACATATGGTTGTATTGCACAAATTAAAAGATGAAAAGCAAAAGCAAAGACAATTCTTTCAAGCAGTGGTAAGACCTGGTAATAATGCCACTGAAGCAACTTATAAAGTAGCTCATAGACTAAGGGGAAAAAGAGAACCATTCAGTGATGCAGAAATTGTGAAAGAATGCATTGTTGAAGCTGTAGGATACTTAGACCCCAAAAACGTTTCAAAGTATAAACAACTGCCTCTTAAGTGATTGGCAGCATGAATTAGCCTCCAACTTAAGAGAACAACTTCATGCAATGCTTTAAAAGGTAAATATATATCATTCAATCTCTTTAGATGAATCAACTGATACTACTGACTCAGCATAGGTTTTATACTTCATTCAGATCGTAAGAGAAGATTTTCTTTGCTATGAAGAGTTACTCAGCTCCGGCACTCTTGCGAACGGAATGCAGGGAGTAGATATCTTCAACAACTTTCAAGATAAATGTTGTGAGGTTGGACTGAATTTGGTAAATTTACTGAGTGTATGTGCAGATGGTGCACCTTCCATGACAGGAAAACACGAAGTGTTTATTGCACAGATTAAAAAAGTATTAACAGACCCAGATGGTCTCATTTATTTTCATTGTGTCTTGCACCAGCAAAATCTCTGTGCTAAAGCTACTATTTTAAGAAACACTTTGCAACAAGTTATAAGTATTGTTAACTATCATAACATGCTAAAGTTGAACAGTGAGATATTCTGTGGGGATTTGCAGTATCATTCTAAAGTGCATTAGCTACGGCAGGGACAGTCTTAGCCAAAATTTTGTCTCTGGGAGAACAGATAAATTTTATGAAGAACAGAATGATCAATGTGGATTATTGAAAGAACATTTCAGTAGGAATGCAGCATTTATGTGTGATATCATGTCAAATCAAAATGACTTGAATATTTCTTTGCAAGGTAAAACTAAGGCTATATATGATGTGTGGTGAAAAATCCAAACATTTCGAAATAAGCTATTTTTTTTCAAACACTTCTTCTTCAAAAGGAAACTTTGGATGAACATTTTCCCCAGTTAGCAAAGGTCACTGATGAGCAAGACATTACATGCAAATCATATGAAGAATATGCACCTGTTATAGACCTATTAATTGGAGATACAATGAAAGATTCACTGACTTTGAGAATCATGACATCATATTCAAATTAGCATTCCAGCCTCACCCAGTTGACATCACCAAGGCACCTAAAGAACTACACATGGAATTGATTTAGCTCTCAGTAGACGACATTTTAAAGTCAGTGTTTGATGCTAAGAAAGATCCAATTGAAATATGGAAAAATGTAGAATACTCATGCATTTGGCAACATGCTGGAAAAATGCTCTCTTGTTTTTCAAACACGTATTGCTGCAAATCTACACTCTCCTACCTAACCCAAATCAAGATGCCCTTAAGGTCACAAATGACTGATGTAGAGGATCAACTGAAACTGTGGACCTCTATACTGCAACCAAATATTCAAATGCTTTCCAACAAAAAGCAGACACAATAAGTCATTAAAAGGTTTGTTAACTTTCAAATTAACAAATAGTTTTCATTTTTTGAAATTATTAAGTACATCGTAGTTAGATTTTTACAAAATAATGTAGATTTTTAAGTATATAATCGAAGTGTCCTGAATGCAGCCTTATTTGCGGACAGCTAAATTAATGCAGCCTTCCAACATGAAAAGGTTCCCCACTCCTGTTCTAGACTTTTCCAGGGATCTATCCATATATTGCCTAAGCTAATACCATACTGTCTTGATTATTGAGCTTTATGGTATGTCTTGAAACCAGGCAATGTAAGTCCTCCAACTTTGCTCTTTTTTTCTCAAATTATTTTTGGCTACTTGCTATATGTCTTAGAGATTTATTCATGTGTATACATAAAGCTCTATCTCATGCATTTTTTAAAAATTAACTATAGTAAAATATACATAACATAAAATTTACCATCTTAACCATTTTAAGTATATAGTTCAGTAGTGTTAAGTAACTGTGTGTTTGTGACTGGCTTATTTCCCTTATCATAATGTCCTCAAGGGTGACCCTTGAGGTTGAACCTTGTTCAACTTGGCACATATTGTAACCTATGTCAGAATTTCCTTCCTTCCTTTTTAAGACTGACTAATATTCCACTGTATGTATATACCACATTTCATTAATCAATTCATCTATCTATGGACACTTAGGTTGCTTCCACCTTTTGGCTACTGTGAACAATGCTGCTATGAACATGTGTTTACAAATATCTGTTTGACTCCCTGCTTTTAGTTCTTTTAGGTTTATACCCAGAGTGAAATTGCTGGATTATATGATATTTTTATTTTCAATTTTTTTGAAGAAACTCCATACTGTTTTCCATACCTACTGCACCATTTTACATTCCCACCAACAGTGCACAGAGATTCCAATTTCTCCATATCCTTGCCAACACTTGTTATTTTCTGTTTGTTTGGGGGTTTTTGATAGTAGCCATACTAATGGGTGTGAGGTAGTATCTTACTATGGTTTTGATTTACATTTCCCTAATGATTGGTGATGTTAGCATCTTTTCATGTGCTTGTTAGCCATTTGTATATCTTCTTCTATCTCATACTTTGTAACAGTTGTATTATGTTCCAATGAATGGCTGTAGTGCCACTAATTCAACCAGTTCACTACTAATGGTCATATAGGTAGTTTCCAATCTTCTGCATACTTACATATGCATGTATGAGGTTATTCATATATACATATGTATATATGTAACCATACAAATCAGTTTGTTCAAGACAGCCCCAGTTTATGCATGTTTTTCGTTTATTCCCTTTCACTCTCAAAAGCAATCTGATTTGAATAACATATCGTCATCCTATTTTCAGATTAAGTGCAGGACAAATTGCTAGAAATGAAATTAGGCAAGAACTACCTTTGATTTAACCCTCCAGGCTATCTGTTACCAGAACTCATCCCACATTAGAAACCTAGTATTAGAAAAAGATACCAAAATATGGATTAGCTCTGCCTGAGCTAATACAATTAGGTTATACAATTAGGTTACAGAAATTGCAGAAAAGGATAACCATAAGTGTGACTAAAATTCAAGTACAAAAGACAGGCAGAATAATAACACCACCACTTTCCAAATAAAACAAAACACCAAAGAAACTGAAAACTGAATCTTATAGAGGAAACAATGGAAGATGAGAAGAACCTGGGGCTGAAATTAAGAAAAATTAAGAAAATATATAGCATGATGAAGACTATTATATTTTCTGACACCAAATGTGTGGTTTATCCAACAATAACCAATTCTTTGACACCAACTGGGTGTCCAACAATTCAATTAAATTCTGACATGAACTTCCCACAGTTAACACAGACTCCATAGATCAAGGGCTTGCTCCCATTTCAAATGCCAGCCAAAAATGGGTACACACTCCTGCCCAGCTGACTACAAATTTGAGGACTGCCATGATCCTCCTTCACCTCAGTTTGATAATTTGCTAGAACAACTCACAGAACTCAGGAAAATACTTTACTTACATTTCCTGGTTTATTATAAAAAATATAACTAAGGAGCAGCCAAATGCATAGGGCAAGGTACGTCAGGGGCTGGAGATGGTGCAGAGCCCTCATGCCCTCTCCCAGGTACATCACCTTCACAGGACATTAATGTGTTCATCAACCTGGAAGCTCTCTGAACCCTGTCATCCGGGGGTTTTAACGGAAATTTCATTAAGTAGGCACGACTGGTTAAATCATTGGCCACTGCTAACTGAATTCAGTCTCCAACCCCTTTTTCTTCCCCAATGGGGCTGAAAGTTCCAACCCTCCAAATGCCTGGCTGTTCCCTCTGGGGACCTGCCCCGATCCTGAAGCTATTTCGGGCCCATTAATCCATTGACCATCTCATTAGCAAATTCCAAAGGTTTTAGGATCTCTGTGCCAGGAATTGAGGACGATAAAGACCAAACGTTTATTTTTTATAATACCACAAAGACTAAATTTTTTGACAAAAAATAAAGTGGTCAAGGAGAATCAAGATAAGGAACAATACCTTTTGATTCAGCAAGAACAGTGTAGCAGAGGAAAGCTATTTGTTCACTAAATCTGTTTCCTTCTCCTAAGCACACACCTAGGCTTTATTTGCCAAACTCCCATTATAGCTAACTGGCTATGTGAGTAACTTCTGATCAATGGAATATGGGTAGAAGTGATATATGCTGCCTCCAGACATGTCCCATAAAACCCACTTTTACTATCCCCGATGCTTTCTCTTACTACTCTGCCAAATGAATGCTGATGACCAAGATGACCCTGAGGACCACATTTTGAAAATGGCAAACCCCACTACCATCTACCCCACTGCCACTTACTAAGGACTAAACAAAGCATTTTTAAAGTTCTGTTTGAGCTCATATTTTTGTTACCCACTCCCAGACTATAAAAGTCTTTTTAAAGTAATAAAACCACTGCAGTGAATATGGGGGAATGTGAGAAGCGTAACACCAAGACTATTTTCTCCCTCAGATATGTTGAGAGAAATTACTACCTCAAATGCACCCTCTCTAGACCTGCAGTCCCCAACCCCTAGGCCACAGGCTGGTACAGGTCCATGGCCTGTTAGCACAGCAGGAGGTGACTGGCAGGCCAGTGAGGCTTCATCTGTATTTATAGCCACACCCCACTGCTTACATCACCACCTGAGGTCTGCCCCCGCCCTGCCCCTCACTTCACCTCATCACCCCACCCCGACATGGAAGAATTGTTTTCCATGAAACTGGTCCCTGGTGCCGAAAAGGCTGGGGACCGCTGCTCTAGACTTCATCAGGTTTCCTGCCATGTGGTTTTATTACTTCAAAAAGACTATAGTCTGGGAGTGGGTAACAAAAATATGAACTCAAACCACCCCTTTCTAGATTAAACCCCATTTATATCCACTTGCTTTATTATAAACATAACTTTAAAAATCCCTTTTTTCTGTCCTTAGTATGTTTTAAAAGCCATGTCTTCATATTTTAGCTACAACCCTATGCAAAATCAAGTCCTTCCACACATCCTTTATACCAAGCTGTGGACCATCTTTGAAACCAAATTCATCACCTAGCACCCTTCCTCAGGACACAGGTTTCAGATGCTTTCTGTAGTATTTATCTATCAATGGCATCTTATTAAATTTTTTTATAGCTGTCTTCTTGTATTTCTCAAATGTCTCCGGCTGGCATATGATCTATCTTTATTCTAAATAATTACTTATACAGCTGGCTTTTTATATCCACATGCATAAACTTAAATTTTTACCTATTACACTTCATTTTCTTAAAGAGCCCATAACCCCTGCCTTTAAAAATCTTCGTGAACCCTGATTCTGTCATTAAATATGATCGCTATGTCTCTCTCCTTTAAAGCATAGTCTACAAAGAGGGGAGAAAGTTCTCTTCCATCCTTTTTACACTCAGTTCCCTAAGCAAACAGTGTTGATATCTCGGTCAGATGTATGTATGCTTCCTATCCCATTTGTTGTGTTCATCGCGTTCTGAACAGCTAAGAAAACTAGCCGGGCACGGTGGTGCACACCTATATTCCCAGCTACTAGGGAGGCTGAGGCAGGAGGATCGCCTGAGCCCAGGAGTTAAGGTTGCAGTGAACTATGATGATGCCACTGCACTCTAATCCCGGGTGACAGAGCAAGACCCTGTCTCAAAAAAAAAAAAAAAAGTAATTAATTAAGAAGTAAAGCATTATCACATGGTAGTAATATTCTCCAGGGATTGGGGGGGGGTGGAGGTAAACTCACAACTAACAGAGGTGGTGAGCATTGTAGAGGGGAAGGGCATGCCTCTAATCCTCGCTTCGGTGAGGTAAAGACATAAAATGTAACCAAAATGTCTGTACCCTCATAATATCCTGAAATTTAAAAAAAATAAAAAAAAAAGTAAAGCATTAAATGGTAGTTACACTTACTTCCCTCCCCTCAAATAGCATCCCATACTATAGCTACTTTTCCTATGTTACACCTGCAGAATGTTGAATACAAGCTTTTTTTTCTCTTCTGCCCAACCTATACTTAGAGGAGACTGAATTCATATAGCAAGCAGTTAAATTACTAGTATATAATTTGAATAACTAATTTCTTAAGAACCTTAAATTTAGAAATTCTAACTGAATGTTTCTCTTTCTCAAGCCATAAAATTTATTCATCACAGTACTTTAGTCTTCTAAGAAAAGCAGATAGTTCTATAAATGCCTTAATGCAGGTAGGCCCTAGTGAAGACTGTGGCATATTTTCTGAATTATGATATAAAAAGATGCACTGCTGAGACTGGGCATCTTAAAAAGGAGCTAGGGTCAAAACAATACTATTTTGCTGATGTTCACAACCTAGCCAATAAAAACATTTGTTCCCATAATCGGAAATAGATTGTTAACCATAGAATGCCTCTGAAAAACAATTTAATTTTCTTTGAAATACTGTCACTAAAATTAACTGCAACTTTATTTATATGACTGTCTGTGGTTTTCATGTATGTCTAAAAAGCACAAGAAAAAGATAAAAATATCCCAGAATTGGAAAAGTAGTCATTACATGTTTGGTTTAGCTTGCTTTCATATTTTTATTTTTAAAATCCATCCAAATTAAAGTCTACCATTTTGCAATAGAAGAAAAAGAAGGCAATTTCTTTAAATGGAAAGAATAAATTCGACAACCTCTAAATTAAATTTGGAATTTGATTTATTAGTGAATGAATGCCTAAAATCCTTTTCCACAAGTTGTAAGGCTGAATACATTTATCTTTCATATGGAATTTAAATGCATCAAATATGTGCTGCCTGGGAAGGACAGGTGGCAATAGAAAATAATTTCAATATAATGCTATGCTTTGGACCCATGTATGTCCTCAGATAATAAAGATGGTCTCTGTTCAATAATGCAGCATTCTCTAAACATTTCTCAGTCTTAGTTCTTCCAAATTATAGAACTCCGTTTTCAGATCCTGCATTTACACTAAAATGCAAATGCTAACCATAGCTCAAAGCATCATTCCCATAATGCTCTCAGATTTTGGCTGCATCTATGAGTGATAATACCTGGGTTTGAATCCTAGCTCTACTACATTCTAGCTGTTAGACCTCAGTGAAATTATTTAAATTTACTAAGCCTCTGTTTACTTATTTGTAAATTAATACACTACCACCAATCATCTCATTTATGAGTTCATCATAGTCTATCAATCCTATACAGCTGCTAGATATTGACATTAAAGTTATATGCTAAAAGTTATTCCACCACCTCAAAAGGGGTAAGAGTTTTTTTCCGATGAATCATCGGCAAAGAGTCACTACCACTCTGGAATTAATGAACCACTTAGGGGCTGAGCCAGATCACCTTCAATAAGACTAAAATTTTATTATGTCTATTTTTGGTCTTGAAGTCACAGGAGTTACTCAAGATCACAGAGTATATCACAATTATTCAAGTCATTGCTGTTCATATAGAGAATCTTTGCGTATCTCCAATATATGCAAAAATAGCATAAGACAGTAAATAATAAAAACACAGTAACAATTAACAGTAATCTATTCTGTTTTATGTTTTCTGTTGATAGATATAAGATAAACAAATTTATTTTGTACTTGACAGAGCACAATAGACATTAAAGAATCAAAATTGCTATCAATTATGGAAAAAGGAAAAGGAAAAAGAAAATTTCCAACTTAATCCAACAGATCCCTGCGCAGGGGTGGGGAACCTGTGGCCTCAGGGCCACATGTGGCCTTCTGGATCCTTGAATGCAGCCTTTTGACTGAATCCAAATTTTACAGAATAAATCCTTTTTTTTTTTTTTGAGACAAGAGTTTTGCTCTATAACTCAGGCTAGAATGCAATGGCATCATCACAGCTCACTGCAGCCTCAAACTCCTGGGCTCAAGCAATCCTCCTGCCTCAGCCTCTACAGGCAAATGCCACCATGCCCAGCTAACTTTTCTATTGTTAGTAAAGACGGGGTCTCGCTCTTGCTCAGGTTGTTCTCAAACTCCTGAGCTCAAGCAATGCCCCTGTCTCAGCCTCCCAGAGTGCTAGGATTACCGGCTTGAGCCAGAGCCATGGTGCCCAGCCAGAACAAATCCTTTTAATAAAGGGATTTGTTCTGTGAAGTTTGGATTTGGTTGAGGGGCTGCACTTGGGGATCTGGCCACAGGTTCCCCACCCCAATCAGCTACGAAGTCATCTAGGAAAATCTTAGGGAGGAAAAGTTCTATCTACCTCTTAGCACTTCCATTTCACTAATCCAGCAGCACATGACTCCACTTGTTATTAGAGAGACATTAACAGCACTTGAATATGGCAGTGTCTGTCATATAAAGAAAAAAATATCCATTTACTAGGTAGTAAAATCAATGTGTCTCTCACTCACTACTGGAAAAACAAGAGAGGTATCGTAGTATTTATTTTCTTGGCTTTCAAAATAGAAAAATTATCTTTTCCTAGTCCTAGCCAAATAGCTATGCCAATCGCTCTCTCCCCCTGTTCATATTATCAAATTGATGCAATTTATATACCTCCACGATTTGATGTGAAGGGAGGTAGGAACTCACAAAAAGTTCTAATAGGTCTCCAGAACCAAAATTTTCTCCTCTTGTCATCACTAAAAGGGACATTGAAACAGGGTTTAAAAGCTTTTACAGTACAAATGTCTGGTCATTCACATTGTAAGGCCAATTACCAATATTTGCAGGCATGTGGGGAAGAAGAGAAAGGAATGCAATGGGCTCTCCAAAAGGCCACTTTCCTTGGATGCTCACATTCCTTCCCCATTTTTAATGCCAAAATTCAAGATTTACCTCTCTGTGGGCCTACTGAACCCACAGCTTTCTTTATACAGCTGAGTTATAACCACCCAAATGAAGCACTCAGCAATGTCTTTTATTGTCAGTGAAACACAATTGGACAGTATTAGCAAAGATGAGAAAATTCACAATTTTCAATGTCAGTTTTATTCCTAATAGATATTTCTAATCTATGCTAACAAGAGAATGAATAATTGTTCCTATGGGGGAGGGGGTGGTGAGACACGTCAAATAAACAGCAACAATATTAAATAAACAACCAGCTACCTAATTTATGGAAAACATTGTTCTAAGCATTTTATGTGTATTTTTTTTTCCTTTTTACCTTTACCATACTCTATGAGATTAGTCTCACCATTACCCTCATTTTATAGATGAGGGCTCTGCTGCTCAAAGAAATTGAGTATAACATGTCAAAAGTCATACCATGAATCTGGGATTTCAACCCAAGCATTCTGCTCCGAAGCCTGTACTCTTTAACTATAATATTATACCAAATGTTCTCTCTTCAAAAACTGCTTTGAAGAACACTGCTTTATATGTGTCTATGCATGTGCATAATCATAAACATGGTATAAATAGACACAGACACACACATTCCAGTATATTTGGAGAACCAAACTTTACAGTTATATTACAAAATACTTCAATGATCATCTTCCCAGTTCCTCGTTTTATCACCATGGATCTGCCACCAGATAGAATATCCTGGACAGCATAAATTATGTTCAATCATAAAATTCCTTTAAAATGGCTGAACAAAAAAAAAAAAAAGGGCAGTTGAACTGCACTATTATTGTGTAAGGTAACCTTCATACCTTTTAGCTAAAAAGAAAAGAATTCAGACTGATGGTTTCAAGACCAAATTCAAACCATGACTGGTCATCATTAAACAAACCTTTAGTTTTTTTGTTTATCTGTGTTTGTTTTTACTAAAACAATAACCTGGAAAATTTCACAAAAAAATAAAACAAACGTGTATCAGTGAAGCTACTAGGCTAAGATTTTTACTAAAGAATCAGAGGAATTTTTCAGCTTCTTAGAGAGAAGTTTAAATGGGGAAAATACCCAGCAAAATAGGCATTCCAGAATCAGTATGTTCAAAGGTTATTATACATGGGGGGTCTAGGAAGGAAGAAAATTATTTCTGGTAATGTAATATCTAACAATTATATCACCAAATTATTTAACAGTAAATGTAACATAAATGTAAACATAAATATAACAAAGACAAAAAATATCACTGTTAAAGTGCAATAACAATATCGACTTACCAATTCAATTCCCTGCGGAAAAGGTGTATCATCCCAGTCCTTCTGTGGAAATCTCTGGATTATTTTCCCCAGGCCTTCTCCTGACCCTGTTAATAAAATCAAAGTGAATCAGTTATGAGATACTGAAAAATATAAATATTTATCATACTATCACTTATTTCAAAATGAATATTTGTTGAATAAACTATATATTGATTAAACATTTTCAAGTTGGTTTTTTGTTGTTGTTGTTTTGTGTTTTGTTTTGTTTTGTTTTGTTTTTAGAGACAGGGTCTTGCTCTGTTGCCCACGCTGGATTGCAGTGGTGGGATCATAGCTCATTGTAACCTTGAACTCCCAGGTATTAATACAAGCGATCCTCCCACCTCAGCCTCCCACAGAGCTGAGACTACAGGCATGCACCAACCACCATGCCTGGCTAACTTTTTTATTTTTTGTAGAGACAAGGTCTTGCTATGTTGCCCAGGCTGGTCTTGAACTCCTGGCTTCAAGTGATCCTCCCACCTCAGCCAGCTAACGGGCTGGGATTACAGGCGTGAGCAACTACGCCCAGCTTAAGTTTAAAAAACAAAAAGTATTCATCATTTAAACATAATACATACAATCAGACCTCTGCATCCATGTGCTCTGTATACATGGATTCAATCAACCATGGATTGAAAATATTCAGGAAAAAAATTAAAAATAACTATAACAATAAAAATATAAATTTTTAAAATACAGTACAACTACTATTTATATAACATTTACATTGTATTAGGCATTATAAGTAATCAGAAGGTAACTTAAAGTATACAAGAGGATGTGCATGGGTTGTATGCAAATACTACGTCACTTCATATAAGGAACTTGAGCGGCCCCAGATTTTGTTATCTACAAGCATCCTGGAACCAATTCCTTGCAGATAGTGCAGGATGACTGCACTGAAATAACAGGCAATCTCTATTCTACAGACTCTTTTAAGAGATTGACTGATACATATGAAAAGCTAAGAAAACTAAACAGAGGGGCCAGGCACGGTGGCTCACGCCTGTAATCCTAGCACTCGGGGAGGCCGGGGCGGGTGGATCGTTTGAGCTCAGGAGTTCCAGACCAGCCTGAGCAAGAGTGAGACCCCATCTCTACTAAAAATAGAAAGAAATTAGCTGAACTAAAAATATATATATAGAAAAAAATTAGCCAGACAAGCAGAAGGATTGCTTGAGCCCAGGAGTTTGAGGTTGCTGTGAGCTAGGCTGATGCCACGGCATCCTACCCCAAGCAACAGAGTGAGACTCTGTCTCAAAAAAAAAAAAAAAGAAAAGAAAACTAAACAGAGGCATTGAAATCTCTATCACATCATGGGAGTAACTGCCTTTTCTTATTGGAAAGTAATCTCAGTCTCCCAAATTGAAATTTAAGAAGAGCTTTTCTTTCTGTGGAGTCAAAGTAATTTTAAGTGACAAATGAAATGGCACTGTTAGCAGTAAGCCTCAGTTATGGGTTATATATACCGTTATGGGTTAAATAAAGTTTTTTTTAGGCTGGCCTGGAAACTTGACCATTGTTTAAGCAGGGATTCCCAACATCAGCACTACCGACGTTTGGGGCTGGGTAATTTTTTGGGGGAGTGTGGGTTGCCCTGTGTATTGCAAGACGCTTAGCAGCACCCTAGCCTCAATCCAGTAGATGCCAGTAATAACCCCCTAGCACTCCCCTACCACCACCAAGTTATTACAACCAAAAATGTCTCCAGATGTTGCCAAATGTCTCCTGGGTTGAAAACCACAGGTCTACATTACTTTTGTTATAAAATTATCTTGTGACACCAAAGAATGGATCAATTCATAATTGAACTTTGGGGATATAATCTGTGAATAGACTGGGGATGGAAAATACATGTTAGATCTAAACTGCTTTTTGCTATACTTTTTAAACAGCTTCATGTCTTGAATATTCTACATGTTATTCCAGCTCATTTGAAATGAAGGCAACAACATTCTGATTATCTGTACTATGCATCTAATGCACAGAAGCCTTAACAACTGATGCAATTTGTTAATATACTTTTTAAAAAAATCATCCACTATCATCTCTCAACCTCATTCCTGTGAATTCAACTTCTCCCTTGGCTCTCACCTACAGTGCAATCACTTTATGGCCAAATTTTTACCTTTAAAAGGTAAGTGGGAAGTTAAATTCACTTTACTGACCAACTCAAAACTATGTTCTAAAACTTACGCCAGACCAAAATCCATTTGAAAAAGATGAATAAAATATGCCCAATTGAAATTAATAATTGCTGCAGTACAATAGTTCCTTATCTATCTCTTATTATAAGGGAATGAAGAATTTCATTAAGAGTAAATTTAACTAATTTTTTATCATAGGCACTCATTCTCCAAAACCTACTTCAAGCATCATCACTTCTGACATCCCAAGTACAGCTAATTCAAGAAATTGCTAGGTACTGAAGATATATAAGTGAAAAAGACATAGTCCTTTACCTAAAGGAACTCATAATCTATTTGAGGAAACAAACAAATGAACTGATAATTTCAGTATGTTATGATAAATTCAACTATAGAAGAGAACCTAAACTAGCCTAGCAGAGAAGACCACAGAAAACTTTCTGAAAGAAATGACAGCAAGCTTGCTTTCTTTCAGTAACTATCTTTGTATCCCAAGCACCTAGCATACTGAATTCCTGGTATATAGTCCATACTGAGTAAAAGTTTTACTTTAACAAATTCATTAGTGTTGACAAAAATTATAAGTTTATACTTCTCTTCTTTTTAAACAGAGATAAATTCATGTTATTATCCCACCACATTCAAACAGGTGCCCCTACATTGTTTATTCAGTTCTGAAAGCCATACTTAAGGTATTTTAGGCTCTGGAAACATTTTATCATATTAATTTTTACTAATTATAAAAGTAATTAATGTTAACTACAGAAAAAATTTAAATACATAAAAATATAAAGAAGAAATCATCCATAATCCTACACTTCGAGACAATTACTGTTAACATTTTGGACTATCCATTTTATCCTGGGTTTTCTTTCATATATATGTATTTTTTCCTACAGAATTAATACCACATTAAACCTAGCTTTATACTGTTTTATTATTAATACTTAATATTTTACAAAGGGCCTTTGATGTTTTCTAGTTTCTTAATATTATAAACAATGTTATAATAAATATCTTTATATATAAATCTGTACTCTCATCTCATTTTTCCTCAGAAAATACTCTTGCCCAGGTTCTACCTCTAGTAAACCCTGGCAGCATTGTAGCATCTGTCAGCAAATGTCTGAGCTATTCTTACGATATTTCTCCCTCTTAATAAATGGGTCTATATTGTTTATCACCAAAAGGTCCAAACGAGACCACATTGCTGTAAGAGGCACTCTGATAAATCAAGCTCTTTAAACTGGTAAAGGGTCTCGAAACAATCACAGGCCTACCTGGGAGATACTACAGGTTCAGTTCCAAACCACAACTACAAAGCAAATATCGCCATAAAGTGAGTCAAAAATTTTTTGGATTCCGAGTGGATGTAAAAGTTATGTTTACAATATACTATATTCTATTAAGTGCAATAGCATTATGTCTAAAAAAAAAATGTACAGGCCTTAATTTAAAAACGCTTTCTTGCCAAAAAATGCTAACGATCGTCTGAGCCTTCAGCAGCTGGTATTCTTTTTGCTGATGAACAGACTTGCCTTGATACTGATGGCTGCTGACTGATCAGGGTGGTGGTTGCTGATGGCTGGGGTGGCTATGGAAATTTCTGAAAATAAGACAACACTGAGGTTTGCCACTCGACTGACTCTTCTTGCACGCAAAAAAGTTCTCTGTAGCATGCAATGCCTTTTGATAGGATTCCACTCACAGCAGAACTTCTTTCAAAGTTGAAGTCAATCCTCTCAAACCCTACTGCTGTTTTATCAACTAATCTGATGTAATATTATAAATCCTTTGTTGTCATTTCAACAATGTGCACAGCATCTTTACCAGGAATAGATTCCATTTCAAGAAACCACTTTCTTTGCTCATCCATAAGAAACAACTCCTCATTCATTAAAGGTTTTATTATGAGACTGCAGCAATTCAGTCATATCTTAAGGCTCCACTTCTAATTCTAGTTCCCTTGCTATTTCCACCACATCTTCAGTTACTCCACTAAAGTCTTAAAACACTCAAATTTAGGCCAGGCACAGTGGCTCACACCTGTAATCCCAGCACTTTGGGAGGCTGGGGCAGGAGGATCACTTGAGACCAGAAGTTTGAGACCAGCCTGGGCAACACAGCAAGACCCCATCTTTAAAAAAAAATTAAAAACTTAGCTAGGTGTGGTGGCACACACCTGTAGTCCCAGCTACTCAGGAGGCTGAGATGGGAGGATCACTTGAGCCTAGGAGGAGTTTGAGGTTACAAAGAGTTATGATCCCGCCACTATCATCCAGCCTAGGCAACAGAGACCCTGTCGAAAAGAAAAGAAAAGAAAGGAAAAGAGAAGAGAAGAGAAGACAAGACAAGACAAGACAAGACAAGACAAGACAAGACACACACACACACACAAACACAAATAATGCAAAGTCATCCATAAAAGTTGGAATCAGCTTCTTCTCATTTTGACCTCCTCCACTGAATTACAAATGTTCATAATGGCATTCAGAATAGTAAATCCTTTCCAGGAGGTTTTCAATTTACTCTGCCCAGATCCATCAGAGGAATTGCTGTCAATGGCAGATATAGGATTCTGAAATGTATTTCTTAAATAATAAGACTTGAAAGTCAAAATTACTCCTTGATACATGGGCTACAGAATAGACATTGTGTTAGCAGACATGAAAACAACATTAATTTCCTTGTACATCTCCCTCAAATTCTTAGGAGACCGGGTGCATTGTTTATGAGCAGTAGTATTTTGAAAGGAATCTTTTCTAAGCAGTTCTCAACAATGGGCTTAAAATATTCAGTAAACCTGGCTATAAACAGATGTGGTGTCATCTAGGCTTTGTTGTTCCATTTATACAGCACAGACAGAGCAGATTTAGCATAATCTTTAAGGGTCCTGGGATTTACAAAATGGTAAATGAGCATTGACTTCAACTTAAAGGCACCAGCTGTATTAGCTGCTTACAAGATAGCCTTTTCTTTGAAGCTTTGAGGTCAGGCACTGAGTTTGGATTTCCAAATAAAAAACCATAGAAAGGAAAAAATAGTAGCATCACATTAAAGAAACCTAGCAGACACCACCTTAACCAAGTGATCAAAATTAAGATCATCACATCTAACATCTACCATGTACCCTCTAACATGATACAATAAAAAGGGCCTATCACCTCTATGGTAATCATCCCCCAAAATAATAAACCCAGTCTAATAACGAGAAAGCATCAGAAAAACACAAACTGGGGGATATTCTAAAAAATGCCTGACCAGTATCCTTCAAAACTATCAAAGTCATCAAAAAAGGAAAGACTCAGATTGTCACAGATCAAGGAGACTAAGAAGACACGAAGATTATATATAATCCAATCTTTTTTTTTTTTTTTTTAAAGCATAGTCTCACTCTGTTGCCTGGGCTAGAGTACCATGGCATCAGCCTGGCTCACAGCAACCTCAAACCCCTGGGCTCAAGCAATCCTTCTGCCTCAGGCTCCCGAGTAGCTGGGATTACAGGCATGCACCACCATGCCTGGCTAATATTTTCTATATATTTTTAGTTGTCTATCTAATTTCTTTCTACTTTTAGTAGAGATGGGGTCTTGCTGTTGCTCAGGCTGGTCTTGAACTCCTGACCTCAAGCAATCCTCCCACCTTGGCCTCCCAGAGTGCTAGGATTACAGGTGTGAGCCACCACACCCAGCCATAATCCAATCTTGAATTGGATCCCAGACTACAAAAGGACTTTAAAAGAAAACTGGTAAAATCCAAATAAAGTCTGTAGTTTAGTTGAATAGTCCATTTAATAACATACTAATATTAATTTCTCAGTTTTGACAAATGTATCATGGTTATATAAGATGCTAACATTAGGATTTGTCCTGCGAGCATTACAGAGCTGATGCCAGGAGCGAGTACCCCAGCCAGGGCTGTGGCCCCATGTACCCATGGGGCTCAGGACAGCAGGACCTAGAGGCCTGGGGGCAGCAGCCCGTAACCTGCAGAGGGGCATATCTAACATGTCATTTGAGTACCTGTTGGAATTGCAGAGCCAAGTGGGCACTAAGATATACAAACAATTGCTGGCTGGAAACAGCACTAAGAAACAAGGTTCTACACCACCTGTCCAAAGTACCTGTGTTGCAGATAAGCACAGGCCTCTGAAAATGTCAACCAAGATCCCAGTACCATTTTTATGTCAGGTTGTTCCTATCTATAAAAAGGTGTCCTGGGACCCCCACTTTTATGATCTGTCAGTGGAATACAATCCTGAGGTATTTGACAAAACATATCAATCCTTGGATGACATCCGAGCCAAAGAGAGCTTGTGAAAAAGCAGTTGAATAAGCACCATTCAGGGGAGGAGCATGGGAAACTGCAACAGCTGCTTCAGTGAATGGAACAGCAAGAAATGGCACAAGAGGAATAAAAGCGGCAGCAAGAGCTGTGTCTGGCCCTGAAGCAGGAGCAGCGAGCTCAGGCTCAATAGGGTCATCAGCCATACTTTGGGAAGAAATCTGAGCAGCGCCAGTTGGCCCTAGCTGAGAAGTTCAAGCAGCTGAGATGCAGAAGGAAGCTGGAGAGCTACTTGAGTCCAAAGAGACGATGAAATGCAGGCAAGGGCAAGAGACATCTCCTTTGAGTAAAGAATAATAAGGAACAGTCCTCTGCTCTGCCACTGCCCCAGGGAAACATGGATCTATGGGGACAGTCTTGGGCTTTGCCTGTTTTCCTGGTTCTTTCCTGTTCAAGGGCAAGGATCACAGCTGCTCTTGAGCTAGGTTGGCTCAGAGAAGGCTAGAGGGCTCGTAGACTGCCCATAGGGCTTGACAAGAAGAGGAGCTCAGCCTTCTGCCATGCCACACTGCCTCTCCTTGGATCTGGTTGAACATGTACTCATGACCTTCTCCCATCCTTGCCTTAAACCAATGATTCTGATACAAAAGAAAAGGGGCTAGTGAGTGACCTTGAGGCCAGTAAAGGCCATGGGGTCTGTTCATGGCTCTCACGGCTGGGACTTTATGTAGGAGCCACTTCATAAACATTCTTGCTACTCATTTTTTTATTATTCTTTTATGTGGGATGTGTGTGTGTCCTAGAACTACTGTTTTAGTGGGATACGTATGGGAGTAGGCAACAAAGCCAAAGCTTCTAGAAAGTGGGAAGTCAGATCAGAGATCCCTCCTACTTAAATCTGGGTCCTTCAAAGACACAGTCATTTCACTGGTGAACCAATCCCACAACTTTGGTTTTGGATGCAAGGGAAGGTAGAAGATGGGGACATAAAACTTTCTTAATAATACATAAGCACAGCTGGCCCTCAATACTGTTTGGAACTAGAATTTATACTACCCATGTGGCCTGGAAAATCCTCAAGCTAATAATTTAGTTTAAGGTGGTCTCAGACTGATAGTGTCCCCAGGCACCTGGCAGAAGAAAATGCAGTCCTCTCTTAAGTATTGTTCTTTAAACCCAGGCCTCAAGAAATTCTTTCAGATAAAATGTCAAGGAATATGAGCTTACAACTATAACACAAAGAACACGAGGAAAGAAACCACCATGAGCAAAAGTCATTAGGAACAACGGGCAACAGAATCAGACTGGCAAAGACTGAGATGTTATAAGCATAAAATACAAAATATAAAATGTTTTAGTCATGTTTAAAGAAAACTATGACTAATGTATAGAATATCAAAAGGGACTAAACTGGTGTGACTGAAAGGTAAAACTTCTTGGCCGGGCACGGTGGCTCACGCCTGTAATCCTAGCACTCTGGGAGGCCGAGGCGGGAGGATTGCTTGAGGTCAGGAGTTCGAGACCAGCCTGAGCAAGAGTGAGACCCCATCTCTACTAAAAATAGAAAGAAATTATCTGGACAACTAAAAACATATAGAAAAAAATTAGCCGGGCATGGTAGCACATGCCTGTAGTCCCAGATACTCGAGAGGCTGAGGCAGAAGGATTGCTTAAGCCCAGGAGTTTGAGGTTGCTGAGTGAAGCTGATGCCATGGCACTCAAGCCTGGGCAACAGAGTGAGACTCCGTCTCAAAAAAAAAAAAAAAAGGTAAAACTTCTAAATGAAAAATATACCATTTGAAGTTAGAAACGTTATGGCTAAGTAGCAAATTAGAGTTCTCCCTATAGGAAGAATGAACAGCAAGCAGATCTGAAGAAGTTACACGGATGGAGCCCACATAATCCCAAACAGGACTTTAAGAAAAAAAAGAAAGAAAGAAAGCTAGATAAATCATAACAAACTACGGAACATTAGAAAGCTTGTGATCTTAAAAGCAGCTCCAAGGAAAAGGAAGAGAAATAGAATGAGAAGGTAGGATATGTATTACTTGACACCTCTGGGATAGGAGAAAAGAGGTATTTCTGATGATAGAAATGGAAATTACATCATAATAGGAGATGAGGAATAAACTGCTCTTCTCCCGGTGATTTTAAGTCTAGGGCTTACTGAGATAGTTTGCCTTGCCAGAAGGAAATAACGCATCCAGTGCTGCAGGGTCCCCAGTGTCACATGTATCAATCCTACTTTAAAGTCAAAGAATGAATTCTAGCAGATAAAAATAAACAAAAAAACTTGAACTTTTGGACTCCTAACAACTACTAAGAAGGTTCAAGAGAAGCTCTAAATTTGGGGGAAAAAAAGATGTTAACATTAGGGGAAACTGGGTGAAAGGTATACAAGAACTATCTGTACTATATTTGCACCTTTTTCTCTATATCCAAAATTAATTAAAAATGGAAAGTTTATTTTAAAAAGGTATTATCCAAGCAAAACACAGTGAAGGCCCAGAATGATTTTTATTCTTAGAAACAGACTAAATCTTCAAAGACCTGAAATAGTGTTTTGTACATGGTAAAGGCCCAGTAAATGATAGCTAAATAAACTAATTAATACTTCAGTTAGGTAAAAAAAATAAAACCAGACCAGGCACGGTGGTTCACACCTATAATTCCAGGACTTTGGAAGGCCAAGACAGGAAGATCACTTAAGGCAGGAATTTGAGAAAATAAAACTCTCTCTTAACTATGGGATCATTTCTTGAAGCTGGTTGAGCAGAAAAGAGTTTCTTGCCCTTCTGTGCAACAAATTCAAATGATGACATCCTGAAACCTTACACAAACAAGAGAAACACAGTGGAGGTTTGACTAACTCCATTCCATGTTAGGTAAAGAAAAATTAATGGTCTCCACTGGAGAAAATACTTTGCTAAAGCCAGAACAATCTCTCAGTGGAGGCTAGTAACTGGGAAGGGTCATGAGGAAGCTTCTAAGATGCTGGTTAATGTTCTATTTCTAGATCTGTATACTGGTTACAGAAGTATGTTCACTTAGTGAAAATTCATCAAAATGAACGTTTATGATATGGTACCTTTTCAGTATGTATGTTATACTTTCTTTATAATTTTTTAAACTATAAAGAATTTACCTTTTTTTTTTTTTTTTCAGACAGAGTCTTGCTCTGTCACCTGGATAGAGTGCAGTGGCGTCACCATAGCTCACTGCAACCTCAAACTCGTGGGCTCAGGTGATTCTCCTGCCTCAGCCACCCAAGTAGCTGGACTATAGGTGAGCATCAGCATGCCTGGCTAATTTTTCTATTTTTTGTAGAGACAGGGTCTCACTATGTTGCTCAGGCTGGTCTTGAATTCCCACCTCGCCCTCCCAGAGTGCTAGGAGTACAGGCATGAACCACTGCGCCAGCCAAGAATTTACTTTTCAAAAACATTTATCATACATATACCATATGACACAGCTATACCACCACTAGGCACATACCCAAAAGACAGACAAACACACAGGGGAAAAGCCATGTGAAGACAAAAGTAAAAATCGGAGTGATGCAACTGCAAGTCAAGAAATGACAAGGATCACCAGCTAGAACCGAAGGCTAGGAGAGAGGCATGGAACAGACTCTCTCAGAGCCCTCCAGAAGGAACCAACCTTGCTGACACCTTAATTTTGGTCTTCTAGCCTCCAGAACTCTGAAAGAATAAATTTTTGTTGTGTTAAGCCACCCAATTTGTAGTTCAGGCTGAGTATCCCTTATCCAAAATGCTTGGGATCAAAAATATTTCAAATTTCAGATTTTTTCAGATTTAGGAGTATCTGCATATACATGACGAGACATCTTGGGGGTAAGACCCAAGTCTAAACTTGAAATTCATTTATGTTCCATATACATCTTATACACATAGCCCGAAGGCAATTTTATACAATATTTTAAATAATTTTGTGCATAAAACAAAGTTTGTGTACACTGAACCATAAGAAAGCAAAGGTCTCTCAGCCATTCATGTGAACAATTTGTGGCTGTTCAGCATCACCATCATTCCTGATTCTGAATTTATATGCTACCAATAAGCAATCACTTTCTTACATTTATTGACAGATAAGTATTTAACAGTAAAACAAATATGAAATAATACTAAGATATTAAAAAGATGATGTGTTCAGGGTAACTAAGCAGTATAGACACTTGTTCTGCAGCATTAACAACATCATCTTCATCATCACTATTACCATGATCACTTTGATTTAGAACCATTCACGCTATTTCACCATTGCTCAATGAATAAACAACTGGAGGCTCAGTATCAATGTTAAAAACTTCCTCGATATCCACTTCTTCCAACTTGCTGACAGACTCTGAAGGTGTATTCTTTGCATCTTACTTGCTATATGGAATCCTTCAAAGTCACCACCTTGTTCATCATCATTACTCAACACAGTTGCAGGCCACAGGTTGTAACAGACATACACAACTGTTTCTTTAGTCACTGTGTTCCAAGCACTGGCAACAGTACACATGGTATCCTTCATGCTAAAATCCTTCTGAAACGCTTCCACACCCACACCTCTGTTCCTGCTGCCAGCATGCCATTCAATAAAGTGTTTTTATATTTACTCTTCATTAATCTAAGGATATCCTGGTCACATGGCTGAATTAATGAAGTTACATTTGGGGGAAAGTACATGGCATAAACATTATTTTTTATGAGAATTTCAACTGGAGGATGAGCAGAACAGTCATCAAGGAATAACAATCTTGCAGTCATCATCCCGTCCAGCTTCCCTGCAGGGAGCACAAGCTGCTAGTTTACAAAATGTTAGTGAAACCAATCAGAAAAATCTCCCTGGTGATCTATGCCTTTTTGTTAGCATAATAATGGACAGGTAAGAAATTCATTCCTTGAAAACAATGAGGATGCAAGCTTTTGCCTATCACAACAAGTTTACACTTATGCATGCCTGCTACGCTAGCACATCCTAGCACAGTTATTCTGTCCTTAGCATCCTTAATTATTGCAGGGGCTATCTCATCAGCTGTAGTCAGTATCCTTCCGGGGCAATAACAAAACAGTAATGTTTTACCAGCATTATAGACTTGTTCTGGTGGCAGATTTTCATCACTGATGACATTGGCCAACTTGTCAATGAATTTCTCCACTGCTTCATGATCAGCAGATGCTTTATCATCACAAATCTTTAAAAATTTAATGCCATATTGAAACTGCCCTTTATAAAATTAATAAAGGGCCACACAGTGGGAACTGCAGTAGGGACCTGAACTCTGCAAAGCTATAGGCACACACACACACATATATTTACATAAAAATAAAAACACTGTTCCCTAGCTTGCTTTCCTGTAATTGCTTACTACTCAGGAGTCATATAGATGATGGTCATAAAGATTCTTAGCTTTCTTCATTGCACCATAGATAGGATCACCCTTGTGAAACCGAGGCTAGTTTTTCGGATATCTTCCAGGCCCTACATTCCAGTAGACCGGCTGACCCACTCAGACAAGTGGCCCATACCAAGCAACTGACTCAACTGGTTTTGCAACTCCCACCCAGAAACTGACTCAGCACAAGAAGACAATGTCTACATCCCTATGATGCCATCTCGAACCCAGCCAATCAGCAGACCCAACTGCCTAGCCCTTTGTCTGCCAAACTATCTTTAAAAACCCTTTCTCTCAAATTCTTGGGGAGATGGATTTGAGAACTTTCTCCTGTCTCCTTACATGGTGCCTGCGATATTAAACTCTTTCTGTAACCCCTGCTGTTTAGTGTACTGGCTTCCTCTCGAGCAGTGGACAATGAACCTGGTAAGGCTGTAACCATATCTTTTCTTAAATTTTGGCAACCAGTCTGTCGAATATTCACAGTTCCCTTCAATTTTCAGTTTATCATGATAGATTTCTGCTTCTTTCATATCAGTACACCATTAAACGGCATGTGTTCACTGCAATGCTGATCCATCTTTCAGTATGCGATCAAGATCTTCATTTTTAGCTTTATACAGTGTTTCTATTTTTCATTAATTTCTGTTTGTTACTTTCAGCACAGAATTTCAACAGTTTATCTTTCTGTTTCTTCAGGTCATAGATGGTGTTCATTCTAATACGACACTCTTCTGTAAGATGTTTCACACTTGCACTGCTGTCCAGTGTCTCCAACAGCTTGACTTTCTGTGCTAGAGATAAACATACATGTTTCCTCTTTTTCTTATCGCTTCTACCCATAGAAATATCTGCAGGCCTCTCTGACATTATCAACAATATCTTTATGCCAAAAAACAAGCATTAAGCAAAAAAACACAGTGAGTAATGCACATAGGTCTTGGCGCTATGTGGGGGTCACGAGGATACTGTCATTGGCACACTTGGCCTGCATATGTGCCATTTCATTACCCTTTCTGGATGTGCTTGTGTGGGGAAATCTGGGTGTGTGTAGGAAAGACATACTGCAGCTGAAGGAGGCTGGGGGGGGGTCTTTTTCCTTTGGAGACATTGAATAAACTGTATACTGTGCACCTGCATTTTGACTGTGACCCGTTACATGAGGTCAGGTGTAGAATTTTCCACTGTGGCATCATGTCAGCACTTAAAAAGTTTCAGATTTGGGAACATTTCGGATTTCAGATTTTTGGATTACAGATGCTTAACCTGTACTTTGTTACAGCAGCTCTAGGTGACTAAAACATTTGGTAATAAATATTTTATTATATTAATAGACATTCGATGTCATTGACATAAAAGAAAAACTTGAGAAAGAAAATCTATTTTGTTATACTATCCACTTGTTGGTCACAGTCCTTCTTCTTGGAATTATACGGGATAAACTTAGTTTCATTTCTCTGTGATAATCCTTCAAATATCTAAATACAGCTAACTAAAATCTTATTCCCTGTCTCCTCCTCCATGTCTTTCCCAACTCCTCAATCTTTTCTTTTTTCAACTCTAAATATTTCAATTTGTGCCACAAATTCTAATAGGTTGTTTTTTTTTCTCCACAGGGTTAAGAATATGGACTCAGGATCCAGGCTACCTATATTCTAATTCAGCTCTACCATTTACTTGACATATAACCCTGGGAAAATTACATTACTTCTCTGTGCTTCATTTTTCCCCATATGTAAAATGGAGATACTATTACCTACCTCTTAAAGTTCTTGTGAGGAAAAATGTAAGTTAATATGCATATAAAATATAAACCAGTATACGTGTGTGTCAGTCTGTCAGAGTAGTTCTCAGAGCTGAACACTTGAGATTACTGAGTTGCTCTAATTACAGAAGAGAACTACTATTGCTCTAGATAACCATGTTACTAACAATGAAGCGTGGTATTGCATTACGTCTTTTGGTGACCACAGGATTCTTCGGATTTATTGAAGTTAATTTTTTTTTTTTTTTTAGAGACAAGGTCTCATGATGTAGCCCAGGTTGGAGTGCTGAAGTACAGTAGCATGATCATAGCTCACTATAACCTTGAACTCCCGGGCTCACGCAATCCTCCTGGCTCAGCCTTCCAAGTAGCTGGGAATACAGGCACATATCACCATGCTCAGGTAATTTTTTTTCTTTTTTTAAATAGAGACAGGGTCTCACTTGTTACCCAGGCTGGTCTTGAACTCCTCGGTTCTAGCAATCCTCCCACCTCTACCTCCCAAAGTGGTGTGATTACAGGCATGAGCCACTGTGCTCAGCTATTGCAGTTAATTTTGAATGAAACATGTAAATCCCTTTTTAAAAACATGTTTAATGCTGTCCTGTAACTGTACAAAAGGTGTTTCAGAGTCAAGTTACAGACCTGCTAAATTTCTTTAGTCAGCTCAGCACATTTTTCAGATCCTATGTCTGTTACCCAATGTATTTATATTACTCAATTTCTCATTAATTTACTTCTTTTAGTGAGGGTACACATGCCATAAAATGCAACCATTTTAAATTAACAGACCGATGGGTACTGAAAAACTCTCAATAAAGATGAATTCAGTAAAATAAAAACAAATATATTAACAGAAAAAATGGAAATTATTTGATTGTGTTATACTAAAATATTGCTCAAGGAGGTCCTCCAGAAAATATTTTCCCAAAAAAGTCATCAATACTAGCATAATTCTGATTACAACTTTTTGTTTTTCCAACTGAAGTCAAAATTTCCTCAGGGAGGCCAGGCACGGTGGCTTACACCTGTAATCCCAACACTTTGGGAGGCGAAGGTGGGTGGATTGCTGAGGCCAGGAGTTAAGGACCAGCCTGGTCAACTTAGCAAGACCCTGTCTCTACAAAAAAATTTTTAAAAATTAGCTGAGCATGGTGGCATGCACCCGAAGTCCCAGCTACTTGAGAAGGAGGCAGGATGATCAGTTGAGCCAAGGAGTTTGAAGCTACAGTGAGCTATGATTGTACCACTGCACTCCAGCCAGGGTGGCACAGGGAGACTTTGTTCAAAAAAAAAAACCAAAACTCCTCAGGTAAAAAAAGGTCTTGTTCAAAACATGCTATATACACATTACTGACATTGGCATCAGTCTTTCTATTCCATTCTATGCCAAAATAATCTGCTTGGAACTTCAGCATTGTGCTTAGCAACTGTTCTTCTCTCCTTCATTGAGAATATCACCTGAGAGGAAATGGCTAAAATAAAAGAACAATGCTAAGAACTCAGACTTCTGGCTTTTCGAGCACATATAATTGACTTATTCATTTTAATAGGGTAGAAGCTGATCAAAAGAAATTTAATTTTACCTGTTCAAAGACAAAATTAAGATCAGGGCCATATTCAATGCAAGTCCCAAGTTTCCCATCCTTGACTTAGAAAATCTCCTTTTGAGCAAATGACAATTTTTTAAATGTTATTCTCTTGTTCACTAGAAGTCTTGTGTCATAATGCCAATATATCTAGAAAACCAAAGCTTACCAAAATAAGATCTAATTATGCCAGCATAGACCAACTTTCAAAGGATAAGGACAATAAAAACTGTTCATTCAATGAAAAGAAAGTATGCAGGAAATCATTCTACAAAAGGCTTTCATATTTGATCCATTTAGGATTTAATGAGAGAAGTCTGTTTACTTCAACTGAAACAAGCCCTTTTGTGGTTATTCAAAAATTTAGGTAGGAATGTAATGTGATTTTCTGATTTTCCAGTACAATCTCCTATTATTCAAAAGGTTTATTTGGAACACACAAACTATTTTTTTCCAGAATTAAACTTAGCAAAGAGCCCATGGGCTTTTACAGAAGTAAAAAAGAATGTATCTTAAAATTGACTGGAACACATAAAGATCAAAATATGCCACTAAAAATAATAAATCAACAGCAGCTATACAACTTTAGTCCCTATAAACTCACAACTCATTGATAATATATAAATCCAACAATTTAGGGAATAAATGTCAAGATTAAGAAAAACTTAGAGGCTGTAATCCTAGCACTCTGGGAAGCTAAGGCAGGAGGACTGCTTAAGCTCAGGAGTTCAAGGCCAGCCTGAGCAAGAGCGAGACCCCATCTCTACTAAAAGATAGAAAAATTAGCCAGGTGTCGTGGCACGTGCCTGTAGTCCCAGTTACTCAGGAGGCTGAGGCAGGAAGGTCGTTTGAGCCCAGGAGTTTGACGTTGCAGTGAGCTATGATGCCGCCACTGCACTCTACCTGGGGCAACAGGGCAAGACTGTTTCTCAAGAAAAAGAAAAAAAAGAAAAAGAAAAACAGTGAGAAAAGAGTACAAATTGAAATTAAAATTAAATATATAATCTAGCATTTTGATAAAAGTTCTTCATATTGTATCACTGAATTAAAATGCCTTCTTTAATAGCAATGAAGAAAGAATGGCTGGTAGGCTAATACACTGTAAAAACTATATGGGTGGCTATCAAAATTATTTTTTAAAAGTCTTATCAAATCTATCCTCCAAATATCCACCAAATGGGTTCCCAACCTCAGCATCATTCACCGTGACTCTGATAGTTAAAACTCTCGTCATCTTTCATCTGGATAACAGCAGTAACTTCATCATCTCTCTGCTTCCTGTTTTACTTCTGTCTAAGTCTTGTTCAAGTTTCTGACAGCACAGAAATAAGCTCTGCAAAATCGACGTTCTTCACACTAACTCCCTTGATCAAAATCATTCAGTGATTCTCCCACTAGCTACATAATATTCCAAAATAATTAATTACTTGAGGGACTTCCACCTCACCCAAGATAGAGTAACAAGGTCCGAATTTACCCTCCAACCAGCAACAACTAAAAACAATGGACAGAGTATATGCAACAGTGGTTTTCAGACACTTGACATCACACATTAGAGGACAGTGAACCCTGAGAGAAAGGAAACAAATTATGTGAGCTCTACAATTGCCTCAGCTTACTCCTTGGTTAGAGTTTCCAGACTGCAGTGCAGAGAGGGGAAATCCAGGTGGAGTCCAGGTGGAGCTGAAGCAACTGAGTTGGGGGTCCAGAGAAGACAAAGAGGTTCAAGTTCACAGAGCACAGTACCAAAAAGAAGAGAGAGAAACAGGGAGGCAGAAGTTCAGACATCTGCAGAAGGTCCCCCGACTCTTCAGCTGAGTACTAATTAGTACATAAGTGTTATAAGAAAACCACCTGAGGCTGAGGAATAAACCACATGAAAGGAACACAAAGCATGATCCCCAGAGCTCACACAGGATCAGAAACAGTTTTTATTCCCAACAGCCAAGAGGAAAAAAAGAAAATCTTACATAATTTGCTGGGCATAGGTAGAGCCCTCAGAGGATATTGCCTCAGTGATGTGGAAAAATTAGCCCTAGACAAAACATTGCTGTAGGCCTACCTAACAAGGCTGAAAAACAAGCCTCAAAAAAAAAAAAAAAAAAAAAATCAAACTATTTCCAAGTGATCTAATCACATCCTAGAACAAAGTTCAAGAATATTTGTAAGAATACAAAAATATACAGAACTCAACAGAGTAAAATTCACATCATTTAACAACCAAACAGAAACTACTAGGGATGAAAAGAAGAAGAGTATGAACTATAATGATGAAAAAAATCAATCGACACAGACTCCAAATTGACACAGGTGATAAATTAATAGATATTTAAAATTATCATAACTATGGTGTGTATTTTCAGGAATAGAGACATGAAAAATATGCTACAGGAAAAAATGATTAATGAAATTACAGCAATAGAAACTCTCCAAAATAAAAGAGAGACAAACAGACTGAAAAAAAAAAAAAAAATGAACAGAGCTGTGAAACAACTTCTATGGCCTAATATGCATGTAACATGAATCTGGGGGTGGGAGGAAGTATGGAGATATCTGAAGTAATAATGGCCAAATCTGATGAAAACTATAAAACCACTGATCAAAGAAGCTCATCAAATCCCAAACACAAAGAATACAGAGAAAACCCACAAAGGTGCATCAAAATCAAATTACTTAGATATAAAGAGAAAAATCTTAAAAACAGCTGGAGGAAAAAAAAGATGTGTTACATGCAGAGTAACAAAAATAAGAATAACAGCAGACTTCTCATTATACACAATGCAAGCCAGAAGACAGTGGAGCCACATCTTTAAAATACTGAAAGAAAGAAAAAATGTTAACACAACATTTTATGTCCAGAGAAAGTATCTTTCGAAAACGAAGTTGAGTAAATCTGTAAAATGAAATAGTATGCAGAAATAAAAAGGAATGAAGTGTTGATACATGCTACATTTCACGGATGATCCTTGAAAACTTTATGCTAAGTGAAAGCAGCCATACATAAAAGGCCACATATTGTATGAGTCTATTTATATGACATGCCCAGAAAAGGCAAATTCAAACAGACAAAAAGTAGATTAGTTGTTGCCAAGGGCTTAGGAGAAGGGGAAATGGGGAGTGACTGTTAATGGGTACAGGGTTTCTTTTTGGGGTGATGAAAATGTCTTAAATAAATAGTGGTGATGGCTGTACAACTATCTGAATATACCAAAACCACAGCATTTTATATTTTAAAAGGATGAATTTTATGGTATGTGAATTACATCTCATTTTTAAAAAACTTTTGAGTCTCTGGTCCAGACAAGATGGTATGGACTCATTTCATCTTGCTCTTCCTCACTAAGTATAAGTATAAACCTATAAATAACACAAGAGGCAATCAAAGAAAAACTCTGAATGATGGTAAGAAGAAAGTGAACTGGTTTGGAACCCCAGGAATGGAAGAACAACATAATGGCAGGACATCTTATGTGTCACTACCACAGAAGAAAATAACCCAGGCGTGGAATGTCCCAAGCCCTAAACTTGCAACAGTAGGCAGCCCAGGTAGGCAGGCTCACTCCACCCCCAGATCAAACAGAATTTCCACCAACAACACAAGGCAAGCCCAGAACCATGAACAGGGGTAGATGGAGAGCCACACTGATAATAAGCAGCCTGGGGAAGCACTTTCCTTCACTGCTGGTTTGATACTCCCTTCTCCCAAAGAAAGATATCAATGTGACCATGCAGCATCATCAAAAGAGACCCCATCACAACAAGCAACATGGTCTGGGAAGCCTGTGTCCCCATAGGTCTGAGGCTCTCCTCCCAACCCAAGAAATACCAGGTGTCTGGCCAGCACCAACAGGGGGTACCCCACTGTACCACGTGATCCAGCCAGACACTCTGTTCCTATGGGTTTTAGAATTGCCTCTCCAACACAGAAATGACTTGGGTGACCAGGGGACACCAGCAAGAAGGACTCCACTGCGACAAGCAGCCTGGCCCAGGGAGCCTCTTTGTCTCCATAGGTCAGAATCTCCCATGTACTCTCTAGAGACATCAGTGCAGTGAAATAGCACCAAAAATGAAAATCATGCCACAGAAAGTAGTCTGGTCCAGCAAAACTTCTTTGTACCTATGGGCCTGAGATTTTCCTTCCTCATCAAGAGACATGAGATGGCCCATCCTGGGGAATGTCTTCTGCCACCTCAGGCAGCACCAGCATGGATTAGTGGGTGCTCTGGAGGTATCAGATAAACCAAGAAAACCAAAACAGTACTGCAAAGGCTCTGAAAATTAAACTGCCATTGGACCAACAACCCACAAAATTAGACTATGGTCTATATACTAAATCTAAACACAGACTAACATAATAGCCAAACTGTCCAGGATATAATACAAAAGCACCCATCATACCAAGAACCAAGAAAATCACAATTTGAATGAAAAAACACAATCAACTGATGCCAACACAGACATGAATAAGATGTAGAAATTATCTGCAAGGATTTTAAAGTAGCTGTCATAAAAATGCATCAACAATCAATTTCAAGTTCTCTTGAAATAAGTGGAAAGTAGAAAATATTAGCAAAGAAAAATAAGTTATAAACCCAATAGAAATTATAAAACTAAAAAAAATTAAAATCTCACTAGATGGCTTCAATAGTAGAGTGAAAATGGCATAAAGACAGAATTGGTAAACTTAAAGAGACACCAGTAAAATGTATCCAATCTGAACAACAGAGAGAAAATACACTAAAATTTAAAGAACTGAACCTTCGGGACCCATGAGGACTCCTGGGATCATAACAGAAGATCCACTATTCATACCACTGGAATTCCAGAAAACAGAAGAGAGTGGAACTGAAAGACTATTCAAAGAAATAATGGCTGAAACATTCCCAAATCTGGCAGAGCACAAAACTATATATTCAAAAAGTTGAGTGAAATTCTTAGGCTAAACTCAAAGAAATCTACGCCAAGACACATCATTACTAAACATCTGAAAACTAAAAACAAATAAAAAAAAATCTTGAAAGAAGCCAGAGAGAAACATTTTACCTATAAGATAATGCCAATTCAAATGACAGCAAATTTCTCACCAGAAACTGTGGAGGCCAGAAGAAAGAAACATTTTTCAAAAGCTGAAAGAAAGAACTGTCAACTATGAATTCTATTTCCAGCAAAACTATCCTCCAGGAATGAAGGTAAAATCCAGACATTCTCAAAGAAAAACTAACCTTAAAGACTGGCTAAAAGAAGGTGTTCAAACAGAAAGGAAATTATAAAAGAAGCAATACTGGAGCACCAGGAAGGAAGAAAAATTAACAGAGTGAAAATGGGTGTACATACTAATAAACCATCATTGTCCTTATGAGTTTTATAAATTATATCTGATGATTAAAAAAATTGTAACAATTCAATGTCTGCATCCTTTCAATGTTTGAAAACCTTCTACAATATCCCCAAACAGTTGTGTTCATCTTCTGCTTTAATACCTCCAAGTGAAAATGAAATCACTACTTCCCAAATTATTAGAAAGTTCTTTTGTATGTTGAAATATTTGTTCAGAATCCAAGTCTCTCCAGGACTGGAGTTTCATTTTTGCTCAGGTCAGTCACCCTCAGATCCAGATCCAACCAACATGTACTGTGCAGTTACTATGTATTTAATCCTAACAACCTGTGAAATAGAAATATTAATCTCCATTTTACACATAAAGAAATAAACTTATATATCAGGTAATGTTTCCAAAGACACGCAGTATAAATAAGTGGCAGACCGCAAATGCAAATCCAAGTCCTAAATCTAGTACTCACATGCTTCTCCAGTCCAATAGCTGATGTTCTGAAGTCAAATGGCTCTAATCCTCTTCCCAGGGTAACACTGTCTATTCTTATTCCAACAACTTTTGGGATCACTTAAAATCTCTCTGTCCCTGAAGCTTACTGCTTGCCTAATTTTGCAACCTTTGGTTGATAGACTATGGTGTGTGTGTGGCTGGTGGTGGGGGAAAGGAGGAACTGCAAAAATTAACTCTCTTTTTCAACACAGAACTTAATGTAGGTATGACCCTAACAGATAAGTCTAGCTCTAGGGCCTTCTCTCCCACATCTATTCTACTGAAAGAAACAAGACCATACAAAGGCAAGCCTAAAGACACAATAAATAATATCTGTTGTTCTCACTGTAACAAGCTGAAAACAAGGTCAACACTCTCTCACAAGCAGTCCTTTAACTACTTAAAGACAACTACTGTGTCTTCTCAAAGGTATACAATACCCATTTCCCTTCTTATCTTCTGACTGAAATGGTCTTTCTATTTATCAAAACGCTACTAATTAAGGATATCAACAGTAATTATTAATAAATAGAAATAATCCAAAATATAACTATCTTCCCACAGTTAACATCTTCAAACTAATCTAAGACAATCCTCAAAGATATACACACACAACACTGTGTCATGTTTTGAAAAGAACATTACATTGGTAATCAGGAAATCTGAGGCTTGTCTTAGCTCTGTCTCTAACTAGTGACCTTAAGGAAATCTCCTAACTTCTCTAACCCACTTTATAAGTGGGAGACTAAGTGATCTTAGGTCCCCTTCTGGCTCTAAAATTTTATGCATGGTAAACCACCAGAAAATGTGAAATACAAACATCTACCACTAGATGGCATAAAACTATGATCGCTGACCTGAAAAACACTAAAATCTCCAGATAGATTACCCTGCCAGGAAAATTATACCAGTTTAAAAACTATACCAATTTAAACTAAGCCTCAATAACCAATCCACTGGCAAAGAACTCCAGGCTACTTCCTAAACACTGTTATTTTGTATGATGTAGAGTAAGAGACCTCTTTCTGGACTGGTTAAAGTTATCTTAAACCAAATTGAATATGACAAAGACATGCTTATTGTATATACTGAGAAATCAATAACTTTACAACGAAGGAGGACAAAAAATAGAGCAGAAAGAACATAGGTAGAGGGACAGAAGGAAGGAGGGAAAAAAAGAAGAAGCTGTTTTGGGGGAATTTGTGAAGTATTATAATAGATCTTTGCCTATCAAGGTATTACAGAAATGTATTACCATTAATTATACCACAGAATATTTAGCCCTTGTTGATAATTTAGCAGAAAAAAATATTCCCACATTAAAATTTCAGAAAATTCTCTTAGAAACAGCTTTAAAAACATTAATATATTGGTAGTATCTATATCAATCCTTTTAGAATACAAAGGGAATTGAAAATTTAAAAAAATTCTGTGACTTGCTGTATCACTTTCACTATGTCTAAATTATATTTAAGTTTTCCTACAATTGAAGATAAGATTATTATAGACAAGCACTTAGTTTTAGCACAAGAATTTTAAAATAGAACATTTTTAAAATAGGGAGAAAAATGATTGATTGAACAACAGCAAAGGCCATCATGTTTATCTTCCTTAAACAAGAGATTCATATCTGTTGCATAACGCAGCAGACATCATACACATGAATTTCTCATTAAAACTCATTCAAAATTTCCCTGTCAATGGACTCCCTAGTCCTAAATCAATAAAGAGGCAAAAAAATCCCTGTTGTAAAGGATCTCCGGCAACTTTTGTGTTGCAAATCAGACCTTTTCCTTTAAAGAAATATAGAGGATGAATTTCTTCTTCCCAAATAGAATTTAAACATATCCTCTGCCTATAATGCTTTCCCCTCCACAAATTCCTATTTTTTCCCATCCCTAACTTCCTATCTCCAACTCAAAAGTTCACCTCAGAGCATCTACAGCACAGATAATACAATCCTCATGTTTTCAGCTCAACTCTTCTCAAAAATCAAACTTCCTATCCTGCAAAAACAGTTACAGATTGTGTGGCTAAGCAAGTTATGAACCTGGTTATAATATACTTTATTACCAGCTGTTTTCCCTGATGTTTCACTCTACTGAAAGCAAGCATTGCCTTTTCCTAACAGATACAACAGAGTATTTCTCAAGCTCCCAATGCAATCTATACTCCTTATTGAGCATTTCCATAAACACAGAAAATTAATCACAACCAAATTGGGATGCCCCAACATTTCTTAAAAACCTATACCTTCTCCTCCTCCATTTGCTATTTCAGAGAGTGGCATTTTATCCATTCAGGCATTCAGTGTCTCAGTTAAAATTACATTTAGCTGCACATGACAAAAAAAAACCCTAAAATATTAATATTAGTATTATAGCTTAAACAAGATAAAAGTGTATTTCCTTTCATATAAAACAAGTCTAGAAGTGAGTGTGCAGGACTTATGGCAGATCTACAGTCTTGGGGAGCCAGCTTCTGCAGGTTCATCACTCCACTATCTAGTTTTTGGCCCTCATTCTCATGATTTAGTATGTCTGCTAGAGCTTCAAACATCACATCCACATTTCAAGCGGAAATCAAAAAGAAGAGTACAGATTATTTAAGGAGAATTTCTGGAAGAAAAATTTCACTTACGTGTCATTGGCCAAAACCTAATCACATGACCCCACCCAATCACAAGGGAGTCTCTTAGTTAATTGACAACTGCATTTATTAAAAAAAAAAAAAGAGTTTTATTTCTAAATAAGGATAAAAGAACAGATATTAGGAGGCAACTGTCAGTTTCCACCAGTGTCTGCTCTTAGTTTGAAAAGCCCCAACATATTTTACAAAGCCGTTTGTTAATGAGGAACACAGCAAACTCCCCAGGAATGAAGCTAGGGGTATGAACTGTGAGAGTAGCAATACAAAAAGAGCCACTTACTTGTTCAATGTACATGTGTTTTCAATACTTGCGTTTTGCCCAAACCCAGGTATACCACTTCTATTTGATGATGTAATGCTGCTGCTACACAAGCCCTGCAGAGGTAGCTCATGTCACTAGTATCCAGTATTTAGGCATTTGTCCTCTATCAGATTAAGAGCAAATAAGTAGTTTTTTCAAAGAAGATACAGTTAGCTCCAAAGTGAAGGGGCCCTCATTGTGATTCTCCTGTCAAGGCCTGCCACAAATTCCACATTGCAACCTAATGGCAGCTTTATGGATTACTCAGTAAAGAGGTTGGAACAGTACACTTAAATGTAGTATATGTTGACTTCAAACCCAAAGAGGCCCACCAGTTATGGTACTTCTTTTTGGTGGTAGGGAATATAAGATGCAGTAGCTTATCTTCTACTTCAGAAAGGACATCCCAATGTATCCTAAAACACTATAACCTCAGAAACTTCACTAAGGCATCAGGTCCTTAAATTTTTTATGGGATCCATGTCCTACCATCAGTTGTATATTTACAAAGGATCTAAGGAGCCTGCTATTTCTCTATCACAAAGTCCTGTCATTCAGCATGATGTTATCACTGCAGGGGAGTAGGGTAATACACTGTGGGATGGTGAAATGAACAAAATCCTTATAGACTAAATTATGGCACAGAGCTAAAAATGTGACCTAGCCATAGAGACAATATGGTGACAGGGTACTACAATGCTGGATTTTTTTTTTTTTTTTTTTTTTTTGAGACAGAGTCTCACTCTGTCACCCTGGCTAGAGTGCAGTGACATCATCACAGCTCACTGCAACCTCAAACTCCTGGGCTCAAGCAATCCTCCTGCATCAGCCTCCTGAGTAGCTGGGACTACAGGCACACACCACCACACCTAGCTAATTTTTCAATTTTTTGTAGAGACAGGGTCTCGCTCTTGCTCAGGCTGGTTTCAAACTCCTGAGCTCAAGTGATCCTCCCACCTCAAACTCAGCACTATTGACATTTTGGGCCAGATAACACTTTGTTGTGATAGTAGACAGGGAGCAATCCTGTAGCAGCATTCCTGGTCTCTACTCGCCAGATGCCAGTAGCACCTTCCTCCTCCAGTTATAATAACCAAAAATATCACCAGACATTTCTAAATATGCCCCAGAGAACAAAATCACCCTAGGTTAAGAACTACTGCTTTAAACTCTGCAGTGGAGTTAAAAACAGCCAATCCCCCCATAATCCTCATATTCCTTTTTCTCCTCAAACACATCACCACTCATTCTACCAAAGCTTTGCCTTCAACAGGTACTTCATTCCAGGTGACCAAATATGATAAACCACTAGGTGCCACGGACTGGTTACCTGTGACCCTTCTATATTCCTTGACCATCTGTTGCCCATAACAGTTTTAACACCAATCACTATATTGGTCCAGGATCAGAATCCACTTCAGGTGGTTTAACACATTGGCACACTAGAAAAAAAAATTTTTTTTTCCTTAGGGCCACACTGTTTTATTACAAAAATAGAATTAAAACTTTGAAAACAAAATGATTCTAATTTAATGAAAAATTTGGGTTTTTTACATTGTTTTCTGTGCATGAATTATATGCAACTTGAAGAATAGTTCACGAGGCTTCATGAGGCCCTGGCCTCAAAACTAGCATGAGTTAAATGCAACTCACATGGCAGTTAATGTGTTCAGCAAAAAAAAAAAGGTGGGGGGGGAGGATTGGATCAGATACTCACAACATCATTGAAAAAAGTGCAGAGGCAGGGTCTAGAGTGATTGAGCTCCTAGAAACAACTCCTAGCCTACAGAATTACTCTGCCTCAGTTGGCACCATCATGGTTAGGAAGCTGGCAAACAAGAAGTTGCTGTAGAAAGTGCAGAATTAAAAAGCCACTACTAAATTAAGAAGCTGCCACACAAACTGCTAGCTCAGAACCATTCCACCCCTCTCACAATCCATATCAGCAAAATTCAAGTCCACATCTACTCTCTCTCTCTCCAGGTGGTTCGGCTCAGAATCAAAGTAAATCCAAAAAGTGGAATTTAAATCATGTCCAGAAAACAATGTAGGCTGTAGGAAAAGACTACACTAGTCAGGAAGACTATTAGGCACTCTCATTCTGAAAGTTATGTTTCTCATTGTCATTTTAAAAACTGGTATTCTCCAAGAGACATACTGAGTTTTAACCTATCAATAATGCAGTTTCCTGAGCCTGCATTACTGGAAACTAGACTCCAGACTAAGGTAAATATCACCTTGTAGGACCCTATTTGTGTGCTCATCTGGACTTCTATAAATGAAAATCTCTAATAAATCAGTAACAACCATGTACCTCTTAAGATTTTAACTGCAACATTCTCCCACCCCTACTACGATGAATCCTTATCATTTCTTGCATGGACTACTACAATACCTTCATAACTTCTCTCTCTGACTTCATTGCTGTCAACTTCAAATCTTTTCCCCCGGTATACCAGAATTTGTATAGCATGTTACTCCAGTTAACTGACTTCTCATCACATTCAGGATAATGGTGGAATTTCTAATAATCTGACCTTCCCTGACCCTCATCCACATCCTTATGAGCACTCTAGTTTCAACAACCTGTTTACAGCTCCCCAAACAAGTCAGGTTCATTCAGATTCATTTATCTGCCTATGAATATATTGTCCCTTCTATGGATACTCTTCTGTGGATACTCTTCTATGGATAATCTCACTCCCATTTCTCCCATCACCAGATTAACTCTTATACAGTTCACAAGATAGTTCAAGTGTCATCTTCTTTTAGGTATGTTTCCCAACACCCTGTGCCCCAAGACTAAGTGTGGTCCTGTCCCATCCTTCCATAATATCTTACTCAAAAATCTTTAAGCAGGAAAATGCAAATAATTATGTAACCTTCTCCAGCAGGACTTAACTCTAAAAGAAAAGAAAAAAATGATGCTAAGAGAAAGCTGACAGATTATTTCATTCTATTCTTGAAAGAGCTAAATCATTTAAAAACTATTTTTCCTTACACTGAGTCAAAATCATCTCCAAGCACTTTCAACAATTGATGTCACCTGGAATAAGAAAGAATACATCCATTCTTTCATTAACATGACAGTTTTTCAACTGTTTGGAGATCATAATCATGATTCTCCAATCCCCTCTAATGGAACCCAGTAATTTTCCCATCACAGATTGTTCTAATCCTTCATACACAGTGTCCAACTCAAGTTAAACAATTTAAGGATTGTAGAAGAATAATGAGAGAACTCAGAATAAGAATTTGTACAAGGATTAAAAAGTAGAAACGGATAAAAAAGACAACTCACTCAGGAAAATGCAAAGATTTAAATTATATAAATAAATTAATGTCTAAATGAATATTTTTTTAAATCACAAATAATACAGGAGCTAAAAATAGGTAGAAAGTATAAATAATATCCTTATCTTTCATAATAATCAACAGACACTATATATTTGATAATTCAAAAAATAGAAGCTTAATGATATTATTTAAAGTAATAGAGTATCCTCTAGACTAACAATATTACATGTTAACACAGCAAACAAATATCAAGACGTAGAGGGACAAGATAATTATTATAAATCCTAAATCCCCCATCTTTCATATTGGAGAACCAACAGATGCTGTCTAAAATTGTTCAATATGTTCATTCCTCTATACAGTGTTCACCAACAGAACAAAACAGACTGAAAAGAGGTCTTCCTTACTTTGAGGAAGTAGGACTAAGGGTGGACAAGGAGACTTTTTTTGGAAGGGAGAGTTTTACTTTATATTCTTCTGTTTATTTACTAAGTGTTTTGTTTAAAAAACAAAACCAAACACACACAACTAGCTAAATATGATAAAAGTTACTAATATATAATATGGAAGAAAATAAGTAGTAAATCTGTGATTACATACTTAAAAAATAAAAAGCAAATTAATAACTTTAGATAGATTCTTCTATTTATTAGTCCTAAAGTATCACTGCTATAAAATCACAAAATGCTCACTGCCACAAGTCAGAGACAGTGAGATGCCTCTACCAACAGCCAAAATGTGCTGCTGCTTCCTGATAATCTGAGGGAAAAGACCCTAAGCCCTAGAGAGGTATTAATATATTTTATAATAATCTCTGAGAGGAAGGATAACCTCCAATCATTCTAGATTTCTCTTTGTTCATTAACATTTACAGCGCATACAACAAATCTGTTACCAAGACTCACTACTACCACTGCTAAATTCTCATGTTAACTCACCCTCTCCTTTCTACCACCACTCCCTTAGGCCTTCACGATTTCTTGCCTGACTTGGTATCCCTATTTCCCATTTATCCACCTATACACTGCTACCAAAATAATCATTCTAACATGCAAATTTGATTATGTCTCACCCACATTTAAAACATGTCAATGGCTTCCCACTATCTATAATTTAAAGTCCAAAGTCCTTGGCATGACATTCAAGGCCTGATCTGGGTTAATGATCTGGCTCCAGTCCAACCTCTCTGGCCTCATATTCAGACACTTCCCCATACACATCCTATACTGTAGCCACACCAAAACTTCTTGCAATTCTTCTAACAGATCATTCATTCTCAGGCTCCCATATACTTATGTTCTTCTCTCTTCTTCCTAGAAAGCTCTTTATTCCATCCCTCACCTGGCACACCCTATTTCTTATAGATACAACACAGAAATCACCTCTTCCAGAAAGCCTTCTTTCATCTCCTCTTACCTACCAGACTGAGTTAAGCTTCCCTTCCTCTGTGTTCTTCATAGTATCCTGTTTATACCTGTATCATGGCTCCTTTCACTTATATTACTATCTTCTGATTACCTGATTGTCTTCCCAACTAGATCAGGAACTGTAACTTTTCTCATTGAGTCAAGCAATTTACAAAGGCAATATTGAAAATGACAATTTCTTAACTAATTTGTACATGACACATCTACAAAGCTAGTATCTACATTAAGGAGCACAATCACGAAGGGAATTTCCCCATTCAAAAAGGAACAAGGGAAAGTTCCCTTTCTGATACAGTTGAATAAGCACCTACCAGATTAACCCTCCCACAGATAACAATTATAAATTCTGAACAAAATATGAAAATCAACCACCTAAAGGCACTGAAGAGTGATCAAAAACAGATAAACCTTAGAGGGCAGTCAATACTTGAAAGAGAATGGTATTAGGTGAATTTCCAATCTACAATTTTTGGCCTGAAGGCAGGTCCAGTCAGCACCATAATAGGTGCCTAAACTCTAAGATAAACCCCACAGTCTTACTATCCCGAAGAATAAGAGGACAGAGTTCAGGCAGACCACAGATGCAGGAAAATGAGAGAAACAGCACAGAAAGAAGACAGCCAGAGAGGGAGAGACACAAAATCTAGGTATAAACTCTGTACAAACTGCTGGCTGACCCCTGAACCATCATGCAAAGAACATACTGTAAGCAAACCAGCTAAGGACAAAAAAACTTAACTGAGAGCTATCACTCAAGAGACAGAGCTTACAGTTTGCATCTAATCATGTTAAATGCCTGCTAAACAAAAGCATAAACACTCCTTGGAGGAATAGAAAGGAATTCAGAGTCTCCACAACTTTATATTCACAATGTCCAGGACAAAATCCAAAATTCCTCAACATATAAAAATATCAGGAAAAGGTGACCCATTTTCAAAAGAAACAATAATCAATAGAGACTAACTCCAAAATGATCCAGATGTTGGAATCAGCAAAAATTTTCAAGCAAAAATTATGACTATGCTCAACGATGTAGGGAAAAATATGATCACAACAAATTAAAAGAAACTTTAACAAAGCAATAGAAACTAAAAAATAACAAAATAGAAATTCTAGAACTGAAAAATACAATATCTAAAATTTTTTAATTCATTGACGGGCTTAATATCTGAATGAAGATGACAGAGAAAAAGAGACAGTGCACTTGAAAACAGATCAATAAAATTACTCAATTTGAGGAACTGAGAAAAAAAGATTTAGGAAAAAGGAGAGGAACAGAGCCACATTAAAGATCTGCACATAAAATGCTAAAAGAATTCTTAAGATTGAAGGAAAATTATACTATTAATAGATGAAAATTCAGATCTTCAGAAAGAATAAAAGCATATCAGAAATGTCTTGAAATATATTAATTCAACAAATATTTATTAATTACCTAGATAGACAATGCATTTTAGGTAATAAATGAGTTGTATTATCCTTATGTATACATCACTTTTATTAAGTTATGCTATATCTTCAGGGATGTTTTAGTAGATGTCTATATTCATCAGTCTCTTTACCTCTCACATTGTATATTTAAAAGTTTAACTCATTTTATAAAACCAAGAATGTAAATAAAAAGTAACACAGTAGGCACACAGTGTTTGTCAAGTAAATATTTTTACTTACCACTGACTGTAAAATCTAGCAAGCTAGAAATATGGACATCAATTGTTTCCTTCCTGCTCCATATTCAATTCCTGAATAAGTCCTATCATTTCTATCTCCCAAATATATAGATGATCCTTGAACAAGGGATTAGGAATCCCAACACCCTAGCAGTCAAAAATCTGCATGGAACTTTTGACTCCCCAAAAACTTAACTACTAATAGCCTACTGTTGACCAGAAGCCTTACCGATAACAGTTAACACATATTTTGTATGTTATTTATATTATATACTGTATTTTTACAATAAAGCCAGAGGAAATAAAATATTAAGAAAATCATAAGAAAAATAATTTATAGTACTATACTGTATTTATCAATACCAAAAGTTTCATCATCTGTTTAAAAGATGAATTGCCTGTCTGAAAAGGTAAGTAACCAAAGCTGTAGACCTCAATCTACGGTATATATCAAGCAATTCAAGTTTTTTTGGTAATGTCATGACTTTTCTTTTTTCATGGGAGCATGTCCAGCATCACTAGTGGCACTTCATATGAAATCCATGGTGTTATTTAAGGTTTATGATATTGCACTAAACACAATGAAAAGTACTGAAGAACCAGGAGGGATCACTTTTAAATGCAATACCTGATTTACTGGGGAGATGAACTAACTGTACATGTAGAGATGATTAGCATAACACAGCATTTTAGGCAGATATTTCCAACATTTGAGCTCACCACAACAGCAACAGGAGGTGGCTACAAAATTATTATAGTTGTACAGTAGGTACTACAATTATTTTATGCAATTTTGATTTAATACTGGATCTTTACATTTGTTTACATTTCTCTCAACTTTGAATGGTGCCATGTGCCATCTGTAGTGTTGACAGTAAAAGTTTTCATAAATTTTAACTTTTTCTAAGGAATTTGTATACATTTTATGGTAGTAAATGATAAAATAGATTGGTATCCACATATTTTCTGCATTCGTGACATATCTAAATTTTTCTTAATTTTTTTCAATATTTCTAGGCTATGTGGTTTATGTGCAAGTTTTTTCAAATTGTCCCAAATCTCAAAAAAATTTTCCATTTATTGAAATAAATCCATGTATAAGTGGATCTGTGTAGTTCAAACCGGGTTGTTCAAGGGTCAACCTGTACTTTGCATCTACTTCCCTCAACTCTACTGCCTTTACACTAGATCAAGCCACCATCATTTCTTACCTGGATTACTTGTCCCTTCCCACCTCATCCATTACTCTTACAACAGCCAGAATAAATTGGATCGTGTCACTTTACTTCATTGGCTTCCCACTGCACTTTGAATAAAATCTAAACTCCTTACTAAGCTTACAAGATCTGTATGATCTGGTCCCTACCTCCACAACCTCATTCATCCCATTCTAGTCTAAGCTTCACCTGTCATATTCCAGCTATAAAGGCCTCCTCCTTTCAATTCCTTGAACACGCCAAGCTCTTTTATACCTACAGTTTTTTGAACAGACTGTTTCCTCAAATTGGTTTACTCCCCCTATGCTACACATGGCTGCTTCCTTCTAATCCTTCATGTGTTAGTTTATATGTCACCTCTCCAGAGTGCATATCTTGACCACTTTGCTGAAAATAGGTCCCCCGATTATTCTCTAACACTGCACTATTTTTTTCCTTCATAGCACTTGTCACAAATAGTTATAGTGTTTTTGTTTTGTTTTGTTTTGTTTTGCTTTGCTTGCATTGTCTGAGAGCCCTACAGGACCAGAACAGGGACCACATCTGCATGGTTTACCACGGTGCCTGATGGCTAACACAACAAGAATTGCTGATGGTGTTTTAATAATCTTTTTAATTTTATTAACTGAAAAGCCAAAGTTTGCTCAAGTTTTGACACATCTCAAATATCATTTCATGTTAAATAGTTTATGTAACATCTTAGTTTACCATTTTGGGGTTGGAGAGGAGTGAGATGACTGATTTGACAAATACATGTTCATAGAGAATTTTTGTTAAAAATAAAGACAACATAAGAACTTTCCTGTATTGTCCCTAAGAATCTATGTTACTCAGAATTCAGACGAAAAACACTTACTTATATAAATCAAAAAACAAAAACAAATCACTGGTAATCTTCCAAATGAACCCACATCAGGAGCATATCTTAAAACATACCAATTTGAGAACATTATTGATAATATTCAACAGTTTTAATTAACAAAGATAAAAATGTTTCTGCTCCTATAAAAAAGACCCAAATGGAATATGAAATCATGCCAGACAAGTGAAAAATATCTTTTTACTAGATACAGCATTTCGAAAGCCCAATTTCCTATCAAAAAAGCAGTTGTCTAAGTGGTATAAGAATGTTCTTAAGAAAATAGTAAACATCTAAATCCTAGTCAAGGAGTACTTTCTGTCCCTAAAGCCTATAGTCATAGAGGTTGTATTTGTGCTTTTATAAATAGAAATTTATTTCCTAATAAGAGTTCTATTTTTATTTCTTTTATTATCTCTACAGGAGTTCTAGAAGAAACTATCATTTTTAAAAAGAGAAAAAGAATTGTTTTGTGTTTTCATTTAAGTCGATCAAAAGCAGACTTCAATTCATCCATTCTACCATGAAAGTTCTTAAAATAACATTCTGTGCAGTTTACTTCTAATTGTCCCAAGGGAAATTATTTCTACTTCTTCCCAAGAACATTTCATCACTCTAGACTCAAACATTTGTAGAAAATTAAAATAATACCATGTATTATCTATTAGGTTGGCAAAAGTTAAATTGATAATGCTCAGAGCTGATGGGGGGAGAGAGAGGGAGAAAGGAAGGGAGGAAGGGAGGAGAGGAGGGAGGGAGGTGGGGGGGAAGGAAGGAAGGGCTCATGTACCCTGCTGCTAGAAGTTACACTGGCAAAATTTATAGGGGTCAATTAGTAATATGTTTCAGAAGTTTTAAAAATGTTCATGCCTTTAAGCCAGGATTTTCATTACTAAAATTTTATCCAGCAGAAATAAGCAGTCAGGAGAGAGATATAAGCCTGTTTGCCATAACACTTTTGATAATATTGAATATAATTTAAATGACCTACATGTCATTTGGACACTTGACATTGGCAATTGGTTAAATAAATTATGGTATATTCATGTATCAGTCACAGTCCAGTCATAATAGGTATTATTCGTTTTCTATGTGATAGTATACAGCTATTAAAATAGGATATATCTGTATTTATTAGCATGGAAAGATGTTCAAAACACAGTAAATGGGGGGGGGGGAGGGTCACAAAAGACCATTATAGTATGAGCCAATATTTAAGAAACAAAGTATGTTTTTTGCATGTGATACACATGCATTTTTAAGAAATCAGGAAGTACACATACCAAAATGTTAACAGAATTACATCTAAGTGGTAGGATTTCTTGTTCATACACATATATCTATCTCTTTTTTGGTTTGTTTTTTGAGACATGGTCTTACCTTTTCACCCAGGCTGGAGTGCAACAGCACAATCACAGCTCACTGCAACCTACAATTCCCAGAATCAAGCAATCCTTCTGGCTCAGCCTCCCGAGTAGCTAGGACTATAGGCATGCACCACCATGCCCAGCTAATTTTTTTAGTTTTTGTAGAAACAGGGTCTCACTATGATGCCCAGGCTGGTCTCAAACCCTTGGCCTCAAGTGATCCTCCCACCTCAGCCTCCCAAAGTGCTGGGATTATAGACGTGAGCCATGGCGCTCAGCCATGTTGTTCATATTTTTGTTTTTTTCTGAATTTTTTAGAACTTGTAAAATGAGCATCTAGTACTTTTATTATCGGGGAAAAGATGCTTTCATTTAGGAAAAGTTTACTTCCTATATATCAAGCCTACTTTTAAGTTTCCTCAAACTAAATCCTGTTACTTCTATAATAATATTAAGTCCTTCGGACAAGGCGTCTCCTTTGTACTTAGAAGTTGTTTTCTGTGGTAGGCAGTGATGAAGTTATGCTGTCTTATTCACTCTCTTGCCAGCCCCAGGGGGACCAACAGTACAAATTCACCATCTGGGGAGCCTAGAGTCAGGAGTGTAGTCTATGATATAAAATACTGAAATATTTTCAGCCAAAGAAGTTAGTTAATTGGCCACACATGAAGACCTATTTTCAGTACTTATTTTCATGTCTTTCAATTTATTCTACCATGTCTTCTCTTCAAAGTTTCATATAGATATATAAATTGAGCTCTTTAATTTTTCCTTAGAAAGTAGTTACCCTGTCATTTCTATCAATTCTCAGTTTTTAACCATTTTCAAGATTTCTTCACATATAAGAGCATTACTAATCATCATCACAATTGTATCAGAAGAATTCTATCCCTGTCTTAAAGCATAAGAACTATGTAGCCAACTCTACCTCCTCCAAAATCTTTCTACTGCCAGGTGCTCTTATTGTGAGTAATCCATATATCTTAAACTTATTTTACACCATTTATTTTTAAAATCTCTAAGCTAAAAAGTATCCATTTAATTCATTTTTTCTTAACTGTTTGGTGTATCCCTTAGCCAAAAATTTTATAAAATTTTACAAAAATTCTGTATTATTTTGAATAACCTGTGATAATTCTCCAAAAAGAAAGTATTGATTAGTACATCAGCCAAAGAAAAGCCACTCAGATCTCCTTTCAAGAAAGAATTTCAAATTCTGCTGAAGGGAAAGCAATTAGCTGTTAGAGCCTTCAGGATCTGCACCAGCTTTCCAGTCAAAACCGAAGTCTTCCCAAGTATCCCCCAACCAGTGACTAAGCATGGCTGGGGTACTAGGGCCTGGCCATTTCTGCCTAACATGGGACTCCTCCAACAAGCAATCTTTACTCTAAAACTCCCCCTTGGGTTGCCTGAGACTTTGTCAGATCTGCATGATAGTAAGGAGACTCTCCTGGCCCCATCCAGTTTTCATTAATCTTTCACTGGCATTCCTCAATAATCTCTTGCACTCCTAATCCACCTCAGCATCTTCTTCCCAAAAGACCCAACAAACATAATGGTTTAATACTGATACATCAATATTACTCATCAAAGATCCAGATTTAAAATTATAATTCTAGTATCTCAATACAAACATCTGTTTTTCTCATTTATATATCCCTTAGATTCTCCCACAGGTACTCATGAGATGAGATTTAGAAACCACTGGTATTAAGCTATTAAAAGCAGGTATGGGCCGGGCACGGTGGCTCACGCCTGTAATCCTAGCACTCTGGGAGGCCAAGGCGGGTGGATTGCTTGAGGTCAGGAGTTCGAGACCAGCCTCAGCAAGAGCGAGACCCCCGTCTCTACTAAAAATAGAAAGAGATTATCTGGCCAACTAAAATGTATATATAGAAAAAATTAGCCAGGCATGGTGGCGCATGCCTGTAGTCCCAGCTACTCGGGAGGCTGAGGCAGTAGGATCACTTAAGCCCAGGAGTTTGAGGTTGCTGTGAGCTAGGCTGACACCACAGCACTCACTCTAGCCCTGGCAACACAGCGAGACTCTGTCTCAAAAAAAAAAAAAAAAAAAAAAAAGCAGGTATGCAGAAGATTTTCACTGTTTTATTTGAGATGTTGGTTGAGGTAGTTGTTTTTAGCCCTCATTCTCCTCCTGCAAATGTTTTGCCCTGATACCAAAGATGTTTTTTTTTTCATCAGAGCCTATTCCATGAAGTCAATATCCTAACTTGATTTTCTGTATGCATAATTACATCATTTTTTTTAAAAAATGTTCATTTTGCTGAACTGCTAGAACAATTCCTCAACATGTACATTCTATAATAATTTAATTTTGCTTTCTAGCCATATCAAATTTTTAAAATGTTAACTTTCATTGTAGGGAAATCTAGGGGGGGAGTCTCCATTTTCGCCATATTGAGTTTCCTTTTCCTAACCGAGTCTATTTTCCCAACGTCAAATTTTACAGTTCTAAATTTTGCCAAGAGGATATTGTTCCTATCAGATTTTAATCAACAAAAAAGTTTTCCATGTGCAGTTATAACTGTTAGATTTTATTTGTGTTACTTCTACCCTATTAAATGGTGGGATCAAAAATTCTTTCGACTCAAACTCCCTAATTTGAAATTACTTCTTATATTCAAGTCACAACTTAAATGTCATCTTCTCAAAGTAATCATCCTCCATCTTCATGACGAAAAGGATATGTGCACCCAAAACATAAGGAATAACAGGAACAAGCCTGGTGTGTTGGCTGGACAAAAAGAAAATCAGAGTGGCTACAGCTTGGTTAAAAAAAACAAAAAAAACGAATATGGGTGGTACAGTATTACTTACATGCCTCAGCCCTGATGTGAACAGCAGTTTGCTCATATTTCATTGCCTAAAATTAGTTACATGGCCCTTCCTATGTACAAGAATGGCTAACAAGGTAGTATTTCTGTGTGCTAAGGAAGGAGAAACAGACATGAGTGAGCACTGGTAGCCTCAACCACAAATACCTTCCTTATTAGTACTCATAAAGATTAAACCGAGATAATACCAAGTTCTTAGCTCCTTGCCAACATTTGTGAGTGTTCAATAATTGACAACTAATTTGTATTTATTGTTTTTCAAGAATACAAACTAATTATACTTCATTTTTCAAGCAAACATGAAATATTTTTTAAAAGCCAATTGAGAACTTTGACCAACACTAATAGCAAGCCTATTTATGTGAACTTTTTCCCTTTTTTGAAAATTGAAAAGATACTTTCACATTAACAATCCTTCTGATACTTATCTAGTTCTTCATACTTCCTCAATAACTATCACTGACCAGACCCTAGGACCATCACTGACAACGCTCTAGAACTTTATTAATCCATCACAGGAAACATGAATCTTTGCTGCATCTAGATATTCATCATCCAAGATTGGTATCAAATTTCCTTTTAAAAAAACGTGGTCCTCATATAACCAGAAAGGTACAAAAGAAGAAATAAAAATGAACAAAGTACATTCGAAAAAATGTTCAATTTAAACAGTGTGCTTTCATTTCTAGTAATGTGTATTCAGTAATTTGGACTAACTTTTCTGATGGAAACAATTAAAAAGCTGGAAAAAAAATTAAAATCCTCTGATTAAAGGCATTAAAGAGTCAACAAGACAGAAAAAAAAAAATTATAGGGCATAGATCTGGGAAGAAAAGAAGAAACCCTACAGGTAAAGTAAGCATTTGGGGCTACCTTCCCCTCAGGGCATCTACCAATTCTATAAATTCAGCTGAAGTTTTAGAAGATAAGCAGGGCTTTTAATAGTCAGAAAGGGATATGGAACAAAAATTGGAGTCCAGAGTTCACCAAGTAAAAGAGCGTTCCTTAGTGAGTGTTACTCCATGCTTGGAGTCCATACCCTGAAGGGAATACAGCCCAGCCTCACATCATCTCAGTACTTAAATCTGGATTAAGGTGATACAGAATCACTAGTGACCATATCTTGTTTTTTATTTCTTTGAACACATTAAGCAGGGTTATTTTTTTCAGATTTATTGTGGTACAACTGATATAAATAAACTGCACATATTTAAAATGCACAATTAGATGGGTTTTGATGTGTATAAATCAAAACTCTCTTTATGCACCTTTGTAATCCTTGCTGCCTACCTGTTCCTACCCCATTCCTAAGCAACCACTGATCTGCTTTCTGTCACTATATGTTAGTTTGTATAATTAAGTATGTATTTTTAAAAACAAATAAACAGTATATATTTTTTTGTGGTGGGGGGCTTCTATTGTATAAATATACCTCAAGCTGTTTATTCATTCATCCACTGAAGGACATTTGGGTTGTTTCTGGGTTTTGGCTATTACAAATAAAGCTACTGGAACAATCTTATATAAGTCTATGCATGGATATAAGGTATGAGCATTCTGAGTCTGTTTCTGATAATATTCTGATCAGTATCTAAAGTACTATATAAGAATACAGAAAGGTTGAAAGTAAAAGGATTAAAAAAAAAACCATGCAAACACAAACCAAAAGAAGACTGATGTAGCTCAAATAACTCCAAAGTAGGCTTTTAGGAGGACTTCATATCGATGAAAGTCTGAACTCCACAACAAAATGTAAAAATACCTTATGCACTTAATGACATAGCCTTAAAAGATATAATGCAAAATTGACAGACAAAAAGACAAATCCAAAATAACAGAAGATTTTAAAATAGCTCTCACAGCAATTATGACAACATACAAAAAGACAAAGCAGGAATATACAAGAAACAAAACCAACCTATTTGTACACATATGTACATGTGTATACACATGTACATATGTGTACAAATGTACATAGGTACATGTATGTGTATATGTGTCTGCATGTACATATATACATATAAAACACTGTACGAACTACAGAATAAAATTCTTTTCAAGTTTACACAAACTATTACCAAAACTGAATTTGTTAATACCATAAAGCAAGTTTTAACAGATTTAAAATGATTAAAATCATATAAAGTTTTTTCTCTAAACAACTGCAATTAACCTGGATATCAATAACATTAAGATAAACAGAAAATTGCCATCTACTTGGAAATTTAAAAATATGCCTCTAAATAATCAATGGGTTAAAAAAGAAATCCCAATAGAAACTTGAAATATTTTGAACCAAATTATTAAAATACAATATCAAACTTGTAGGATGCTCCCTTAGCATTCACATTTGGTGCCTAATACTCTTTACCAGCAAAGGAACCACATATCACGGAGTAGGGAAAAAAGTCAGAATGGGTCTGTAATACCCTGTTGTAAACAAAAAACAATTTTACTTTCAAGAACATAATAGTACTAAATAGGAAAAAAGGTAAATAGATTATACTAGATAAATTTTGAAAAATTACTACATAATAATTTAAAATTTTTATTTTAGAAAAGACCATGACTTCACAATAATGCTCAAAGTTAAAATACACCATAGGTTGGGCACAGTGGCTCCACACCTATAATCCCAGCACTTTAGGATAGAGGAAGGAGGATTACTTGAGGCCAAGAGTTCAAGCCCAGCCTGGAAACACAGCAAGACCCTGTCTCTACAAAAAAAAAAAAAAAAAAATTTAATTAGCCAGGCATGTGGCATGTGTCTGTACTCCTAGCTACTCGGGAGACTGAGGTGGATCACTTGAGCCCGGGAGTTTAAAGCTGCAGTAAGCTATGATTGTGCTATGGAGGGCCTACCTCCTTGTGGATGGTGCCTTCTAGCTGTTTCCCCACATGAAAGCAGGAGCAAGGCAGCTCTCCAGGGCCTTCTTTATACAGACACTAATCCTACTCATGAGGGTTCTGCCAATATGACCTAATCACTTCCCGAAAGTCTCCACCTCCATCACCTTAGGGTTTAGGATTTCAACATATGAATTTTCGGAGGACATAAACATTCCAACCATAGCAACCACATTAACAAAATGAAACATAAAATTCACATGATCATCTCCGTAGACGCACAAGAAGCATCTGACAAAATTCAAAACCCTTCCTGATAAAAACTCTCAACAAATTAGATAAAGAAAGAACTTACCTCAACACCATAAAAGCCATATATGAAAAGCCCCCACACAGCTAACATTATACTCAATGGTCAAAACCTTAAAGCTTTTCCTCTAAGATCCAGCAAGGCAAGGATGCCCACTGTCACCAATTCTAATCAACATAACACTGGAAATTCTATCCAGAACAATTAGACAAGAAAAAGACGTAAAAGGCATCCAAATTATAAAGGAAGAAGTAAAATTGTCTGTTTACAGATGACATGATTCTACGTATAGAAAACCCTAAAGACTCCACCCAAAGTTCTGTTAGAACTAATAAATGAATTCAGTAAAGCTGCAGGGCACAAAATTGACATATAAAAATCAGTTGAATTTCTAAACACTAATAAAAAATTATCCAAAAAAGAAATTTAAAAAATACCATTTACAACAGCATAAAAAGAATAAAATATTTAGGAATAAATTTAACCAAGGAGGTGACAGACTTGTATACTATAATACACTGATAAAAAAAATTAAACCAGACATAAAAACAGAAAGACATCCATATTCATGGATTGAAAGAATATTGTTAAAAATGTCCCTATTACTGAAAACAATCTATAGATTCAATGGAATCCCTATCAAAATCCCACTGGCTTTTTTATAGAAATAGAAAAAATAATCCTAAAATTCATATGGCACCACAAAGACCCCAAATAGACAAAGCAATCTGAGCAAGAACAAAAGCTAGAGGCATCACACTTCCTGATTTCAAAATATCTTACAAAGCTACAGTAATCAAAACAGCATGGTACTAGCATCAAACAGAAATGTAGACCAAAGGAACAGAACAGAGTGCCAAGAAACAAACCTACACATATGGTCAACTGATCTTTGACCAGGTGGAGGAAGAATAGTCTCTTCACAGATGGTTTAGGGAAAACTGGATATCCACATGTAAAAGAATGAAATTGGACTCTTACCTCACACCATACACAAAAATCAACTCAAAATGGATTAAAGACTTAAATGTAAGAACTGAAACCATAAAACTCCTAGAAGAAAACATAACAAAGAAGCTTCTTGACATCAACCTTGGCAATGATTTCTTGGATATGATACTATTAAATAAAATCACAGGCAGCAAACCAAAAATAGACAAGTGGGATCACAACAAATTTAAAAGCTTCTGAACAGCCAAGGAAACAATCAACAAAACGAAAAGGTAACCTATGAAATGGGAGAAAATATTTGCAAACCATATATCTGATAAAGAATTAATATTTAAAATATATAAGGAATTCCTACAATAGAAGAGCAAAACAATAATAATAACCTAATTAAAATGGGCAAAGGTACTGGTTAGATATTTCTCCAAGGAAGACATACAAATAGCGGCCTGGCGTGGTGGCTCATGCCTGTAATCCTAGCACTCTGGGAGGCCGAGGCGGGTGGATCGTTTGAGCTTCAGGAGTTCAAGAATGGCCTGAGCAAGAGCGAGACCCTGTCTGTACTAAAAATAGAAAGAAATTAGCTGGACAACTAAAAATATATAGAAAAGGTTAGCCGGGCGTGGTGGCGCATGCCTGTAGCCCCAGCTACTCGGGAAGCTGAGGCAGAAGGATTGCTTGAGCCCAGGAGTTTGAGGTTGCTGTGAGCCAGGCTGATGCCATGGCACTCTAGCCTGGGCAACAGAGCAAGACTCTGTCTCAAAAAAAAAAAAAGACATACAAATAGCCAACAGGTATACGAAAAGGTGCCCAACATTATTAATCAAAATCAAAACCACAATGAGACTAAGTGTAGTGGTACATGCCTATAGTCCCAGCTACTCAGGATACTCAGGAGCCTAAGACAGGAGGATATCACTTGAGCCCAGGAGTTCAAGGCTATAGTGTACCATGACTGCATCTGTGAATAAACACTGCACTCCAGCCCAGGCAACACAGTAAGACCCTGTCACAAAATAAATAAATAAATAAATAAATAATCACAATGAGATATCACCTCACACCTGTTAGAATGGCTATTATCAAATCAATAAGTAACAAATGTTAGCAAGGATACGGAGAAAAGTAAATCCTTGTATACTGTTGATGGGAATGTAAATTGATGCAGCCACTATGGAAAACATTATGGAGGTTCCTCAAACATTTAAAACAGATGATCCAGCAATCCCACTTCTGGGTATATACCCAAAGGAATTGAAATAAAGATCTCAAAAACATATCTGCACTCCCATGTTCACTGCAGCATTAATCACAATAGCCAAGACATGGAAACAATCTAAATGTCCACTGACAGATAAATGGATAAAGAAAATGTGATATATACATACAATGGAATGTTATTTAGCCTTCAAAAAGAAATATATCGTGCCATTTGTGATAACATGGATGAATCTAGAAGACATGCTAAGTGAAATAAGGCAGGCACAGGAGAAATACTAAGACTACATGATTGATGCCAATTATATGAGGAATCAAAAATAGTCAAACTCATAAAAGAAAACAGTAGACTGGTAATTACCATGGGTTGAGGGGGGGATGGGGAACTGGGGAGGTATTAGTCAAAGGGCACAAAGTTCCAATTTCAGTGTACCTTGTACACTTAAGTCCTAGAGATCTACTGTACAGCAGTGCCTATACTTAACAATACTTTATTATATACTTAATTTGCTAAGACAATACATCTTATGTTGTGTTCATATCACAAAAAAAATTAAGAGGGTGGGAAGAAACTTTTGAAGGTCCTTGATATGTTTATGTCATAGATTGTAGTGATGATTTCATAGTCATACACTTACCTCCAAACTCATCAAGTTGTATACATTAAATATGTAGAGCTTTCTGTATGTCAATCATACATCAATAAAGTCATTTTAAAAAAAGAAATAAAAATCTGAAAAATACTATGGCCATTAAAGACACTGAATCTATAATCTAAAATCTTTCCACAAGGAAAACTCCAAAACCAGATTGCTTCACCATTGAATTATACCAAATGTTTAAGAAAGAAATAGCACCAATCTTACACAAACTCTTTCAATGAAAGAAAAGAGGGGTGAGCTGTAACACTTTTCTCACCAGCATAACATTATTATCAAAAAATGACATGGACACAAGACACAAGACACAAGTTACATGTCAATCCGACTTATGAACACAGATGTAAAAATCCTAAACAAAACATTAGCAAACCAAATCAAGCAAAATACATAAAGGAGAATACATCAAAATAATCTGAGTTTACTTTCAAAATGTCAAGTCAACTTAACATTTCAAAATCAGTCTGTTATTCACAATTTAAGAAAAAAAATTACGATCCTCTCAATTGATGGAGAAAAAGCTTTTCAAAAAATTCAACATGAATTCATGATAATATAATTATTCTTGGTAAACTACAAACAGAAGGGAACATCTTTAACCTGATTTAAAGTATCTACCCAAAAAAACAGCAATTGTCACACAGGATGATGAAATATTGAAAGATTTTTCTCTAAGATTAGGATGGACATAGGATGCCTATTGCGATCACATGTATTCAGCACTCTGCTGGAGGTCCTACCCAATACAATACAGCTAGAAAAGAAGAACAATGATAGGAAAGGAATAAATAAAATTGTCATTATTCTCAAATGATATAATTTATGAGTTAATTTTATAATAAATGAGTTTAGAAAAGTTGATACAGAAAATCAACTGTAGACCAGTAAGAAACACTTAATAAAATGAAATTCAAAAATTAACAACTAAAATAGCACCAAAAATATTAAATATCTAGAATTAACAAAAGACATGTAGAACCTTTAAACAGAAATCTATAACACATTACCTAGACAAAGAACAGAAGACCTAAATAAATGGACATGTTGATCAACTGAAATATTCAATATTGTAAAGATGTCTGTTCTCCCTCAAATCAATCTACTAATTCAATGCAATTACTGTCAAAATGCTGACAATTTTCTTTTTTCGATAGTGGTGTTTTTTGTTTATTTGCTTGTGGAACTTGACAAGCTGATTTTATATATATATGGAAATCCAAAGGGCTAAGAATATCCAAGGCAATTCTGAAGTACAACCAAATTTGTTCTACTGAATACCAATATATCAAGCTTTATTACACAGCTACAGTAATTAAAACAGTATACTCCTGGCACAGGTTAATAAATACATGAATATAATAGAACAGAGTCTAGAAATTGACCCATACATAGACTGTTGGTTTATGACAACTGGTGCATATACAGTGAGAAGGGACAGTCTTAAATATGGTGGTAGTTGTGTGATTTAAATATCCATATGGAAAAATAAGAAACTTGATCACTACCTCATGTCATTTACAGAAATCAAATACAAGTGGATCATACATCTAAATATAAAAGGCAAAAAATACACCTTCTAGAACACAATATTGGAGAATATTTTCATGACTTTAGGATAGGCAAAGCTAACTCATATTGGAAAAGGTAAATAAGCAACATTTCATTAAAATGAATAACTTCTATCCTTCACCATTAAGAGGTAAAAGAGCAATAAACAGAGAAGGTACCTATAACATAAATAGTTGACAAAAGGCCTATACTTAGAACACAGAAAACTCTTAAAAATTAATTTTAAAAAGACAGACATCCCAACAGAAAAATTGGCAAGAGAGTTAAGTAAATGCTTCAAAAAAGATATAGAAAGATGTGCTCAGTCTAATCAGTAATCAAAAAATGATAATTAAAACCATAGTGAGATATCAATAGATATCCATCAAAATGGCTAAAATTAAGAAGACAGACAATTAAGTGTTGGTATGGACACAGCATAATAGGAACTGTCATACACTGATGGTGGAAATGTATAACCACTTTGCTAAACTGGAATTATATATTCAAACTGAATTACACATACCCTTTACAGTCCAGCAATTTCACACCCAGATATATGCCCAAAAGAAATATTCACATTTTTAAGAAAATCATGTATAAAAATGTTTACAACAGCATCCACTGAACTATATACTTTGTGCACTTTTCAATATGTATGTTATACTCCAATAAAAACATTTTTAAATGATGCTACATCCACAAAAAGAAAAATGAGCTCCAGGAAGACTAGTAAGAGAAAAATTCAGTACTGATTGCAAAAAATGTAAGACATTTCAATCTTAAATTCAACAAACATTTATTGAATGCCTGTTACGTGCCACGCATAAAACTAGGCACCATGTATATACAGTGGTGAACAAAATGAACTAGAAACAACTCAAAGCCTATCAATGGATAAATACATTGTGGTTTATTCATAAAACAGGATATTACACAACAGTAAAAGCAAGCCAGAACTACACACAACATGGATGAATCTCAAAACATAATGTTGAACAACAGAAGACACAAAAGAATGCTTTCTTTCTTCTATTCATATGAACTGCAAACATAGGCAAAGCAATGTGTGGTATTATAAGTCTGAACAGTTTATATCTTTGGAGAGAAGGAAGCATTAATGATTGGAATGAAGCACAATGAGGGCTTCCGATGGTCTATTTCTTGAACTGAGTGATGGTTCCACAGGTGTGTTCATTTTGAGATTATTTACTGATCTGTGTATTTTAAGTACTTTTCTGTATGCATGATATAATTCAATTAAATTTTTTAAAAGATATAGTGTAGTCTATACTGGTATGGAAAACCGATTAGGCATACTTCTGGGAGAAAGAAGTTCTAAGAAAAAGAAAAAATACTGAATAGGAGTTTGATCTTCTTTTGTTAGCCTTTCTTTTTAAATTTATCTACAACATGATAATCATATCATAAATACATTCGATAACTAATTATAAAAGAACAATAGTCTTTTACACTCTTCAGTCTAAAGATAATTCCCCCACAAAAGAGGAGATCAAACCAAATGAGAATAGAAAAGCTCTGCTTGGCCGGGCATGGTGGCTCACGCCTGTATTCCTAGCACTCTGGGAGGCCGAGATAATATACGCTTGAGGTCAGGAGTTCGAAACCAGGCTCAGCAAGAGCGAGACCCTGTGTCTACTAAAAATAGAAAGAAATGAGCCAGGCAATTAAAAATAGAAAAAATACGCCAGGCGTGGTTGCACACACCTGTATTCCCAGCTACTTGGGAGGCTGAGGCAGGAGGATCACTTGAGCCCAGGAGTTTGAGGTTGCTGTGAGCTAGACTGATGCCACTACACTCTAGCCCAGGCAACAGATCAAGACTCTGTCTCAAAAAAAAAAAAAAAGAAAGAAAAGCTCTGCTTTCTCTCTGACATCTGCTAATGTAACACCTCAGTTCCAAATAGCAGGATCATTCCTTCTTTGTTAATGCTACTAAAACAATGTGAAAAGCTTTTTTATTGACTTAAGCATTTTTCACAAGCTTCATTCCAAGCTCTGGCCTTCTCCACACTGTATTTATACTCTAGTGCCTCTCTTTTACATTCATCATTGTTTATAGGACTGTCCTTGCCCTTTTATGTTCTTTCAACGTCTGCATTCACCAGTGCTTCCATCTTATTTTACCTTCTGTTATCATAGAAAATACTCCATCATGTTTTAGAAGGTCTTATTTTCTTCAAATAACTATTAAAACAAACACTAGAAAATTTAAATTTCACCATTTACAGCCCACTAAGTATCAAATTCATGTTTCTCATCTCAGTTTGTCTCCAAAAGTACATAGCTCTTTTAAAGTTCACTATATGATATCACAAATTCTTCCAATACAGTTACCAAACACTTAACACTTCATGTGCTTCACTTGTTTTGACTAACCCTTTAAAAAGTAAAAGAAAATGTAAATATTTACCGTAATAATTTATAATTATTTGATTTTACTTATACTTCATAAAATTTGTAAAATAAGAGGAAAAAAACGGATATGTGATTCTAGCACCCTAACACAACTGATTCTGGTGACCCTCCTTTCATCTATTTTTATGTTTTGTTTCAGAACTGTAATTACTTTGTATATATGATTTTGCATTCTAACTTTTTTCTGACTATACCATAAGCATCTTTGCATGCTTTCATATGCTCGAACATCATTTTTAATTATAATCATTCCATTGTTGCTGAACATTATGGTTGCCTCCAATATTCAGCTACTATTAAAAAATGCTGTAATAAATACCTTCATATATTAAATTTTCAAATTTTGTATTACATTGTCAGGTTAGAGCCATAGACTTCCCTAAGGCACCATGCAAAAGAATTAAAAGATACAGAAGATTCTGAATAGAAAGCAGGAGGGAACAACATAAGCACTGAGCTTCTGTGGGGAACAGAGTGGTTCAGTTTGGTGTTAAATAGAGCTGTTTCCCCCATCCACACTTTTGCTTTCTGCAGTTTGAGTCAGTTACCTGTGGTCAACCATGGTCCGAGAATACTAAGTGGAAAATTCCAGAAATAAGCAATTCCTAAATTTTAAATTGTGTGCCATTCTGAGTAGTATGACAAATCTCACCTTCCCACCCCATTCTGCCTGGGACATGAATCCTCCCTTTATCCAATGTATCCACACTGTATACACTACCACCTTTTAGTCACTTAGTAGCCATCTAGGTTCTCAGATCTACTGTCAAGGTGTTGCAATACTGGAGTTCAAGTAACCTTTATTAGACTTCATAATGGCCCTAAACTGCAAGAGTAGTGATGCTGGCAATTTGGATATACCAGAGCGAAGCCATAAAGCGCTTTCTTTAAGTGAAAAGGTGAAAATTCTCTACTTAAGGAAAGAAAAAAAAAATGTATGCTAAGGTTGCTAAGATCTACAGTAAGAATGAATCTTCCATCTTTAAAATTGTGAAAAAGGAAAAAGAAATTTGTGCTAGTTTTGCTGTCACAAGTCAAATTGCAAAAATTATGGACTCAGAGCATAGGTGGTTAGTTAAAATGGGAAAGATTAAATTTGCAGGTGGAAGATACGAACAGAAATGTGTTCCAATTGACAGCAGTCAGGTTCAGTACTATCCCTGGTTTCAGGCATCCACTGGAGTACTGGAATGTATCCCCCACACATATAGAGGGACTACTGTATTTATAAACGAAAACAGTAAGAAATAGAAATTGGAAAGAGAGGTTGAAGCAAGGTAATAGAGAAACTTTAAGTAGACAATGGAGGGTCAATAAAGTGTTTTACTAAGTAAGCCACAGGTTAATATAACTATATTCTCAAAATTAACAAAAATCTTAAGTGGCTCTGAAGATGTGAGTAGTGTTTGTAACATTTTTTATCCAGAGACCTACTTTAAGTCAAAATTATAAGCCATTCTATACATAAAAACTTTCATTAAGTTTCAATCAGGTACCCCTTCTAAAAAGTGGGATGATTCAAGAGGAGAAAACAAACCACAGACTGGGAGAAAACATTTCCAAAAGATTTATCTGATAAAGGACTATTATCCAAAATATGCAAAGAATTCTTAAAACTCAACAATAAGAAAATGAACAGCCGCAGAGGCTTATGCCTGTAATTCCAGTACTTTGGGAGGCCAAGGCAAGAGGATCACTTGAGGCCAGGAGTTCAAGAGCTGGGCAATGCAGAGAGACCATGTCTCTACAAAAAATAAAAACTAAATTAGCCAGGCATGGTGGCACGCACCTATAGTCCTAGCCACTGGGAGGGTGAGGTAGGATTGCTTGAGCCCAGGAGTTTGAGGATGCAGTGAGCTGTCATCACATCACTGCACTCCAGCCTGGGCAAAAGAGTAAGACCCTGTCTCTAAAAGAGAAAAAGGAAAAGAAAAAAAAATGAACAACCAAATAAAAACTGCGCAAAAAATTCAAGCGGACACCTCACCTCACCTTCCAGCAGAAGATATCTAAAGGACAAATAAGCATATCAAAAGATGCTCAGCATCATACATCATTAGGTAATTGCAAATTAAAATGACAATGAGATACTATTACATACCCATAAGTAGAGAAAATACTGGCAAAGATGTGAAGCAGTAAGAACTCTCCTTCATTGCTGTTGGGAATGCAAAATGGTACAGCCACTTTGGAAGACAGTTGGGCAACATCTTACAAAACTAAACCTAACCTTACCATATTACCTAGCTATCATACTCCTTGGTATCAACCAAATGATTTGAAAGCTTGCGTCCACACAAAAACCTGCACACAGATGTTTATAGCAGCTTTATTCGTAATTACCAAAACTTGGAAGCAATTAAGATGTCCTTCAATAGGTGAGTGGATAAATAAACTGGAATATTCAGACAATGGAATACTCTTAAGCACTACAAAGAAATGAGCTATCAAGCCATGAAAAGAGATGGAGGAACCTTAAATGCATATTAGTAAGCTAAAAAAGCCAATCTGAAAAGGCTACGTATTCCAACTATATTACATTCTGGAAAAGGCAAAACTATGAAGACAGTAAAAAGATCAGTGGTTGGGGGCAGGTAGGAAAGGATCAATAAGCAGAACACACAGGATTTTTGGAGCACTGAAACCATTATTCTGCATGACACTGTTAAGGGTGGATACACATTATTACATATTAGTTCAAACCCACAGAATATACACCACCAAAAATGAACCCTAATGTAAACTACGGATCTTCGGTGGTAATGATGTGTCAATGTAGTTCATTGACTGGTCAATAAATGTACTACTCTGAAGCAGGATATTGATAGTAGGGGAGGCTATGATGTATGAGGACAGGACATACATGGAAACTCTCTGTACTTTCTGTTCAATTTTCCTGTGAATTTAAAACTATTCTAAAAAATAAAGTCTATTTTTTAAAAAGTGAGTTGATGATATTTCAAGAGTACCCAGCGTCCCATATAAAACAGAACAGCAATTCATTAATGCTTCATTAAATCCTAGCTTCATCATAGAATTACAAGCATAAAATTAGCATGCCAGAGCTTGTCCAAATAAAGTATTCAAGGTCTTGTCTGGGATATATGTCTCAAGGTGTGTTCATTTGTTAAAACTCAAATTGTACACTTAGGATCTGTGTATTTTACTCCATGTAAATTTTACTTTAATTTTTAAAAAGAATTACAAAATATAAGACAAAAATTTAATTAAAAAAGAAAAATCATCAAGGAAAAAAGCAGGGCTCTAGAATTACAGCCATGTATGTAAAAAGGAAGAGCTAAATGGAGAATATATATACATAATTACTTTATGTATAGAATATCTGTGAAGGATACACAAGAAATGCTCTCTAAAGGGAAACTGGGTAGCTGAAAGGCAGGAGTAGAAGGACAAGTTTCCAATGCCTAACTTTGGTATCTTTTGAATTCATGAAGCTTTATTATTCATTCAAAATAAATAATTTTAAAATGGACATATATGATCTCTACCACTTTTAAAGTAAAATTCAAGCCAAAAGTTTCCACTAGTATTAACTTATCTCAGTTTTGGAGATTAAAAGTCTGAATTGATGATTAAGAGCTTTGCTACTCAAAGCATGGTACAAAAGCATCTGCATTACCTGCAACTTGTTAAAAATGCTGAATCTTTAGGGCAGTTGTTATAAGGATATACAGATACATATAGAGAGAGAGATAGACAAGTTTAGATGAATTGGCTTACCTCAGAACACTAAACCCTACAGGAGGAATGACAATAAGCTACTATATAGATTTACACTTCAGAATCCTCAACAATCTCTGGCAATAAGGGGTGACTGAGAACTGTCTGAAAGCCTAGTTAAGAAGCAGATCCTCAGATATGCTGTCTACTCTAAGCAACTGGGTAAACGTCCTTGCTCCATTTCAGATTCGAAGCTTACCATCAGGAAAAAATAAAAGAAACAGTAATTGGCCTAGAGGAGTACCTGGCAATTGAGAGTAGCGATATCATACTGAATAGAGGAGCAACTGTGTAGAAGTTTATATAGTGATGCTGCAACTCCAAGCAATCTTCCCCTACTTGGCTCCTAAAATGCTGGCAACCAGATCTATACCTTCCAGGCAGGAGATGGGAAGATTCTTCTCTGGGAAATCTGGATCAACCCAAAATAAAAGACCAAGGGAGGTTATCAAATGAAATATCTCAGCAGGATCACCACACAGTGAAGCCCATAGTCCAAAAACTCACAATGGGTACAAGATTATGAGACAGCTAAAAAGAGCCTCTAACATGGAAAATCAAAACCAAAACAAATAGTGGACAGAAACAGCAAAAAAAAAGTTATGCAGGGGAAAATAATTTTTTTTAAATCTATAATATATTACACCAATAGGAAAATAACAAAATGTTATAAAAGGGAATACTGAGAGAAAAAAAGCATTGATGAAATGACAGTAGAAATGAAAACATCAATAGAAGAGATGAAGAAAAAAGGGAGGAATAAGTAGAACAAAAACAAAACAAAGAGATAAAAACAGATTAACAGATGTTACAACTGTAAAATGCATCCTAATTTCAGAGATATTAAAATATGAAAAATTGATTAACAAGAAAAACAGATAATCAGTACAGAAGGTCCAATATTCAAATAACAGGCGTTTCAGGAAGAGATAATAGTCACAATGGAGAATGCAAGAACATAAATTCACTGGTTAACAGTTTGGAAAAGCCTATTGACTGCCCAAAATAATGAATACAAAAAGACTTACTTCAAGGCATAATGTTTCAGAAAATCAGGAATAAATAAAAGATTTCAAAAATTTTCAGGGAGGGAAAACTAAGCACCATACAAAAGGCTGGGAATCAGAGCACCACTGGACTTTCAGCACTCTTGAAATCTAAAAGGAAATAAATCAATAGCTTCAAACTTTTAAGGGAAAATGATTTCTAGTCAACCCAAACTATCAATCAAAAATAAAAACATGCAAGACATTCAAGGCTTCAAATAAATTACTTCCTTTGCACTCTTTCCCAACATGCTACTGGAGGACATGATCCAACAAAATTAAGGAATAAAACAAGAAGAAATTCAGAAATCAGGAGATCTAACAGAAGGAAGAGACAAAAAGGAACCCTTAAAATGATGGGGAACAGAAATTCCAGGATTATCAGTGGTGCATCACATACAACAATCAGTACAGATTAAAGCATTTCGGTAAACCCAAGCTAAAAGATCTTCAAGAAAATAAAGCTGATGGAGGGATTCAGATAACTGGCAGAATTAGTTGGGTATGACAATGCTAATCAATAAAAAACTAAGCAAAGAACAAAAAAAGATAATTAAGCTCATTTACATAGTCAAAATGTAAGAAATGAATATTGACCTAGCCAAAATTTTAATGTAACACATTGAAAAGATGCCAAGTATGTGGAAAATGTGCTTATACAAGCAGGGGTAACAGGTTAGGTGAAAGTCAATCCCCATTATGGGAAGCCAAGAAAGACGGATTAATTTTTTTAATCAAAAAATAGTAACATAAAATTTCTTCAAAGCCATGGTGGTATACCAGTTAGGCTTAGGTTGGGTTGCAAGTAACTGGAAGCCTCAAGCAACAGTAATCTAAACAAAATAGAAATTTTTTCTCTTCCACATAAATGAAGCAATACAGGGCTGGGATGGAAAATTCATAATCATCTTCTCATTCTACAGTCTTCAACACGTAGTTTTTACTTCCTACTCCAAGAAGGCTGCTTAAGTTCCAGCTATCATATCCACTTTCTACTCAGCAGGAAAGAAAGGTAATGAAGGCTGTGTCCCTTTCTCTTTAAAACATCCCCCAGCTCATATTTTGAACAGCCCATCTAGGAGAGAAGGCTAATATTTCACCAGAAAAGTGACAGGAAGCACCAAAAGTAGGTAAGGAGAGGGTTCAGGGCAACTTGCCTGGCTAGGGACTGGATAACAGACAGGAGAATCTGCTAGACTGCAGGGACACAGTAAGACAGAAGCCCCCAGGGCTCCACTTGCAAAAGGAGCTTTTACGATCTTGGCTAAAAGAGAAGCCCCCAACTTACACAGGTCTTGGGTCTAACATACGGAGCTGCTTAGAGATTGCACAGAGACCCTGTTCCAGAATGGGAACCCATGCGGAATCCCACAGGCATCGGAGCCTAGAGCAGCTTGAGCCAGCTGCCACTGTGACAGCCTACATACCAGGGAACCATGGGCACACCTGAAGCCACTGTAGGGCTCTAAGGGGGGATAGAGGAACGTAGGTGCTTTGTGCTCACCCCTGGGAAGGTCCCCACTGCCCTCCTGTGTGCTGCTGTTGAGACAGAGACATAAGCTGACAGCATTTTCCACAGATTCTCACCCACACTACCTACATGGGTGGGGCCCCATCTTTCCAGTCCTAGGTCCAAGGCACCATTTTGAGAGTTTGAAACTGGGCTGTGCTGCTTCCTGCCTCGGGCTGAGTTTAGGCTGAGGCAGCTGCAGCACCTGCCTGGATAGGGAGGGGCAGGGAAACCAGGATTTCCAGCATGCGTCTAGGACGGTGTCCACCATCCTGCAGCTAGTTGCTGCAGGACTGAGTCTTGAGCAAACTATACTCCCCACAGTTTGCAGTGCAGCCAGCCTGAGAATGGCCCCGCCCTCTCTGGTCATAGGCCCATGGCACCATTCTGGGAGTCTGAAGTAGGCAGTGCCTCATCCTTGAGCTGAATACGGGCTGATGCAGCCACAGCCCCACCCAGCTGACAAGGGACAGGGGAGTCCAAGCTCTGCTACACACCCCTAGGACAATTCCCACCACCCTGCTACTGGCTCCTATGAGACTGAGATTCAAGCAGACAGCATTCCCTACAGTTTCTTGCCCATGCCACTTGCCTGAAAGGTGTCCTGTCCTCTGTGATTTCAAGCCCACACATGGCACTTATATTAAAAGTTTACCACTGGGACACAACCCCATCCCTAAGCCAAGTTCAAGGTGATGTGACTGCAGCTACCACATGGCTGGTTAGGGACAGGGCAGACCAAGCTTTCCTAAGCACACTTATGACAATACCCACCACCCTGATACAAGCAGCTGTGGAACTGGGGACTAGCCTGCTCAATCCATTGCAGCTACCAGTAACACCAACACAGAACACTTGGGTTCTATAGGTGGCTCCACCACTGCTCCTGCCACCTCCCACATCATCCCAGCCATTCAGAGGCCTAAGAACCCACCCAAACACCAGGCCTTCTGTTCCAACTACTAGCTTCTGAGCAAGCCATCTGAAGGCCCAAGAATTGGTCCCCCAGAACACTAACACTGCTGCCAGCTATAAGCTGCTCTGGGGCCTAAAATCAGGCATATTCAGCCCGCTGCTTCCACTACTGGGGCCCAAAGACTGGCTTGGCTGCCACTCAAGCCCTAGCAAAACTTCACCATAGCCTCACCTAATAACTGTTCCCTAAGCCACCAAGGAAATCACAGATACCACTGACTTTGTATGTTGCCTAAGAAATCATACAAAGATCACACTACTACAGGCACCCAAAATCAAAACCAAAGTAACCTACAGCCCACCACACATATATACCTTCAGGAAAAACTTCTCCCCTTCTAAAGCAATTTCAAAAAATCAGAACAAGTGACTGCTACACCAGATGCACAGATAACAATGGAAAGACACAGGAAACATGAAAAAGCAAGGAAATATGACACCACCAAAGGATCACAACAATCATCCAGCAATGGATCCCAATCAAAAAGAATTCCTTATAATGCCAGATAAAGAATTCCAAATACTGATTCTAAAGAAATTCAATGAGATGGAAGACAAATCTGAAAACCAATAGAAAGAAATCAGAAAATTCAGGATATGAATGAGAAATTTACCAAGGATATTGGTATCATTAAAAACAACAACAACAACAACAAAAAAAACATAAATTCTGGAGCTAAGTAGCCAGGTATGATGGTGCACGCCTGTAGTCCCAGCTACTCGGGAGGCTGAGGCAGGAGGATCGCTTGAGCCCAGGAGTTGGAGGTTGTAGTGAGTGATTATGATGCCACTGTACTCTAGCCCAGGCAACAGAGCAAAACTGTGTCCCAAAAATAAATCAAAATAAAATAAAATAAAATAAAATTCTAGAGCTGCAAAATTCATTGAAGGAAATATGAAATACACTCAAAACCTTCAAGAATAACTAAACCAAGCAAAAGAAAGAATCTCAGAACTCAAAGACAGGTCTTTTAAAATAATCTAGTCAGACAAAAATAAAGAAAAAAGAATAAGCAAGGCCTTTAAGAAGTCTGGGACTATGACATAAAGCAACCAAACTTACAAGTTATTGGTATTCCCAGGGAGAAAGAGAGATCAAAATGTTTAGAATGGATGGGCACAGTGGCTTATGCCTATAATCCTAGCACCTTTGGAGGCCAAGGCAGGAGCATTGCTTGAAGCCAGGAGTTTGAGACTAGCCTGGACAACAGCAAGACCCCATCTCTACAAAAAATTTTAAACATTAGCTGGGTGTGGTGGCACGCATCGGTAGTCCCAGTTACTTGGGAGGCTGAGGCAGGAGGATCACTTGAGCCCAGGAGTTTGAGGTTGCAGTGAGCTATGATAACACTGCTGCACTTTAGCCTGGGCAACAGTGTGAGACCCTGTCTCAAAAAAAAAAAAAAAGTTTATGAAACCTATTTAAAAAAATAATCAATGAAAACTTCCCTTGACTACCAAGAGAGTTAGACATTCATATACAGGAGGACAAATGATCCCCAGGAAATATACTGCAAGAAGGACCTCACAACAGCATATTATAATCAGAATGACTAAAGCCAAAGTGAAAGAGAGAATTTTAAAATTAGCAAGAGAAAAATGTCTGGTCACTTATGAAGGAAACCCCATCAGACTAACAGTGGACCTTTCCGTAGAAATCTTCTACATCAGAAGAGAATGTGATGGCATTTTCAAGTACTGAAATAAAAAAACTTCCAGGAAAGAATTTTATATCCTGCCAGACTAAGCTTCATAAATGAAAGAGAAATAAAGTCTTTCCCAGACAAGCAAACTCTGAGAGAATTCATCACCACTAGATCAGAAATACCTATAGGAGTCTTTTTTTTTTTTTTTTTTTTTTGAGACAGAGTCTCGCTTTGTCTCCCAGGCTAGAGTGAGTGCCGTGGCATCAGCCTAGCTCACAGCAACCTCAAACTCCTGGGCTTAAGCAACCCTGCTGCCTCAGCCTCCCGAGTAGCTGGGACTACAGGCATGTGCCACCATGCCCGGCTAATTTTTTCTATATAGATTTTTAGCTGTCCAAATCATTTCTTTCTATTTTTGGTAGAGACGGGGTCTCACTCTTGCTCAGGCTGGTCTCGAACTCCTGACCTCGAGCGATCCACCCGCCTCGGCCTCCCAGAGTGCTAGGATTACAGGCGTGAGCCACCGCGCCCGGCCTTATAGGAGTCTTAAACATGGAAATGAAAGGTCAAACACACAAAACACACAAAAATATGAAACTTACAGGTCTTATAAAACAAGCACACAAAGGAGGAAGAGAAAGGAATTAAATGGCAACATAAGTTCAGCAAACTACAACAACAAAAAGAGAAAAAGAAACAAAGAATTTATAAAATAATTAGAAATCAACTAACAATATGACAAGAACAAAGCCTCACATATCAATATTAACCTTGAATGTAAATGGATTAAGTGCTGCACTTAAAAGATAAAGATTGACAGAACGGATTAAAAAACATGAACCAGCTATCTGCTCTCACAAGCAACTCATCTTGCTGATGAAGACACATATAGACTGAAGATAAAGGGGTGGAAAAACATATCCTATATGGAAAATGGAAACCATAAGTAAGCAGGATTACCTATACTCATATCAGATAAAACAGACTTTAAATAAAAAACAGTAAAAAAAAAAAAAGAGAAAGGCCATTATATAATGATAAGGGGATCAATTCAGCAAGAGGATATAATGATCAAATATATACACACCCAAACATCAGAGCACCCAGATTCACAAAACAAATATTACTAGACCTAAAGAAAGAGATAGATAGCAACACAATAGTGGGGAAATTAAACACCCCACTCACAGCATTAGACAGATCATTGACACAGAAAATCAACAAAGAAACACTAAACTTAAATTGGACTTTAGACCAAATGGACTTAACATTTACAGCTGCGATCCCCAATCCCGGGCCATGGACTGAAGCCAGGCCGTGGCCTGTTAGAAACCAAGCCACAGAGCAGGAGGTGAGCAGCAGGCAAGCAAGCAAAACTTCATCTGTATTTACAGCTGCTCCCCATTACTTGCCATCGCCCCCTTCCCCAGTCCATGGGAAAACTGTCTTCCATGAAACTGCTCCCTGATGCCACAAAGGTTGGGGACCACTGATTTACAGAACATTCCACCCAACAACTATAGAATATACATTCTTTTCATCAGCACATGGAACATTTTCTAAGATAGACCACATTTTAGGCCACAAAACAAATCTTAAAAAAATTTTTTAAATCAACATCATTATCAAGTATCTTCTCAGATCATAATGGAATAAAGCTAGAAATCAAGATGAAGAAAAACTTCATAAACTATACAAACACATGGAAATTAAAGAAGATGCTCCTGAACCATCAATGGGTGAACAAAGAAGTAAAGACGGAAATTTCAAATTTTTTTTTTTTCTTTTTAAATTTTTTGTAGAGATGGGGTTTCACTATATTGCCTAGGCTGGTCTCAAACTCCTGCACTCAAGTGATCCTCCCACCTCAAGCCTCCCAAAGTGCTGGGATTACAGGTGTGAGCCACCACACCCAGCCTGGAAATATAAAAATTGTTTTGAAATGAATGAAAATGAAAATACAACATACCAAAACCTGTGGGATACATCAAACGCAGTTCTAAGAGGGAAGTTTATAGCATTAATTGCCTACATCAAAAAAGCAGAAAGATCACATGTTAACAACCTAAACTCACACCTCAAGGAACTAGAAAAATAAGAACAAACCAAATCCAGAGTTAGCAGAATAAAAGAAATAACAAAGATCAGAGCACAACTAAATGAAATAGAGACCAAAAAAAAGAAAACAACACAAAGGATCAACAAAATGAAAAGTTGGTTATTCAAAAAGATAAACAAAATGAATAAACTATAGCTAGACTAACCAAGAAAGGCAGAAAATCCAAATAAACACAATCAGAAATAAAAAAGACATTACAACTGATACCACAGAAATACAAAAGATCATCAAAGACTATTATGGACAATTATACATCCACAAACTAGAAAACCCAGAGGAAATGAATGAATTCCTGAAAACATACAATCTCCCAAGATTGAACCAGGAAGAAATAGAACTCCTGAATAGACCAATCGTGAGTAGTAAGGTTGAATCAGTAATAAAAAATTTCCCAAAAACAACAACAAAAAATCTCAGGACCAGATGGATTCACAGCCAAATTCTACCAGACATACAAAGAACTGGTACCAATCCTACTAAAATTGTTCCAAAAGATCGAGGAGAGAATCCTCCCTAACTCATTCTGCAAAGCCAGTATCACCCTGATACCAAAGCCAAGAAAGGACACAACAAAAAAAGAAAACTACAGACCAATACCCATCATGAACATAGATGCAAAAATTCTCAACAAAATAGCAGCAAACCAAATCCAACAGCACATCAAAAAAATAATTCACCACAATTAAATGGGTTTCATCCCAGGGAGCAAGATGGTTCAACATATGCAAATCAATAAACGTGATTCACAACATAAAGAGAATTAAAAGTAAAAAGCATTTGATTATCTCAACAGATACAGAAAAAGGATTTGATAAAATCCAGCATGCCTTCAAGATAAAAAAAAAAAACCTTCAACAATCTCAGTATAGAAGGAACATACCTCAAAATAATAAAAGCCATATATGACAAACCTATAGCCAACATCATACTGAATGGCGTAAAGGTGAAAACATTCCCCCTAAAAACTAGAACAAGAGAAGGATGCCCACTTTCACCATTGTTATTCAACATAGTACTGGAAGTACTAGCCTGAGCAATCAAGCAAGAGAAAGAAAGAAATGGCATCCAAATTAGAAAAGAGCAAGTCAAATTATCTGTTTGCTGATGATATGATCACATTCCTAGAAAACCCTAAGGACTCTTCCAAAAGACACTGAGACTTGATAAATGAATTCAGCAAAGTCTCAGGTTACAAAATCAACGTACAAAAATCAATAGCACTTCTATATACAAACAATGACTAAGCTGAGGACCAAATCAAGAACTTAATCCCATTTACAACAGCTGTAAAAAAAAATAAAATAAAATATCTAGGAACAGATTTAATCAAGGAGGTGAAAAACCCCTACATGGAAAACTATAAAACACTAATAAAAGAAATTATAGATAACACAAACAAATAGAAAAATATCCATGTTCATGGACTCAAAGAATTGATATTGTTAACATGACCATACTACCCAAAGCAATCTACAGATTCAATGTAATTCCCATCAAATACCAACTTCATTTTTCACAGAATCAGAAAAAACAATCCTAAAATTCATAAGGAACCAAAAAAGAGCCCAAATAGCCAAAGCAATCCTAAACAAAAAGAATAAAGCTGAAGGCATCACACATTGCCTGACTCCAAATTATACTACAAGACTATAGTAATAGCATGGTACTGGTATAAAAATAGACACACAGATCAATGAAACAGAATAGAGAACCCAGAAATAAAGCCACATACTTATAGCCAACTGATCTTTCACAAAGTTGACAAGAACATAACTGGGGAAAGGACAATCTTCAATAAATGGTGCTGGGAAAATCAGATGGCCATACGCAGAAGAATGAAACTGGATCCCTATTTCTTATCATATACAAAAAAATTAACCCAAGATGGGTTAAAAACTTAAATGTAAGATCTGAAACAATAAAAATCCCAGAATAAAACTCTTCTGGACATTGGCCTAGGCAAAGAATTTATGACTAAGACCCCAAAAGCAATTAAAAACAAAAACAGACAAATTGGACTTAATTAAACTAAAAAGCTTCTGCACAGCAAAAAATATATATGTATATAGTCAAAAGAATAAATAGACAATCTACAGCATGGGAGAAAATATTTGCAAACTATGTTCTTGACAAAAGACTAATATCCAGAATCTACAAGGAACTCAACCAAGTCAGCAAGAAGAAAACAAATCCCCTTAAAAAGGGGGCAAATGACATGAACAGGCATTTTACAAAAGAAGATACACAAATCGCCAAAAAACATGAAAATATTCTCAACATAACTAATCATCAGGGAAATAAAAATTAAAACCACAATGAGTTACTATCTTACTCCAACAAGAATGTCTATAATTAAAAACTCAAAAAACAATAGAGGCTGGCACAGATGCAGTAAAAAGGGAACACTTATACACTGTTGGTAGGAATGTAAATTAGTACAAGCTCTATGGAGATCAATATGGAGATTTCTCAAAGAAATAAAAGTGGATCTACCATTTGATCCTGCAATCCCACTACTGGGTATCTAGACAGAGGAAAAGAAATCATTGTATCAAAAAATACCTGTATTTATATGTTTATCACAGCACAATTCACAATCACAAAGACATGGAATCAACCTAAGTGCCTATCAACTGATGAGTGGATTAAGAAAATGTGATATATATATCCACCATGGAGTACTACTTTAGTGATACTAAGAATAAAGCAATGGCTTTTGCACTAACTTGGATTGAACTGGAGGCCATTATCCTAAGTGAAGTAACTCAGGAACACAAATATAAATGCTGCACGTTCTCACTTATAAATAGGAGCTAAACTATGCCTACACAAGGGCACGCAGAGTGGTATAATGAACCTCTGGAGACTCACAAGTGGGGAAAGGGGTACCTATGAGGTGCAATGTACACTACTAGGATGATAGGTACACCAAAAGCCCAGACTCCACCACTACACAGTACATACATGTAATGGATTTCAACTTGGACCCTCTAAATCTATTAAAATAAAAAAGAAGATTTTTAAAAAAATAAATAAAACATCTCCCAAAAGCACAAGAGATCTATTATATATCATGGTGATTACAGCTAAAAATAATATGCTGTATTCTTGAAAATTGCTGAGAGTGTAGATTTTAATTGTTCTCACCACAAAAGCTGAGTTAATGCATATGTTAATTAGCTAGACCTAGCCATTACAAAATATATACATATTTTAAAACATACTGTACATAATACAGACTTTTGTCAATTAAAAATAATGTTTTTAAATGCTTTTAAAAGGAAAGAGAAACAAATCTACCTGTTAGTCAAATTCTTTAGAGGAAAAGATTATAAATATTTGAAATATAGATAAAAGAGAAAAAACAGAAATACATGGTAGCAAGAGTAGATAAGTTACTGACATCTCTGTGAAGACACATTATCCTCCAGTCATTCCTTTCTCATAAACAAAAGTAGTAGAGTAATACTGAATTTGGTTAGGTTTACCTAGTTCAGCTGCATAAATATTTTAATGTTTCTTTAGATTGACCATAAATTTCCTCTCATTTTTCAGACTTACTGTCATCTCTGACCATTTCTAAATGCTTGTGAACAGTGATCCATTTTGCTAAAAGCTTCTATTGTGGACCAAAAAAAAGCAGTTAGACTAATTCAAATTACAGAAAGAAAACTGTGGCCCTCAAAATTAAGAGAGTTATCTAAGCTCATGCATAGCTAATAAGAGGCAGAGCCATAAACCCAGGTCTCCTCACCCCATTATTGAGGAAACTATGTTAAAACAGGAAAGCAGCACAACTTCAGTCATGTTCCCTGGTCAATAATGCCACAAACAAGTCCCTGTTCCTCCCATCTGTTGAATTGGTCAACTTCATTCACATTCAACAAAGTGAATAATAATGTGTAGTGCTTTAATTACGCTAGGTATAACGCAAGATGGGCTCTTTCCAATTGCCAGAACTATATGCAGGCTCACTTGAGTTACTTTACAAAGAAAATAGAGTGCAAGAATATGTGGGGACGTATGAAAGCATAAGAAAAGCCTCCACCATCTGGTTTCATTGAGAACTGGAACACTTGTCAGGATAAAATAAAATTGGTATCCCAATAGGAACTCTAGTTGATCACTGTCAAAATTCAGCTTCCCAATTCTGCCTCTATTATGATTGTAGGTATGTTTTACTCTCCATAATGACTGTGCTGTCTACTACATGGCTCCTACTGTCACAGCTTCTGCTTACCGCATTCTCTGCCATTTCACGTACAAATTCCCTAAGAAAGGGTAAGACTGATTTCATTCATCATTTTGTAATGCATAGCTACTGGACAGACTTCTTGGGTGAGGCCAATTTATCAGCCACTGGCCTACTTATACATCACTAATGCCAATGCCTGGTCCAAGTAATTGGAGCAAACTGTAGTGGACAGATGGCAAAAAGCATAACAACTGATACAAGCCCTCCCAGCTGTATTTTTCAGAAATGGGCTATGGTTGTAGCTCATTCTCAGAGAACTATGTATGCCCATATACATTTGGATTACAAACCAAAATATCCTTAGGTAAATTCAGACTTTAAAATATGGCCTACCCTCTCCAGAGCATAGTCAGTCACACATTGTCACCTCCTACACATACTCTCCTACACAGCAGATTTCAAAAGGTAACATCTCATATTACCACCCATAATTTCTACTCTTTGGTACAGAAAATTTGGTAGCCTTTCTCCCATCAAAATCTTTTCTCTGAATTGAGATTCTCCTTTGACTCTGTATTTATCCTAAAATGAAGTCTGACACAGGAATTAAACCAAAAAAAACTATTCAGATATAAGATAATAGTTTCCTATCATAGAAGAATAATTGCCCTAACTGGAACACCCAAACATTTTCTAGTAGAAACACAGGTAATTTTAATGATCGCCATTTATTAATTATTTACCATGTCAGGCACTGAGCTAAGCACCTGACAGGAAATATTACAAATTAGCAAACTAAGGCCCAGAAAGGTTAAGTTCTTATCCAAGGTCACATCTAATAAATAACACAGCTGAAATTCAAACCCTATCTATGTGATGGCAAAGCCCATGTTTTTAACAATCATTCCATACTGTAAATGATGGCCAAGCAGAATCACCAATAGGATTTTATAACACAAGTCCTACCGCCCTGCCCCCCAAAATATCCTCCTCCATACTCTAGTGCAATGCTTCCCAAACACTGGTCAGTGAGATATTATACAATAAAAAAAAGTCCTATGACCATGTAAGTGTAGGAAATGTTACATTAAAAAGAGCTCACCAAACTTCCACATTGCAGGACAACTCAGAATTTTTAATATGCCAATCCACACTGTGAATCTTCAAGCAGTAAATATATTAAGCAGTTTCTCTTAATTATTTAGCCAAAGTTACCACCGTTCACAGGCCATTGCCTAGAATTGTTCTGTGGAATGCACCTTAGAAAATGCTTATCTAGTAAAAAATGTAACATGACCATCTTTTTCTTTTATAATTTCACCTAAACTAGGTCAGTTAGTTATCAGTAAATCTTATTAAATCTGCTGACCCATACATGACTTCTAGATGAAAATGTCACAGTCATGCTAAGGGTCAGTGGCCATGTTTTAGATCACGTAACTTCACCCCTGTTCAGAGATGACTGGACAGAATAGGCACCAAAGGGAAAAGCCCAGTCACTTATGCAGTCTGCCTCAAAAAGATTAGTTGGGCCAAGAAGATTTATCTCAAAAAACGGGAAACAATGAAGCAGAGAGGCCAGAAGAGCCACACTGTGACAGTAAGACAGCAAGTAGAAATCACAAAGGAATTGGAAGTTACTAATGAGTAAAGGAACAGAACAAAGCCCAGCAGAAAAAAAGGGGGGCAGGAACCAGAGAAGGCATACAGAAGTAAGCAAGACAAAGACTATGGGGCTAGTTCTAGCTCCTGTGAACCTAGTCCTTGGATTTCTATGACATCTTTGTTGTACTCATATGTTGTACCCCTTTTGATTGAACTTGAGAAGCTCTTTTTCTTGCAAACAACTCTATTTAAATTCAAACAAGGAAGTTCGATTTCACCGATATGCAACCATACAGGTCAGGTGTTAACCAGTATAGATTGTAGAGTTAGAACTCTTCCAAGTAAATTGCAGATCCTTTATTATAAGATGCAAAATTCTGAGCAAGTTACCTAAAGCCTCCAACTCCCACGTGTAAAATGGGAATAATGAAAGTATCTCCACCTCAGTAAAGCTACAAGGATTGAGATGTTTATAAAGTATTTTGTACACAGAAAGCACTAAAAAAATGTTAGCTATTATTGCTATTAATTTGCATGAATTTCTTTTCTCTCACTCAACATCAAACCCTTGTCCTTAGAACATAAGAAAAAAAAATCTTATTTAGATGTAAAAATCTGTTAAATATTGCTTTTCAAAAATTTATCAATATGTTGTAGCCACAATACCTTAACTCAAAGGAATCTCTCACCCTTTATACTTTTTGCAGAACTAGTAATATTAAATACTCTGAAAATATCTCTGATCTTAATGAAATGATTTTTTCCACAACAGGGTAAAAATGAGATCCTAAAACATAACTATTAAAGGACAAAATAAACCTATTTTATAAAATAATAATTTATTTTTTATATTCTAAGATTATTGTATTTGGAATGAATACGCATACCTACTTTAACAAGAAATACAAAAGGAAAAAATACATAGTAGCTTCTGTGATTGCTTGGGCCCAGGAGTCTGAGGTTGCTGTGAGCTAGGCTGATGTCACGGCACTCTAACCAGGGCAACAGAGTCTCAAAAAAAAAAAAAGAAAATGTTAAAAGGCTACAATGGTATTTTTTCTTTATTAATTTGCTCTACCACCCACAATGTGTTAATAAAATTTAAAGTTTGCATTATTTTACTTCAATAATTCATCTTTCATAAGTGAGTTTATGTCCATTAAAGGCATAATTGGTAGGAAAAAACTGCCAATATTTGAGCACTACTACATATAAAATAACAACTCAGTAATAAACTGACAATCCAATTTTAAAATAGGCAAATGATTTGAACAAGACACTTCAACAAAAGCCACAAGAAAAAAATGATCAATCTCACTAATCTTCAGAGAGATTTAGACATTAAAAGCACAATGAGAGCCAAAGTGTAATGGCTCACGCCTGTAATCCCAACTACTGGGGTGGCTGAGGTGGGAGGATCGCTTGAGCCCAGGAGTTTGAAATCAGCCTGTGCAACATAGTAAGACTCTGTTGCTAAAATAATTTTTAAAATTAGCTGGGCGTAGTGATGCACGCCTTCAGTCCCAGCTATCAGGAAGGCTAAGGAGGGAGGATCACTTGAGGCTAAAAGTTCAAGGTTGCAGTGAGCTATGATCAAACCACTGCACTTCAGTCCGGGCAACAGAGCAAGACTCCATCTTAAAAAAAAAAAAAAAAAGGTACAATCTCAGAACGGTTAAAATTAAAAAGACTGACAATGCCAAATACTGACAAAATTATACAGTAACCATAATCTTATACATTGTTGGTGGGGATGTAAAATGGTACATAATCATTTTGGGAACAGATGTAGCAGTTTCTTATAAAACTAAACATACACCCACCTATAACCCAGAAATTCAACTGCTAGGCATTTACTCAAGAGAAATGAAAAAAATACTTTTACAAAAATACTCATAATAATATTCATAGCAGTTTTACTCATTATAACCAAACACTGGAAACAGTCCAGGTGTCCATCAACAGATTGAATAAGCAAACTGTTGTTTACTCACACAATGGAATACCATTTGGCAAAAAAAAAGGAACAAACTTCTGATAGACATAATAATGTGGATTCATCTCAAAAACATACTGAAAGAGGCCTTACATAAAGGAATATATGTTATATTATTCCATTTATATGATGTTCCAGAATAAGCAAAATTAATCTGTGGCAGACGAAAAAATCAGAATCAGAACAGTGACTGCCTCTAGGAGGATGAGGGGAGAAACTGACTGGGAAGGGGCATAAGCAAACATTCCGGGATAACAGTAATGTACTCTCTTAATAGAGGGTTGGGTTACAAAGATGTGTAAAATTCTAGGAATGTAAACTTAAGATCTGTGTATTTTATTATATGTGAATTTTACATCAAAAGAAACAATAGTAAAAAAATTGCATTATAGTTAATGATATGCATGCCAAATTAGTTTGGGGGAAGATACTGGTATCAATAATCTACTTAGAAATGTGTTAAAAAAAAAGATAGATTAAATGGATGATAGAGGAATGAACACTTGGATTAATATGTGATAAAACAGATATAGTAAAACGTTCATTATACAATGTAGGTAGTAGGCATACAGATGTTCAGTATGAATTCTTTCAACTTTGCTGCAGGTTTGAAAATTTTCATAATCAAGTGTAGGAAAAAAAATTCACACAATCCTTCAAGGTTCAACTCAAAATCAACTATTTCCATGAGCCCTTTCCTGTCACCTTCAGCCTTCTGAACCCTAGTCTTACTTTCAATAGCACTCATCTGGCAATTTTATAATCATTATCTTTCTAAATATAGACTATAAGCCTCTTGGGAGCTGCTCCCTGATGCAGCAGGTAGAAAAGAGTTGAGTGACCTGTTGATTATGCTTTCTATGTAACTATAAATTCTTTTATGGGTCATAATTTCTAAAAGACAACTAAACTGTCAACTAAAATATAAATACATACACGTATATGCATAAATACACACACACACAAACACACTCATATACTGAAAACTAAAGGCTTTTAACCAAGTACTCTTGATTTTTTTTGAGTCCTTGATTAATGAAATATCCTATACCTACTTGAATTCAACTGCTAAATTCACCTGTGCAAACAGAATTGGCTGATGCTTTCTCAAAATATTCTGTGAAGAGCTATGATGCCAGAGGTCTCAGATTCTTTACATGAGGATAAAAGGATCCTTAAGGAGTCTATAATTCTACTACCATGTAAGATGGAAAAAATTCATGTAAAAAGTAATGATATTCTTTAAAATTGATCAATATTTTCTCATTTTTCGATATAACACTTAACCCTAAGAAGTTTTACTATTTTCCTGTTTCAAAAATTATATACCAATATACATTTAGAGTATTAAAATATCCTGTCTCTTTACAGATACCTTCTTTCTACAACTGCTGAAGGCCAATTAATAAGTCATTTAAGAATCTTCTGTTATCCTTTAACTTAAAAATATTAGCATAATAAATCAACACTTAAGGACAAAGGAAAATAAGCACATTATCATGCGTATTTTATAGTGGTTTTAATAAAATAATAATTGTTCATTTTTATCCCCAAAAGAAAAATCATGAAGCTGGAAATATCACAAATAGCAAATACACCAGTTTTTTTTAACTTATGTGAATTGTCATAACACAATCCTGGAAGAAACTACACTTTACTTTGTTTAGAAGAGTTGCCCTCACTTCCATGTAAGAAAGACCAAGGGAATGAATTACTGTATTCTTAAAACATTAATAATAACTATGATTAATTCAAACTACAGCAATATTAATTACTAGTATCAAGAGAAATGCAGTAACTTCTATTAGAATAAACTATGGCCTTTAAATAAGCAGGAGACCCTTACTAGTAATTTCTTATGTAAAGCTGAATAAGTATCTAATTAAATGTTAGATTCCTCATTTATAAAGTGAAGGGTTTATACAAAACCTCTATGGTGTACTTAAGAATATAAACCATTGACTGTATTAGAGAATATTCAACTCCATTTACATAGAAGAATATACCATATCAAATGGAAAATTTATCCTGGCTGAAATAAAAACCTCTGGAAAACATTAAACGTATTTCAAAATCCTTATAGGGAAAGTGAGGGAATACTTGAACAGTCTAAGTTATAATCTTAAAAAGCAAAAAAGTATTTAATATCCAAAAATCATATAATTCAAGCATTATTTGAGAAAAAATATCCAAACAGGTCTTAAGACAATCTGATAACTACAAAAGTATTACTTATAAAGTTAATATAAAAAAATAAGAACTACAAGATAATTCAAGGTGCTTATATGAATGTGCTCCCATCTTAGGAAAACCTATTAAGGGACATTTGCCAACAGCAGGCAGCTTGAAGATCTCAAAGTTTTACATAGTCAAAGTCCAAGATAGTTCCACTGCCAAACTGCCCTCTTTATATCTCCTGAGTATTCCTTATGATGGAGGAAGAATGGTCAGCAACATAATCTTCCTCCCACTCCCATTGGTAACTTGTACAGGGACACTTAGTCACCTTTTTCTCTAATAATCAAAATACTTCAGGGAAATTAAACTCAGCTTCTCATCAGGGAAAAAAAGTTGAGAATAACTGATATAGTGGTCATAATAAAGATGCCAGCTATTTATACTAAAACTTCTCTTTTTTAGTAAAGATGATATAGGAAGATACATGCTTGAAAAGAAAATGGCAGTGGGGGAAGGATGGCATCTAGGCTGCCATCCCACCTTAGTAATCGTTCATTCAATATTCACTCAACACATATTTATTATCGTTCATGTGCCTGGTATTTTACTAGGCACCAGCAACATAAAAATGAGCAGGATACAGTTCCTCTCTTTAAAAGCTCATGGTCAAGTACAAAAGTCAGCCAGGGGGGAAAAAAACCACACAGGGTATATATTTTTTAAATATGTCAATGAATATACAAACATATAGCCAATTAATATGAAAACATCTAGAGAAGTCAATGAAAATCACACCGAGCTGAAATTTTGCGAAGCATGCCTAAATATTATATATGTATATGAAAACCATACATGCACATATGTAAAACTAATAGCTGCTATTTTTTGAGTGCTTTTTCTGCTAGGCAGAAGACCTTGCTTAAGAGTTCATTTAATCCTCGTAACAATCTCACGAAGCAGGTACTACTGTTACTATCAACCCAGGCTTAGAGGATAAACTGAGCTTAGTAGTTCAGTGATTTGTCCACAGTCACACTCCAGTGCGCAGTTACACAGAAACTCAAACTCAGGTTGTCTGACACAAGAATTTATGCTACTTATGACCAACCAATCAGCTATACTACCTCTTACAGACTCTCAATGCAGAGGAACAGAGCAGAAGACACTACTTGTACAATTAGAGATCTCTCAGCCAAGTACAGAAAGCATTGAGTTTGAAAAGGACTAGGAGATGCTGAAATGATGTGGACCTTTAAAAGTAAGTGGGTAATACCTTCTTCCCTACTTCCTTCATTCGCCTACATAGATATGATAGAGCTAAGACGTTAAGTATAAAGCTGGAGGCAGCCTGGGTCCAGATGTCCATACAAACCCCAAACTCTACATCCAGACTTTAACGTAAGAGAGAAATAAATATCTTTATTGTTAAAGACGCTTACGTTAGGTCTCTATCACTGGCAGCCAAACCTCTATCCTGACAGCGCTCTTTATGGTAATCCAAGTAAGAATTGATAAGGGCCTGAACTATGGTAGTGACTATGAAAATACAGAGAAAAAAAGAAATGTGAGAAAAATTTAAGAAGAAAAATAAAACATTTTAAATGAAAGTGAGAAAGGGAAGAGTGTGGCAAATTTCTGACTTGAATGAATGGCCAAGTGGAAGAGGTTTGAAAGAGCATGTTTGCTTGAACATGCTGAATTTTTAATTCTTACGAGATATTTAGGTGATTTTTTTTTCTGTAGGCAGTTCCATGTCTTACCCCCTATCTACATATCCTTGCTAGTGTTCTACAGCTGTCCAAAACTACGATTGTTACAAATTTAGCAGATTTAATACTAATATGGATATAAGCCTTTTAAAAGAATTTTTCATTTCTCTGCTAATGAAGGTGACTAAGCCTAGCAAAATTAAATTCCTTCAGAACAAAGCCAATACCATCCCCTCATCACTCAAAAGATACTTGACTGAATGGCTAAAAGAAAGTCATTTGGCACTTCACTTATAAAAGGCTGCTAACTCTTCTTTAAAGAAGAGCCTAGGTTTTTCCTAAATGATCTACTTCTATTTAATCTAACTGATAAGAGGGCACATTCAGTATCTGATTTGCATCATGACTGGCACATAACAGTCAATAAAATTTCTCGAATAAACAACTAACTAAATAATATACTTATCTGGGGATTCTCCAATTTCAACAGAGCCTTTGTGCACAGTATAAGAGCATGAGCCTCTAACTTGAAAAAAAAAAATTGATTCAGTTACTGATATTCCCAGTACCAGCTGTATAACCTTGAGTAAATTACTTAATGTCTCCAAGTCTCAGTAATTTCACATACCTTATCAGGTTGTTGTGGGAAATTAATGAAATTAGACAAAGTCTGGCATATAGTAGCCATTATTAAAAGGAATTATGTGTTCCATCTTTAGCATAATTAAAAAAAGGCCAGAGACTATTACCATAAAATCTTCTCCTTGTTCATATTGTGATAACTTTATCAGGTGCTATACTCTCTTCGAATTTTCTTCATTCTTCTAAAACTAAACTCCTCAAACACACATTCTGAACAGTAGCAATGAAAGGGAATTTGGGAAGGAGAGGAAAAAGAGGAGTAATGCAGTTTTCTGATAATACAGTTAATTTGCACTTTCAAAAATCTTCAGTTTTTCATTATCCTAAATGAATCTTTATTCTGTTGTTCCCTCTCATTTCTTTCCTCCTTTTAAAAAAGTGAGTTTTATTAACTCTAATCTGGTATGGATTTTGGTTTACTCAGGCTCAAATTATTTGGTAAAACATTTGTCTCAAAAGGAAAACAAGTAACATTCTTTGCAAATTCCCCACAAGACTGCGTGGGACAATTATATAAAGCATTTGTAAAATTCACTCCAGTCACAACTGCTACTTTCCATTACAAATTAATTTTCATACTATTATTTTCCAAGTTTGTTCTGACACTTGCTTTCTCTCTCTCTGAATGTTACTAGAGTTAGCTTAAGCTGAGAAAAATGAGGAACATTATTTGTACCTACAACCATATGTCGTTAACTATAAACAGATTTTTTTCACATAAAAACTTGCCCCAAAACTAGTTATTTCTTTAAACAAGAGTCTTCCATTTCAAGTTCTTAAATTCCTATTTTAAACTAACTATAAGGATAGAATATTTGCTTGAAGAAGAAAATAAATTGAGATGCCAAGTTCCCAAACAACTTAATTGTTTTCTTCAAATCATGGTACTACTTAACCTTGAAATTAATAAAGTACCCAAAAAGTTACAATGGATCAAGGGAAAAAATGAGATTTACAGAATGATCTCATCAGTGGAAAATGGGCGTTTCCAGGGAAGATACAAATTCTTTCTCCTAACTCAGTATGCTAGGGACCATCATCGAAAAGAAATCCCTTCAACTGTCAATTCAAGAAATAATCATTAAATAATTTCTTGCCTCCCATTATGTAAAGTAGTCTGCTAAAATAATAGTTGTATCTCTGCTGAAAAGACTTTTTGCAGTTTCAAGAGTTTCTCCCAGAATACTGGGATACATTTGGAGCATGCCCTTAAGAAACTCTTTCAGTCTAGACAAATTAGACAAATACAAAAGGAAAGACCATGGAATTTTCAGAATTCAGATTTCTGGTTTCAAACATTCTCAGGGCAAAATAAAGAGGAAAGACAAGCAGTAATTTGTAATGTTTCAGAGACATACTTTGAATTAGGTATAGGGTCTGATCTCTATAAACCAGCACCTCAGAATCTTTACCTGTATGAAGCTATGCAGTTTCTTTTGTTGTTGCTTAAGCAATCACTCTTGTTAAGTGATTTTTTTTCTAACTAAAATCCCTCCAAAGGAAAGGGGTATACTTCTATACTGTTAATGAGAGAATAAATCAACATACATTTCTGAAAAAAATTTTACCAATACACCTGAAAACTATTAAAAATGTTCTTTTGGCTTTCAAAAACAGCTGGAACATTATAATCAACAATAAGTTAGGGTATACTTTAAAATAACTATTAATAAAAAAGTAGAATTGGAATGTTCCTACCACAAAGGACTGTTAAATGCCTAAGGTGATAGATACCCCAACTACCCTGCTTTAATGAATTCACACTATATGCCTGTATCAAAATATCACATGTACCCTATAAAAAATATGATTATATACCAATAATTAAAAATTAAAAAATAAATAAAAAGAAACAGCTGGAACCAGAAGTTTAGATGTTATTTCCAAGTCTCTCTCTTCTCATTTTTTAGCTATCCTTGCCTCAGCTTATGTTCAATACTCAGATAGAGTCTCTAAACAAAGCAAGGAAAACACACATCGGTAGCCTCAATTTAGTCATGGTATGTTACCTTAGTATCCTAATGGAAAAAGGCTTTCTTGTTTGTTCCAAAAGAAAAAACCCAGGCTCTAATTGGCCCAGGTTAAAGTAGAGGGTAGGGTAACTAGGACTGAAACTTTCCCTGGGACAACAGTGAATAGAAAACATGGTTCTCAAAGGAAGGGACACTGGGCAGAAAATTAACAAATGTCCATATAAACATACATCTCCTTTGACGCAGCAGTTCCACTTCTGGGGATTAAAACTTATACTATAACTGTGTGCCAGATACTGTTTTAAGCACTTTACATAAAATAACTCATTTAATCTTCATAACAACTCTATGAGGCATTAATAGATACTACTATTTACTATTATCCCATTTTATAGATGCAGAAACTGAGAATGAAAAATTAAGTAACTTTTCTAAAGCCAGAACTACAAAGAGGCAAAACCAGGAATCAAACCTGGACTATCTGGCTCCATCCCACACTTTTAACCTTACTGCTACTAAACTTTACTGCCTCTCTTTTTATCTACTTATCCCAAAAAAATTAAAGATGAATGCAAAAATTTAGCTACAATTTTCACAGCACTATTTATAACTGCAAAAATTTGGAAACAACCAAATTGTCTAATCATAAGAAAATCATTGATAAAGTTTATATTACATTCAATTGTATATTAAAACTATTACACTTTTTAGCTAATAAAAATCAATATTTTATATATATATGTATATATATATAAAGTTGACCCTTGAACAATGTGGGGGTTAGGGGCACAGATCCCCCAGTCAAAAATCCATGTATAACTTTAGATTCCCCAATAGCCTACTGTTGACCAGAAGCCTTACCAATAACAGTAGATTAACCCATATTTTATATGTTATATGTATTATATACTATATTCTTATAATAAAGCTAGAGAAAAGAAAATGTTAAGAAAATCATAAGAAAGAAAAAATATATTTACTATTCATTAAGTGGAAGTAGATCATCATAAAAATCTTCATCTTTACCATCTTCATGTTAAGTAGTTTGAGAAGTAGGAAGAGGACAGGTTGGTCTTACTGTCACAGGGGTGGCAGAAACAGAAGAAAATTCACATGTAAGTGGACCCATGCAGTTCAAACTCATGTTGTTCAAGGGTCAACTGTACACAGAATATGAAAACCACCAATAATATATAGCTAAGTTTTAAAAAAATTGTATAAAGAGAAGATATGAACCTGTTTTCTTAACAGGTAAAATAGTACTAATGATACATATATATGTATATGGACACACACAAAAATCTCTGGAAAGATATGTTAAAATGTCAGCAGTGTACCACTGCATACCCATTGGAGTGGCTATGATCAAAAAGACAGAGAATAACAAAGCAGGAGCAATTGCAAAATCAACAAGAGCAATCTTAATTCCTTAGGAGAAAGACAAGTAGTTCCCTATAGGTTTACTCATTTGGCAATTATCAGCTACTCACACAACTTACTTAAAGTCTTGCAACAATTTCTTCAATAACTTCAAACCTCATGACCCACAAGCACAAACAACCTGTGGTAAACATGGTGATTTCACCATACCATTTCTTTCAAACTATTCATTAAAAATAAACAATCCCTACAGTGAGCTTCTATGTAATATGTAGATAGAAGAAAAGACTGTTTTGTTTTGGTTTTCGAATTTGATGCTTTGGTAACTAATTACTCTGTTTAATCATTAGCAGAAAAAAAACAGACCCATTATACATAAGGGAATAAAATGAAAGGGATAGGACAGCTTTCAGAAATCATTACTTCAGCTTAATTGTACAAATTAAATCAGTTTAGGATCTAGATGTATTAGGACTGAAACTACTTTTTTTTTTAAAAACTGCTTCAACATTCATGCTTATTGAGTAATAAAAATGGTATCATTATTTGTCCAGATTAAAATCAAACAGGAAATATATCAATTAAAAATAAATGAGTGCATACTTCTACAGAATTTATTTTTCTTTTAAAAGACATAGAAAAATCTGATGCTTATTTAGCTGTGCTTTGATTTGTACATGAATGTTATGACCATGTTTCTAGGTAACATCAAAGTTTTGTCAATGCTGGGACCACGGATGGCAAACAGGTACAAAAACAAAGATGTCCCTTTCCATATTGTGTATGTGTGTATCTCTTCTTCTCGTGCTGAATTCCAATATGGCAGACCAGTTGGTGCTACAGTTTAGGGCAATGGGTAAGAAATGGAATATCTCCTGAAGCATAGTCCTAGTATCAATCATCCAGAAAAGAGACAGATCTTTGGGCAGAAAACTAGAATCAAGAAAGTGGACCTTAGATAGACATGACAGGAATGGACTGTCTGTATGGTCCCCATTAAGGGCCTAGACTTAAGGAGACATGTTGAGAGGAAAGATGACCTTCATCACATGATGGCAGACCAGAAACTAGGCAGGATGGTATCCCTTTAGGAGACCACAGACTGAAAAGGAGTAAACTTTACCTTGCAAATCAGACGACTAACTTTAAAGTTACTCTCCGGTTTCATTGCCTTTTTGTTTTCAGCCTTTAGAAAAGTTTCACTTCAATGTTGCAGCTGTGCCTCACCAAATGAAGGGATAAATGATTTGGTGGCGGGAGTCAGTTGGGCCAGGATGTTAACAAAAAGTGGCACTCCATGAGATCACTGGAGAAATAGAAAAACTGGAGCTTTGAATTCAAGCCAACCTTTCCCATGTGGAAGTTTCTTTTCATTGCCAACCTTGGAGACCTGGGGTTTCATTTTATCAAGAGAACTAGGAAGTTTCTGTACAGGTACCTAGAACCAAATTCACTGTGAAAAAGTCTGAAGATATAGGTACTATGGTCAAGAGTCAGCAAGTTTCTGTGATGTTTAAAATGTTTATAACTAGTATGTATTACTATAGTAAGTAAAACAGTTTCGAATAGACAGGTCAGTCAAAGCAACATGCAGATGAATGTGCCGGAACACATGCCAGCAATGTGCAACAGAACCACTGCAGTTATGAGTTAAAATTGGGTAGAAAAATAGATGTGCAGAATTTCTAAATCACATGGACACACAATTCAAGAGCCGTGCAGAAAGGATCAGTCAGAAACCAAGTCTACAAGGAGGTAAAGTCAAGATATGAGTAAAACAAAACACAGTTTGTAGAGAAAGGAGACAAGGAGGGGGTGAGGGGGTGAGAGGGAGAGAGGGAGAGAAGAAGAGAGGGAGAAGGGGGAGTGAGAGAGAGAGACAGACCCCAGACTATTAGTCTAAAATGAAAGGCAATTAACCTGCTTCCTATGAAAGCACTTTTCCCAAGGTGTTGCCCCATCTGTGCTTGTAGTTATAAAAGCACAAAAAGGCTTTTTAAATCTTTAGTGGTAATACCTTCAATTCCAAGACCAAAAAAGATATTTTATTCTCTGTTGGGGCATCTTGTGGGGTAGGATGCCCACCTCCCTGTGATTTCATACTTACACAATTTAAGACTAAAATATTTTAAGTTATTTGTTGGGTGTACTGAACATTGTTTTAATTTCCATGTTCTTCATTTCTAAGGCAAAATATATACCTTACAAAACTAAAAATTACTTCTTACTTACGTGACTTTTCATTAACTTTTATTCTATGGTTTAATGGTCTTTCATTAAAAAAAAAAAAAGGCTTCCAATCTTCCTCAGTTCCAAGGCTGCAATACAACCTCAAAACAAAACAAAAAAAATCAATACTAGAAAGGTTAAAACAAAAATTACTTCTTGGGGTAATACTTTAACAATTCACTGTTTCAAAACAATATTTTAACACAAAATAAAATTCTATAGGCTCTATCCATTTTTAATTACATGTACCAGTGAAGGTCCACAAAGTAACTTCTTAAGTCAACATTTAAGAGTGTGAAAAACAATGTGATGTCTCATTGCTGTCTCTGAATTTACATGGTATTCATAATAGTACAGATTGATTACCACATACTTTAGGTTTCAAAACTTGAAAATTCTATTCAACTTGAAAATTCTCTCAAGTTTTGATCATAGTCAAAATCAAAGCATTAAATTCAAGAAGCTTGAAAAGAAGCACTTTTTTCTGAGATTATAACCAATGATCTTCTAACAGTGGTCAATTTGTATACTCTTTTACCATCTACCAAAGGACCTTGCTGATAAGGGGAAAAAATGTTTTTTACCATAATTAGGAGTCTGAACTTACTGTTAAACCAAAAAACAGCATCGATGCTTTGCAACAGAAAAATATTTTCAAAAGCATTTTCAAAAGTAGGTTCATGTTCCTGACTACCAAAGGTCTATAAAAACACTTTTGAAGCTTCATCCTGTGTAACAGGTTTTGTTTTATTTGTATTGATTTTTTTCATGGCTAGCTACCAAAATATCAAGAATTTCAAATGCAGACAGGAAGTGCAGAAGGACAACAAAAACACAATGAAGAGTGACTGGCCTATGAAAATAGTTGAAAAAAATCTGTTTTAGCTATAGGTTTAGCATCCCTTATCTGAAATGCTTGGGACCAGAAGCATTTCACATTTCAGATTTTTTTTAGATTTTGGAATATTTGTATTATACTTACTGATTGAGCATCCTAATCCAAAAACTCTAAATCCAGAATGCTCCAATGAGCACTTCCTTTGAATGTCATGTCATTGCTCAAAAAGTTTCAGATTTCAGAGCATTTTGGACTTCAGATTTACAGATATTCAATCTATATCTCCAAGACTAATGGAATGGCAATTTTAGTTTCCAAAGTGCACACTCTTTAGAGGGGAGGAATCAGGGCTGGACTGATGTATTTGCACTTTGAATACATGTGCCTGAGACCCCTAAGTCCTAAAAAACTTTATTCCTATATCTATTCCCACCCACTTCAGCATCAATTGCTCTCATCCCATTAATTTCCATTATTCTGCCTTCATTTATGCTCATATCTACTCTATACAATTTTTAAAACTCTCCATAGACCTTACTATTTCTGCAAGTTCAACAAACATGTCTTATTGAGCTCTAATAAGCCAGACAACTTTGGTATAGAAAACATAGTCTTTTTACCCTGAAGAAAAAGTTTTCAAAATTTTCTAATCAGATATTCCTACCTCTCAAAATCAGATTACTCAAACAAATGGTCTTAATCTGCTGCCTCCACTTCTTATCTTTTATTCTGCTAAAGTTCTGCAATTTGGTTCACAACACAACATTCCAGCTGAAACAATTCAAGGTAAAGCTATCCTTGACAGCAATTCTCAAAAGACAGCATGATATACTAGAGCACAGGTGTGAGAAAACATCTAGGCCATGGTTTGCCACTCAATAACTGTGTAATTATTCACAAGTAACAACTGGGGATTGGGGGTTGGGGGGTTCATGGTTCCTCCTTATCCATAAATTGAATAGAAATAGATGACCTGTACAGTTAACTTTCAACTCTAACATTTTATGAAATGCAAAGCTCTTCATTAACTCCTCATCTCACTGATCTCTATCTGCCACACCTGACAGATATATTCCCTCACTTTCTATGACTCTCAATTCTGATCTCTTCTCTGTGTTATCTGGATTTAGATTAGCTACATGAAACAAAAACTCAGATTTCCAGCAGTTTAAACATACAGGATTATAGTCTCTCATGTTAAAAATAAATAAATTCAGAGGGCAGCTATCCATGTCCACTGTGACAATCCCACTGTAAGTCATTAGGGACTCAGGTTCTTTCTAGATTTTTGCTGATATCCCTAGGGTTTGGGCCCTTATCTACTTGGTCCAAGATGGCTGCTGGAGCACCAGCCTTTATATTAATATTAGAATGCCAGTCTCAGGAAAAAGAAAAGCTAGGAAGGCATACCCTCATCCTTTAAGAATACTTTTGGAATACTGTACTCATCATTTCCACTTTCATCCAAATGGCTAGAACTCATTCATATAGTTATATCTATTAGAAACCTGAAAACAGTCTCTCTTCTGCATGTCGACATAACTAGCCAAAATCAGGGCTTCCATCACCATCAAGGAAAAAAATGGCTATTGGGGAGAAAACAGTGTCTCATGCAAACTCTCTGAACCCTTCTTCTGTGGTTGCTTTTCTTTTCCATCCTCTTAGCAATGGTGTTTCCCAAAGCATGGTCCTTGGTCCTCTTTTCAGTCTCTATGCTGACTTCCGAAAGGCACATACACAATGTCATAACTCTATCTACTCTAATGACTCTTAAGTCTTTGTACTGCCTCCCTACCTATCCCATGTTTCAAAGTCTCCACTTGGATGGCTATAAAATAAACCCCATTCTCTTCCAAATCCACGAAGACAAATAAGTAATTTTAAAAGAAAATTATTTTCAATCTTCCTATTTAAGTCACAGCATCACAAGTACCCCAAACCTTCAGGCTTGCAATTTTGAAGTTGTCTCTGACTCCACTTTCCATTTCCCAAAAGCTACGAATTACAGGTCACATTGAGCTTCTAAAAAGAAATGAAATAAACTGGACTATATGAGGTTTATACAGCATATGACTTGGGATATAGTTTCATCAAACAGACTTTGGCCCCCCACAACTCTACTATAATGTTCTAAAGTCATTATCCTAATTATCAAATCCACGAATCTATTTTTAGCCCTTATTATACATGACATCTTCAGAGCATCTGTCATTTATTCATCATTTTTTCCTCCTCCTCAAAATTCTCTACACCCAGGGTTTCCTTGATACCATACCATACTATCCTGGTTCTCCTTGCAAGACCTCTGACTACTCCTATTCCGTATCCTTGCTGCTGCTGCTGCTGCTGCTGCTGTTGCTACTTTATCTACCTTTTGAATATTGATTTTTTTTCTCTGAGTACAATTCTGAGGCCACTCTTCTTTTCTCTCTATACCCATTTCCTGAGCAATCTCATTCTTTTCATCACATTTGACAATCAGCTGGCTATTAATGATAACTGCCAAGTTAAATCTCTAATTTTCACTTCTCTCCTTATCTTCTGACCCATAGATCTAAAACACCTAAATGGCATCTCTACGTTGATTATTGTCACCTTTAATTTAACATGTCGAAAACTACACTTAGCATTTTCCTTCTCTCATCAAAATTCATTCCTTCTCCTGAATTTCCTATTTGCATTCTTAGTATCATCATCACTCACCCCATTACCCAGTCTACTCTTTCTACTTTGCCTCTCACATTCATTCATTACTAAATTTTACTAATTTGAGCTTTCAAATTTCTCTAGGATTCATACTTTCCATTTCCACAGTAAAAGCTCTTGAGTTTTCTTATATTAGTCTTTCTCCGTCCAGTTCACTGCCATTTAAGTCACATTTCTATGTTGTTTGCTGCTTTTCAAGAACCATCATTTTTCAACAGACCCATTATCTCAGAGTCAAGGCTAAATTCTATAGCCTGATATACGGAGCTTTTCACAATCTGACCCCAACCCACTCCAGCACCAAAGCCTACCTCAATTCACATTTACACTTCTCTCCATTCCTGTAACAAGACATTCACATTCACTCACACACACACACTTTTCTCTCTGCCTGTAATCTCCTCTATCCTATAGGATGCATGCATCCCATACAACTTGGTTCAAACATCACCTCTCATAAGAAGCCTTCTCTTTCCCTCAATAAAGTGGGTCCACCCTCTTCACTTATCATTACTTATTTCAAGATTCTCTCCATTAATGACTAAGCTAGGGACAGAGTTTTACTCTTTACTCAATTATTCTAGCCCAGCACTTAACCACAATGCCTGGAAGGCAATAAATATTTCTCAAATCAATGAATCCCAAATGGTTCTTGACAGTTGGCAACAAACAGCAACTGGGAAATTCCAACTACTTCAATATATAATGTGAGTGGGAGAGAAAACTCAGGCTATTAATTAAAATAGTTTAATAATAATCAATTATCAATGTTTTAAATGTCTCCAAATGTGATTATTTCAGGTATTATACATATTTACATTTTAGCTTACCTCACTTATACCACTTAAATAAAACAGATTAGATAACTAAGAAACATTTTGACGCTTTCCCTAATATACTTACACAGATTAATATGAAAAAATACAAGAACTTCAAATGATTATCATACTTGATTCCAGATTAACTGTCATCAAGATAAAATGGATTAATTCTAAATGTATTAATGGACAGAAGTAAACAAAAGGAAAAAAATAAAAGCACAGAAGGAAATTAACACAGGTGGTCATTACCAATTTTTCTTGGACAAATCTCAGTAAAAAAAGTAAAAACGAGAAAAATATAGTTGGCTAAATAATTTCATCTGTCAGAAACTAATGAAATTTCCTAACTATTCTACCATAGTACATAGGCAAAGTCAGGAAAATAAAGTCTTAATTTCAAATTATCAAAATCAAACTGTCATAAAAATCAGTGATTTTCAATCTATGTTCTCCTTAGCATGAAAGCAGCATTATGAGAACACAAAACTGGAACTAAGCCAAATGTCCAATAATAAAGTGAATGATGAAGTTAATATACCCACAAGATGTAATAATTCAGCCACTGAAGATTGTTTTTCTGAAATTTTACAGAATAAGCTTTCCCCATACCATTAATGTTTTTTAATACTAAGGGTATCTTCTATCTTCCTTACAGCTTTTTTTAAGTTAAACTTTTTATTTTGAGATAGTTGTAGACTTATACACAGCTGTAAGAATTAATGGAGAAACCATATACCCTTTGTCCAGTTTCCCCCAATGGTGACATCTTGCAAAATTATATTATAATATTACCACCAGGATATTATACAATCTACCAATCTTACTTAGATTTCCCCAGTTTTACTTGTACTTCCTTGTGGTTGTGTGTCTATTTAGTTCTATGCAACTTTATCACATATGTAGATTCATATATGTACCACCCAGTCAAAATATGAAACAGTTCTATCACCACAAAAATCCCCCATTACCCTTTCATAACCACATCCACCTTCAGCCCTCCTTCTTGCTTTTCCCCCCACATTTTAAACAACTGTGTGTTCATTCACTATATCTTTATTAAACACCCACTATGTGCCAGGCACCCTTCTTTCTATACTATTCAAACAACATGTATTAATTCTTTTTTCGAGTTTGTAAATACAAGTTTTCAAAAGACAAAGCCTTTTCTTCTTTTAATCCAATTTTAAAATAGAAATATTTAAAGGCTGAAAGTACTGTTAATTGCAAAGACGCTTTTGGAACAAAAATAAAGAGTGTATTGGTTGAATAATTCCAGAACACTCTGGTATTACACAGACATTTCAGTATCCTTTTATCATAATGTTGAGTAGCTTTTACAGAGATTTAGGTAATAAAACCATATTAACTCCTGAAAAAAAGCTATATAATATGTAATAAAGGTTTGCAGAATCAATTAGATTTATTCTTCAATTGTAATTTAACAAGCACATAGATTTCGTAAATTTTTTTCCAATAAGTTTTTATAGAGGGTTTTACATAAAAAGGACTACTGAAATGATACAAATCAAGATATGAGCATACAGACAACTAAGAGAACAAATGTCTAAAAAGTGGTCCAAATTAAAATATCTGCTCTTCAAAAGACAGTGTTAAGAAAATGAAAAGACATGCTACAGACTGGAAGAAAATACTTGCACAACACCTGATAAAGACTTGTATGTAGAATTACAAAAAAACAACTCAATCATAAGTCAAACAACTCAATTTTAGAAAGACAAAAATTTGATTACTTTACCAAAAATATACAAATGGTAATATGCCCATGAAAAGGAGTTTAACATCATTAGTCACCAGGAAAATGCAAATTGAAACCACAATGAGATATCACTACCTATCCTCTGGAATAGCTTAATTTTTAAATATTGTATTGTATACTTGAAATCTCCTAAGAAAGATCTAAAATGTCCTCACCACACACACACACACACACACACACACACACACACACACAAAGTAACTATGTTAAGTGATATATATGTTAATTAGCTTGATTGTGATAATTATTCCACAATGTACACATATATCAAATCATGCTGTACACCATAAATATATACAATTTTTATTTGTCAATTATACTTCAATAAAGCTGAGGGGAACGAGATTTCTAAAAATAAGTAAAAGATTAACTGAAACTGTCATACATGGCTGCAGAGAACATAAAATGGCACAGCCAATTTGGAAACAGTTTGGCAGTTTCATATAAACAGACACTTATCATGACCCAGCAATTCTTCTCCTAAGTACTTACCCAAGAGAAATGAAAACATACGAACATAAGAACATTCAAAGATCTGTACGCAACTGTTCAGAACAACATTGTTCATAAAAGCCAAAAATTGGAAACTCAAATGTCCACCAACTTGTGAATGGATAAACAAATTGTATTATACTCAGCAATAAAAAGGAACAACTGCCAATAAATAAAACATGGATAAATCTCAACTGCATGATTCTATGTGAAAAAAGACAGACATTAAAAACTGTACAATTCTATTTATATGACATTCTAGAAAAGACAAAAACAGACTGAAAACAGATCAGTGATTGCCAGAGGCTTGAGAGGGAACTGACTGCAATGCAAAGGGGCATGAGAGAACTTTTTGGAGAAAACATTTTATTTATATATACATATATATATATTTAAAAAAAAAGTTTGAGGCTTAAGGATTGCTTGAGCCTCAAACTCCTGGGCTCAAGCAATCCTCCTGCCTCAGCCTCCTGAGAAGCTGGAACAACAGACGCACACCACCACGCCCAGTTAATTTTTCTATTTTTTGTAGAGATGGGATCTTACTTAAGCTGGTCACAAACTCCTGACCTCAAGCAATCCTCTCACCTTCACCTCCCAGAGTGCTAGGACTACAGGTGTTAGCCACTGCACCTGGTCTTATCTGTACCTTGATTGCCATAGTGGCTATCCTAATACATATATTTGTCAAAAGTCATTGAAATGTTCACTTAAAAGAGTAAATTTTACAGTGTGTAAATTATACTTCAATAAACATGACTAAACAAAAATTATCCCAAGTTAAAAAAAATGATGTATTTCACTATTGACATTCTACAATTTATACAAGCTTTTGGATTTTGTTACTTAAAAAAAAATAATCTTCCCTTTACTTGCTGTTGGAAGGGCAGTTGTCACAGTAGCCCTGGAGTGGAGGTGAGGCTTGTGGAAGCCCTAGTGAGCTAAGAAGGGAATCCATGTGGTAGGGAAATGGCCAAATGTGTTGAGTCAGAGCCTGAGAGTCAAGGCAGGAGGCACAAACTGGCAGAGGGTACTGGCGTGGAGAGTGAGGAGGATGTCTTCCAATGGAAGCAGCCCACTGTGTGATATCAGAGCCTGAGTGTGGTGAGAAATGTGTCTGGGGAGATCAGTATGGGGAGTCAGAGCAAGTTGGGGAGAGTTTCACTGTACTGAGGCATCCTGGTATGGACTCTTAGATCCTGACAGGGATAGAGGCATGGGAGAGATGGAATGAAGAAACTAAGCCCCAGCAGGGAGAGAGTGAGTGGTGGTGAAGATGGGAGACTGAACAAATAAGTAAATACATTAAGGATAATGGAAACCAGATTTCTCGCTGTCAGAGAACACAACAATATGGAAAAGGAGAAAATGAGAATGGACCCTGGATTATTTGACTTAAATAGGGGGTTATCAGTGTGTGAATTCATAGTTTTCAATACACATAGATAATAAAATAAATATAGACGTCAATGTGTATGTATATACATATGTATATTCCCCAGCTCCAACCATTAAGAGGGCCTGGGAGTAGTAACAACCCACCAGCAAGAAATACATTAGCATTGAGATCTTAGCTTCTAAATGTCATTCCCCACTAAAAGGAACCAGGGATCCCTAGAGAAAGGTCTGATTCCAGAGCCAATGCAGGGAAAGTACAAGACAAGCCGGGAACACCTTCTTGTGCTTCTCATGCCTGTTGTGCCAAAAAGTAAAAAGACTTTCTCAAAGAATAATGGGGAAATGTTGTAAGAGAACAGAAGCCAGCTTGAACAGCTCTCATTAGCCAAAGGAAGAACAATGTGAATATCAAAATAAATAGTGCTATGGTCTGAATGTTTTGTGTCCTCTCTCAAAATTCATCATTAAAATCCTAACGACCAAGGTAATGATATTAGGAGGTGGGGCCTTTGAGGTGATTAGGTCATGGGGATGGAACCCTCATTAATGGGATTAATTCCCTTATTAAAGAGACCCAAGAGAGCTCATTTGCCCCTCAGGCATGTGAGGTTAAAGTGAGAACATGGTTGTGAGAAAGCAGGCCCTCACTAGACACCCAATCTGTCCCAGCCTCAATCTCCGACTTCCAGCCTCTAAAACTGTGAGAAATAAATTTCTATTGTTTATAAGCCACCCAGTTTGAGGTACTTTTGTTACAGCAGCTGGAACAGATTTGAGACAAATAGTAACAATATAATCCACTAAAAAAACAGAAAACCATGAATCTATGTAGATGTCAATGAATAAATGACTACATTAACAGTTTGGTGAGGAACAAGATGTTCACATAGTTTCAAAGTACTCCTCACAAAAACAATTAAGTATTAACTTTATAGTAGAGAAGCCTGGCAGACATGGCTTATATCAAGTAATCAAAGTGAAAATTACCAGTAATGGGACAAAGTAAACTTGTACACTACCTGACAGGAAGCAATGATCATCAGTTCTGTGATATTCCCTGCCCAAGTACATAACCTGTATGTATCTAATCATGAGAGAACAGACAAATCCCAAATTAAGGGCCATTCTGCAAAATAAATGACCTGTAATTATCAAAAGTGTCAAGGTCATGAAAGAAGATGAAGGAACTATTTATTCCAAACTGAAGGAGACTAAACAGACATAACAAATGAATGCAACACATACTTCCGAACTGGATCCTTTTGCCAGTAAAGAGATAAATAGCATAATCAACAAAACTTGAACCAGTCTGAGAACTAAATGGAGTACTGTATCAGTGTTAATTTCCTATTTTGATGATTGTACTCTGAATATGTAGAGGAATATTCTTATTTGTAAAAAAATGCACACTAAAGCATTCTGGGGTGATAGGGCATCAAGTCAGCAGCTTCCTCTGAAACTGTTGTTGGGGGGGAATTCTTTGTACCATACTTGCAACTTTTCTGCAAGTTTGTTACTATTTCAAAATTGTTTAGAAGTATGGGAAGAGGGACAATGTCCTTAAAAACTAAACAAGGGGCAGGGCCCAGCAGCTCATGTCTGTAATCCTAGCACTTCAGGAGCTGAGGTGGGAGGACTGCTTAAGGTCAGGAGTTTGAAACCAGCCTGAGCAAGAGCAAGAGCAAGATCCTGTCTCTACCAAAAAAAAGAAAGAAAGAAAAAGAAAAATTAGGTGGTGTACACCTATAGTCCCAGCTACTCTGGAGGCTAACACAGGAGAATCACTTGAGCCCAGGAGTTTGAGGTTGCAATGAGCTATGATGATGCCACTACACCCTAGCCTAGGTGACAAAAAGAGACCCTGTCTCAAAAAAACAAAAACTAAACAAGGTTAAAAAAAAGCTGTGATTCACCACACTTAATCTTGGTAGGAAAGGGACATCAGACTATGCAAAATTACTAGGAAATAATACAAAGTCCTGCTGCCAGAAGATACTTTAAATAAAGCTCCACCCCTTCTCTTAACAACTGACCTCAATCAGGTTATGAGTGGTGAGCAATAAAAGAATATGAAAGGTCACCACTAAAGGAGAGAAAGTTCTTAAGAGAGGAATAATGAAAGTCAGTGGACCAAGAGTGGGTAGAACAATGGTATTCTGATGCTACCAATGGCTATTACCACCAGCGAAACACAATCTCAGCATCTTCTCTGAAAAATGAAGGGGGTTGTGGAGCTGATATCTAAAATTCCTTGCAAATGTGAGACTACAATTACCCTGAAATAGAAGTGCTTCCTCTTGTTCTCTGAGAATTCTTATTGCTAAATTTTAAAAAAAGTGCTTCCCCCAATCAATTTGCTACATTATGTTTAGCTATATAGTATACAGAAGAATACAAACACAAAAATAAACGTGTCTAAACCCAGAATTCTTAAGTTATGGAAGTCCATCAATCAGACTGTAAAATGCAATCCGTTGCCAAACCGTTCCTCACAGAGAAAATTTTGTAACGAATGAAAAAAACAATTAAAACACACATTAAAGTGAAACAAGATCATCTTCAGCGGTCAGCTGGCTGTCCTTACTTAAAAGACATTCATGTCTTTCTGAAATGCCTGTCACATTTGTCCTGAAAGACCAGGGAGCATTTCCTAGAAATGTTTAAAAGTGCAAAGAATCCTTTCCCCTTCCCCGGTACCACGCATTCATTGGGGCGGTCACTAGGCCCCCAACAGCGTGAGGGTGAGGTAGCACTGGACTCTCAGCACTTCCTTTCGGAGAGGACAGCCCCCTGCGTCACTCGTTACTCACTCAGGATGCAGGGCAGAAGTTTATCCCCGAGGAACTTAGCACAGTTGGCTCCCGCCCTCCCAGCCCTGCGGTCCTGGGCCCAAACGCAGGGCACTGCCCCTGGTACCCGGCCGTCTCCAGAGACAGGGTCGCGGAAGCCAGACTCGCCCTCGGCTGGCCCGGCTGGCCCGCCCAGGGCCTGGGCAGACGCGGCTGTTTCCCTCTCCCTCCCGCCGTACTGGTCCCTCACGCCCACCACGAGGCTCAGCCCCGCCAAGAAGGCCGGACGCCGACCGCCGGCTCCTCTGGGGCCCGGCCCGGCCCTCCCCGCCTCCCGGCCCCGACGCCCGGCCCCGCTGAGCCCACTGGACAGTGGCCGGGGGGCGGGGGCGGGGAGCCGGGGGCGGCGCCCGCCCCACACCCTTACCTGGCTTCTCGTGGTCGTAGCCTACCACAATGAAGTAGTCGGCCAGCCGGGCCATGGCCGCCACCGCCGCGCCCGGGAAGCGGGTCCCCGTCGCCGCCCTCGCCGCCGCCGCCCACCCGGCCCGGGAGGGCTCAGCATTTTCCCTGCAGCAGCAGTAGCGGCAGCGGCGGCACTTCAGCCATGTTTGACAACCGAGGCGCGCTCTGCGCCTGCGCGGCGTCTTGAGCCCGCTCCTCCCCGCCCCCACCCGCGCTGGCTCCGTGGCCCTGAGCCGGGGCGGCAAGCCCACCCCCACCCTGGGCGTGAGGCTGGGACTTGCCGGGCTTGTGAAGTGAGCGGCCGGTCGTGTTCCCGCCACGCGCCACCACCGCAGCCGCTGGAGGTGGTTCACTGTGAGGCCTGGCTGCCCCTTTACGGCCTCCCTCTGCCTATTTTTCCTAAAGCAGGGGTCCTTCCTTCCGCGTTCACTATTCTTTCCTTCTGGATTTAAGAGAATGGACAAGGAGAGCTGAGGGGTCACTTAGAAAGTTTGCTGTTTCGCCTGCTGACCACCACCACCAAAGATGAGATTCTCCCGCCCTCGGCTGGAACCAAGGAATTTGCACCGCCAGGGCTTTTGCTGCACGTTTCCTGTTTATGTTGTGCAGATGGGAATTTTAGAAACATGCCACCAAGCAGGCGGGGGAGAGAGAGGCTTTTGCGCAATTCTCAAAGGCGCCTTGAGTTTCAGTGCTGGGTGGGCCGGGGGCGGTCGGCCTGGGCTTCCCCCGGAGCCCGGGGGAGCCAGATTCCCCCGAGGAACGCGGCATCCCCGGGATCCTCCTGAACTGGGCTGGTCTCTCCCTGGGGAGCCCCGCCCGCCTCGCCTTGCTTCCCTTGCAGCGGTCCCAGCGCTTCTGCAGCCAGAGCAGGTGATAACTTCCAACTTGATGCTCAAACACGAATAAAATGAATTAGTGGATCTTATCATCCAGTCTCAGGATTATCTAAATCGCTTGCTTTTTTGTTGAACCTCCTGTTTATCGTTTAGAATTTGGCTGGTGCGACATTCAGATGAGCTTATTGTGTCATTCGTTAATAAAAATGAAGTTTTAATAGTAGAATATGCACACGTGGTAAAGCAGAGACTTGGAAATCTCCGTGGTTTGGAAGTTATCTTCCTGGTTGCTTATCACTGCTCACCATTAACTGAGGGTTTGATCCTTCACATTATGAGAGCTCTTAGCAAAGTGTCTAGAATGTAGTAGGTGCTTAACCAATGTTTTTAATGAGTAAGTGAGCGATTTCCCCCCAACTACCAGCAAGAATCTGCAATGGCTCCAACTCTGAACTGAGTCCAAAGATTTGCCGTCTCAGCTCCTGAAGATTTACTATACTGTAATTGACTATTTCCCCTTTCTGTACCACACTCTTCATCTACAGATTGAAAGGGTTGGGCTGCACTGGAGGAAATCAAACTGAAGGAATACTTTAACTTTAGGACCTCTGTAAATCGATGATGGTCAAACTGAAACAGCTTAAAAATTGCAGGGGTGGAGGGAAGATAGATTGATCTCTAAAATAATTAAACCAAAAAAAAAAAAAAAAAACCTCAACCATACCCCATGTAGAAATCTCTCTGTAACTTCCCTGAGAATTCATCATCCAACTTGATCACTTTCAGTAAAGAGTAATCTTACTTCCTTGGGAGGCTGGATTAAACAGCCCCATTGTTAGAAAGTTCTTCCTTATTATGTCAGAGTTGTCCTACTGTAAATTCCCCTGATTCTGCTCTCTGGAACTATCCAGAAAATATAAAATCTACTTTTGTATGACACAGCCCTTTGGATTTTGAAGGCAGCTATCATATTCCTTCCTGATTTTACTTTTTTAAAAAAAATTGGGGTAGAATTTACATATCATAAAATTAACCATTTTAGAATGTATTTAAAATGGTATTAAGTACATTCACAATGTTACACAACTACCACGTATATCTAGTTACAAAACATTTTCATCACCCAAAAAGAACCAAACAACCGTTAAGCAGTCATTCCCATTCCTGCCTTCCCCAGGCCCTGGCAACCATCAATTTGCTTTCTGTCCCTATGGATTTGCCTACTATGGATATTTCAGAAAAATGAAATCATACAATATGACTTTTTGTGTCTGGGTTTTTTCACTTAGTATATTGTTTTCAACTTTCACACATATTGTAGCCTCAGTACAATTTGTAGCATCAGGTTGAAGTATCAGTACTTCATTGTTTTTTATGGCTGAATAATATTCCATTGTATGTGTATACCATATTTTGTTTAGCTATTGATGGACATTTGGATTGTTTCTACCTTTTGGCATTGTGAATGGTGCTGCTATGGACATACATGTACAAGTATTTGTTTGAGTACCAGTTTTTAATTCTTTGGGGTATATTCCTAGGAGTAGAGTAAGTGGATCATATGATAATTCTATGTTTAACTTTTTGAGGAGCCACCGAACTGTTTTCTGTGGGGGCTGTGTGATTTTACATTCTTGCAGTGTGCAAGAGTTCTGATTTCTCTACATCTTGGTCAACACTTGTTTTCCTGTTGTTTTTGCTTAATAAAACAAATAGATACTTTAGTGATATTTCATTGTAGTCCTAATTTGTATTTCCCTAATAACTAATGATGTTGAGCATCTTTTCATGTGTTTATTGGCCACTTCTAAATCTTCTTTGGAGAAATGTCTATTCAAGTCCTTTGCCCATTTTTATTTTTTATTTTTACTTATTTTTTATTTCAGGATATTATAGGGGTACAACATTTTGGTTACAGGTAATGACTTTGCCTCTCCCAAGCCAGGGCTAGACGCATGGCCTTCCCCCATACAGTGTGCACCGCATCCATTAGTTGTGAGTTTACCCACCCCCACTCTGCCACCTGACCAACACTCAATGAATATTACTACCATGTGAGCACCTTAGTGTTGATCAGTTAGTACCAATTTAATGGCAAGTACATGTGGTGCTTATTTTTCCATTCTTGCGATACCTCACTTCGAAGGATGGGCTCAAGCTCTATCCAGGACAATATAAGAGGTGCTAGATCACCATTGTTTTTTTGTTCTTTGCCCATTTTTGAATTATTTGTCTTTTTGTTGGTGAGTTGTAAGAGTTCTTTATTCCAGATCCTAGTCCTTATCAGATCTGTGATTTGCAGATATTTTCTCACTCTATAGGTTGTCTTTTCATTTTCTTGATAATGGCCTTGGCCTCACAAAAGTTTTGATGACGTCTAATTTTTTAGTTTGTTTCCTATGCTTTTAATGTCACATCTAAGAATCCATTGCCAAATTCAAGGTCATGAAGATTTACTCATGTTTTCTTCTAATAGTTGCATAGTTTTAGCTCTTCTATTAATATTTAGGCCTTTGATCCATTTTGAGTTAATTTTGTAGTGGTAGAGGTCCCATTTTATGATACTTTTTACATTTTTTTTTTTTTTGAGACAGAGTCTCGCTCTGTTGCCTGGGCTAGAGTGAGTGCCGTGGCGTCAGCCTAGCTCACAGCAACCTCAAACTCCTGGGCTTAAGCAATCCTACTGCCTCAGCCTCCCGAGAAGCTGGGACTACAGGCATGTACCACCATGCCCAGCTAATTTTTTCTATATATATTTTAGTTGGCCAGATAATTTCTTTGTATTTTTAGTAGAGATGGGGGTCTCACTCTTGCTCAGGCTGGTCTCGAACTCCTGACCTCGAGCGATCCACCCGCCTTGGCCTCCCAGAGTGCTAGGATTACAGGCGTGAGCCATCGCGCCCGGCCTATACTTTTTAAATGTGTTGATTTTTATTTCACTTGCAAGTGTTGGTTTAAATTATTTTAACTTTTTTTAAAATCAAAGTTTAGTTGTTTTTAAGCCTAGAATCAAATACTTTCTGCTTTTAGGCATATTCCATCTGTTAAGGTCATAAGTAGACTGCCGGTTCATTTGCAAATGGGCATATTGTCATATAATGATTTTGACATACCCCAGGTATATGTAGAAAGGCACTGCATGTTTGTATATATACAAGAACATATTTTGCATACACTGAAGCTGTGCTTTGCTTCTCAGCCAACAGCTGCCAGCCTGCTGAAATTGATAAGCCCTGATGAGGCAGCCTGATTATTGAAGTTGGCTGAAGGCCAGACCATCTCCTAAGATAACTACCTTCACCTTTCACCAAAGGGAGAGGGAGTAAAGCACGGCCAGATTTGTTTTTCTGAAGCCTGGCAGGAGCAGGAAGAGAGGAAGGGTATGTAACATAGTAATGATGTGTACCTAGGCACCTAGCAGATGCCTGTCTTTTTTGCTTTAGAAGACAAAATGGAGCTGATTACAAGTGAGCAAGGCTTATCAGCGGTTGCCCCTAGTGGGCTATTGTGGGGTAAGTGGTTGATGTGTACAGTCATTTCAAGTGCTTGCTGTGGTTAGCCACTATAGTTCAAGGAGGCAGTATGAGAGTTAGACTTGACCAAACATCCACAGGCAGGGCAAGGGCCTCTTCACATTGTCTCTACCAACCCATAACAAAGGAGACAAAGCAGCTGTGGTGGAAAATTCCCTGATTCATTGCTACATCATCAACCACTCAGTTGCCTAAGCAAGGAACTTAATGATTGTTATCCTTGACAGCTGCCTCTTAGCCCTGCATTCATCATTCAGTCCTATTGTTCCTATTTCTCAAATATGTCCACTTCTCTCACCCTCACTGCCACCCCATTAGTCTGAGCCATAATCACCTCCTACTTTGATTATTGCAATACATTCCTAACTGGTCTCCCAGCTACATCGGTAGTTCTAGGCTTTCTATATAGGTAAAACTTAAGGAGAGTAAGCAAGCTATTGAACCTGTCTTAAAATCAAATTTGTATAGCAAACACACTATTTCTACCTTGAGTGTGTATTTGGGGTATAGGGAAGCGGCTTCAGAGATGGCTGGTGGAAAGTGTCCTGCTTTCACCTGTGTGATGAAATCTTATGGTTGAATCTTGACACTCACTTGAAGTATCTCTGACATTAGCAGCTACAGTATAAATAGGTACTGTGAGAGTTTGTAAGGCTGTTTTTACTTAGATTGCATGTTTGGTGAGCAGGACTGGCTACATAATTTATGGAGCCCAGTGCAAAATGAAAATATAGTACCTCCTGTTCAAAAATTATTAAGAATTTCAAGGCAGCTTCAGCAGATCATCAAACCAGTAGACCCTTCTGAGTGCAGGCCCTTTGAACTGACTCAGGTTCACGGGTATATCTGCAATTTAGGGTGAAGGGATTGTGTGTATGTGTGTGGTGGGGGGGTAGGTGTAAGAGATTATGGGAGGACTAGAACCTCTCCAGTCTCTCCAGGTTTCCACCACTGCACTGCTTCCCTTCTTACTCCTCTCTCATCCATACACCACATGTAATAGCCCAAATGATCCTTTAAATAAATGTATAAATATATCAAATCATATCTTTCTTGTCTTCAAACCAATAGCTTCCCATGTCACCAGGAATAAAGTGCATAATCTTCAACATGTCTCAAAGTGTGTATTTATTCTGACCTTGATGACCTCTTTAATCTCATTTCATGCCACTCTTCTCCCTCACTCAATATATTCCAACCAAACTGGCCTCTTTTCATTTTCTCTAATGTGTCAAGTTCTTCCGCATCTCTAAGGCTTTGCACCCGTTGTCTCCTCCATTTGGAACATTAGATTCCCCCTAGTCTAGCTTTTCCTTCACAACACTTACCACAATTTATAATCATTTATTTAGTCCCATGAAGATTTGTTTACATCTGGCTACCCTACTAGGCTGTAAGCTTGCTGAGGGCAAGAATGATGATTGCACTGATGATCATTGTATGTTTAGAACTTAGTGCTGGGGACATAATATATGATCAGTAAATAGTTGTTGAAGGAATGAATAAACTTTCAAATCATGCAATCCCATATATAAGAATTGCTTCAGGCCGGGCGCGGTGGCTCACGCCTGTAATCCTAGCTCTGGGAGGCCGAGGCGGGTGGATCGCTCGAGGTCAGGAGTTCGAGACCAGCCTGAGCAAGAGTGAGACCCCGTCTCTACTAAAAAAAAAAAAAATAGAAAGAAATTATCTGGCCAACTAAAAATATATATACAAAAAAAAATTAGCCGGGCATGGTGGCTCATGCCTGTAGTCCCAGCTACTTGGGAGGCTGAGGCAGTAGGATTGCTTAAGCCCAGGAGTCTGAGGTTGCTGTGAGCTAGGCTGATGCCACGGCACTCACTCTAGCCCGGGCAACAAAGTGAGACTCTGTCTCAAAAAAAAAAAAAAAAAAAAAAAAGAATTGCTTCATTTCAGTGGTTCTTCTAATCAAATAGTACAGAATCCCCACCTAGAGGCAGGTAGCATGATGGTTGCTCTCATTAACACCATTCTCTTTGGCTAGGGATGACCCCAAAAGGTCTAATCATCACTTTTATCACCCATTCATTAATGTCACGCATTGTGCCATCAGTAGTAAATTTCTCTTGAAGTCATTTCATCCTGTTCTATTATAGCTATTAATATAACCAGTTTCTTTTATGTTTACCACTTTCTCTGTCTTCTCTTTCATTTGTCCTGCAGCAATTTACCTTCTTTAAGCTTCAGGAAGATTTGCCTTCTGGCTTTATCATGTATAAAGACTAACTGTTTCTGTCTGTTTTGTGTAGGAGAACAAAAATGAAGGAGCAAAAGTATTACTTTTCTTTATGCTGACACTCCGGAAAATATTATGCCCTAAACAGAGAGGTTAACTGTCTTTCCTGCCCCTACTACTCCAAACCAGACAGAAATTAAAAACACAGAAACAGTACTTTTTATGCTGTACCAGGGTTTATACCTTGGTGAACCTCCTGAAACTGTATGTCTATTTTCTCCTTTAATTGGTTTATTTATATGTTCATTTTTCTGGAAAGTATCTATATTTTTATTAGCTCCTTAAAGAAGTCAGAGATCCAAAAAAAGTACACTGGGCTTTGTATCCTGTTTTACTTCTCCCCATGAGTGACCTAATCCACAAGGCTGATTGTATCCTTTCTCTAAACCACTTTGTGTTATGACTCCAGGATGCATCTTGAACGTTGTTTTCAAGTGAACTTTGTAAACAAGCCCTCAGCTTAACAGGCATTTTGAACTATATAAATAATAAATGCATTGTAAAATTACCTGTTTGAAAAAAGATGCATCTGAGATAATTATGCAATGCACTTACTACTTGCATTTTAGTTATTCTTATATCATTAATATAATTAATATTCTTTATTATTTCTCATTGCTTTTCTGAAAGACCTGAATGTGGTCACCTTGGCTTTAGGAACTGTGTCCATAGCATTAGCTGAAAAACCAACATCACACATTTTTTTAAAACTCCGAACATTACTAAGAGTAAGGCTTGGATTTAGGGCCTAAAAATCATTCAACTGGAATGTGAAGAAGTTGAGACACTGTTATGCAACAAGCCTGTTGCATATGTGTACTTGTATCTGTATATATGAGAATATATACATTTATTACAATGGGGGTTATGTATAATCTGACTTCTTAAATTCCTGGGTACAAAAAAAGTAGATCTTTATTAACCAAGATTTCTCTTCTTTTTTTCTTTCTCTTTTCTTGCCAGGGAGATTTTAAAAATGTTTCTTCCTTCACTTCCTTCCTTCCTTCCTTGTACTATCCATGTTCAGTGTGAATCTACAATCACTGCAACTTAAATGGATGGAGCGTGTGTTAACAAACCACCAGGATCAGAACTCCCGCTGTGGTGTTTCCTTCTAGATAGGACCACTGAACAGAAAATGCATTCTAGTGATTTTTTTTTTTTTTTGGTTTTTAACAATGATTAAGTAAGCAAACTCGAGATTTCATGAGAAAAAAATAGATGCCTAGATTTGGCAAATTCTTTATCTTTTTTCAACTTAAACTTCACAAAGCGTTGGGGAGCGCTTTGGCCCCTGCTGCTCGCACGGGCGCACGCACACATACACACTTTCCAAGATACGGGTTTTCTAGCAAAATCCTCTGCGCTGCCAATCCAGGCAGGACTTAATTTTAAGAAAGAATTAGCTTGGTTCTAAAGCGATAGACCTCTAAGTGCCAGAGCGACAAAGTGCACCCAGACTGATAAGGCGCCTGCCAAGGCTCTCAGGTGGGATCCTGGCACAGCCGCGACACAGCTCCGCGGCACTGGAGGCTGGCAGAGCCGAGCCACTGAGTCTCCCTCCACTCCTTGGTTTGCTTTCATTGTTGAAGCCGCCTGCAGCTCAAAAAGAAGTTTGAGCCAAGAGCACGCCTCGCGATCCTGTTCCCGAAGCGAGAGCTGTTTCCCCCAAGGAATCCTGGACTTTGCTGAAAGATACAGCGAGGAGGCAACGAGGTACAGCCGCAGAATTCTCCGCAGACTGAACCCCTCAGGACTGGCGGAGACTGGAAGGAACGAGTCCAGACCACGAGATCTTCCCTGGCTGCGTGCCCACGGCCAGCTGTCCTTGACCTCCCCCTCAGCCGAAGGCGCGCGCCGGGGAAATGAAAGTAAAACCTGTCCTGGCGCGGACCCAGTTGGAAGCTGGCGACAAGTAGGTCGCATCCTCAGAGAGACTTACAGACAACCTGTCCTGTACTGGATGGGTTTGAGGAGCTTGACCTGTAGGGATAAAGTGAAACGAAGAGATGGGAAACGCGAGTCAAGCATGAAAAACAATAGGCTAGGGAGGCTTCTAGAAACAGCAGGCGCACAGTAATACCTGCTGTCTGCAGGGCAGACAGACTAGCCACCTGACCCAGTATACTGCAGTGACTGCCCTGCGGCCAGCCGGGCGGCCCGAGCCAGCCCAGTTCGCCACGCTGCACCACTCTGACCCTCAGCGTCCCAAGCCCTTACCAGAGCCAGGGCCAGGAATCTGTCCCCAGCCCTCAGCTGGGACTCAGGTCTGCTCCGGTGACTCGCTCCGGGAAGACTCGTCAGAATAAATAACCTCGGCGCGGCCATTTCTTCCCCAGTGCAATGTCCACGCTTCGGTACTGAGAGGGAATGGGCGGCTGAGCCAGCAGTGTGCGGCCCAGACCGAGCTGTGGGCAAGGTCCGCGCGCCCCAGCGCCCGGCCCTCTTTGCGCTGGATCTCAGAATCATTATGGCAGAGCAGGTAGGAAGCTGAGAGGTCTGCTGGGGGCAGGTTCTAGACGGGGACACTAGAGAAGGAGCGTGACTTTTGCACGTTCACACAGCGAATTGCCAGGGGGTGAAAACTAGAAGCCGGTCTAATCAGTGGTCTCGCACCCGTGGCCTCTCAGTCTAGTCGCTGGGCTTCAGGACATGCGCGTGGAAAAGTAGGCGATAGGACACCAGAAAGCCACTTGCAAGGGTAGGCAGCCCCGCGGCGCTGAGCCTTTCCTCCCCAGTTTGGCCCCCAGAAGAGAAGTAAGAAAGCGAAGTCAAGAAGCAGTGATGGAAGAGCACAAATAGGTGACAAACATGTTTGGAGTGATTCATCGTGAACAGGCGCAAATCCTTGGGCGGGGGCTGGGACTCTCCTCTCCCCCTTCAGGAGATGGTGACCCCAGCCTAGAAGAATCCATGCCGCGCCCCAATCTGCTGTGCCTGCTTGTCTGGCCGAGTCAGGACTCTACTGCTTCCTACCTGTAGTGTGACTTTGGGCAAGATCGTTCGCCTCTCTGAACTTCAATTTTCTACTTGGTGAAGCCAGCGAAGTTATGTTACCTTCCTCACCTAACTCAAGGGTTGAAGATGAAAGGAGATTGGGATGTGGCTGTGCTTCGTAAATTGTGAAGCGATTAACATACGTGAAGCATTAGTGTATTCCCTGGCAATCAATCCTCACGTTTACAATGGATGAATAAAGGCAGCCAGGCAGACTCTCAGGTTATAACCTTATAAGGCATAATTGGATTGCAAGGGGGGAAAATGAAAAAATTTCTTCCTAATTTTGGTTATTCCTGTATTTCTAAATAGGCATGTAAATTCTGACACTTGAGGTAATTCCCCCCACCAAATCCCAATTCTCAATTCAGCCTTTCTAAGCCTTGCCCCTATTGTGAAATCTCACTAGCCCATCCCGAAACCCGGGGTCTCGGCCGCTCTCGAGGAGCTGGTGAGCCCGGCTCCTCCGCCGCGGCTCTGTACCCTGCCCCTGCGGCTCCGCGGGAGTCTGGGGTCGCGGCCAGGTCAGACGCCAAGCCGGCAGGGGGCGCGGTCCACTCGAGGTCACAGCTCCCCAGGTCCAGGGCTGCGGCCGTCAGTGCGGTCCCCCCTGCGAGCTCTTGCTGTTCTTTGCCAGGAGGCCCCGCAGTGCGGGCTGCATAGGTCCTGGGTAAGGACCCCAAGAGGTTGTACTGGCCCTCCTTCGCCCCGGCTTACTGTCTGAACCCTGTGCCCAGAGAGTTAGGGCTGTGGCAGTTCTTGCACAACCTCCTGGAGCCCATCTCTGAGCCCTCTGGGCACGAGGGACCCCACCTTCACCTCCACCCCCACCCCCATTCCTACCCCCATGTCCACCCGGATAGGCAAGCAATGCGCGCGCCCAAGTGCAGAAGCGCGCGCGCCCAAGAAAGGGAGGGCGGCGGGGCAGCCCAGGCTCCGCCCCCGCCTCCCGGAGCTCTTATAAAGAGCAGGAACCAGCACTAGCCCCTCAGTGGTTTCTTGGTGATACTAGATAGAGCCGCTGTAGCCTTGCCTCTTCTGGCGTCTCACCGCAGCAGGGCTTGGACTTTGGGGTTTTGCCACTGCCAGAGGGACGTCTCGGACTTTCTCCTCCAAGTACTCAGCAGATCACTTTCTCAGCAGGTAGGTGCTACAGGCTCAGCAAGTTGAAGGGGGTGGGGGGTGGGGGGTTTGCCAAGGCCGGAAACTGGGAGCGCTGGGTTAGGGGAACAACTAACTTTGGAGGATCCTCTGAGGGGTACATCCCACATCCCAGGCCCAGCTCATGCACACAGATGGAGCTCCAGAGACCCAGTCCCCTCTGCTCCACCAGCCAAGTTCCAAGAAGTTGAGCAGGGAACCTCTGGGAGCCTGGCGCTGTGCAGCTGTCTCCCCTCGGGGCCTGTCACCCGCCTGGCGGGTGCAAACGCCTCTGGCGCCTCCTCTGCGCCCCGGCGAGATAAGCGTCTGAGACAGGCAGAGCGCGGGCTAAGCCCGCCCGCACCGAGGCTCCAGCCCGCCTTCCCTGCCCCGCCCGGCGGTGCAGCTGGCCCGGGTGCTCACGCTTGGCTCCTGTTTCTCCTTTTCCAGGGTCTGCGCATCGCCGCTGGGATGAAGCTGATTTCCGTCGCCCTGATGTACCTGGGGTCACTCGCCTTCCTAGGCGCGGACACCGCGAGGCTAGATGTGGCGTCGGAGTTCCGAAAGAAGTGAGTACCTGGCAGGCAAGGGGAACTGACCGTTGGTCCGGAGGGGTTAGAAGTGAATGGGAGCAGCAGCGGGCCGGCATGTCGCCTGGATGCAAGCGAATCGGCTCTGTTTGTGCTTTCCAGGTGGAATAAATGGGCTCTAAGTCGTGGGAAGAGGGAACTGCGGGTGTCCAGCAGCTACCCCACCGGGCTTGCTGACGTGAAGGCCGGGCCTGCCCAGACTCTCATTCGGCCCCAGGACATGAAGGGCGCCTCTCGAAGCCCCCAGGACAGGTAATTATGCTCCGTACAGCCCGGGGTAGGGGAGAGGTGTGCGGAAGGAACTCTCCTCCACTGTCCTGGCCCTGGGGATAGTCAGGACTGGATGGCAGCTAGGATGGCTCGAGCAGTTTCCAGCTCCCTCTGGTCCTAGAATGGCTCTGGTTCCTGATGACTGGGGCCAAAGCCCTGCTGGACGGGGTCTCAAGTTGCCTTCCTTCTCCTCCGCAGCAGTCCTGACGCAGCCCGCATCCGAGTCAAGCGCTACCGCCAGAGCATGAACAACTTCCAGGGCCTCCGAAGCTTTGGCTGCCGCTTCGGAACGTGCACAGTGCAGAAGCTGGCACACCAGATCTACCAGTTCACAGACAAGGACAAGGACGGCGTCGCCCCCAGGAGCAAGATCAGCCCCCAGGGCTACGGCCGCCGGCGCAGGCGCTCCCTGCCAGAGGCTGGCCGGGATCGGACTCTGTCTTCCGAGCCACAGGCACGCGGGGCTCCAGCCTTTGGGGTGCACCTCGCCACTCTCCGTAGGATATAGGCGCCTGTGGCAACAGCAAATAGTCTCGAAAGCATCCCGCTGGCGCCTGCCAAGACGGAGGGCTTCCCGAGCCGTATGGGGACCGGGCAGTGACAGCCTTGCGGCGACCCCGAGTGTGGGAAGCACCGTCCCGCGGCGAGCTCTGGCTTTGCAGGGGCCCCTCCTCAAGGCAGTGCTCCCTCCGCCCTTATTAGGCCCGGGTGCCCCAGGGGGGCAGAAGAATCCGAGGGAGTGTTTGCCAGGCTTACAGAGAGGAGAAACTGAGGATTAAATGCTGAGACTTCCGGGGCAGGGGTCTGAGCTACTGCCGTGCCCGCCCACAAACTGATTTCTCACGGGGTGTCACCCCACCAGGGCGCAAGCCTCACTATTACTTGAACTTTCCAAAACCTAGAGAGGAAAAGTGCAATGTGTGTTGTACATACAGAGGTAACTATCAATATTTAAGTTTGTTCCTGTCAAGATTTTTTTTGTAACTTCAAATATAGAGATATTTTTGTACGTTATATATTGTATTAAGGGCATTTTAAAGCAATTGTATTGTCCTCCCCCTATTTTAAGACGTGAATGTTTCAGCGAGGTGTAACGTCGCTTGTTGCGTGGAGTGTATGTGTGTGTGTGTATATGTGTGTGCGCGCGCGCCCCGCGCGTGATAGACTGATTATCTCCTGGGGAAGAAGGAAACACCGTGTCTCTGTATAATCTATTTACATAAAATGGGTGATGATATGCGAACGGCAAACCAATAAACTGTCTCAATGCTGATTCATTCTCGGTGCTCGCGTCCAGGGAGGGAGGGTATCCCGGCTCCTGGCCCGCCCAGGAGCCTTGGGGTCCCGCCACCCGGCTTGGGAAAGTGGGTCGGCGGCGCTGTCGCGTGCTGGCGCCTCTCTGCGCAGGCTGAGCTGTCACGAGCTCTGTTCTCCGTGTGGGGCGCTCAGAGCGCGTGTCCTGGGTGCGAATCAGGACTTCGCGGAGACGCCCGAGGTCACCGCCTCGCGTGGCGGCCAGGCGGGGCGGAGTAGGGTGAGCCCTGGTGGGGAAGCGAGCCTGGACTCTGCGGGTTGCGCAACCGAGTCCCAGTTATAGAGTTGCTCATGGAACTCTGCGCGAAAGCGCGCCTCGGAGAGTTGGGGTGGTCTCCGACGCCTTTTAAGTGAGGAGTTTCCCTTGCCTACCGCGGGTGTTAAAGTTAGAAGCTGCTCAAGCAAAATGTTCGGACATCTACTGGAAACCCGCAGCCAACAAGCCCAGGCGTCCCCCGGCCTGAGCGCCCAGACAGTCGGCGGGCTCAGAAGCGAGGCTGTGGCGCCCCCTGCCTGCCGCCGCAGATGGGGGCCCCCAGAGCCGTAAGGCAGTACGTGCGGTTTAATAAGTTCTCCTACGTGGGAGTCAGCACACAGCCTTAATGAAAGAGGAAAGAAAAAAAAAACAGTTTGCAGATGCCAACCACGACCGGTCCCCTCCCCCCTAGACCTGCACTGCGGCTCCCAGTTCTGGGACAGTGACTCAGCGCCCACACGCTGCGCAGCGTGCAGCTGCTGGCCGGAGGCGGGCGGGAAGGACGTGCCGCCGGAACCGTGCGCCTCCGACGGCCTGGGACCTTCATTGTTCCGCCTCCCCTTGCCACTCACCTCTTCCTTCCTCCTTCCCGAGGCTTTTTCATTTTTTTCTCCGCTTCTCTTCAGCCTTCCTTTCTCTCCCTCCTTCCTTCCTCCTCCTTGCTTTCTTTGTATGCCTTACCATCTTAGAAGGTTGACCCCAGTTCCGGTGATAGATGCTGACACTTAAGCCCCCATTGACTGAGTGACTAGAAGGGCAGGGGACATGGAAATAGTTCGAATAGAAGGAGAGGGGAAGGGAAAGAGTATACCTGCCTATGCAAGAGGCACCCCTGATTTTGATTTCCCTGCCCCATCTGTTTCATCCAATACCCTAAAGACTTAAGATGGAGAACAACTGCTTGTCCTTTCCAGACAGTTTCCCTGGCCCTTCCACTTCAAAGCATGGCTGAAATGCCGATGCTTCTGGGTGATCTCAGAAACCTTCCTGATAAAGAAAACCTGAAGGTGAGTTTGGAGAATAGAAATGTTTTGGGAGTGGCCTACCTCCTCCTGAGGCTTTTGCCTCAATTGCATAACACAGGCCCCCTCAGGGGGAAGAAGCATGTGTACACGCTGGAAGAGATAGGCCCTAAGTTTGGGGTCCAGAGACAATCTAATTCTGAAGTAGTTTCAATTTAAAAGAAAGTAGTCTCTAGCATATGGAATTTCTTTAAAATCATACAAAGCTTCACTTTTGGGCCCCTGGCTGTTGGCAGTGTCAATCCTTATACAGTTCATTGTTCTATTTGATATTAACAAGTTTGGGAGGTTCACCAGAATTGAAGGGGTTACAAATGCAACAACAGACTGTCTTCTCCTCAAGGACCTTTTAATAAATATTCACTTAGAGGGAACTCTGTACCAGACACTGAAAAGGTACAGGACATGTATGAATAAAAGAGTGACTAAAAATTCTAGTCATGGAATTTCTGTACCAGTGAGTGGGTTCTGGGTGGTCTGAAGGGGCTACAGAAACTCAGAGAGTAGCAAACACTTGCAGACTCGCAGACAGTGGCTCAAGATTAAACATTCCCCCTATTCCTTGAGCCAAGGTTTGTCCCATAGCCACAGAGCCCTCCAGCCAAACCACCCTGGCAGAACTTCAGCCAGCAAACAAAGCTGCCAAAGGCAGGTTGGGCACTAGCTTAGGGCTGCTGTAAGCAGGGAGTGGGCATCTAGCCTTGTGCTGAGGGAGTCTTATGACTTCAGGGAATCCAAGGCAAGAGAAGGAGATGGTTCAGCTCTGAGAAGAAAGAAGCAGCTGCTTAGTTGGAGTCCTTCCTGCTGGAAGTCCTGTGACTGGAGACGTGTGAGGAGACAGAGACCCTCCTAAGACCAGACTGCTTACAAGTTCAGGATTAACTGAAGGTCACCATCAAACCCCTTCTCTGTAAGGTGCTGAAGCTTATCAGGATAGGGCCTCTTGATGCCAAGAACACATCGTTTATCACAGCAATGAGTCATTTGTGAGCTGATTCGACCTGTCCACAGCTGAGGAGTACTCACAGCTTTTATCTTTAGCTACTGTTGCTGGCTGTGGGAATGGTACCATCTATTTGTAATCAAAGACACGGTATCAGGCAATTTCTTGAAAACCCAACACCTTGGCTGAACAGCTAAGGGTGAAGGGTAGCGATGGGGAAAAATGGAAACTGATTCTTTTTTTAGCACTTGGTTGGTGTCAGATACTCTCCTAGCCACTTTATATGCCTTATCTCATTTAATTCTTACAACAGCCTTGTGAAGTAGGTGTTATTATCTCTGTTTGTAGATAAGGAAACTGAACCTCTCAGAGACATAAAGTAACTTAGCCAAGGTCACACAGTGAGTAATAAGCGATGGAGCCTGGATTTGCACCCAAGTGCTACAGGCTATTTTGATGCTATGAAGACATGAGAAGTCAAGTGGTATAATTTTAACATTTTGGTTCTCAAGCCAGATGTCCCCAAATGTTCTCTAAAACAGGGATGGCTTGCATAGGTGATTTACACCTGTGGTTCTGAAAGACTTACATGCGGGCTGGTAGGACTGGGAAGGAGAGCTGCTTCAGCAGTAAGCTCAATGAGTGAAAAATAAATAAATGAAGTGAGTTTTAAATTCTTGGTCCTGGTTTGAAGCAGGGATTATAAATCAGCCTCCCCGCGCCCCACCGAGCTAAGCCACTGACCTCTTTGGTTTGAATTGCCAAATATAGTAAGAACATACACTGAAGACCTCAAGAGCTGACTTCTGAGGGAGAAGGCTTTCTGAACTATTTCCGGCCAACAGTCCCACACTGTAGGTCTTAAGTTGCCTGGAAGAACACCTGTGTCTACAAACTGCAAATAGAGTTTCCACCCTTGAGGTGGGACCTTTTGTCTTGGCAACTGCCTGTTCAAGGCAGCTTTTCAGAGGATGTTCTGAGCTGCCTCATTGAGAGAGTTATAAATGCTGCCCCTCCTTTCCCCAGCCCAGAAGTTGAGAGCCTTGTTATCCTGCATCCCACAGAGATTTCTGCCAAAGCCGGTGGGAGGCTTGGTCTTCATTTGCATGGGAAGAAGGGTGAGGCTAGATAGCTATCTGGTGGTCCCACTGGTCTTGTTCCAGAGCTATTTTGGAACATTCTGGAAAAACAATAAAATGACTGTGGCCACACAGGCAGCTGAATTTAGCAAGTTATTATACATTTATCCAACATCAGGAAAGTAGTTCTGAGTATTGATACATTTTTGAAACATAAAAAATGCATTTTACTTATTACACAATATTTATTCAACATAGAAAAAAAGAAAAGATTCACCAAACTACTTCCAGAGGTAATCACTATTAATATTTTATTAATATTAATGTACACATACACACAGTTTTAAAAATTAAACTCAAATGCAGAGAGCTAAATTAAACACACTCCTCAGTTTAAGGCAAATTGTCATTACCATTCTGTGCAAGGGTTCTCTCATTTTAACTATTTTATTTTTTCTCTTTTAATTCCCATACCCCTTCACACCTCTTTTTTAGGAAACTTCCTTAATATGTTTGATATCTGTACTGATTTTATATATATATACTCTTGTAAGATCTGTTGTATTGTTTCACAACTACATGTTTTTAACATATATTGTGTTAAAATTTTTGTTGTTTCCTAATTTTCTTATTCAACACTTAAAAAATTATCCAAGTGGATTGTTTATTCTATTTATTTATTTAGTAGAGATGGGGATCTTGCCATATTGCCCAGGCTGATCTCAAACTTCTGGCTGCAAGTGATCTTCCTGCCTCAGCCTCCCAAAGTGCTGGGATTACAGGTGTGAGCCTTCTTATGAGAATTTCTTGGGGATATATATCCAGAAATGGCAACATTTAGTCAAAAGGCTCCTATATATAGATTATGCTTAATTGTGTGAGATTGCTTTCCAAAATGCCTGTGCCAGTGTTTATTTCTACCAGCAGTGAATGAGTGTTCTCACCTCCTCATGTCTTTGCCAATATTGGCATGTATGATGGTTAATTTTATGTGTCAGCTTGACTGGGCTAAGGGATGCCCAGATAGTTGGTAGAACATTATTTCTGGGTGTGTCTGTGAAGGTGTTTCCAGAAGAGATTAGCATTTGAATCACTAGATTGAGTAACAAAGATCCACCCTCACCAATGTGGGCAGACATCATCCAATCTGTTGAGAGCAGAACAAAAAGGCCGAGGAAGGGTGATTTCTCTCTCTCTTCTTGAGCTGGGATTTTCATCTTCTCCTGCCTTTGGACATAAGACCTCCTGGTTCTTGAGCCTTCAGACTTACACCAGTGCCCTTTCCCCAGACTGGGAGTTGCACCATCAGCTCACCTGGTTCTCAGGCTTTCTTGGTTCTCCAGCTTCCAGACAGCATATCTTGGGACTTCTCAGCATCCATGATTGTGTGAGCCAATTCTCATAATAAAATAAATAAATAAATAAACCTATACATGTCCTGTTCATTCTATTTCTTTGGAGAATGCTGACAAATATGGCATGGATCCTCTTTTCTGATGTTTGCCATCCTGACAGGTATAAAAGTAATATTGTTTTAACTTCCATTACTTATTACTTTTGAATTTTGGCATATCATCATTTATTGGTCATTTGAACTTTCCCTAATAGGCCATACAATTAAAAAGAAGTGAGATCATGTTTGTCTATGACTTGCTTCCCCTCCCCTCCACTCATCAGTATATTTTGGGCATCTTTTTTTTTTTTTTTTTGAGACAGAGTCTCACTCTGTTGCCCGGGCTAGAGTGAGTGCCGTGGTGTCAGCCTAGCTCACAGCAACCTCAAACTCCTGGGCTTAAGCGATCCTACTGCCTCAGCCTCCCGAGTAGCTGGGACTACAGGCATGCGCCACCATGCCCAGCTAACTTTTTTCTATATATATTTTTAGTTGGCCAGATAATTTCTTTCTATTTTTAGTAGAGATGGGGTCTCACTCAGGCTGGTCTTGAATTCCTGACCTCGAGCGATCCACCAGCCTCAGCCTCCCAGAGGGCTAGGATTACAGGCGTGAGCCACCGCGCCCGGCCTGGGCATCTTTTAATGTCAATAAATGTATCTATACAACATCATTTTCATTTCCTGCACAGTATTTTATCCTATGTAAATATCATAATTTAACTATTTCTCTGCTGTTGGACATGAAGGTTTCCACCGCTAAGCTTTTACCATTAAAAATGCCCCCATAAACATCTTTGTGTATTCACCTTTGAGTAATTTTATGACTATTTTTTAGGATAAATTCTTAGAAGTAAAATTATTGGGTCAATGGACATGTCCTTTTTTTGTTAAAGAATTTGATACGTATTAACAAATTGCCCTCTGGAAGGATCAACTTTCACTTCTACTAACAGTATAAAAATGTCAATTTCCTATATCTGTAGCAACACTGAGCATTATACTTCTTTTCTAGTATTTTGTCATCTGATAGATAAAAATGATATTTCGTATGATTTTTTAAAGTTTTATTCTTTTTTCATGTTTTTAAGACTGTTTCTTATGTCTTTAGTAATTTAAAACATATTTAATGTTTCATCCTAATAACTCTATTACCTTTATCAGCTGACTCTTGTTCATCATGAATTGTTTCCTCCTATTTCCTATAATTTGGGATGCTGAGTTCATCTTATTAAAGCCTAATCTATAGTGATTCTGTGTGGAGTGGGTTGAGGTGAGTCCCTCCAGACGTCTCCATTGCTGCTTCCAATTGCCCCAGAGTTATTACCAGCCTGGGACCTTTGTTAATATTAATTTCTTGATTTGATGTTCATGAACCAGCACGAGTGCATCTGTGCTGGAGATGTGGGGTGTAACCTTTTGAGGGTTGGATTTACTTAAGTGTCTCTGTTCCTTTTCTTCTGTTCCTAAACAAGTCTCTGTTACCAAGAAGAGGAAACCCCTAACTAAAGCCCAGGCAACTGCTTTTTAGTTCAAGCTTTCTACTCTGATTTTTAATTACCTTAGTTTAGTATCTTAAAGTGACTACACTTTAATATTCTTAATATCTAATATTCTTTAATATTCTTATTTCAAATCAATAGGAAAAAGATAAATTAATAAGATAAATCAAGAACTCAAAAAAACCACAAAAATGCAAAAAAAACCACTTTAATATCTTCAAATTATATCTTCAATAATTTAAAACATATTTAATGATTCATAAAATTTTTTTAATTTTTTGAATTTTCTTGGGGGTTCCGCTATACATTTAAAGAGATGTTAAGTATATTTTACTTAGCATTTCTACATGTTTTATACTAGCAGGATTTTGAGCTTATCTAGTCTGTCATATCACCAGAAAGAGGAGTCAGCATTGTCAAAAGAAAAACGTTAAACAAATTAACTTTAATAGAGTTTCATTGAGCAAAGAATGATTCTTGAATCTGGCAGCCCCCAAATCAGAACAGGTTCAGAGTGACTCCGGAGCTGCCACATGATGGAGGTCGGAGAAGATTTATAAACAGAAAAAGAAAAGTGAGGTACAGAAACAGCCAGATTGGTTACAGCAGGTTTGCCTTGTTTGAAGTTGGCCACCTGTGTGAGTGGTTCAAGTATGGCTGCTGTGATTGGCGGAGATTTGGCTACTTGTTACAAGGGAGGTTACAGTCTGTTTACACATCCAGTTAGGTTACAGTTTACTATATACAGAGGTATACTATATATACCTTTAGGCCAAACTTAAGATACGTGAGGAGACAGCTTTAGGCTAAACTTAATTTAACAGCATCAACTCTTCTCATTATTACTTTAACTTACAATATGCCTTAGATCATTAGTGAAATTAAGTATTTTTTATGTCTTTATATTTCCTTATATATATACTGTTTTTTTGAGTTCTTGATTTATTTATTTTATTGGAATATTTATCTTTTTCCTATTGATTTGGAATAGTCCTTACTGAGAATGTTAAAGCGTTGTCACATACAGACACACATTCCTTTTTTTCTTTTTATGAGGAGTGTGGCTTGTTTTTTGCCACATAAAACTTAAATATTTATATAATCAAATATATCAATCTTTTCCTTTATAATTTCTGTCTTTATTGGCTTGCTTACAAAGTCCTCTCTGCCTCAATATTTTAGGATATTCACCTGTTTTTTTCTAATCCTTTTATAATTTTGTTTTGTACCTTAAACATTTTAATGCCAGGCATAGTGGCTCATGCCTGCAAATCCCAGCACTGTGGGAGGCTAAGGTGGTGTCAATGCAAAAGAAGACAAACTCTGTAAAATAATTTAAGGAGGTTTATTCTGAGCCAAATTTGAGGACCATGGTCCAGAGCCATGCCCAAGAAGCCTTGAGCAAGTGGACTCGCTGTGGTTGAATTATAGTTTGATTTTTATACATTTTCAGGGAGACAGGAATTACAGGTAGAATCATAAATCAATACATGGAAGTCGTACATTGGTTTGGCCCCAAAAGGTGGGACATCTCAAAGCGGGGGCTTACAGGTCTTAGGTGGGTTTAGGGATTCTTTGATTGATAATTGGATGAAAGAGTTAGGTTTTGTCCAAAAGACCAGGATCAGCTGAAAGTAATGTTTAAGGGTCGTCTATCTTTCATGTGATGCTATATTGGAATCAGGTTGGGAAGTAAACAACATCATAAAAACCTGTTTTCTGAGATTTTATCATTTGTAGGCATGATTCACCAGACCCCCTTAGAAAGGAAAAATTTTCTTTTTTTGGTGGGGGACAAAGAAAAGATCTGAGTTCAGTCCCCAGTGGGAGGATCATCTGGGACCAGGAGTTCAAGATCAGCGTGGGCAATATAGTGAGACCCCTATCTCTACAAAAAATTTAAAAAATTAGTCAGTTGTGGTGGTGCCAGTCTGTAGTCCTAGCTGCTTGGAAGACTAAGGTGGGAGGATCGCTTGAGCCCAGGAGTCTGAAGTTGCAGTGAGCTGTGATTACACCACTACACTCCAGCTCTGGGTGACATAGCAAGAGACTGTCTCTAAATAAATAAATAAACATTTTAATACAAATGGAATTTATTTTGGTATATGACATAAGGTAGGGATTTAACTTTATTTTATTTTTTTTGAGACAGGGTCTTGCTCTGTCATCCCAGCTAGAGTGCAGTGGCATCATCACAACTCGCTGCAACTTCAAACTCCTGGGCTCAAGTGATCTGCCTGTCTCAGCCTCCTAAGTAGCTGGGACTACAGGTATCTGCCACCATGCCTGGCTGAGTTTTCTATTTTTTGTAGAGATAGGGTCTTGCTCTTGCTCAGGCTGGTCTCAAACACCTGAACTCAAGCAATCTTCCTGCCTCACCTCCCAAAGTGCTAGTATCACAGGCATGAGCCACCATGCCAGGCCTTAACTTTATTTTAAATTGTTAACCAGTTGTCTAATATGTACACTGAGTGATGCACATTTTCTGCAGGATTTGAGAATATTCCATCATCATATGCTCCAGAGGTTTTCTTTTTTTTCCTGAGATAGAGTCTTGCTCTGTTGCCAGGGCTACAGTGCCATGGCATCAGCCTAGCTCACAGCAACCTCAAACTCCTGGGCTCAAGCGATCCTTCTGCTTCAGGCTCCTGAGTAGCTGGGATACAGGTGCAGGCCACCACACCCGGCTAATTTTTTCTATTTTTAGTAGAGATGGGGGTCTCACTCACGCTCAGGGTGGTCTCAAACTCCTGAGTTCAAGGGATCCTCCCACCTCCCAGAGTGCTAGGATTACAGGCGTGAGCCACCGTGCCCACCTTGCTCCAGAGGTTTTCAAGCTGTGTTCTGCAGAGACGCAGAGTTCTTCTGTGTTATTTCTGAAGTTTCCTGGGGAGACAAGGGGAACTCCAGCTTCTAGTGGAACATCTCTACGGTCTTTTTGTTTATATGTTGGGGAATTTATCGGCCTGCAAATCAGTAATATAATAAATTCTTAAACAGTAAATATTTGAATGTGTTTTTGGTACTTTTATTCTCTTCCATTGCTCAGTCTGTCTTTTCTTGTACCAGTTTAACCATTTAAAAATTATAAAACTTTCAAACTTACACAAAAAATATAACAATATAATGAATTCCTATATGCCCATCATTAAAATCCAACAATTATCACGATTTCACCACATGTGATTCACCTATCCCTTTTTCTTTTTTGTTTTTAATTTTTGTCACAGTATCTGGTTTTTTTCTTTTCGTTCTTTCCTATTTTTCTTCCTTCCTTCCTTCCTCTTTTCTTCTTCTTTCTTTTGCCCAGACATCCTATCATTTCACTCACACATACTTCAGTAGGCATCTGGTTTAAAAAAATGAAAAAAACGTTCTCTTACATAACCAAAATGCTATTATCACACTTAACATTAACAATCATTCTGTGGTATCATGTCATACCCAGTCCATAATCAGATTTGCCTGATGTTCTCAAAAATGTATTTCGACTCCAAACAAAATAATTCTATCTCCCTTTCTTTAATCTAGAGCAACCCCCCCCCCCCCCACACACACTGGTTTTCATGTCATTGACTTGTTGAAGAAAACAATGTTTTATTAATTGGGATTTATAACTTCTATTATCAAGATAAATCTTGATTTTCCGCTTCACTCTGCCTGTGTAGACTCAGCCAGAACCGCCTGGCTGGCTCACTTGTCCAAGGCTCGGTGGGTGAGGGAGTGGAGTGGTCAATGGTGCAGTATTTCTTACATAGGGAAAGAGTATCTTGAAATATTATTCTTCGTGCTTTGCTACACTTTTTCCACTTGACCTTTTCCCTAGTAAGTCAAAGGCATTGCCTTGAGGAGAATTAGGACTGGTACAGCTGGAATGCAAAGAGAAAGAAACAGTCAGAATAAAACAGTCAATGTTCAGTTTTCTGACTTTTAAAATAGCCTCTTGAAGCCCACATCAAAAACAATAGTTTTGAAAGCCAAAGCCTTTTATTTGCAGAAAAGCAGGTTTTGTTGAGAAAAGAAAAGGCTCTTGAGAATCAAAAGGGAAGGCCCGGCAGCTCTAGGGATTGGGCTTTACCCACACTGGAAAGAGGCTAGAGGGAGAGCTGGACTAAGCCCCCTGCACCCTAGTTCTCTGGGCTGGGTGAGATCAGGGACCTAGGAGGCTGGAGGGAGGCCTTGGGGAAGAGCCCCAGAGGAGGACTTTTGCATGGGGAGACTGCGGATCAGTCCCAGCAAACGTGTAAGGCCAATCAAATGTCTGGAGCTCGTCTCCTGCCATCTAAGTGAGTCCCTCTGTAGCCTGAGCCAAAGAGCTATGTTAGCTGTTCTTTTTACCACTGCTGGCGGGGGGATCTTTCACCAATAGCATCCTGCAGGTCATGCTCAGACGGCCCAGCAGTAGTGATACTTGCCTGTGCCCAGAGTCATTGCTGAACCCCATCCAGACTGCCCCACATGGCATAGGACACTAATGAGCTACCTCCAACTTCTTAGACCAAAGGGCGGGGCACTTATCACCAAAGGAGTGGTAGGACTGAAGGGAGAGTCACCCACCTCTGTGTTTGGGTGGAACTGGACTCTGGAGAGGCACATTCCACTACATGCACAAGTCACATAAAGAACAGGATCTCCCAACCTTGTTTTGCTCCCATGTTCCAGACTAATTGGTAACCTTTCATCTCAGTTTAATGGGTTTATTCCACCAGTTAGAGCGGTGATCCTTAACCTCTTCGGCCTATTAAAATCACGTGGGGGAGTTTTAAAAAAACACTGATTCCAAGTCTTATTCCAAATCAACTAAACTAGATTGTCTGTGGGTGGGGCATAATGTCATTGTGTGATTGTGAGTAAAAGTTTTCTTTGTGAGGCCACTTAATTTTGTTCAGCCCACACATTGTCTGTCACTCTACAGCTATTTCAAAAATGCACCCCTGTGGCCATAACAGACTAAGAACAAAAATTTATTTATTTATTTGTTTGTTTTAGATGTCGGGTTCTATCCAGTAAAACAGCCAGAAATAGAAGGGTTAACTGCAGCCAGCAGGGCAGGTGTTTGGAGAGAAGACAAGAGTAGGTGATGGGAAGAAGGCCAGCCGGGTGAGGTAACAGACAACAGGTGGTTGCCCTGCAGGCTGTTGGTCTCAAGGAGGAACAGCAGGAAGCAACAGGGCACCAAGAATGGCAGGGAGCACAGGAGTGCACATTCCAGGAACAAACTATACGCAAAAAAAGAGAGGTGCAGCTGTAGGCAGCAGAGAAAGAGCTGGAGTTACTCCTTATTATGGGCTGCATTGTGCCCCCTACCTCCACCAAAGTCATGTGCTAAACTCCTAATCCCCAGTACCTCAGAATGAGACTGTTTCTGGAGATAGGGCCTTTAAAAAGGAAATTAAGGTAAAATAAAGTCATATGTGTGGGCCCTGATCTAATCTGGCTGGTGTCTTTCTAAGAAGACATGTGAGGACACAGGGAAAAGGCAGCCATCTGCAAGCCCAGGAGAGAGGCCTTCGAAGAAACCAAACCTGCTGACACCTTGATCTGGGACTTCCAGCCTCTGGAACGGTGAGAAAATAAATTTCTGTTGTTTAAGCCACCCAATCTGAGCTATTTGGTTATGGTGGTCCTCACAAACTAATACACCTTTGTCGAAGGAATTGGTGAAAAAAGGGTAGAGCTTCAGTCCTGGAGACAGGGGATCATGGCTGGGTCATGGGACAGGGTCACTGATTCAGGGCAAACAAGATTTCATTTATTCATTCAATAACAGTAATTAAGGTCAACAAGCTACTCAGCACTGGGCCCTATTCCAGATGCTGGATATACTGCTATTGCAGTGGTCCAGATGAGAGATGACATTTGCTTAGATAAGGAAAGTATCAGTGGATGAGGTGATCTGACACTGAAACAAGGACATGATGTTCCTTAAGTCTCACTGACCAGGCATGAACCTACTTGCAGATGAATTTGAGCAACCTCATTTTCAGAGAGGAACTGTGGGAGCAGGGACAAGGCAGGTTATTTATAACTAACCCAGGTATATGATGTTTCTCTTTGAGAGAAAGTAAATTTTCAGTTTACAGTTATCATTGGCATCTAGGTTAACAAACTTAGATGTTCCCCCTGAATGTCTCCACCTCATGTTCATTCATTTAACACATAACATTCCAACTTTATCTTAACTTTATTGGTTTTTCTAAAAGGTCAAAATTTCTTTCTCAAATCATGTTTCAATGGAAAACCCAAGCATTTCCAGGCAATAACCCCATCTGTGCCACTGTAGACAAACTATCAGATAAACTTCCCTAATTCATACCACATCTGGTCTCCCAGCCCTGTATGACCTTGAACATTAAAAAAACCCTCTAAATTATTTTTTCCCAAAATAAGCATCTGACTCAAATTGCCCCAATTTTCTATTAAATGAAAGACAAATTGTCAACACCGTATCAGCCAACTTTTATTAAAAACTGGGAAGTCTTTCAAAAGCTTTCAGAATAAACTGTCATGCTTAACATGACAAGGAGATAATGGGAAATAGTTGCATCTACACGGTTCCTGTTGATCCCTTGGTGAATTCTGGTAAGTGGGAACTGCTTGGACAAACCATCTCTCTCCACTTTATCACCATGGAGGACTCTTTCTTCACTCAGTTATTTGAAAAATTAAGGTGATGTGAGAGCCTAAGAGATTCTGACTGATTTACACTCTGGCCTTGGTTCATCTGGCAGGCAGCATGCGGGGAATGGTAAAGGACATAGGCTTTGAAGTTAGACAACCTGGAGTTTGCACACAGACTTTCCTTCTTCCTAGCCCTGTCTGTAATTGTGGGCAAGTCACTTAACTTGAGTCTCAGTTTTATTAGATATAAAATGGGGATAATATTTACTTTACAGGCTTGTTGTGAGGATGAGTGATACAGTGTGTACGAAAGCGTCAACCTCTGCCTGGCAGTGTAGTATAATGCTCATTAAATGGTAACTCTTTTTAACAGCAACAACTATGAATGCCTTGATTAAAAAAAAAAAAAAGGCACTTGCTTTCCCCCATGCCAGAACACAAAGCTGAAGCACTGGATGTACCATTATACCTTAGATTAATAATCTTTAAAATGAGGATGTGGGATCAATGATCTCTAAGTTTCCTCCCCTCCAACTCCAATATTCTAAGATCTTATATTCAGGGAGAAATGAACACTGAAAAACAGAAGAAATTAAACCATCTTTTCTGATTAGTTCCTCTGGAGACTCAAGCTGTGCTTCATCAGTACTTCAAGTTCCAAAGCTTATAGGATCAAGTCAGTTCAAGACAGCAGGGCTTGGATGAGGAAGCCTGGGTGGAGAGGTGGAGAGTACCAGTTAACTCCATGGCTGCAAAAATAATTCTTTCTTTGGGGTAATAGAATGAGAGCAAAGGGACATTTGACCTTTTCAAGATGTTTTTTAATGCAAAATACAAGGTATGCACATAATCTTGTTTACTGACTAATCCTTTAAAAAAAATCTGGCATATTAATGACTCCACTTAAAACACTGTAGATGGGAGCCAGAAGGAAACTTGTTCTTTCTGAACAATGACTGAAAAGGGAATTCTAATGAATATTTTGGCACACATGTCTCATTTTCTGGCTGCTTCAGGACCCAAGAGCCAGTAGGTCATAATTAAAGCCAATAATGGCAACTCCAGACAGTCAATCCAAATATTTTCCTGGTGCTGTCAATTCTCTGCATTAAATGATTTAACATCATATTGGGGAGTGTAGAGCATACACACAGAGGAGGAATTAAATGCTGATATGAATTCTGGAACATTTGCTGCAAGTTGCCCCAAAAGATATTGTTTATTACATTCAAAGGAATTATAGAATATTTTCCTTAGTAGATAATTTTAAAGGACCCTTTCCATGGAGAGAACTGGGAAGTTTGTTCTTAAGTTGTCAGAACAAAATCATATTTTCTGCAGAAAAGAAAAAAATTACATGTTTGGGCTGAAGCCCCATGTCATGTAAATAAATGAACTCCCACTTCCACTGCACCTTTCAGGAATGTTCTTTTTGATCACCAGGAGTTGTATTGCTGTGGATTTAGTTACATAACTTATAAAAGGCCAAAACTACTCACTTTTCTGTCAACTCTACTTGCAGAAAGAAAACCCACAAATACATATGTTTGTATGATCTGTTTAGGATCCTAACGAGGAAACGAGGTCTTCAGTTTTGTCTTTTTCCTTACCAAATTTTGTACCTTTTGAAATAATAATAACACAAAAATCCTCCATCCCTCCCCCCACCTCCCTCCATCCTTCTAACTTTAAACAATAAGAGAGTTTCCTCCTGGATGGAAATTAAGCAGTTTGATCTAAAGTGTGTCTGAGAAAGTTCTGAAGCACCATTTTAGGATAAACTACACTGACCAGTCACTTCTTAAAAGGCAAAACTAGATTTGCTCTGCAAAATAATTCAGCAAAAGCTTGGTTCTCAACTCCAGCGCTGCACTGTTGCAATGGAAAATTTCCAGCCACAACTTGGAAGTTGGGAGCCAAGCACAATACTAAGTCAAGGAAGATACGTGAGGCCAAACCAGACAGTGGTCTTGGCACTGCCTGCTCGTGGGTCCAGAGTTACAGCAGCTGTGGGTGGTGATGTAGCTTTTAGAGGTGTCTAAATCTCTAGGTGCACCAGAAACCAAATTGTATTAACTTCTGTTCCCTGCCCTCCATCTTTCTCTGCCCCCACATTTCTGCCATGGATTCCATCACAATAGGTGGTGAAAATGCTGTGAGGTGTACACTCAATTCTTAGGCATACGTCCACTTAATCATACTCAGGTTTCTTTGAGGGTCTTCCCACTGTGAATGAAAATACCTTGATATTGGGAAAATGATAAGAGACTGATGACCACAGCCTTTGTGATCTGGCCTGTCTGTGGCAGTCACTTTCCTGCCTGGACTGCAGAACCAAGTGGGCCTCTGGCGTGGGGGTGGGGAGTGGGGAGCTTTTTTCCTGGGTCCTTTTGTCAAAATGCATAGAGCCCACCCGAGAAGACCCTATACTCTCCAAATGACAAGATGGCAGCGTGCCCGTTTCAGGGCCAGCTGGCTGACTCAGAGATGAGGAGATTATTCCGTGACACTTTGTTTTCATTCCAGTCCAAAGGGTAAAAAATCTAAAACTTTGCTGCCACCTGCTGTTTCCTTAGGAACAAAGTCTTGAAATGATTTCTAGGATGGTTGCATATTGGTTTATTTTAGCCAAGCTGTCTTGAAGAATTTGGGGGTTTTAGCATATCTGTTTACATAGTTGTGGACCAGCTGGCCTGTCATTTCCTAGGATAAACTGTTGGGCCACATGGGTAGGTTCTCTCTTTCAGGCCAGTAAGTCCTGCCTGTCCCATCCCTCAGTGTAAGCTTGCTGGGACTCGGGAGGGAAGGGCAGATGCCCTGACCTCAGACACCCTTCCAAGGGCGTGCACACAGGGTTCTGGCTAATGAGATTCCAGAGCAAAGCCCAGGAGGCTTATAGGTGTGGATGTCTTTTCCTCCTAGACTGATGATGTCACAAAAGCCACAACGGCAAGCAAATTCGCCCAGCACAGACTCTTGTCCCATGGGTGTGTCACTGGGTAGTGTTCCTTGGAAGTGCCCCTCAGAAGTGCTCTTCTCAGTAGAGGTGGCTGGAAACCTTGGGATGAGGTTCATTTGTGGCATCTCTAAATGTTTTGTCTTCCTTGAGAAAACGGAGGCAGACTAAGGAGGAGGGGTCCCCAGGAAAGTGAAGGCTAGCCCAATTTGAATCCCTTCCAGGTGAGAAGACTTGAGCTCAGGTTGGTTGGTGAGAGGGAGGAGGAAAACAGTGGCTCCTTGAGGAACAGGTAAAGAGCACTGGGAGAGTTAATAATAGTCACAAGCTTAGATGGGCTTGATAAGGGCCCTTAGTCATCTTACTGGAGGCACCCACAGGACACAGACTGCCTTGCCTTGACCATATTAGTAGCTTGTTGCTGCTCCAAGTCAGAGAGCGGGATTTTCCTCTTTGCAGTCTTTGGGAAGATCTATTTGTATGTAAATGAGTTCCTTTCCATTGTTGTCATTGTTGCATTTGAGAATTCTTTCAAGCAAGGTCTTTTTGTTGACAGAAATTAATGAGCCTAATAAGTGAGTTTTCGTATAATTCTAAGAGCATTTTAAAAAAAAAAACTAAGGTCTGGGGCTTTTTAGATGGACGTGGAATGAAGTATTAGAGAAATGGCCCTTGATCCTTTCTTTTATGAAAGAGAAAAGTCATTTGAGTGGTACTGAGAAACATTGAAGGTAAGAGATGGCTTATTACGCAGTGTCTGGCATTATAGCTGGCACATGGTAGCACATCTGCTGAATGAATGATCAAACTTGTCACCCATTGTTCTCCACAATAGGTCTGTGAGACCTGTTGAGGAGGGACAGGGATAAAAAAAAAGCAGAAAGAAAGTCAGAGTTAATCAGGTGGAAAGTCTGTGGGTGGAGTGAACCATGGGAGAGCCACAATGCTATGGCAGGGCCCAAACAAATGCTGTGTAACTAACACTATGAACACATATGCACATTACTTATAAAGTAAATATAATTCTTGAAAATGATCAAATAAGGCTATGATATGCAAAATTCCTCCCTTCCATGTCTCATTCCCTAAATATTACCATTATTAATGTATTGCATAAGTTTGACCATGTTTATGCTTCATGTATTTTCTTGTTTATGTCCCTGTTGTTCTTCCTTAGAATTTTGTAAAGGCTTTGGAAAAGTTTCATCCTATCTAAGTTATGTGAAGAAGAGTTCAGGGAAGGAGTTTGTGTAACACTAAGAAATATCAGTATCTCCCGAGGGGGTGAAGGGGGGTTAACATGATGACGGCAATGGGAAATGAAGTGGGAGACCCTAAGCAGGAAGGAACGTGCAGGAGAACTGGGGTGACATACTGGTTTCAGCTTCCTCTCCCCTCCCGGAGATTCTCTTGACAGCTCTCAGGCCTTGAAGATTCTGTTTCCCCCTAACCCCCTGCCCCAGGAAGGGAAGCAACTTCTCAGAAGAATAATGAGGTTGGTGCTTACCTGTGTGCTTGTTTGAATAGCATGGGAGCCCCTTGTTCCCTGCATCTGTTGATCTGTTGCTCCCCCTAGAAACTATGTCTCAGTCCAAAAGTCAGAGTTAGAAATCCCAATCTGCTTCTATACTCTATGGTAGGGAAGAGAGTATAGTAATTGCCAAGAGAACTGAAGATGACCGTAAAATAGGACAGGCGACTGGTAAACCCTGCCCTTCACAAGGCTACCAGAGCTCTAGCCTGACAAATGATATTTTGCAAGGAGATTAATTAGGCTCCCTCGTGACTAGATGAAAAAGGCCATCACTATTTCTGCAAACCTGTCTTCTGGTGAACATATACTCCTGCTGGTTGGTGTCAAGACATGGTTGTTTCTTGAGTGTTTTAGATACCAGTTTTTGCCCCTCCTGTTGTGCCTGGTAACTAGGATGCTCTCAAGAAAATACAGCAGGACGTCTATGAGCTTAAAAAGAGAATTTCAAAAATATTACATTAGCCTTTTGTCTCTTCAATCTGTTTTTCCTAGAACAAATGTAATCTTCGTCACTACAAATTCTGTTTAAAATAGCTCTTCTGGTGAGTCACCTAAATTTAAGCTGCAGATAGGGTATTGTTTTAGCTCTGTCAAGCTTGAAATGTTAGCCAAGTCCTAGTAACTACTCACTGGGGGAAGCTGATGATGTGCTCACATGTGTGTTTTGAGGATGATCCCAAAATGTCCAGAGAAAGAAATGCTTCAAATGAGTTGGTCAGCATTATGTATCCCGGGGGCTGTAAGAGCTTCAGGAGCAAAAGGAGTGGTCTCTCTAGGCTTAGAGTCTTGCATGACCCAGGACATGTGAAGGTTCTGCCCATCGTTCAAAAACTACCCCCCCTCCCCCCCTCCCCACACGAGTGGTAAGAAACTTGGGAAAATCTCCAAGGGGCCATGCAGAAGGGTCAAAGGACCTTGCAGATGCTCTGAGGAAGAAATTAAAGCTTTAAACAGAACACTGTGCCATGACTTGAAAGGTCATTATCTAGTTCACACTTACATCAGACTATAAATATTGTCAGAAAATGGATAAGTTTGCCAGGATCATGAACAGTAAAATCACTCAAAATAGACCACAGAAATCTTCAAGGTCAGTGTGGCCATGGCAGGCCATGACACTCAAACCTGATGCTGCCTTGTGGGAGACCCCAATAGGAAAGCAAAACAAAACAAAACAGAATAGCAGCTACTTATAGAGAAATTTATACTCAGTGGCCCTCAAAAAATTGCAAAAGTCTTTCAAGTCATGTGAATCAATCTTGTCTCTCCTTCTACCAAGTGGAAGAGGGATGGAGAGATTCATACTCCTCAAATGAGGTTCTTAGTCAGAGACCAGCTGTACTATGGCCTCTGTAATGCCTTCCTTCCCCCTTGCTGTGGTATAGCTGGGTGCCCAGTTAGGCCTGAGCAGAGCTATCAGCTTTTTCTCCTGCTAGCCCCACCCTCTGTTGGCTAAAGCCAGGTCACCTCCTGCCAGGCAGCTGCTGGGTGAAAGTCCAGAGCAGTTCTCCTGAATAAACAAGTCAAACAAAGGCAGTTCCCAGCAGTGGATGGGGCTGTACTCCAGAAGTCTATTTGCAAATCTGTCCTTTGGAATTTGGAAGACATTCCCCAGGAGGAGCAATGTTATATGTTGTGGCAAGGTTCCCAGGCTAGCCCACACCACTGATTTAACCCAGAATAGACTTGGAATGCGGTGCTCTAGAACTCAATGTCATAGGTAATATATTTGTAGTCTTCTCTTCCGTTTACAAATATTTGCTGAGCTAAGCATGGTACCAGCTGATGTGAGGGTTCAGAGCTGCCTCAGCTTTGTGGGGTGTGTTGATTCAGTGGCTCCTGGTGCTACCACAGTAGCTGAGACTTTCCCAGCCTCATGAAACCCCTGCTACCCTTTCCTCTCTGTATGCTTTGGGCTGAAGGTGAAGGGATGACTAGTCTGGCTTTTCTTTAGTTTGGTTCCTGGTGTAGAGGAGGGTAAGAATCCTGGCTCCATTGTTATACAGTATAGCCTCCCTGAGCTTTGGTTTCTCCTTTGCAAAATTAGGATAATATGTACCTAAGAGAGCCCTGGGGGTGGTAGCAGCACCTGTTCTTCTCTTGGTAACTACTGTGACTTTTGTTAGGGTCTCCATGTCCCTCCCCAACAGATTGCTCTACTCCTGAAGGCTCAGGCCTAATGTAATTCTATTTCCAGGATCATTAGTGTAGACCCAGTGCTGGGTGCTAGCCTAATTCAGGCCAATGAGCTTGCATAAGTTCACTGGTTGCTTACAGAAAAACAAATTTCTTCTCTTCTGCTAGATAAGAATTGGAGATATATGAGGTCCTAATAGCAAGGGAAAGCTACCCTGAGACTAAAACAGCAGAAAGCCCTCACTGGAAGCGCTCACTGTGGATGGCAGAGTGGAGAGATGGAAACTGGAACTTCTTCATAAAGTTGTTGAACTCTTCAAGCCTGTTCTACTTCTTTTGTTTCAAGTGTGTGAACCAATAATCTCCTTTGCCTTTTATGCTATTTTGAGTTGAGCTTTCTGCTCCTTGTAGTGAAAGACATCTTAATAGATACACCACAGCACAGGATTTACCGTGGATATTAAATGAGATAAAGCATTCTAAGTATTTAGTACAGAGCTTGACTTATAGATATTGCCCCCCATCCTTCCAGTCCAAGCGCATTAGTGACCACAGTTCCTTAGGACTTTATTAGGGAAGAAGAGGGTGGGTACAGACCCCAACTAGACCTGACCCTCATTTGGGGCTTGGGTATCTTGCCTAGGCTGGGAGGTGACCCCTCCAGACTGGCTCTAGTTTTAGGGTCAGCCCCTTTGGAGGGAGTGGGCCTCGTAAGCCTGGGATTTTCCTAGCCCTTAGGCAAGTATATGCATTGAAGAGGGTTGGAGGACAAAGAGGGAAGAAAGGAGAGAGCCATGATCTGCTGGAGCAATACAAAAGGACCTATCTTTGAGATCAGGATTAATCTCTTCCCCTCCTCTTTCTTTCTTCTTTTCCTCCTGTTTCTTATACTTTTCCTCACTCCCAATTCTCACTAGGGCTGGGGGAAGTCAAGTTAGTATGGATCCCTAGCAAAGTAGGGGGAAAGGGGAACTTGTACAAGTTAACTCTGATGACTTCTTTGCATTTAAGGGATCCCAGTTTTCAGACAAACCTCTCTTAAGAGGTTGGCAAGGCTGGTCTTTTGGAGTTTTTGCATGCAGAATAGGAATCTAGGCAGAGCAGCCTGGTTCAAGGACAAAGGGTTGTATTATGAGTGATAGGAGGGAGAAATCCTTTGGAGTACACACAGTGGCTGTAGGTCAGATTTCTGGTCATTTCATTATCCCCATATTTAAGCCCAAGTTCCTAGGGAGAGGAGACTGCAGTAAAAGAATAAGTTAACAAAAACCGGGCATGATTGAAATCTTAAGGAATTTGGTTCACATGACATTACTGCTTTGCAATCATGCTACCTAAGAAGGGTAGAGCTCATTTGTCCCTTTTTAGCATACTGCTTTTTAGAGTGTGCTAGAACACAGGATGGAAAAGGAGTATGAGGAAAACATTACTTCACAAAAACGGGTCAAGTGTACCATGTTCTGACAGTGAAATAGATGCCTACAAGTGAAAATAGAACTCCAGTGTGGTCTGACTAGAACAGGATTGAACTGCCACCCCTTATCTGGACACTAAATTTATGGCTGTGGTTAAGAATTGCCCTAGCCTATGTTTTTATCAGTCACATTCCACTAATGCCTCATGATGAATCTGTGGTCAATTAAAAACCCAGTTGTTTTTTTACACAAACGGCTGCTAAGCCAGGAATCCCTACAAATTTGTGCTGTTGATTTTTTTGAAACTAAACAGTGAACTTTACAATGATCCTTCTTGAATTTTATGCATCTTGCTTATTAGCTATTACTCTAAACTTTGTGCCTACCTTCTTACTCATTCGAGTCACATATTAAAATATTGACCAGGGCATGGTATGAGAGGTGTGCCTGTGACTCTCATGGGAAGCTTCCTGCCAATGGATACTCAGTTTGTTTTTGTCAACCCTCTGTATGGCTGTTCTGTCAGCTGCAAAACCATCTCACCATACTTTTATACCACTCCCCCTCCCCCATCCAGCAATGGATCATGAAATGCTTTGTCTATTGCCTTAATGAAATTAAGTTACTCTGCCTCTAGCATTTCCACCTCTAGCAGTCTGGCACTGATCCAATACCTTGCACGTGATAGGCTCTCAATAAATGTTTGTTGAATTATATTGAATTCTGTGAATCATCAACATAATAACCATATATTTAAAAGAAGGAAATGAGGCATGATTCACTGATGAACCACTTGAGTTCCCAGCGTTCTTTCTATTCCTTTTTGTTTTTTTTTAACTAAAATGTAAAATTGTCACACATTACAGGAAAATAAAATGTAGACTATGACTGACAATATACGTTATACCAAATATTATCATTATTAATACTCATTTTGATAACTTTTTCTTTTGCAAAAAACATAATCATGTACATCTTCATTTTTCATTTAATCTATTTTTGCTTCCTTTCTATGACTGATTACAATTTGGTTATATGGATCTAATTCTCTCTAACAAATTGTTTAAATTCCTTAAGTTCTGACATCACAGTCATTTGTTTTCAAATTATGGAGTTAATGCATTCTTCCTAATGTATATTGAACACCTATATATGTCAGATCTTGGGTCAGAATAGTGAGGACTTAAAAAGAAAAACTAGGCAAGGTCCTGGCCCTTGAGAGGCTTAGAATCTGAAAGAGTTCACAAAATCAGCACACTCATAGTGATGGAACAAGGCTCTGGGTGTTAGGCGATGGTGCAGGAGAGCATGCTATGTGCTCTGCGTCCTTAGTTAAATTCAAAGGATAGAAATTCTCTCTCTGGGGGGCTCCTTGGAGCTTGGAGCAGCAGCCAAGAGATGTTCAGGCAGCCAAGGCTCTCATCACAGCCTGAGTTCTTCTGCCACTCTTGGATCTAAGACAGTAAAAGTGATGGGCTCTGCCTTCAGACAGCTCCCACTCAGGCAGTGTGTGCTAGAAGAGGCGCTTGCTCTGGGCGAGAGTCCCATCCCCCTTCCTTATTTCCATGGTCATCAGGTAGCCACAGGGTACCACAGAGACACTGACAGAGGGAGGAAGAGGAAACAGCCAAGAAAGCAGAAGCCAAGCAGAAGTAAGCAGAATTTTAAGGTGATCCGCATGAACCTCCCTGTCCTCTGGAAGCTGGAAACCTCCCTGGCTTCTTCTGGAAGCTGAAGACTCTTCTGTTGACTCTGCCATGGCCACCACAGTTGCCTCTTAGCATCCAGGAATCTGGTGAGCAGTCACTGGAAAGCTGAGGTCAGCTGCCCATCTCAGGTGCCTATGACCTTGATTGCCAAGAGAATACAGCAACACGGTGATGGGCTCCATCCCACTTATACCTTCCAAATCTCATGCAAGGGACTTAATTGAATCTAGTATCCTAGATTGCAAGGGAATAATAGTTTTTAACTCCGTAGCCTCAGTAGCACAGGAAGGCACAAAGAAGGGAGTGGGAAGGGACACTGAAGCATGAAGACATGTCTAACACAATATGCTGGATATTGGATCAAAGGAAGTGCCAAGACACATCAATGTTTCAGTATTCAAAGCAGATACCTGAAACTGATAACACAATTCATTAAACTTCTCTCCTGTATCAAAGATATAAAATATATGAAAAAGAGAATTTGTAAACAGGATTTCTTTGGAGAAGTTTTGCAGTGAGTTTTATCTCCACCTAGTCCAAGAAATAGGGCTGAGTGCTTCTATCACCTCAGGACAAAGACAAGGGATTGAACAGGACAACCCTGAAAGAGCTTGATCTGTATTCCTTGCAATTGTGGGAGTGTGTGGGTCCATACTGGACTTTTGTGTGAGTTCTGTCTGAAAAATTAAAAAGATGGAGATGATTTGGCAAGCTGCTTGGACCTTGGGAGTGAAAGAGAAGTGGCTGATCTGGGAAGCTTGCTCTTCTAGAGTTTGTTGTGGGCAGAGAATGTGTGTTTCAAGAGCTATGGGTTTTTCACAGGAGAATTCAATTGAGAGAATTGAGGAAGCACCTGAGTTGAATAATTGAAGTGTTAGCTGAGAAGGGCAGAATGTGATATTCCGGGCAGAGGGAACAGCATATGCAAAGGCTCAGACACACACACAAAAGCCTATAATGTCCAGGGAAAAGTAAAATGTCCAGTGTGGTTTGGGTGAAATTTGGGGGTACAGGGAGAATAAGAAATTGGCTTGGGGCCGGGCATGGTGGCTCACGCCTGTAATCCTAGCTCTCTGGGAGGCCAAGGCGGGTGAATCGTTTGAGCTCAGGAGTTGGAGACCAGCCTGAGCAAGAGCGAGACCCTGTCTCTACTAAAAATAGAAAGAAATTATATGGACAGCTAAAAATATATATAGAAAAAATTAGCCGGGCATGGTGGTGCATGCCTATAATCTCAGCTACTTGAGAGGCTGAGGCAGTTGGATTGCTTGAGCCCAGGAGTCTGAGGTTGCTGTGAGCTAGGCTGATGCCACGGCACTCTAGCCTGGGCAACAGAGTGAGACTCTGTCACAAAAAAAAAAAAAAATGAAATTGGTTTGGGAAAATGTGCTAAGCACATGCTGTCTAGCCTCTATCCTTTAGGAACTAGGGAGTTAATGTAGAGTTTAGTTTTAAAATTAATATACTGTATATTTGGAGCAGTTTTGGGTAGGTAGACAAACTGAGCAGATAGTATAGAGAGTTCCCACATAGCCCCCCCAGTTTCCCCTATTATTAACATCTTACATTAGCATGGTACATTTGTTACAATTAATGAATCTATATTAACACACAACAGGACTGAAGTCCACAGTTTATTCAGATTTCTTTAGTTTTTGCCTAATGTTGTTTTTCTCTTCCAGGATCCCATCTGAGATACCATATTACATTTAATTGTCATGTCTCCTTTAGCTTCTCTTGGCTGTGACAGTTTCTCAGGCTTTTTATTTTTTTTTACAACCATGGACAATTTTGAGGAATACTCATCGGTATATTGTAGGATCCCTTTTATTGAATTTTTTCTGATATTTTTCACATGATGAGATGAGGCCAGTGGGTACTATGTGGTTTTCAGTACAATTTTATCTGTGTTTTACAAAAGTCATATGGGGCCAGTGTGGAAGGTGAACTAGTTTGAGTTTATTACGTCATTTATGAGCCCTGCAATGGCTTACCATCACCATTATTAAAATAACAGCAACACAACGAAACAACTCACTCCTTAGTATGGCTCAAACAGCCCTCCAGGATGTGGATCCAGTCTGCCTCTCTGACCTCATCTCCTGACACTCTCTTCCTTGTTCTTTATACTCCAAGCCCACAGGCTTCTGTTTCTATTTCTTGAAGGTGCAAGATGCAAGGTTGGGTACTGTCAGGGACATCGTAGTCATTCTTGCTAATCACCCAGGAAGAAGAAGTTGGGCTTGAATTAGAGGAGGAGGGCAGATTAGAGAGCATCTGTGTGGTAGAATTGACAGGATTTTGCTGATTGTATCTATGAAATTAAAAAAAAAAGAGAATTTGAGCACAGTTCTGAGATTTGTAGTTCAAATGGCTTGCTCTATGGTTGCACCATTCACTGAGATGGGGAATACAGGAGTTTGGAGGGGAAACTCCATGATTTGGAGATCACCATGACACACTGAGTTTGATCTGCCTGTGGGACAACGAGGTGTCCTCGTCCAGCAGGATGTTGGAAACCATGAGTCTTAAGTTCAGGAGGGAGGTTGGAACTAGAGTAATTGCCAAACAAGAGATTGTGGTGGGGCTCCTATTATTAATTCAACTGGGATAAACCCAAGGGACATATTTGCAGTAATTCAAACCCTTGGCAGTAAATAGTTTAATGTGAACTTCAGGTCAGCAGAAAAATTAAATTTATTTTGGAGACTATCAGGCAAAATGAGGCCAGAACTTTGGGGAGGATTTCGTGGTCATTCTACTCTCCAGGCTTAAGCTAATGGCTGCTTCTTTTCTATGGGGACAAAACTCTGGAACTTGAAAAGGCTGCTGTATTAACCAATAAATATAGCATCAGAAAAAGTAGCAGAGAGGTTTGGGGCTTGGGCATGGGAATATAAGAAGGAAGTAAAGTGGTAGATAGGCTGGGTTATCATGAAACTGCTCCCAGGTATATTGTTTCCTTATAGTCTTTATGCCACTATATTTACATTTTTTTAAAAAAAAATTACAAAAGTAGAACATTCATGTTTGGCAGATACTGTAGATTGGCTCACTCAATAACCATTCCCATTGCCTTCTCCCTTGACTTTTTCTACTATTAGAGGCTGCAAACAGCATTTACACAAATTCCCAGATTTCATTACAACGTGAGATGACCATGGAAAATAGTTCGGGAAGTTAGCGGACATCTCTGAGGTGGGCTTCCATTTCTGAAGAAGAAGGCAAAGATTTGTGAGGAGAAGGCTTTTTGCCCTTCTGCCTTCTTCCAGCCTGGAGCTTAGATGCGATCCCGTGCAGCAGCCATCTTGTGACCAAAAGAAGGGAAGCTGAAAGCTAAGAACGGTAGGGCAAAAGGACATTCTTTAGCAACTATGTTGGTTCTGGCCCACCTGCTTCTGGATTTTGTGTTATGTCCAAAACCAAAAAAACCCCAAAAAACAAAACAAAACAAAAAACAGCCTTTACATCTTTAAACTGGTAAACTGGCTTTCAAACTTAGCCGCTCATTTAGAGTCACCTGTGGAGTTTTAAAGTTCTCAGGGCTTAGATCACCCTATACACCACCAATTGAATAGGAATTTCTGGTGGTGGGACACAAACCTCAATAATGTTTAAAATTCCCCAGCTGATTCCAATGTGTAGTCCAGATTGTGAACCAGTGGTTTGGTGAACCACTGTTTGTTGTTGTTATTGTTTTTTGTTATTCCCAGTGGGACACAATTATCATTGATACATGTCTTGAAACTATATTCAAACAATAGAAGCATGTAGTTCTCTCATTTCCAACCAGCTCCATCTCTACTCCCATCCCTGGCAGAATCACAGTCCTCAGAGTGCTATGTCTATTTCTTCAATATTTCCTCTCTGCACACACAAATATATATTAGTTTTCTATCACAAAAATCCTTCCAGGGGCTGTTCCAGTGAGGCCACAGAAGTGACATTGCCATATAGCTTAGAAAAACCAGGACAATGCTGACTTCAAGTTTTCAATCTCCATAAACAGAACACCTGGAAAATGTCAATATTTTAACATCCAAACTACATCCTCCAGCCTGCCTTTTGTACTCTGAAATATCAGAAAAATAATATTTCATCGATACAGTTTAATCTTCTACTTCAAAATTGTAAAAACTGCATACAACTTTTTGCCTATGATTAATTATTTAACTATGAGACACGAAAGATGTTGAAAATGATGTTGCTGGGCTTCAGCATATGGAAGCCCTCAGTTTTTGTGTAGTAAAGTTCCCTTGTTTGAGTTCCTGACTTAACTTTCAGTTGTTTGAAAGTAGGTTCTATTGAAGACATTATCTTTAAATAAGAAGCATCGTATTTTTGGGTTCATTTTCTTGGTTTCCTTTTAAGTTGCAAATCACTTTGAGATTTGGGAGAAGTTGAAATTGGCACAGGATAACATTTTCAGCAGCCTGACCGCATTTGATAGCATATCTAAAAATGTATGTAAAAATAATCCTCTGTTGAAAAGACCCAGCTCCAGGGTTAGGATTTCTACAGCAACAAAGTATTAATTTTGTGAGTTTACAATGGAGCTTACAAAACATATGCTAATTTGTTTCTCATGGGAGGCAGAATTGCCTGACAGGTTCTAGAATGAAGAGGAATGGGTTCAAATCCCAACTCTGCCACCTAATGACTGTGACTTGGGGCAGGTTACTAAATCTCTGAGCCTTGCTTTTCTGATCTATAAAATGAGGATATTATTGTGAGAATTAAGGACATAATACATGTAAAGCATTTAGGACTGTGCCTGGTACACATTAAATATCAAATAAATATTAGCTATTATGATTATCTGTGTTAATTTAGATACATAATCCTACATACCTATGCTCAAAAGTGAATTCCCATTTTGTGGGATTTTTTCCCCCCAGACCTTCAGCTGATATGGATTTTTCTCCTTTTCTCCCTCAATTTCTGTTGAATTCCTTGTTGGAATCTCACTATTAACAGCTCATTTTCCTCTTCTCACTCGACACATTCTTCCTGAGCTGTAATTATCACCATATGCTAAATGGCTCCCATATCTGAAGCTCAGTTTAAATTTTTTTCTCATACCCTCCTGTGGCCTTTTAGACATTGCCACTTGTGTGTCTCACAACATTTTATTCCCTAAACCTGTGTTGCCTATTTGCAGAGAGTGACACCGTAATGGATACATAATTGCTCAATTTCTGAGTGTAATCCTTCAATTTCTCCCTTTTACATGTGCCACACAGTTTTATCCATTGTGCCTCCAATCTATCCACTTCTCTCCGGCCACTTTGCTACAATGCTGGTTTAGCCACTGTCTTGCCTCCCAGCTACTGCAGTAGCCACCCATTCTCCAGCTTTCTCTCTGGAGCTTTAGTAATACTTCTAAAATGTAAAACTGTCATGTTATCTCCCTGCTTAAAGCTCTTCAATGACTCTGTTGTCCTTGGGATAAAATACAAATCCCTTAACAAAGTTTTAGGTTTATAAATCATGATCTGGCCCAAGCTTTGCCATCCAGCCTCATCTCCTACCCTTCCCTTCTTTGTACTCTAGGTTCAGACTTAGTGAACAAACCCACTGTGCTGTCTCCACAGCAGAGCTTGGCACTTGCTGTTCTCACCTGTAGGCTCTTCCCTTGCCCTCACCCTTTCGCTAAGTTTGTCTGCCTAACTCGTCTTGATCCTTCACATCTCAGTTTGAATATCATTTCCTCTTAGAAAACTTCTCTTGATTCCCATACCTCTTATGTGCTGTTATAGGACTTGATTCTTATCTTTGTACTTTGAATCACACTGTATTGTAATTACATGTTTATTTATCTGTATCCCTACCATAGGGAAATACAGATAAAGCTTAACAAAGATAAGGTTTGTGTAATCAGTACCGATTGCTCTATCAGGTACTTCCTTCACATCTTTGGGAAATGGCTTACATTTTGTGATAACTAATTCTCTTGTAGTTTCTGGATGAGTTGGTATGTCCATACCATTTACATTAAATGTGAGTGTGTGATCCCAACCTGAGAAACCATGGTATAAAGCCTTTATTAGTAATAAAGCATAATGGATGCTAGATTCTTCCCCTTAATAGTGAATGAATATATTTGTGGTTTTGTCTTTTCATCTCTAAGTATGAATACTAATAATAATATCTACCTTCTGACAAGATGCATCTTGAAGAATGACAGTGAATGCTTGACCATGAGTCACCGAGTTACCATGCAACCTAAGTTGCCCTTCGTGAATTGGGTGTTGCCTGACACTCTAAGCCATAAAGTTGGCCACTCACTCACAGTAGCATTTCATCCAAAAATGGAAGTGATATATATGAGATCAGGCTCAAGCAAGTTCTAAAGGCACCAGTATGTTGCTTAAGCAAATGGCACAGGTGCCTATGACCCATGCTCCTACCACATTGCATCTTCCCTCTCAACCTGCATCTGTGGCCTCTTGGGGAGTTCCCTATAACAAGCTGGCTGAGGAGGAAAGATTCCAGGCCTTGTTTAAAGGTGGTTCTGTATGATAAGCTGACACTACCCCAAAGTGGATGGTTGTAGCACTACAGTCCCACCATGGGATGGCTTTGAAAGATAGGGATCAAGGAACATCTTCCCAGTGGACAATATGAATCTATATTGACTCAGGGATAGTAGCTAATGGTTTGGCTGAATGGTCAAGACTTAAAAGGATCATGATTTGAAAACTTGTGACTGGGAGGTCTGAGAAAGAGGTCTGTGGGGGAAACTTTCAGAATTTGAACAGAATGTGAAGATATTGTATTCCATGTGAATGCTCACCAAACAGTAATCTCATCAGAAGAAGATCTTAATAAGCAGGTGGATGAGATTACCTGTTCTGTGAACATCTGCTGAGCTCTTTCTCCAGCCACCGCTGTCTTAGCTCTATGGAGGCCAGACAAAGTGGTCCACAAGGCTATTCAGGGGCTTAGCAACATGGACTTCCAATCACCACTGCTGAATGTCCAACCTGCTGACAGCAGAGACCAACACTGAACATTCATTATGGCACCGTTCTCTGGGAGCACCAGCTGGCCACCCGGTGGAAGGCTGATTATAAAGGATCACTTCCATCGTGGAAGGAACAGACACTTACTTCTAGATACAGATTTGCCTTCTCTATTCATAATGCTTCTACCAAAACCACCATCCAGGGATTTAAAAAAATGTGTTATTCACATGGTATTTGACAGAGCATTGCTTCTGACCACGGAACTCACAGCAAATGAAGTGTGGCAATGGGCTCATGCTCATGGAATTCATTGGTCTTGCAATATTCCCCATCGCCTTGAAGCAGCTGGCCTGATAAAATGGTATAATGACCTTTTGCAGACATAGTTACAGTGCCAGCTGAGTGGAAACACCTTGCAGAACTGGGGCAATGTGCTCCAGGATGTAGCATATGCTTTAAATTAGTGACCAATATATGTTGCTATTTCTCCCATAGCCATTTTTTTTTCTGGATACAGGAATCAAAGAGTGGAAATGAGAGAGTTTCTTCTGACTATTACATTTAGTGATCCTCTATGAATTTTTTCCTTCCTATTTCTACAACTTTAGGCTCCGCTGGTCTATAAGTCTTATTTACCAAGGGAGGAATGTTTCTACTAGGGAGCACAGCAATGGTGTCATTAACCTGGAAGTGAAGACAACACTTGGCCACTTTGGGGTCCTCATACCAGTAAATCAACAGGAAAAGAAGGGGATACTAAACTGGCTGTGGTATAATTGATCATGACTATTAAGTGGAAATTGGATTTCTCTTCAGAGAGGTGCCCTTAGAGGCCTGTATGACCCATGTATCAAGGCCAAGTATGCTGGATTAGACCTGTTGTTGGTTAGGGCTCACTAATGGCAAGGGACAGAATCCCAAATCAAACCAGCTTGAGAAAAGCAAGGAATTTACTTACAGTATTGTCTCCTAGAACTCATGGAAAAGACTGCTGTTGGCCCTCACGAATGAAGTGGAACCAGCCCTCAATTGCTGGCATAGCTCCCCATATCCCATCTGTACTTCTCTCTGCATACCAGTTTCGTTCTTTGTTCTTATTGCAGACTGATCTTCTCTGTTTCTCAGTTCATATGACTGAAAACATGGCTGTTAGTAGTCACAGCTTTGGCTCTCTGGAGACTGACCTCTTTCCTGTTCTGGTTGCAAATTTCCTGGGAAAGAATTCTGATTAGTCGAGCTTGGTTCAAGTGCATGGAGGAGAGGTCATATTGTACTCAAATGTGGCCTCTGTGAAAACCTCATAGATAGAGTTGGTTGGTCAGGATGTCAGGAGTGGATGGGGAGGTGATTGTGAGAAAGTCTGTTCCCAGAAGAAGAAGGGTGCTGGGCTGACAAATTATGGGGTTCTACTACCAAGTAGATCAATTTTTCTACCTAGTAATAATGGCAAATGTAAATGAATAAATAAATAATATTTATAGCACTTACTCTATATTAGATACAATATACATGTATGATGTTTAGCACATATAGGATGGTTGTGAGGATTTAATGAGTGTATGTATATATATACATATATATATATAATCACCGTCTTTAAGGAATGTTTAATTTTTATCTTCATTTTTTTAGACGAGCGAACTAAGACTTAGAATTCAGTAACTAGTCCAAGTAAGTGGTTGAGCTGGAACTTGAACCCAGACTTATTTGTTTCCAAGGGCTGTTCTTATAACAGGACATGTGAGTCCCTTGCCCTAGTTCTCTAGGCTCTAGGCACCCCGTCTCACCACAAATCCCAGGGTGCTAACTGGGCCCCTGAAGCCCTGATTGGGTCCTGCCAGCTGCTTTTTCTGGGCTGAATTTTGCCCCTGGGCTCCATGTGTCTGATTATGTGGGTAAAATTGGTCCTGAACCTCAGTTTTCTTGTATGTAAAAATGGATTGTTATAAGGATTATGGAAGCTACATGAGGGCAGATTTTTTGTCCATCATGTTCACTGCTAGTTTCCTGCACGAAAAACAGTGCTGGACACTTGACAACTATTTGTTACGTGAATGAATGAGACCAATTGAGGCTCACAGGGTCTTGTTTCAGGAGCAATTGGATATTGTTGCCTTTTGACTATTTGGCTTTTGTGTGTCCCTACTTGGGTAGGCAAGTGACAGGGAGGGATGTGGAGGGGATTTTAAAGAAGCTGTTCACATGCAGAGCCAGAGAGAGAAAGAGAGGCAGAGAGGGAGATCGGGGTGTTGGGGGGAGAAACTCTGCCACAGTGAAGTTAGTCAGACTGGAAAAAGAGAAAGGAGAAGACATTGGAGGTGTTAAGATTTTTTTCTAATTTATTTATTTGATAAATAAAAATTGTATATATTTATTGTATACAACATGATGTTTAGAAATATGTACACACTGTGGAATGGCTCATTCGAGCTAATTAACATATGCATTATCTCATATACCTGTTTTTTGTGGTGTGAACACAAAATCTACTCTCTTAATGATGCTCAACAATCTAAGACATTGTTATTAACTATAGTCACCATGTTGTACAATAGATCTCTTAAAGATTAAGATTTACTAGAGGTCTATAATTGTTCCTTCTGTGTCCCCATGGAGGCTGTGGTAAAATCTATATTATTCACTAATATGAAGGTGGCTTTGTCAAGTGCTGACCTTGAGGAGGGTCCAGAGTAATGGTGTGGGGCTGAGCACATATAGGTTACAATCAAATGAGATAAGGTAAGTGACATCTCTCGCCCAGCACCCAGCTCATGGAAGCTACTCAGTAAATGTCTATTTCCCTGGGAGCCCATGACATTGGCTGACCTCCTGTGTGTCCCTCAGCACAGCACAGGGCTCCTTGCATGCTGAGACTTCTCAGAATGTCTGTCTCCCTGCCAAGCGAGTTTTCCAAGGGCTCTGCTTGATAGCATCAAGAAATACCGAGATAGGAAGACTTTTGTGCCACTCCACTCTATGCTGAGTTCCTTAAGGCCATGTAAGGCAGGAGCACACTGTTACATTACGCACACACTCAAAAGAAAATACTCTTTAGCCTGGTTGGGAGACTCTTGGGTTAAGCACTGATGTAATTTGTTTTCAAAAAAACTGTAAGAGACTTCTTCTGAGTTAAGCATTTGCTCAGCTGGTCTGTGCCAAAGACGACAGGTGCTTTGTGTCATTGCCTGTTGACAATGGTCATAGTCACACATTGTACCTCAAAGGCTGAAACATTCCAGAGTAAAGTGATTATGAGGGAGGTGAGCTGCTCCAGAGATCTGTCGAGTGCCCAGCCAGGGCTGGCCCCAGGGATTCTATTCCAGGTGGTACAGAGTTGGTACAACAAAGGAAATGACAACCAGTTCGAGCCCCCACTATTGTTGGGCACAAATGCTCTCAGAGTTACCATAGATATTTTAGTCAGGATGTCCTTTTCACTTGAATCAGAGGAATGCAATTTCTGTATTTACTTGTTTGTCCCTTCTACCAGATTGTGAGGCCCAAGAGGGCAGGAACCTCTGCCTTATTCATTGTCACATGCCTGCTGCTTAGCACAAAGCCAAGCACAAAGCACACACTTGGTGAAAGTTTGTGGGATGGAATAATGAATGCAGTGTCCTCCTTTGAGTCCTCTCTTTTTGTGCTCTTCTTTATGCCTTTTCTTTGGCAGGGGTCCCTGCTCACCACAGGTGTCTCCTGAGAGCTTATATCCCTATGTTTCCTTCTCATCCTGGAAACGGAAGTTCGTTTTGAAGGCTGCTCCATTGTTTGTCCTCTTGTAATCCCAAGCTGTATGGGACCGATTTGTTGCGTGCTTGGCTGGTCTTCACACAGCATGTTTTTGTGATATACAACATTTCCTTTCAGATCAAGTGTGGCCACAGTGTTCAGGGCAGCTAGTGTTCTAAACTTCAGCTTTCCCACTCTCTGATTGTGTAATTCAGGCAAATTATTGGATCTCACAGAACCTCAGTTCCCTCTGTTTATAAAGTGGATATAACAAGGTGAACGTGGCTGAGATTGGACCTCCTCCCAGGATCCAAATATCTTTTTTGGATCTCTCAGTAAGTAGAGACTGAAAAAGAACTGTTGTTTATAATTTGTACACAGTTTTGTGCCTCCAAAAAGAGGACATGTCTAGGAAGTGGCCTCCTGCAGGCCTTATGCAAATGCAGAGAAAAAAATCTTACCCTAGAATAAGGAGAGTCTGCTATTCTGGCTCCAAGAACCTAAAATGTTTGGCAAACTTGTGCAAAATGTTGGTATTATATTAGGCAGAATTGATCTCTCCAAATAGTTTTATTTGGGGAATTTGTTTATTTCCTATGTGTGTATTTAGACTGTCATCTGTCTGTTTATTATTGCTTGTTCTCAGAAATTTTCTAATGGATGAGCCATTCCGCAACTAGTGAATCACGGAAGCTTAGGGACTGAGACACTGAAGATGGCTGGAAGACTACATAACTCTGGTCGTAGACTCATGTTAGCGGAGGGAATGAGCAAAAGAACTTAACTGGCCTTTCTGTGGTCAGAATGCTTGCTCTGGTATGGTTTAGATGTTAGAGTTTTCCATGATCTGGACACGTCAGTTCTCAAGCCTCCTGGAAAAAGATCAATCCTAAGGCAGGAAATAAAGACTAAGGACATAGGTCTTCAATTGGAGGATGGGGAAATAACTACATCCTTTATCTGAGCCTCAAGGATCTGGGGCATCAAGAGTATTCCCACTGTGGGGAGGCAGGCTGGCCCTTGCTCCATGGCAGCAGCAGAGAGGAACATAGAAGCCAAACCTGGAGTCTCGGGAGTCTGGGCACAAGTATTGCGTTTTAAGTTTCTCTTTGTTGTAATTCTCATCTCTTCTCTCCAAGCCTTTAGAATGTCTTGTTAAAAGTCTCAGCCTAGGCCAGGTGTGGTGGCTCACACTTGTAATCCTAGCACTCTGGGAGGCTGAGGTAGGAGGATCACTTGAGGCCAGGAGCTCAAGACCAGCCTGAGCAAGAGTGAGACACCGTCTCTGCCAAAAATAGAAAAATTAGCCAGGCAGGGTGGCGTGTGCCTGTAATCCCAGCTACTCAGGAGGCTGAGGCAGGAGGATCGCTTAAGCCCAGGAATTTGAGGTTGCAGGAGCTATGATGATGCTACTGCAATCCAGCCCTGGGTGACAGAGCAAGACCTGTCACAGGAAGGGAAAAAAAAAGTCTCAGCTTAGTCTGTGCTATCACAATGGGAACATGGTGGAGGGGTCTGTACAGCCCATGCTGAGGCAGAGCAGGGGGCTTAGGAAAGTTGTAACCTGAAGGAAGCAGGTGTTCAGATACAGGAGTCCCTCATGTGGGGCCAGGCAGCTGCGGAGGTGGAAAGTACAGAGGAAATGGGTGAACCATGTAAGCACTCCCCAGGGGATCTGGATAAAAGGCTAGATTTCTTGAAGTCAAGTAGGGTGGTTCTCAGGCTACAGTGATTGGGGCATTAAATAGAAGCATGGGTTTATAAGCTGGTGAAGTCCAACGTACTTGAGTTACATCAGGATTCTAATATCTACTTTACTCAGCATACTATTACAGTCAGTTCTCACTAAATGATACGCTAGCATCATTATTAGTGTAAGTTGAATTGATGGGTCTCTGAGATGTCTTCTCGCTCAGAAGTTCTGTGAGTCTATGGGGTGCTTGAAACACTGCCAGGGTCAGCCCGGCCTGGGTGTCCATCAGTTTCCTTCACCACATTCTCCTCACTCAGCATTCTTTTTCCCCTCAACTGGCATGGAGTGTGGGGCAATACTGGAATGTTTCAGAACATGTAGCCAGAGCAATGTTGTAATTTATTAGGAGTCATTTTTAAAGTGAAGAGGATCTTGCACTTCAGATAGTCAGTCACATTCTTGGAAATTATGGTTCTGAGGTCTTCCTGATTGGAGGAGGGGAAACTCCCATTTATCTTGTGACATGCTGAGAAATTATTTGAGAATTTCTTAAAAGCAGGGGAGACGTTTCAGGATGAGCTCAAACAAAACCTCAATTTCAAAATAGCAAAGCAATATAAATCTTTCTTGAAATTTACACACGAGCAGATCAGGCTGTGCCATAGGAAAAGGCCAAAGAACCATGCAGCAGATTGTGTTCTGCAGAGATGGCCATGGCAGTATCTCCCCTCCTATGTGCTCTTCCTATGATGAAACTTTGACATTTATACTCTCCTCCTTGTGAGAGATGGGGTCTATATTCCAGCTCCTTGAATCTGGGAAGGCTTGTGAATTTGGGGGAAGTAATGCTACATGATTGTAATTCCTGAGCCTAGGTCATAAAAGATGACATAGTCTCTGCCTGGTTCTTGTGGGATGCTTGCTCTTGGAACTTGTATTAGCTATCTATTGCTGTGTAACAAATCACCCCAAAACTTAGCACTTTAAAACAATACGCATTTATTATCCATCTCATTGTGTCTCTGATTCAGGAATTCAACCATGGCTTAGTTGGATCCTCTGCTTCAATGTCTTTCACAAGCCCATAATCAAGGTTTTGATTAGGGCTGGGATCTCATCTGAAGGTTCGAATGGAGAAGGATCTACTTCATAAGGTTGCTTATGTGATTTTTGGCAGGATTAATTTCTTTGAGCGTTGTTGGACTGAAGCCCTCAGTTTCTTACTGGCTATTGGTCAGGGAAACCCTCAATTCCTTACCATGTGAGCCTCTTCTACATGGCAGTTTGCTTCATCAAAGTGTGTGTGTGTGTGTGTGTGTGTGTGTGTGTGTGTGTATGTGTGTGTGAGAGAGAGAGAGAGAGAGAGAGAGAGAGAGAGAGAAAGAATCTTTTGTGACCTAATTATGGAAGAAATATCCCTTTGATGTTGCCATATTCTATCTGTTAGAGGCAAATTAATCAAGGGGATGGGATTACACAAGGCTGTGAATACCAGCAGGTAGGGATCATTGGGGACCATTTCAGAGGCTCCTTACCACAGAGCTTAACCACTATGCTATGAAAAAGCCCAGGCCATCTGTAGATGTTCCAGCATCAAATACCAGACACATGAGTGAAAGAGCCTTCAGATAATTGCAGGACTCAGCCATTCAGTAACCCTCAGCCTTGAGACTTCTCAGCTGAGGCTCTAGATGTCATGGAGCAAATATAAGATGTCCTTGTCAAGTCCTTTCAGAATTCCTGACCCATATAATCCTTGAGAATAATAAACTGCTTGTTGTTTTACACATTAGGTAGTAACTGGAATAAGCCACATATCTTGAAGCTTCATTGCTCACCTGGTCACCTGGTTTGACCACATGAAATGCCCATTGCACTTTTGCCCATGCCAATTTTCGCAACTGGATTGATATCACATTTCAGCCCAAAGGTTGCAACCTGAGAAGACCTTAAGAGTCCACACAGGTTTGAAAAACCTTGAAACTTTCTGGTTGCCAAAGTTGTGCCAAAGTTGTACAACATTCTTTTTAACTTATCTAATAAAAGTAGCTCCCCACTTTTTAAAAATTAATTAATTAATTAATATTTTTAGCTCCCCACTTTTGGTGTCTTTCCTGTAGCAGCAGCTTGTGAAATGACTTTGAAGGGAACAAGACAAATCAAGTTTCCCCAGGCTCGGTTCTGGGATTCAGCTGAGCTGTTATGGCAAAGGCCACACTCCTGAACGAGACAGGATGTTCTAAACTTTGTCATTAGTCCATTTCGAATAGGACAATCATAGTGCTTGGTCTAGCATGAACTATGCATCAAAATAATTATGTATACTTTTTGTTTACACATGTGTATTGAGGTGGAAATTTTTTTGAATTACCTTAATATCTGGTGCTAGAATCCCTGCGTGAGAAGGAGGTGTCTTTGTTTGAAAAAAGAGTTTGATAAAGAAGCAGTAGTGGTATTAATATAATGCCTCCTTCTTCCCAAATCCTCTCTGCATGAAATAAGGAAAAGAATTTATGTCTGACTTTGGGAAGATTGAAGGGACAGGAAAAAACAGAGGAGAGGAGACAGGAGGACCAGGGGAGTATGTGAAGGCCAGTATGGTGGGGTGAGGGTGGGTGTGGTGTGGGGCCAACACAGAAAATCATCATAAGGGGGTGGCTAACAAGGGCTGGAGAGAGCAGGAATGTGCAATGAGGAATGAGGATTTTGGGGTTGTTTGTTGCACAGTGAACGAGGGACTCCCTTCATGTGACACCCACCCCCTAGCATTTTCAGCAAAATCTACTAAATTCATATATGTTGAGAGGTTTTTTTTTTTTTTTCTCCATGAATGGGCTGAATTTTGTGCTTGGTTTGATGTAGTGTGGAACACAGACTATACTCAAAGAACATTATCCCTGAGAGACCAGAACATAAGAATATATGTGTCCTGGGTATTTACAGAAATTTTGGAGAAAGCTTTAGCCTCCCATAGGCCATGGTGATGTGTATTTTCAGCAATTGTTACCTAACCCACACAATGCAGACAGGTCTCAACTGACATGTGGGCTCCCTGGTCATCTGTGTCTGTCAGGCCCAGCCTAGTTCCTGGCCTCTTTGTCCTTCCTCAATTTTCCACCATTTCTCTTCTCTTGGCCTATATATGGGACCTCCTGACTTGCACCTAGGAGCCCAGCCCTGCTCCAGGTCTGTGGGACATTCTGGAGATGCAAGAGGCATTCAACTAGGTCCAGCCTGATGGTCTATGACTCCACATTCAATCAGTCCTTCTGCTTATACTTTTCTGATTCACATCCCAGTCTTGAAAAGCAGAACCTATCTTTTTCTCAAATCCTGGGGCCTTCTCTCCTTCCCCACCCTGGCGTCTCTGGACTTGTAATTGGACTTCAGCTTTGGAATCTATTCCTAAATTTCTTCTCTGATATTCTGTCTATTAGTTTCCTCCTAGGAGGGAGGAACCTTGGGATCTAGCCTTAATAGGATATAAATTTGCTATTTGACTACACAAAGTCACATTTACTCTCTGGCTTTTGGATTCCTCACTTTTAAAACATTGTGATTATTAACTCAGCAGGCTTGGACACAAGTTGTGCAGGCTCCGCAGCAGCATGGACTAGTCCCTGGAGTCAACAGGTCTTGGCAGAGGTGATAAAGGTGTGGTGAACTCTAGCCAGGTGGGGGCAGGGGTTGTGACTGCAAGGCTCCATCAAATGTTAGGGTGCAGCTATGGAGCATAGAGTAGAGACAGGTGTGGCATCTTGGTTTTCGGTACTCCCGCGATTGGACACCCAAACTCAAATAGGGGCTGGGAGTTGTGGGGCAGGAGCAGCCTTCATGTGGCAGGATGCTGGCCAGGGTATGCAGGGACTCAGAACCACAACCAGGACCCCAGTCAAAAGGACCTGGGATAAGGACAAGACTCAGTTTTCAGGGGAGCATTGGAAAGACAGACTGAGGGAAACCGAGGTGAAAGTCAAGTGCAGGGACTGAATCACTATAGCTGGCAAGTTGTGACTAGGAGAGGATGGGGGTTATTTCTATTGTTACCAGCTTTTGGGACAAAGGTAACAAGGTTGTTTCTGGGCAGTTGGATCAGCTGGTGCAGTTGAAGTTGCTTAGGTTCTCCCTTTTCTACTGAAGCCTGCTCTAGAATGGGACTAAACCTGCCTATGGAGGGGGATAGATTGCCAATACCAGATCTTTGCAGGCAAGAGTTCTAGGGTTTCACAAACAGTCTCTCGGACATGTCAGGAGGGGTGAGGGAACACCCTGGTGAGGACGAGCTACAGCACCCTCCATGCTCCTTAGGGGGAATAGGCCAGGGCACATCTGGATTGGGCCCCTTTACATCTCGTGTGTTGGATCAGTCCTTGATCAGAACACCACACATACTTTTGGGGTTCACTCCTGTGTGGCAGAGAGAAGTCACAGTGCTTGACACATAGCAGTAGGCTCCTAATAAATGTTGGTTACGTGAATGAAAGATGAAAGTTGAATGAAATGAACAGAAAAGACTGGTGTCTGGGAGAAAGGAGAGGTTAGCAATGATCCTGGGAAACAGGCCTATTTCCCTCATCTGATCCTTACCACGAATGACTGAGCCTTAACCTTTCCCCTATAATAAGAAAAATAATTCTCAAAACATATTTTCAGATTATAGATTGCCAGATCCAGGGAGATGTTCCTACCCCTGACCCAGTAATCCTACTCTTGGGATTTTATCATAAGAAAATAATTCAACACAAACAAAAAGCCAAGGCCACAAAGGTATTTATGACAGCATCATCTGAGGCAGTAGAAAAATGGAAACAGCCCACATGTTCAACAATAAGGGACAGGCTGAGTAAATTCTGCTACATCTGTTCAATGGAATATGCTGCAACCATTAAATGGTAACTGTGAAGATTATGTGCCCAACATAGGAAACACATGATAAATCATTTAGCAAAAAAGAAGTGTCCAAAATGCTACATACATTATTAGTGCAAATGTGTCGGGTATTCTTTTTTTTTGTCTCAAGCAATTCCAAGTTCTAACACTGTGGTTAAATTTCAGAAGGAAATAAGGTTACTTCATAATATTCCCACCCCCTGCTGTGATTTAAAAAGTGATACATAGTATTGGAATTCTGGGAAGATGGTAGGAGCGGGGCAGCATAGTTTGAATCTTCTAGAATCACCATATAAAAGACAGAGCAACTAGTTAAGAAAACTAAAAACCCAGGGAAAACTTTTACAACAAAACTAGGGGACAAAATACAAGCACCGACAACGGACGTATTATGGGTATTGAAGTGGGAGAGACCAGCAGAAAGCAACAGGACATCTGATCCGTCTGAGGAATTGTGAGAAAACATCAGGCATAATGGAAAGCATGGAGGGTCAATCTGAGAGCAGCAGCTAAAACTGGAAGGAGTTTGTCCACTTCAATAACAGATGAGAACAAAGGGCTGTGGAAAGGCCTAAAGGGTCTGGGTACTCTCCCCTCTTTGAACATGAACTCTTGAAACTGAGCAGCCCGTGGTGTGCCATTCAAAGACAAGACCCCCACGAGGGAATTCCTCCTCCCCCTAGGAGAGGAGGCAGAATTGAATGAGGGGGGGAACAAAAGAAACTACAGAAAAAGAGCTTCAGATAAAAGTGGTGAAGAAGAAAAGAAGTAGGACATCTCAAAAAGCTTTTAAAATATAAACTTTTTTATATTAGAATGCAGACTGCCATTTTTGACGCTACATGAAAATGACCTAAGAGCGAGCTCTGTGAGAGTATAAAAGCTATTAATATTTGAACAAAATTAAAAAAAACCCCAAACTCAAGGCAACATAAACAACAGAATAGTATCCAGATCAAAAATTCTGTGAGGAAAATGAATAAGCAGTATTATAACATACTTGCAGATGATGAAAACATGCATGCTAGAGAGACATGTTAAACAGATTAAAGAACAACATAATTTAGAATTAGAAAACGTGAAAATGAAATGAAAGAACAAAAAAATTAGAAATGACAGAAAAAAATAATTTTAGAAATGAAGACTGAATTAGATAAAAATGCAAGGGGAAAACATAACAAATAACACCTTAAGAGAAATAGTAAAAGAAAAGGAAGAATTGAAAAACATAACCTTTTGATTTGGGAATAACTTTAGATTTACAGAAAAGTTACAAAGATAGTACAAGAATTCCTGTATAACCTTTACCTGGCTTACCCTAATGTTATAACTATGGTGTATTTGTCAAACTAAGAAATTAACATTGGTACGTTATTAACTAAACTACAGAGTCTGGATTTTACCAGTTTTTTCACTAATATCCTTTTTCTGTTCCAGAATTCAAAGTTACTTATGTTGAAAGACAATATATAGCCCTATGACAACATAACATTTACAATGCTTAGCATCCAAACATTTACTAGTTATGAGAAGCAAGAAAGTGTGACCCATAAGTAGAAGAATCAGCCAATAGAAACAGATGTAGATATTAAAGAAATAATGGAATTGGCAAGAAAGAACTTGGGAGCAGTTATTATAAATATGCTCAAGTATTTAAATAATAACAAGAACATAATGAAAAAGGAAGTGATAGATATTAAAAAGGGTGAAGTGGAAATTTGAAAGTTGACCAATACAATACATAAAATGAAAAATTCACTGAATGGGCCTAATGACACATTGTACACAGCAGAAAAAAATCAGTGAACTTGAAAACAGCAATAAGAGCTATCCAAACTGAAATACAGAGGCGGCGGGGGAGGTGTGAGGAGGGAAGACTGAGTTCAGAGCCTCTGTAACCAATGGGACAGTAACAAATGGTATAATATGTGTGTAATGGGAGTCCTAAAGGGAAGAGGCAGAAGGAATAATGACAGAAACGGTTTTCATATTTGATAAAAACTATAAATCCACAGATCCAAGAAGTTCAACAAACCCTAAGCTAGATAAAATAAACACAAAGTAAATCATGCCAAGGTACAAATTGGTAGATAGGGTTCAGGCCTTCTTTATTCTTAATTTTTAATCAAATTGCTGAAAGGCAATGACAAAGAAAAAAAATCTGAAACTCAGCCAGAGAAAAAGAGATAACATTACATATAGGGGCACAAAGATAAGAATGACTGAAAAAGAGCTATAATTTCTAACAGCATCTTTGAAGTGTGTACATACTAAAAAGAAAAAGCTGTCAACCTAGAGTTCTCTACTCAGGAAAAATATCTTTGGAAAATGAAGGTAAAATAAAGACTTTTTAAGACAAATGGAAACTGAGAGAATTTGTGGCTATTTCTTAGAAATAAAGAATTATGATACAACATGGAAACTTGGGGCTACACAAAGAAAAGCAGAGGAAGTGGCAAATGTGAGTATTTATGAAAGAATTCTTTTCATTTAAAAATTTTCTTAATAGGTAATTCACTGCTTAAAAATAACAATGTTCCATGGTGCTTATAACATATGTATAAATAGAAGTAAAATGTATGACCACAGTAGAATAAAAGATAGGAAAAGTAAATAGAAGCATATTGTTGTAAGGTCTTATACATGAAGTGGTATGATATTATTTAAAGGTAGACTGTGGTAGGATAAATATGCATATGCAAAACATGAAGCAATGACTAGAAACAAAACAAAAAGCAGAAAAAAATACCCATTAAAAAACCCCAAAACACCTTCAAATAAGTGCAGCTAAAAAACCTGAAATAAGAGGAGATAAAATGGAATACTGAAAAAGCAAGCAAGTAATCCAAAAGAAGTCAGAAAAAAGAAAGAGAAAGGGAACAAAAAAGAAAAAATGGGACAAATTAAAAACACATAGTTAGATGATAAATTTAATATAATCATATTGATCATTGCATAAAGCGTAAATGGTTCAGACATGCCCAGTAAAAACAGAGACCCAACAACTTTATGCTGCCTACAAGAAACCCGCTTTAAACATAGAGACACAGATGGGTTAAAATGAGAACAGAAAAAGATATTCCTTGCAAACCTTTATTATAAGAAAAGTGGAGTGGCTGTATCAAAAGTGGAGTGACTATATATTAATATCAAACAAAGTAGACTTCAGGACAAGAAATATTACCAAGGATAGTGAGGGATATTTTCCAATGATGAAAAGGTTAATTAATCAAGATTTTAAATGTATATACACATAACAGAGTTTCAAGATATATGGATCAAAAACTGACAAAAGTGAAAGAAGAAATGGACAGATCCACAATTATAGTTCAACATTCCATTCTTAGAATGTTAGAACAGACATAACCAGTAAGAACAAAGAAGGCCTGAACCCTATCTACCAGCTGAACTAATTGACGTTTATAGACTGTTAACACCCAATGACAACAGAACACACATTGTTTTTAAGTGCATGTGGAACATTCACCAAGATAGAACACATTATGGGCTATAAAATAAGTCTTGATAAATTGAAAGAAATTGAAATCACATAAGAGTATATTCTTCTCACTAAGATTGAATTAGGTTAGAAATCAATAGCAGTTATTCAAGTTATGTGGATAACTGGAAAATCCACAAATATTTGGAAATTAAATGACATTTTCCTAAATAACCTGTGGATCAAAGAAGGGAAATTTTGAACTGAATGAAAATGAAAACACAGCAAATCAGAATCGGTGGTATGTAGTTAAAGCAGTGCTTTCAAATAAATTTTAGCTTTAAATGTTTATGTTATGAAAAAAATTGCCTAAAAATCAATTGTCTAAGCTTCTACCTTAAAACAAAAACTAGAAAAAGAGCAAACTGAACACAAATTAAGATGTAAGGAAATAATTAAGAATGGAAATCAGCAAAATAGAACAATGAAAAAAAATAGAGAAAGTCAATAAAAGTGAAAGCTTGTTCTTTGAAAAGGTCAATAAAATTGATAAACCTCTTACCAGGCTAATAAAAGATAGATAGATAGAGAGACAGAGAGAGAGAGAGAGAGAGAGAGAGAGAGAGAGAAATTGCCAGCATTAGGAATGAAAGGTGACATCATTGTAGATGATAGATATCCTATAGATATTTAAAAAAACAGGAAATATTATGAACAACTTTATGCTTAACAGGTGAATTCTATCATACACTAGAGTGGAATAACACCAATTCTATACAGACTCACTTATAGAGGAGAAACACTACCCAACTTGTTTTAGGAGGTCAGTATTATCCTGATACTACAAGAAAACTAAAGACAAATATCTCATGAACAGAGGTAAAGAAGTTCTTAATATTTTGGCAAATTAAAATATCTGAAAAAGAAAATATATTATGACCAAGTGGGGTTTATCTTAGGAATGGGAAGTTGACTTAACATTTGAAACAGAAAACCATTAATATCTGAAGATCAGTTATCTACTTACATATATCTCACCTAGTTTTTATATAGTTTTATTTTGCACATTTAAAATTGTAAATAATCTGAAATTCTTTGGGTGCATGGTGCCAAGTGAGATATAACTTTTTGCCAAAGAGTTATTTTTCCCAACATCTTTTAAGTGAGTAATTTGACATTTCTCCATTAATCTCTGATATTTACTTTGTTATAAGTTACTAATTTATGTTTGTCAGTTCTTTTGCCAGCATTATGGTTGCATGATGTTTAATAATAGTATTAATAGTTTTAACATACATTTTATATTTGGCAAAGCAAAGAATCTCCCATACTTTTGTAAACATTTTCCCCAGCTCTTCTTTCTTAAAATTAAATGTGTTTACTAACAAGTAAGATATTTACTTGGCTTAAAACTCAAATCATAGAACAGGGTATAAAGAGTTAATACATGTTATTAGTTTTTTGTGTATCCATCCATGATATTTTAAGCATAAACTAATAAATACATAAATATAAATTTTCCTTCTTATTTAAAAAAATACAAATGGTAGCAAACAATGCACAGTCTTATGTACATTGCTTTTTCACTTGACATTATATCTTGGAGCTCACTCCATTTTCATTCTTTTTTAGAGCTTCATAATATACTATTGAATGGATACCACAATTTGCTTAACAAATTCCTATCGATGGTTATGTAGGTCATTTCCATTTTCTTACATCATGACAATAAATAAAAAATAACATTGTACATATACTTTTGATATCGATACAAGGATATCTGTATGATTAAGTCTTAAAAGAGGAACTGCTAGACCAAAACACCTGTGCATTTATAATTTTTAAATATTGCCAAATTGTTCTCCATAGAGGCTGTACCAATATAGAATACTGTGAAATAAAAAAATATATACCTGCCCCTGGCTCCTGACACAGAACTCCTAAAACCCTTGAATTTCCTGAGGGATAGGGTGCTAGGAGCATCTTTTGTTCTGATGAAATGAGTCTTGGTGGGCTCCTGGATGAGGGCTGGTCACCAGAAAGACCAAACCATTATTCGGAGGTTGGAACTTTCAGCCCCACCCCCCCATCCTCCAGGGAGGGGCGAGGAGCTGGAGATTGACGTAATAATCAATCATGCCTACATGATGAAGCCTCCATAAAAATCCATAAAGTCCATGGTTTGGAGAACTTCTGGGTGGGTGAGCACATCCACGTGCTGGGAGGGTGGTGCACCCCAACTCCACAGGGACAGAAGCTCCTGTGCTTGGCTCACTTTCAGACCTTACCCTATGTACCTCTTCATCCAGCTGTTCGTCTGTCTCCTTTATCATACCCTTTATTATATAATAAACCTGTAAACATAAGTGTCTCCCTGAGTTCTATGAGTCATCATAGCAAATTATCAAACCTGGGGAGAGGGTTGTGGAAACCCCAATTTGTGGTCAAGCTGGACAGAAGTGAGTAACCTGGGTACCGACTACTTGTAATTGGTTTCTGAAGTTGGGGGCAGTCTTGTGGGACTGAGCCCTTAACCTGTGGGGTCTGCACTAACTCTGGACAGTTAGTGTCAGAATTGAGTTTAATTGTAGGATACGCAGTTGGTGTCCACAGAGAATTGGAGAACTGGTTGTTATTGGAAAAACCCACACAAATTTGGTGGCCAGTATTGTGAGAGTATAGAGAGGAAACAGTTTTATTTTTTTCCCCTATACAAATACCATCAGCAATATTTGAGGGTGCCTGTTTACCCACACCCTTATCAACATTATGTTTTCAAACTTTTTGATTATTAGCATTCTAGTTGGTAAACAACTTATATTGCCTAATATTTTAATTCACATTTCTTTTTATTATTAGTGATTTTTTTTAGCTCTTCTTTACTATTATTTCTGGAAGTTATCTTGTATTTTAACATATAGCATTGACAGTGAAGACATAGCACTGATAAATAACAATTTTATTTTCTTGACACATCTTGTTTCTGTTTCATTCCTGCCTTTATTGCATTGACCTTAACTCCTAGAACACTATTAAATAATAATGGTGAGACTGAGCATTTTTTGGTTACTGATTTTAATGGAACAACCTATAGTATTTCAATTTTTAAAAGACCCAACAGAAATGGATGTAGAATTTTAGCAAATGCTTTTCAGAATATAGATTTGGGTGATTTATTTTCTTATGGATGAACTGTATAATTTTTAATACATCTCCTACTCTCTAACCATCTTTATATTGTTTGAATAAACCCTCCTTGACTATCATCAATGATTTTTTTATGTGCTTTAATTCAGTTTGATAATTTTTTTTTTTCAATTTTTTTTTCTGTTCACATTCAAAACTGAGACTGATCTGTTGTTTGTGTATGTGCAGTTCTTGACAGGTTTTGTTATCAGGGTTATGTTAACCTCATAAAATTAACTGGGTAGCTTTTCTTCTTTGCTTTTTTGTCCAAATTCGTGTCTGCTCTCAGGCCTGGGGAGAACAGGGCTGGCCCGTGTTCAGACCTACTCCAGGACCTCTGGTGACCTCCAGCATGTTCCCGGCTCTCTTCTTGACTCTCGGTGGTGTTGTCTCTGGCATCCCTCTGCTTCGTCTGCGGTCCGACTTCCCAATGTGCTCCCCTAGCATCTATGGTTCAACCTGAACTGGCCGCTGCGTGAACCCAGGGGAGGGGATTTCCTTGGCAGATGTTGGTTCTCCACTTGCCCCTCCCACTCCTTCCAGTGCTTCTGCCTCCCTGGGCTTCTGCCTCCAGCTCGCTGCTGCCCTCTAGCCACCACGTCTGTCCTTGTCATGGCTTCCCGCAGGCAGGCATTGACAATGTGAGAATGGGACCCAGTTCCACAGGTCCATTGTTCACAGATGTCCTGAAGCCCTTGGAAGTTCTCCAGAGCAACTGATTTGAAGGGGCTGCCACAATGGGTTGTTCTGGCTGCTTCTGAAGAAAAGGGGTGCCAGACATAGGCCCACATCCTGTTCTCTGCCCTTAGTGGGGAACGGGAATCACATTTCTCTGCCAAAGGACAACTCTGAGAAGGCCTGGTGTGGCCCAGCAGGGCAGTTCTGCAAACTCTGGAGTGGGGAAAGGGTCACATTCAGTCTGGACCTTTGCCCAACATGCTGCTTTCCTGTCCTTTCCTGCTGAGATAATTTGCAAGTCCAGCCTTTCTGTACAGCTGTGAACTGTGGATGACGCCAGATGGTGAGGCCTGAGCCATGCACTGAATTGTCTGGCTTCGGCTGACACTTTCCTTGCCATCTCCCCTGGTGCCATGGAAAGCCAAGTCCATGGAGAGACGATTTTGTGAGTGTGTTGTTTGTCTCCCTTTAATATCATCTAGTGGTTAAGAGCATGGCATCTAGAATCAGGCAGATTTGGGTGTGAGTCCTGGGCATGCCACTTACTAGCTGCATGATTTGGGGCAAATAACTTAGTGTTTGTGAGCCAAGTTTCCTCATCTTTAAAATAGAAAAATAATAATAAAATTTAAAAAATTTTGTTTTTAAAATAAAGATTTTAAAAACCTTTAAAATAGAAAAATGATGCTCTTTAGGTTGTTGTGAGATAATAATGCATATAAAGTACTTGGTCTAATGCCCAACCTAGTAAATATTCTATAGATGTAGATGTTAGTTGAGATTATTGTTTATCCTGATTACTATTGTATCTCTCCTGAGAATCAGGGTACTCTGCTGACATTCAAGGCTCTCCATAGTCAGTGTGCAAGCTGTCTTTCCAGCCTGTCTCTACTACTCCACTGCACATACTCTATTAGCCACATTTTCACCTCCTTAACTTTGTTCATGCTGTTCCCTCTGCACCGAGACTGTCCTTCTCATTCTTTGGCTGAGAATCTTCCTGGCTGTCAGGGCCTAAGATTAAATACCACCTACCCCAGGAAGAGTTCCTGGTTTCTCTACCCAGAAGTTCTCTCTGTCTCCTCCCAGAACACTACCATTGCAACAGTTTTTGGTCAAGAGCCAGGTGATATTGGCCCCTGAGAATGAAATTACTGTCCAAGTTCATGTGACAAATGTCCTGGGTTTCTATGGACGTGCCCCTCCTGAGAGTTGGTCTGTGAGTGCCTCAGGCCTTAGAGGCAATATTGGCTCCAGCGTTTCTGTGTTGGAGGGAGGGACTGGGAGGCATTCTGGTGGAAGGGGAAGCTGGAGGTCTTGTTTTACGTTCTCATGTCCAACAACTGCTTAGGTTAGAACTGGTTTAGTTATTGGCCATTCCCAAGGACTCCATTTGCTTGCTCACAGATTGGGAAATATCCATGGCTTGTCAGCAGGACACCATCCTCAGGTCCCCTAAAGTCCCCTTTTTGGCTGTGAAGAGAGGTGGGCTCCTATTAGTCAAGACTGTAGAGGCCAGAGCCGGGAGGGCAAAGGGGTGTGGTGGCCAGTGTCCCCTCACCTGCGGTGATTCCCACCTCCTGGTGCTCACAGCCTTGGGTAGTCCCCTCCTACCTAGTACCAGTGTGGGTCTGTGTGATCAATAGAATAGAGATAAATGATGATATGTCACTTCCAAGATTGGGTTATAAAATATTACAGTTTCCATCCTGGTCACTGTTTCTCTCAGATAATTCACTCTGGGGGAAGCCACATTAGGAGAAGCTATGGAGAGGCCCATGTGGCAAGGAAATAAAGCCCCCTGTCAGCAGCCATGTGAGTGAGCTTGAAAGTGGATGCTCCAGACCCAGTCAAGCCTTAGGTGACTGCAGCGCTGGCTGATGCCTTGATGGTAACCTCTAGAGAGACCCTGAACTAGAATCACACTACTAAAGCCACTCCTGAATTCCTGACCCCTAAGAAAAGTTTGTTGTTTTAAGCTACTATGTTTGGAATAACTCATTATGCAGCAATAAATAGCCAATACAGGACAGACAGGTGTTTGGGAGATTGTGTTGGGATGTCAAAGCCCAGCAGAATAACAATGATAGATCTCTGCTTAGCCTAGGTTATGTCCCTTGCTCTGGGACAGATTTGGCCACTGTGGCTGGTGACCTGAAGGGCCAGCCTTCCTAGATACCTTTGTGCATGGTTGCTGAGGGATAGCACTTCACCAAAAGGAGGAGGGAGCAGGAAACATGAACACAGATTGGTGTCTGTCCCTTAGAAATGTCTCTTGAGCCAGACTTAAGAGACTCACTAGAGCCTGTCTTGTGCTGACAAGGGAGTTCTAAGTAAAAACTGAAGGCATTTTACAAAGAATGTAAAACGTTGGCGCATTATCCACATTTCTTTAGGACACTTTTGCTGGATGTGACACACAAGGAGAGAGCCTGAGTGACACCAAGAAGGTTCTGTGCACCTGTGGTGGTGCTGAGTACAAGAAGTAGCATCAGAAACTAGGGCCCTGGAGAGCAGTGGATGCCCCAGAGGGATTTCCTCGTGAGCAAAGATACCTTCTATGAGACACATGCCATAAGAGTGAGGGCCTAAGTTATTAAGGGGGGTGTAAGTTGGTGAAATCAGAACTATTACTGTTAAAGCATCTTCACTCATGCTTGTAGGCTTGCAGAGATTAGAGAAATTTGGGGTCCAATAATAATAACAACAACAAATACTATTTTTCCACTTATCAAGCATTTACCATGGGGTGGGGGGATCTGGGAGATGTTGGTCAAAGGATACAAGATTTCAGTTAGACAGGGGGAATAAGTTCAAGAGATCTGTTGTTCAACATGGTGACCATAGTTAATGACAATATATTCTATACTTAAAAATTGCTAAGAGAGTAGATTTTAAGTGTTTTCATCATATTAAAAAAATGATATATGTGAGGGACTTCAAAATGTTTGTGGAAAAATGGAATTAAAAGATAAAAATAAAAGCATAAACTTTATTTCTCAACATAAGCTCCATCAAGTTCAAGACACTTTTGTAAGCAATGGTACTAGCCATTTAGACCATCTCTAAAGAATTGAGTGTCCTGGGAATTCAATCATGCCAATACAGTCTGTTTTACATTATTAGCTGAAGAAAAGATTTTTTAAGATTAGGAAATAAAAACAAGTTAGAAGGAGCCAAATCAGGACTTTAAGGTGGATGCCTTATGATTTCCTGTCAAAACTCTCCCAAAATTGCCCTTGTTGAAAGGAATAAGCAGGAGCATTGTTGGAGCAGAGAAGGACTCTGGTGACGCTTTCCCGGGCATTTTTCTACTAAAGTTTTGGCTAACTTTCTCAAAACACTCTCATAATAAGCAAATGTTATCATTCTTTGGCTCTCCAAAAAGTCAACAAGCAAAATGCCTTGAGCATCCCAAAAAACTATTGCTATGACCTTTGCTCTTGACCATTCTTGCTTTTGCTTTGACTGGACCATGTCCACCTCTTGGTAGCCATTGCTTTGATTGTGCTTTGTCTTTGGAATCATACTGGTGAAGCCATATTTCATTTCATGTTACAGTTCTTAAAAGAAATGCTTCAGGATCTTGATCCCACTTTAAAATTTTCACTGAAAGCTCAGCTCTTATCTGCGGCTGATCTGGGTGCAATGGTTTTGGCACCCGTCAAGTGGAAATTTTGCTCAATTTTGATTTTTCAGTCAGAATTGTGTAGGCTGAACCAATTGATATGTCTGTGGTATTGGCTATTGCTTATGCTTTTAATCATCGGTCCTCTTCAATTAGGGCATGAACGAGATTAATTTTTTCCTTGTAAATTGCTGTGGATTATCTGCTGCCATGGGCTTCATCTTCAACATCATCTCCTTCCTTCTTAAAATGAGTTATTCATTGGTAAACTACTGGCTTCTTTGGGGTATTGTCCCTATAAACTTTTTGTAAAGCATCAATGATTTAATCCTTCTTCCACTCAAAGTTTACCATAAATTTGATGTTTGTTCTTGCCTCAATTTTAGCAGAATTCATGTTGCTCTGATAGGGTCCCTTTTCAAACTGATGTCTTATCTTTCTTAGTGCCTTGAACTAGGTACCTATTAAGACATTTTATATCAAGTTAGTATGAATTTATTTTGATACAAAAGCATTTTCAAATCCATGTGCAGTTTTTTCCATGAACTTTTTGAAGTCGCTCATATGTGAGGTAATGGTTACATTCATTAGCTTGATTTAGCCATTCCACAATGTATACATTCATAAAACATGTTGTACACCATAAACTTGCAATTTTTATTTGTCAATTTAAAAATAAATAAAAGTTTAAAAAGTAGACATATTATGAAGTATAGTATATTGCAAAATAGAAATGAATTTGAAAAATTAAACTTAAAAAAAAAAGCACTTACCATATATTTGACTCTAAAGTAACATCATGAATATCATATCTTCCAAGTTTTGAAATAATCTATAAGGTGGGTATTATTCCCATTTCTCAGATGGAGGAACTTGATTTTACGTAATGTTCTTCCAAGTGCCTCCTCCAAAGACCAAAGCCAGGGTCACACAGGCTGGCACCTACTATTCTTAAAGGTGCAGTCCTCTGGTGACCCCAGTTGACTCGGAGACCCCAACTCCTCCTGTGTTATGAGCACATGTAGGTAGATATGGCTGTTTTTGAGACTGGTCCCCTGGAAGGGAACCCATGCCACTACCTGGCCCAAGGCTCTTGGCTGCAGGAAACTGACCTGCCTTTCTCCACAGAGTCAGCAAAATGTGCAGATAATTTATAATAGCCATTAGAAGAGTGCATTTGAGATCAAGTATGAACCTCCTGCACTTCAGCTCTACAGAGATGTGTGCAGGAGCAAAGAGGAGTCAAATTCCTGGAAACAATTTAATCATAACAAATGAGGACTTTGTCACTTCAAGACTTTTAGGCAATTGCAAGAGGATGATGGAGAAAAACAATGCAAATATACTTAACATTATTAAACTGTGTACTTAAAAATGGTTAAGATGGTAAAATGTTATGTTGTGTGTGTGTATTTTTTTACCATAATCAAAAAGAAAAGTTTAAAAAAAAAGGAGATATGGAGATTATCATCAGTAAATGGGGTCTGTAGAAGGAAGTGACTGGCCTAGCGAGGTTTGGTGTGGGTCTGTGTGAGATGGGGGTCACCAGGATGGAGAAGGGGGGGAATGATGTGCAGGGGATCAGACAGAGGAGACTAGAAAAGGCCATCACAGAAACTACCTGCAGCCAGTTCCATTCTGGGGAGGAGGGATCAGCAGTTAATCCTAGGCCCCCTAAATGGCCATGACTATACTTTATTCACAGTCACTGCATATATATGTATGTGTATATGTGGACATGTATATGTGTTTATGTATACATGTGCATGTATGCATGTATATGTGTGTGTATATATAATTAATAAACAGTGTTACATGGTTAATAGCATAGGGTGGGTTCAGGTCTTTCAAATGATCCTTTTGTCACCTTTATAAAGTCCTGGGTCACAGAGACCTTTCAGCCTTGTTCAGAAGGGAAGCCTGAATGAGTGGACCCCCTGGCATTGCAGTCATCATTCCAGGGCTGAGTGAAAAGTCCCAGATGAGCTGCCCCTATTGCTGTCTGTTTGGGATACATGTTAGACTGGCAGCAGAGCACGGAAAGACAGCAAGGCAGAAACAGCACCACGATCCTGATGATCTAGTAGGAAAATCCAGCCTCCCTTCTGCTCCTGACCAGATGCAGCTGCAGGGTCCCTGGGAGGTGGGACCTTGACCAGCTCTCAGAAAGAAACTCTGCCAGTAGTAAGGGAAATGATGAGTCTGGGAGTGAGTTTGAGAATCTTGGCTTCTTTTGAAAGGTATGAGGCCTTGGATGCTGAGGGTGGGGGTGTGGGGGTGCAGCTTTGGCCCCTGTTTTTTTTTTTGATCATTGAGAAACGAAAGGCCTTTAGAGCAGTAGTCCCCAACCTTTTTGGCACCAAGGACTAGTTTCATGGAAGACAATTTTTCCATGGATGGCGGGGGGATGGTTTTGGGATGATTCAAGTGCATTACATTTATTGTGCACTTTATTTCTATTATTATTGCATTGTAGTATATAATGAAATAATTATACAGCTCATTATAGGTTGGGGACCCCTGCTTTAGAGGAACAGGCCTTGACTTAGAAGTGTGAAACCGGAGTGATTCCCAGGCCTTTTAGAGCTTGCTCCTCTTTTCTAAGGCTCTGGGGTGGTATTTAAGAGCCTCCCTTCTGCCTAGCCAGCTCTTGTAACCCCAGACCAGGGAGGACCCTCTCTTTGATCTTTGACCATTGCCACACCTAGCACAGGACTTAAAAGCGGCTCCTGTTGCATCCCTTGGTAAGTGCAAACAGCCCTACCCAGACCCCCTTCATTCCTTTCTTAGCTTAGTATACAACAGTATTTTATCCTATGTTATAATCCCCTATGAGGACAGATACCATGTCTTATTCATTTTGGGAGCTTCTGTAGCTTCTTTTTTCCTCTGTCTCTCCATGTGCCTTGCATAAAATAGAGGACCCAGCAACCATTTGTTAAAAACTCCTGTCCTCAGATGCTACTTTGGCCAGCACTCTCTTCCCCTCTTTGCCCTGCAAACCAATTGCTGTGGCTTTATAACTTTGCACTGTCAGCCAAGGGTTCTTAAACTGCAGTTTGTCTTAGTCTGTGGTCTGCAGATTCCTGCTTGATCTCTCTTTCTCTGGAAGTCTCCCAGACAAATCACAGTCAGTCATATCTCTGCTGCACCTCTCCCCAGAACAGTCAGCATGAGATAAGGGCAGAGGTAGAAGGGCTTTGGGAAAGCATCCAGGAAGCCCTTGTATTACAGATGGGAAAACAAAACTCCTGAGGGAGAAGGGACTTGCCCAAGGTTATGGTTTTGAGACAGGGCCCCAGAAGTCAGCTTTTATGCCTCCCAGGGCTCCCAGGTCTCCAAATACTGGCCTAATGGCACCTCCTTCATGCTGCTTGAGTTCTAAAAGGACTTTCTCTGGTTCTCACCTTTCAGGTGTCACATTCTGAGGGTAGGTTGGTAGCTCAGCCAGGCCAAGAGTGTCTGCTCCAGGGGAGGACAAGTGTCTCCTGAGGGCCCAAGAAAGAGCTGGCCCAAGGTGGAGACACTAGCTAGTGGCCCTCTTGATATTCCCTCCATGCATGACTTCTGCTGTCAAATAGTAGTTCAACAATGGATCTTATGAACAAATGGTGTCTCGCTGGAATTCACCCTGAACATGAACTTGGTAAAGTGTTCACGGCCATCGGAACTCCCTGCGCATCTCATCTAAGTGTCTTCTGGCAGGAGGACTGTTTTGTTTTTGTGGCCTTGTGGTAATGTTTTTCTCTTCAGCAGAGGCTGATTCCTGTCTGTGTGCTGACCACGGCCACTGGCTGTACGCCATGGTGAGTTCTGGAGGGGAAGAAGATAATAGCACCGCTTTATAAAGCTCTTTTCCAGGCACTGTGTATTGGATTCTCAGTGAAGCTCTGGGTGAAGGGCAGGAAGTCCTTATTAGTCTCTAGTTTATAGAAGACTCCATGTTCCAGAGAGGGTGAGTGATTAACCCAAGGCCGTGTAGCTGGTGAGTTATTGAGATCAGGGAAACAATATTAAAATTCCAGTTCTGCTATTCACTGTGAATATTTGAGGTTTATAACTCACTAGTTTTGGGACCTTGAGCGTTACTTAATCACTCTGCCTCAGTTTCCTCATGTTTAAAATTAAGAACATATTGTGTCCCTAATTGGAGTGTTGGGAGACTAAATGAACCAAAATATGTAAAGTATTTGAGCCTGTGCCTGGCAGGCAGTGAGTGCTCAGTAATGTTAGAAATTGTTGCCATTATTATCAAGTATGGCCCTGCCATGGGACAGGACATGTTTCCCCTGAGCTTAGATATGGATCCCTCCAGGGGATCTCTAGGAAAATGAATTTCAAAGTTCATAGCACTGCAAAAGCCTCAGAGATAATCCAGTTTGTCCACTCATTTAATTTTACTATTATTTTTTAGATGTGACATTTGAAAATAATCATATGTAATTATTATTGTGATGCATAGTAATTAGGCACATAAGGTCAGTAGTCCACATAAATAGTTGAAATTATTATTGCATTTAGATAGCCAAATAAAATTTTTAATTTTTCTCCTTTTTTTGCTACACTTTTGTGTCCATAATAGACATTCATGTCATCACATTTCTCTATTACATACACCATTCAGTCCTGATCACATGCGCTAACAATGACTCACATTAAGAGACAAAAATAGAAAAAACAGTATTACTCATAATATTCGGGAAGTGAGGGAGGGGAGATGGGAAGAAGTGTAAAAGTGCTGATTTACTTATCTTTGGTAGCAACCAGTCAATTGATATTGCCTAAAATTGAAGCATGTTAAAAAGGTGACTCCAGTCTCTCGATATTTTTCATATTTTCTTAACCTTAGAGGTACAGTATCTCTGAGAAATACTATCTCTTGAGGAGAATAAACGAAGTTAAGCCATTCTATTAGCTTTACAATAATGTTTTTGTCTTTTCTTAAATTCAAGGTACATTAATTTTTATACCTTTTATTAAATGGCATGTAAAATATGATCCCTTTATAAACCATTTAAACCATTTCTTTATATTCATCTATCCATATTCCCTTCTTAGTTACCTGTTTATCCCTGTCTTTGTACATATAAAGAGAGAGACATCTGCAACAATGTTCACTTGTGTTAGCCATGGTTATTTTGTAGTGGTGGGATTTTGAATATTTTAAAATATTTTCTTTGTGCTTAACAATATTGCTTGAATTCTTTATAATAAGCATGTATCATTGGGGTCCTTGGTGCTGGAGAACTTGAATGGCAGAAATCCTTTGCAAAGAGGCTGTGGATAGCTTGGCAGGGAGGCATATGACTGTGGTGAGGAGGGAAGATGGCCAGAGGCAGGAAGACAGGAAAAGCCTGCGGGCTACTGGCATTTCTCATCTCACATAGGAGGAGACCAAGCCTAGAGGAGAAGAGTGGCTTGTTCAGAGTCAGCCAGTCTGCCACACGTATCAAAGGAAATCGGCATTTTTCTCCAAACCCTGTGAGTAAGGAGAGGTTGTAGGGACTCAGGTCCTTGTTCTTGGGGTGGCAAAGGGAGAAGGAAGGCAATGTTAGGGCGTGGGAGAGGGATTGGGGCCACCACAAGCAGCTAGTCTTGTTTTCCCATTAGTTCTGCCAGAAATAGCATATGTAAGGACTGCAAGACCTCCCCTGGAGGTATCTACAGCATCCATCACACAAAATATTCAGAATCAGAGAAAAGGAGTCCTGGGCAGATATTATGTTGGGATTTGAGTAAAGTGGAGAAGATTCAGAAGACTTTGGCCCAATTCTTTCTTCTCTACTCCAACTGGGGGACCTGGCCTATATTTCCCTAAACTCTCACAGTATTTTACATTTTTCTGGTGGTGGGGTGGTGGTAGGGATGTGGAGGGGACTCTTTCGCAACTCCTGAAGCCAGTCCCCGTCTAACTCCAGGAAATCGTCAGCACCTCCCTGGTGGACAGCTCCACAGCAGCCACCAGAATCTCCCCATCTCAATGGGGCCCCTGGGCCCCTGGTGTTTCGTGAACAATCGTTGTCTTTCTCTTGTTTTTCTTTCTTTCTCTCTTAAAAATTTTACTTCAGTGTAATGGAGCTTCAATGCAGGAGGTTTTATTCTTTAAGATACACAATGTATCGAAAGGAATATTGAGTTGGTCCAAATAAAGGACTCCTGTGGCTAAATATAAATGCCTGAGTGACTGAGTTAGAAACAGCTCAGGGATATGTGTGTGTCATAGCTCAGGAATCTTTTATAACAGGATTTTCAGAACCAAACCGACATCAAGGACACATCATATTACAAAAATTGTTTTGGGCTATTTCCCAGTATTAATGCAATATGGGAGAGGTTAGTTGGACACAGAAATCTTACAATTCCAAGGATATTTTAATGGTTTAAGGCTAAAGTTCAGAATATTTGAAATCTGCCATGTCCCAGAAAATCCAGAATGGTGACTATCATGCTTATAACCAGCAGTCTAGAATGACTCAGGTAGTAGAGAGAAGTCTAACAGGAAATAGAGGTCCCGGCATGTGAGTACCCTGGGAACTAAAGTACTCAAGGGTGCACAGAAATATTCCCGTTAAGAAGGAGCATAAAGTTTTGAAAAAAGTGTGAAGCCACTCATTTCTTTCCTTAATAGAGGTGGAACACTGCCTCCAAAGCCTGTAAGGTGTGTGGCCAGGTCAGGTGCTAGCAGGAGAGGCTGGTTGACTTCCATTAGGCTTTCTGGGAAGTAGCCTTTACCTTGGAAAGTCTCTTTGGCCCAGAACCTGGTTATCATCTCGGCAGGATTGGAAACACAAGCTTGTCAATACTGAGAGTGGCTCCATCTCACTCACGACGGGGTTTCATTGTCCAAGCTCCCAAGCACTTATTGTACAAACTACTTGCCAGGTGTTCGTTGGTGATGAGAAACAGATCTGCTTGGGAACTGAGCATTTGCTGCCTCTAGTCATCATCCCCTCTTTTTTACAGAAAAAATCTCTAGGAAACCAGGTCATCATCAGAAGTTTGGTTGGTGAGCTTAGCATCAGAATTAGTGATGATTGTTTTATGATGGTGGGGTCTGATGGCAAAGGTTCTGATCAGCTGTTCCCCCATGTCTGGGATGGGGGAAGACCTGCTACCGAAGCTGGATATGTTAAGGCCTTGGGTCAGGGACCAACCCTCTTTGCTTGGGTTCCTCCAAAAGCAGACCTTGAAACATGGATTTGAGTACAAATAGTTTATTTGAGAAATGGTCCTAGGAAACAGTGGTAGCAAAGTGGGGAAGTGAAACAGGGGTTGGGGGCAGGAAGCCAATACTTGTGTGTTATCAAACAAGTCACCACTGTGGGCAACTGAAGCTTAGTTTCACTGGAGACTCTGGGAGACAGTGTACAATATGCATCTAGGTGTTAACCCACCCAAGGGGCAAGAGATCTGGGTCTTTATGCACAAACTCTCGTAAGTTATTGGTCAAGTGATGCTCTTGGCCAAGGAGTGGGCTGGGTGGTTAATTTGCTGACATGTTCAGCCTACTGTATATGTGGGCGGAATGAGTTCTGGTGGCCAGAAAGAGTCCTCAGGTCAAGAGACACAGTGGTTAGAAGTCAGGCTGGTGGGCACTGAAATGGATAGTGCTGGGGGACATAAGTGGGGCACAGGTAGCATATCCACCCATCCCTGTATTGTGGCCAGTCACGAATCAAGCACCGTCTCTCCTTCCTTTCATGCTCATCCTTTTTTTCTGTTTTTGTATCACTGACCCTTTTTGATGGGTCCATTCTTTTTATTTTTTAAAATAAATTTGTTAAATCAAATCAATTAGGTTTTGTGCTTCCTATTCCTGACCCCAAGAATAGTCTATGATTATGGCTTTCTACATGTTCCCAGTTTTATTTATAATGTGGGGGTTTTAAGAGTTTAATTTTTAGAATTTTGGGAGTGCCTCGCTAATGACCATATGTACTGCTTAAAAGGAGGTAGGGTGGGGAGGAGGAGAAATAGAACGGTAACCAGAAAAGGAGGAACATTTAGAAACAAAGAATTTTGTGGGTTCTGAACTTTTTATGAAATTTGACCATAGATTCTTAAGTTCATCTGGAAGAGAAAATGCAGAAGTGTAGCCAAGAACATTTTTGAAAAAGAACAATGGTGAAAAATCTTCCCTATTAGATATAAAAATATACTATAAAGCTATAGTGATTGAAACATTGTGGGATTGGCACAAGAATAGAAAAATAATTCAGTGGAACAGAATAGAGAGTCCAGCAACAGATTCACCTATATGTAGTTTAGTGTACGATGAATATGGTATTTCACACTTGATCTTAGCCAAAAAGGCGACAAGTGATGAATATGGTATTACAAATGAGAGGTTATTGGGGGCAGGGATAGGGGAGATTATGTAATAGGTGGTATTATTAGATATCTATTTGGAAAAGAGTTAAGTTGGAATTCCTACCCCACACATATACAAATGTAAATAAATTTCAAATGGATTATATACGTAATACTAAAGAACAAAACTAAAATGTTTTAGAACAAAATATATGAAAGTATTTTTTAAATCTTAAAGAGGGAAAGACCATCCTAAGTAAGATTCTAAAATTTAGAAGTCGGACTAAGGAAGAGGCTGGCAGATTTGACTACATAATATTGAAAAACTTTTTGCAAGTTAAAACACCACAAAAACATTAAGAACACTAAAGAAACTCTCTCTGGTTCTTTGTCCCCTCTCTCTGTTTTTTGTCTTTATATGTCTATCCTCTCCCCAGGTACTGTCTGCCTGTCTGCAACTTTCTGCTCCTTCCCCCCTGAGTCTTGGCTCCTCCCTCTCTGAGTCTCCTCTTACCTCTTTGGGTTTCTCCCCAACCTCGTCTCTGTCCCCTTTGCTAGGGTTTGTCTCACAGTCTGTTTCCTCAAGAAAAATTGATGGGTCCTGGATAGACAAACAATGAGTTTCATGCATAGACTGGGGAGGCAATAGGGGAAAAACAAAAAAAGAGAGTGGGGAAATATTTGTATTACATACACAACAAAATATCAAGATTTATGAAATATATATAGCAGCTATAAATCTATAAAAAAGGCAAAATTGCTATTCAAAAATTGGAGAAAGGATATACACAGGCAATGCAGAGACCCTGAGATGTAGGTGGCGTGGTGAGTGCTGTGATGCAGAAGTCTGACTCCCCTCTCAGGGCGGGTTCTCACTTCCCAGATGCTGGAAGTCTCAACCCCCCACGGCTCTCAACTGAGTCCCTCTTTAGGAATTGTTGTTTATCCAGAACAAAAGTAACTTCTGCCATTCCTATGAGGGAAGTCACACAGAAGTACCCTAAAATGGTGTCATTGTCATTTATAATTAAAAATAGTATTCACAGCTTCTACGGTAATAGTTGCGTCAATTTCCTAAGTCTTTTAAATTTAAATTAAAATCTTAAATTTCCTTTAGTCTTTTAAATTTAAACATAATTCTCTTCCCACAGTAAAAAGTGACTGACCTAATTTGCATATATGTGGATTACATTTTATTGTCTAAATCAAGCCTTTTTTGGTATTTGTTTGCTTTTGTGTCAGCCTTTGAGGTTACTGAGAAATCTGCTCGGCCCTCCCCATTCTCCTCGAAGGAGACCTCTGCCCAGGATCCCTAAAGATAAGCCTCCCTCCATCGAGGGCCAGGAGAGGGGCTGAGGTCTGACTGTCCTCAGAACACAGAAACACCACGTGGTCTGGAGCAGAACCGCAGTCCTTGAGTTGTGAGTTGGTCAAAGGGAAATGTCCTTGACGACAACAACAGCTGGGGTTGTAAATGTGATTCCCCTGGCAGCGCTGCGAATGCATGTGCTCGTCCTCCCTGACGGGAGCCTTTCCACCATGCATATGTGGTAGAATTTTACTGTCCCGCTTGAGCAGTTGAGGGCCAGAGAGGCCAAGGATATAAGCAAGGTGGACAATGGCAGGCGTTGAACCCAGTGTCAGAAGCCTACATTCCTGAACTAGGGTGTGGCTCCCTTTCTCTATGCTCCTACAGGCCCTTCTACATTCCCAGTTATGCCCCATTGGCAGTATCTCTGTAATTCTTTTTGTTTTCTTAGAGACTGAGTCTTGCTATGTTGCCCAGGGTGGACTCAAGTGATCCTCTTGCCTCAGCCTCCTGAGTAGTTGGGACTACAGGTGTGCACCACCGTGCCTAGCTGGTCTCTGTGATTCTTTACTCTTTTACGCTCCTATGGCACCTCTTCCTGTCAGGGATTCATGTGCACTTGTGGGAGTCTAGAGGATGCAGCAAAACATTTATTTAGTTTTCTCATCCAGTCATTCATTGGGCCATACAGAAGTAGCCTGGGATTAGGCAAGTAGGATTTCACTTTGCTCTTTCCACCTCCCTCAGGATCCTGTTTCTTTTCTTTTATTTTTTTTCTTTATTTCAGCATATTATGGGGGTATAAATATTTAGGTTATATATATTGCCCTTGCCCCACCCAAGTCAGAGCTTCAAGTGTGTCCATCCCCCAGACGGTGTGCACCGCACCCATTAGGTGTGTATATACGCATCCCTTCTTCCCCCCTCCCAGCTGCCCAACACCTGATAAATGTTACTATTATATGTGCACTTAAGTGCTGATCAGTTAAAACCAATTTGATGGTGAAGGATCCTGTTTCTTTTTTGCTCTCCTGGGCCTCCTCCAGGGTCCCAGCTGCATTCTAGAGTGATGGCATCGTATCCTGAGGTATTTAGGTCTTAATGTCTTTCAAAATAGAGAGAAACATCCATAAAACAAGTCATTCTCTTTCTAATATCGATCGTCCTCCGCAGCCTGGGTTTTTTATGCCAACAGGGTTTCTGTCACTCTGCGGTGACTGTCTAGAGGCAAGCCTCTTCCACAGGGATGGTGGGGTTCTGTGTAGGAAAGAAAGTGGGTGAGGGGAACAGAGGACCTCATCTTGCTATGCAGCTCCTCTCCCAGGTGGAGGGCCCCCTGAAGGCAGGAATGTGTGGCAGTCCCTCTTGTCCCCACCCCAAGCACAGGGTCTTTTGCAAGGTAAAATCTCAGTGAATGCTGGATGGGCAAGTGAAAATGCTCAAGGCTGTAGGAAATCAGACCTCAACAACATTCCTGAAGCCCACGCCCCCTCCTCATCCCCTGCAGCTGGTGTGACTCACTTTTATTCCCTCATTCGGCAACGTTAACACGACGTTCACCGACTCTGTGCCAGAGCCTTTGCTGGGCACTGGGTTCCGACAGATGACAAGGTTCCATTCCTCACCTCAATAAGCTACTCTGGGGGAACCAGACAAACCCAGCCACCACTGTACTGTCTGCTCGCTGCGAGGACGGGGTTGGCACAGGGCAAGGTGGGAGCTCGGAGGAAGGGCCTTGGTCCAGACAGGGGAATTGGGAAAAGCTTGAAGTTCTTTCTAGAGGCTGTTAAGTTCCTGGCCAGGGGTAGGGAGAGCGCGAGGGGAGCCAGCAGAGAGGGAGCTGGCCTGCAGTGGGACCAACAAAAAATGTGGCTGTTTTCCCAGCCTCTGGCCAGGAAGGGGAGTGAGAAGCCTCAAATGTAGCTTTGACATTGTTTTTCTTTCTTCTGGAGACCTGCCACGTGTCGCCACACAGAGCATCTCACGGGTAGATGCATATTATTGCAATGTGTTTATCTAGGAAACCAGAGCCCAGCTCCAGCATCTGGTTTTCAGCACAATCCTGAGTGAAGTCCAATTTTCCAGTTGGGTTAATGAAAATAAAACTTGGGAAGTTGTGGGCTGGCTACATCAGGGGTTGAATCCTGGGCTCATGCAGGGTCACGTATTGCAGAGCCGGAAGGGCTTGGGCAGGTCACAGATTTATTGTGGACAGCCTTGCCCAGGGAGGGAGGGGCTGCCCGGCCTGGCTCCGAGGAACACGCCTCACGGAGGAATGATGTCTTTGGATTTTCTCTGGCTCAACCTGACACGCGTTGACAGAGCACCCACTGGGGCTACAGCGCTGAGCAGGGTGGTGGGGCAGGGGTGAAGCCCAGATGTGGGCCAGTGCCCAAGCCTCGCCTGCAGGAGCGCAGGGCAGCGGGACAGAGAGGCCCGACCAGGCCGACATGGCACAGGCCAGTTGGTGAGCAGGACCCTGAGATCCCGTCGGTGCTCACCACTTTGAAGCTGTCTGGAAACTTGGGGTCAGAGACAGACCCATTTGTAAGCCAGCTTATAAAAAGATACAGCCAGGTTTCAGGGAGACCTGGAATCCAGAACTGCAAGTCGGCAGGCTTCTCTTTGCCCCTCTGTCTGCAAGTCTTGCATATTCATTTCATTTTTCCCTCTCACTGCAGAACAGTTTTCTCTGCTGTACGAATAGGATGGCAGAAAATACAAATGCCCCACAGCTCTCAGGCCCACACAGGCCTCTTTTTCTCTCTCTCTTTCTTCCCTCATGCCAAATTCCCTGGGAAAAATTACAGCTTGGCCCTGGTGGGCAGCAGGCTCACTCTTGGTAAAACCGGCTGTGCCTAGGGGTCAGAGTCACATGTGTAAATGTGGCTAAAGGAGCCCACGAGGAGGTCCCATGCCTGGGGGTTCTTGTTCACGGAAAGTGCTTTATAGGAAGACACACATCACAGATAGCCTGTCCTTTGTGAGGGAAACAGAGGCTAGCCTGTTGGTGTTGGAGCTGGGCTGGACCCAGGCGCCTGACTCCCAGCCCAGTGCTCTTTCCACTACACTCTGTTCCTTTGGTCTTGATGTGAAGCCAACAATTGTGAAATAGGCTGTGCCTATGCAGTTTCCCCTTGGGAGCAGCTGCAGAATGAGCAGTGTTGATTAAACAGAATTTTGTTGGCGGACCTTGGAATGAGCTGGGAGCCAAACGCCAGTGGTGTGGCTGGTTGCAACCCTTGGGGAGGTTATCAGAGGGCGTGTGTCATAGGGTGACCTCTCACGGGTGTTAGGATCCTTCCCCTACTCTTGTCTTCTTCACCCTGAGGCTGCTCCTTAAGACAGAATGTAGGGAAGGCCAGGGCAGGGCCGGGAGGAGGTGCTTCTCTCTCCTGAGTTCCACCTCAAACTAGGGAATCAGAGAGTTATAACACGATGTATGGGAAAAGACCTTTTCCTGAGGCTAGAGGAGGGTCCCCAAGTCAGGCCAGAGAGCTAGCTCCTGAATGATCCCAAGGGGAAGGAAGTTTGGTGTCTCTCTGGTAATCCTTGACTCCTCCTGGGCAATGGCATTTTTCTCTCATTCCACCATCTTGGTGTGGGAAATGATGCTAGTGTTCTCCAGGACACAGACAGTTTTGTGTGCACCTTGCTGCCCCTGCTTCTGTCCTTTCAGCCTCTTATGCCTGGAGTCACTGATGTTCCCACTTCTAGGCCTGAGCCCACCCCAGGGCCTGAGCCAATCCTGACAATAGCCTCAGCCCCATTCCATGGGGCTTGGAATGGTCTTCCTACTGGTGGCACCAGGCTGGGCTCCTCTTGGGTTCTTCCTGCCTTGCTATGTTAGTATATCCACAAAACTGAGCTCCTGCCTTGGTCCATTCTTCCTACTTCACTTGGTTATCTTTCCCCGAACCCAGCCTGCCTGGGGCTCTGCACATACTTACAAACTTTGTACCTGCTGCCCATTCCTCCAGCCTCTGAGGAAGGGAACCCTGGGCACCATGCTGCAGCTTCACCTGGTTCTATGTCACCTCTTGTCTCTGTCATCTCTGCCTACTGGGCTGGCTGTCCTTAATACTGATGCCAACCGAAAATGATCTCTTAACAGTCCACCAGCCCATTTCACAGCAGGCTCAAAGCCAGTGCGGAGGCTTTCTCCACTTTCTCTTGGTCCTTCCCTGACCCTACATACTTCCTCTGTGAGCCCTTTCTGATGACGCTCGGCATGGGCTATGCTTCCTGTCCCACTGAGACATGCCTTGGAATCTTTCTCCTTTCCATTTGTCTCCCTTCTGTTAGTTACGAAGGTGGTTGGGAATCCATGGACAGAAGTCTTTCCCCCAGTGAATGGATCTCCTAGTGTACCAGTAAAGGATGCTGACATGGCAAAATGGAGTCTGTCATGTAGACATGGCCCATAATATTATGGGTGATCCTGCATCAACTCATCAACCCATGGAATTAACCTGAGTCCAAGCAGCTTTGCCTAAAGTGAAGAAGGAGAAAGTCAGATGATATCCCTTATTCTTTTAGTTTTAATTCTCCCTCTCATGATGCAGGTGGGAATTACCTGAGCATACACAAGCCTGGCTTATTCTAGTCTCTTTCTCATCCAGGGACTGAAATGACATTGTTTCTGAACTTGGGTCCATAAGATTCCTATAGCTGCAGGGTCTGTTCTGTCTGATAACCTCTAATTCCTTGGACATGGTTACTATTGCCTTTTGCCCAAAGCTGTAATGTTCTTATCCTTCTGTCCATCCATCCATCCATCCATCCATCCATCTATCCATCCATCCATCCACCCATCTATCCATCCTTCCGTCCATCCATCCATCTATCCATCTATCCATCCATTCATCTATCTATCCTTCCGTCTGTCCATCCATCTATCCATCTGTCCATTCATCCATCCATCCAGTCATCCAATAAATGCTTCTGCCAAGTTTGGTGCTAGACAGTGGGGACAGTGATAAACCTCAGACATGGTTTCTTTCCCCAAGGAGCCCGTGTCTGCCTTGAGCCCTGCCTCTGTCCCCCAGCTCCTGGGCTGTCTCCAGCTGGGCTGATGCAGTGATGTGCCCACCTCCAGTCTGGGCTCACTCCCAAGGGGTACCAGACACTGGGGTGGGGGGTAGACTGACATTAAACATGTAGACATATAATTAATTCTTAATAATTAATTATTAACTGCTAATTGGATAAATGTTTATATAGAAAGCAAATGGGACTGACTGCAAAAGAAAATGACAAGAAATTCAGGGAAGTACCTACTTAGAAAAGGTGTTAGGAGTCAGCTTTCTGAGGAAGTGACCTTTAAGCTGAGATCTGTAGGATGTGGTAGAGGGGAAAATGCGCAGAGCACAGGAAGCAAAAAATGCAAGACCCTGGGGTGGGAAAGGCAAATATGTTCCAGCAGTGGGAAGGAGCTCGGTGTGGCTGAGGTGTACAGCACGTGAGAAAGGAGCGGGAAGTGAGAGCAGGGAGGGCGGCGGGACACATCCTGATACACAGCTTTGTGCCCTGGTGAGGAAGTTGGGAAGGGGAAGGGCTTAAGCAGGATTGATGTGATCTGATTTAAAAGGTTGCTCTAGCTGCTATGTGGAAAATAGACTGGGGGTGGGGGGCACATGGAAGCCAGGAACTATCTGTCTTTCAGCTGCGAGATGATGGCGGCTTCATCCGATGTGACGGCACTGGAGATAGATTTTGGGTATCGGAACAGGAAGATCACATGTGCTGGGGAGACTTCATGTGCTATTCCCACCTTTCCGGTGTGAGAAACTCGGTGAATAGTGGTACCTTTGACTGAGATACGAAGACTGCAAGCAGAGAAGCTTCAGCGTTTCAGGGAGGAAATCCAGTATTTGGATCTGGGCATGTTCAATGTGAGATCTCTGTTAGACATCCAAGTGGGTCAAGTAGGTCCTTGGATAAATGAGACTGGAGCTCAGAAGAGGCTCAGCCTGAGTTGCCAGCACAAGTATAGATAAGGCAGGAGAGACACCCTCTTATCTGTTTCCCTAGGGGCTTTGCGCTAGAGCTGAGGTCTTCCACACAGTCTGAGTAATGAGGTCAGGAAAGGGGGTCCTGGAATGCCCCTCTGATATGAGGGCTCTGGGGTTCCCACAGGGCCAGCACTGTGCACAAGTTGTGATTCAATTGGGGCAGGAGAACATTCTCTTCTCCACTGGGACTGGCCTTTCCTAGGATTGTTTTAAATTCCATTGATTATTCTTTGCTTTGTCCAGGAAACAAGTACTCTTTATGTAAGCCGTCTCAGAAAGTGATAAATTACAGAAAAATTCTTTTGGATTTGGATGCAGCAACGGCAGAGAGGGCACATCTTGATCTGTGGTGGGGAAGCTGTGCCCAAGGACGTGCCACAGGCAAGAGAACTGGAAAGTGGATGCAGGTGGCCAGGCGGAGCCATCGAGATTCTTCACTCCCGAGAAACCCACACATAGCTTCACGCGGTGTGGAGGGAGGGGGGCACTCGGACGTGTCCAGTGTTCAAGGCAAGAAGGGAAGACTTGGAAAAGGAGAAGAAAATATCCTTTTGGAGAAGCAGGAGAACAAGGCGTGTTTCTCTGGCTTCCAGGAGGAATGTGTCCTGCCTAGGGCTCAGGACTCTCTATGCCTGAGCCCTCTGGTTAGAGAGGGAGGGAGATGTTCATTCCCACGGGGAGATTTGGGGCGTATTCTTGGGGCATCTGAGCTGGCATTTGTAACAAGGGTAGGCCTTTGATAGGTACAGCTTTCCCTGGACCCTCTGTACCCCTCTGCATGTCAAACAACAGCAACAACAACCACTGATGGAGGTTCCTGCTGCCACCATTCTTGGTTTTAGAGGATACATTTGGGGAAGATGAATCCCTTCTGATTAGCTCACTGGACGTGGAGATTCCTGAGCTACTTCTTCAGGGACAAAGTGCCATAGCTGTTCCTTCTGATTGTGCCCCTCATTTCCTTGATTTCTCTCTCTGTCTCTCTTTCTCCGCTTGTCCATTTTCATACTTTATTTCCTCCCTCTCTCTCCCACAGTCGAATGAAGCACAGTGGTGAGTAGAGGGCGATGGTGCTGGCAATGGCTGCAGCATACTGATGGAGGAACAGAAAGTTAATGAGGAAAGGGCAGAGAAGCTTCTAAGTGCACTCAGAAGGTACTTCTTAGGGTCACAAGGCTGTGGTCCTCAGCATAAAGGAGGAGGGACAGGGTGGGGAGCAACATGCCAGTGGGCCAGGAGAAGGGGAACAGCTGTCTCCATGGGACATTTGCTAGAAGACAATTGTCAAGGTGGTCTATTGACACAATAGTTGTTAAGATGATAATGAAAAAGGATTAGAGGAAGCAATGCTGAAAGCACGAACATAGACTTATGGAGATGTTGGTTAGTGTGGCCCCCAGCATCCTCCCTTCACTACCCTTCTCCCATCCCCAGGTGCTTCTTCTTGAGGTTGAGCTGTCCCACTGGGATGAGGCAATGTAATTGGGGGGGGGGTTGGCAACAGTGGCTGGAAATTCAATCATGGAGGCCCCTCTGGAGTGTGTGTGGCCCTGGGGTGGCTGGTACAGAAGTGGTGGCCAGAAAAACCACCCTTTCCTCTTTCTTTTATCTCCACCTCTTATGAGTTTTACAGTTAGTACACCTCCCCTGGACAAAAACTCCAATGGCTTCCCATGTTTCTCAGAGTAAAATGCAAAGTTCTTTTTGTGGATTTACGACCCTACATGACTTGGCCTCCTACCCCTTCTTCTACATTCTCCTGTATACTCTACTCTAGCTGCATGGGCCTCCTTGCTGTTCCTCAAATGTGCCAACACGCCATGTCTTGGGGTCTTTGCATTTGCTGTCACCTCCATTGGGATGTTCTCCTCTCTCAGAGCTGCCTGGCTCACTACCTCACTTCCTCCCGGCCTCTTCTGAAATGATCCCTTAACAAAAAAGCTTTCTCTGCACAACCTACATAAATTAGACACCTCCTTCATCCACCCCCATTCCCCTTACCATGCTTAATTTTCTTCATAGCTCTTTATCACTGTGTAACATACTGTGTATCTCTCTGTTCACTGGCTGTCTCTCCCCACTTGAAGGTAATTGTCTTGTGTGCTGTTACATTCCTAATGCCCAGAAGAATGTCTAGCGCATGCAGGCATTCAGTAAATATTTGTTGAGTGAGCGAATGAATGACTAAATCTGTTGAGAGTAGAGGTTTTGGTGACTCTTTAGCATTGATATGTAATCTGCAGAGTGAATGTTTGTCCCATTTATCAACATTTTTTATAAATGAAATCTATTTTCTGATGATATTATCTCATCAGTGCTGGGGACCTCCTCAGTGCTGGGCCATAGGCCAGGCTATTCCTGGAAGGATTACAAGGAGCAGGACAGGCTAGCAGGGTGATGCCCTGGGCCCTGGGGCCTTGTTGGAGAAGAGGGCCACAGCATTCCCGGAACTTCCACAATTATCTCACATTTATTTGATTTCCCCTGGAAGGAAGCTCGGGCTTTGTTCCTCCAAGTGGATGAAATAGAGGAAAAGGGTATATTAGTCAGGGTTCTTCAGAGAAACAGAACCAATAAGATATCTATCTATCTATCTTTATATCCTATGGGGTGTATATGTGTGTGTGAGTGTGTGTGTATGAAAGGGGGGTTTGTTTTAGGGAATTGGCTCATGCGATTGTGGGAGCTGGCAAGTTGGCAAGCGGCAGGCTGGAAACTCAGGCAGTTTCTAAAGTGCAGTCTTGAGGCCGAATTCCTTCCGCTTCAGGAAATCTCTGTCCTTGCTCTTAAGGTGTTCAACTGATCAGATGAGGCTACCACATTATGGATTGTAATTTGCTTTACTCAAAGTCTATTGATTTAAATGTTAAACACATTTTTAAAAATACCTTCATGGTAATACCATCAAGACTGGTGTTTGAGCAAACAGCTGGGCACCATAGCCTGGTACACAGAATTAACTATGGCAGGGATTCACCCTGGCAGCGTTATACAGTCCAGCAGTGGACAGTCCAGCAGTTTCAGTACCTTAGAATTGGGAGGGCTTGCTGGGAGGGCCTTATGCTCACTCATGCTTGTGGTGGGGTCCTTCTGTGGGAAGTCACACCAATGTGCAGTGGGGCCCCATCAGGGGGCTAAGGAGGGGTGCAACAGCTCCTCCTGGCTCTCCCTAGTCCAGCCCTGACCCCAAACCCACATCCCTGGGGTCCTGACTCATTATCTGCTTTCCCCCTTTCCTTAATTCATTTATTCTGATCTCCAGGGCTAAAAAGAAATAGAGTCCCTATTCACGTGGAGCTCACATTCTAGTTGGAAGTCAGCCACTAAACATGAACAAATAAATAAAAATATTTCAGCCTATGATAAATCCCATGAAGAAAATAAGACAAGACAGTGGGGTTGGTAGTGATGGGGCCTGGGAAGAGCCTTTCTGAGGAGGGGTCATATGAACTGAGGATGGGTGATGGGCAGGAGCCAGTGATATGAAGATCGGGGCAGCAGAGGGGTCAGCAAGTGCAAAGGCCCTGAGTGTGCTTGGCTTACTGAGGACCGGGAGGGAGGCCATGATGCCAGGAGCATAGTGAAAGAGGGAGAGTGGATAAGGCGAGGCCAGAGGAAAAGATAAGCACCCGAGACTTTGCAGGTCATGGCTAGGATCCTGGGATTTTATTCTAATTTCAAGGAAGCTGTTGGAAAGTCTTAAGTGGTCAAATGATATAATCTCACTTACATTTTATAAAAGGTCACTCTGGCTGCTGTGTAGAGAATGGACCATACTGGGCAAGAGCGGACGCAGGATGCCTCACTGGGGCTTTCATAGTCACCCAGGTCAGAGGTGATGGCTTGAACCAGTGTGGCAACAGTGGAGATGGAGAAAAGACAAATTGGGTGCATTTTTGGAGGTTAGAAATGACAGGCCTTTTTGATGGGTTGCATGTGGCAGATGAGGGAAAGAGGAATGAAGAATGATTCCTTGGTGTTTGGCTAAGTGATTGGTTGGATGGTGTTTACGTCAACTGAGATGGGGGAGGAAACAACTGGTGGAGGTTGAGCGTGGGCAGTCAAGTTTGTAATGCCCATTAGATATGCAAGGGTGAGGTCAGGCCTGCTCACTGTTCCAGTGCCAGCTCCAAAGGGGCAGAGCTGAGTTGGAACCTTGACAGAGCAACCTTTTCCCAGTGGCTGCCTTGAATACACCTGCTTTCTTTTACCTGCAAGCCCACCACTGGATCATAACACCATGATCTACACTTGCTGGAAGTTTTACCTGAGCCTCCTGTATCTTGAGCCCCTGGATCCTCTCTCTGATGCAGCTCCTGTCCCCTACTGAATTCAGCTTGGTTCTATAAACACTTATGGACGCTAATTCAGTATCAGATCAATGCTAGACACTGCAGGCATGGCTAGACCAACTTCTACAGTTTTTGCCTTTTCTCTGGAGCAGGACTTCTAAAATGTGGGTTCATGTATGGGCTACAAGGGGAAGGCCAATAACTCTCTTGACATTGTATATAAAATTTGTGTTCATGTACATTACATGTATTTTTCTAGGAAGGGGATCTATGGCTTCCAATAGACACTAAAAAAGGTGGGTGACTCCCAAAATGCCAGGACTGCTGTTCTGTGCATGGGGAATCTGATGCCTAATCCCTCTCCCGTCTTGAGTCACCACCAGCATCCAGCTTTCCTTACACTTGCAGCTGCTCCAGGTGTTACAGGTGTGACAAAATACAGGGGATAGGGGGTGGGATAGGGGATGGATCTTAGGATGTGTGAGGGATATGTACAGAATGAATCTGGAGGGAGGACGGAGGGCTTCGAGTGCCATCTGAGGAGTTTGGATTTCCTTCTGCAGATGGTAGAGAGCATGGGGTGACATGGGCATATTTGTGTGTCAGAAAGTTATCTCTGATAGCTGGGAGGAGCATGGACGGGAGATGCGTAAGATTGGAGAGGGGGAGTCAGGAGGCAAAATATTAACAGGATTGGATCAACAGACACACTCCACTTGCTCTGGGACCCACAGATGGAATCCCGGAAGAATTAGCAGAAGCTGGGAGAAAAAGGTAGGGTTTCTTACCAAAGTCAGCTTCTCTCAGACTTCTATCTGTGATACTTGGTTGAGAGAGAAAGGTAAAAATTTTTTCTTGTCCCTTCCTTTTCAGGTGTGGATTGGCAGGAGAAAAACATTTATAAACAAAATTCTAAAAAACTCCAACTAGTTCTTTAAATGTATGACTCTTGTAGACTTGTTTTAGGTACCTATTTCGTTATTGATCTTTAGTTTTCCAAGGACAGTCTTTGTTTTCCTTGTCTCTGTCTCTTTCTATGATTTGTCATAAGGAGAAAAATCATAACGAGATTGTCCTTTCATCTTGTTTTATTTCTTGAAAAGCTTCGCTTTGTAAGCAGGGAATTCATTCTCTGGTCTCTGCCACCCGGGCGGGCATATGTCAGGAGGCCCGCTGGGAGTGCAGCCAGGGGTCTGAAAGGTCCGTTTGTCCGAATGTGCAAATGTGCCAGCTCTTGAGAATTTGTCTTCATTGTCTTAACCTTCATTGCCTTGCTAATAATAATGCCTTGCTAATACTTTCTTAGGCTATCTTTAGAAGAAATTTCATACCTTGAGGAGGACTATATTTTTCCACCTTCTTTGGGGATGTTATTCTTGCATTCGGTTATAAGCCATAAAAAGGCTTACTGGTTTTGAGTCACAATTAAAGTAGATATACCTGTGGAAATTTGGGCTTTTGTATCTAAAAGTATTTTGTCTTTTTAGAGAGCCCCCTCGGTCCCTTAGAGGGGTAAATCTTACCATGTCATGTCTTTGAAATGTTTACATCCAGGGAATTAGCTGAGCAGAATTCCAACTGAGATTGGATTTAAAATAGAGTTAAGGTTCTTTGAACCCCTCACAAAATTCCTTTCCTCAGTGAATACCTTTAGCTGAGGAGAGAAACATTTATAAGAATTATTTGTTTTAAATAATCAAGGCACAGCTTTGATTTCAATTTTGGCTTATATTTAGGGCATGATAAGAACTTTTTGTTTGTTAGCCTTCTCTCTTAAGCTAAATAAAACCATATATTCAGAAAATAAAAAAAGAAAACAGTTCAAAAACAAGGAGGTTTAAATAGTGATACTTGAGACCTCTAACAAACAAATACACCTCCTGTCTAAGACTCCTTGATTTAAATTTCAGAAAGGAAAATCTAAGAAACAGAAATGTTTGCTATTTGCCCAGCTAAAACCTGATAAAAACATTTTTTAGAGTTCTGTAGTCAAAGTTGACTTAATTAAAAGCTGGTATTTAGGCTAAATAAGTACACTTTTTAAAAAAGGCCTCTGCTCTCTCTCTCTCTCTCTCTCTCTCTGTCTCTCAAATCTTCTCAGTCAACTATATTTCTGTCTTCTTAACCCCCTGCTGACTCTTATATGTGCACTGCCCCTGTCTGTTTCTCCTCTTGTTGGCATGATTTTTGCCTCTAAGACATGTTCTCCCATTTACTACTGTCTGTCCCTGCTTCCTCTTGCCACCCTCAGCACCACATGAGGGGACCTAAAGCATATTTCTAACAGCCCTGGAGCCTCTTGGAGGAAGCAGAAAATGCAACACAGACTCTTTTTTGGGGGAGGAACTTCTGTCTTATGGAACCCCAAATGTTCCTGTAGACAGGTTCCTCTCAGGTCTAAAGCTCTCCTCATTTTGACATTGAACTCCTTAATCCCTTTGGCTTTTAGATACGAACATGTGCACATGTGTATAAGTTGTGTCTACATGTATGTATATGTCTATACATATGTTTATGTATTGTCTACATGGTACCTCTTGTGAGTCTCAGGAAATATATATTTTACGTAAGATAAGGCAAATGTTAGAGGAGAAGAAGGGAGTAAAGGAAGCATCAGTTATAGATGTCCCTGGGTAGGTGGAAGACTGTTTGATTTTGTCTTTTCTCTGTTCTGTGCCTGGAAAGAAACTTTTAATCAACATTAGTGTGGAATCTAACAGACTTTAGTTTTAGGAGCTAGACTTAGCCTGCAGACCCAAAGTTACAATTTGCATGTCCTTGCTAATGGGAGGCCAGCAGGAATTTCCTTATGACTGATCTGTGGGGCGGCCCTTGTGGATGTCTGAAGCCTTTTACCTTTGTGTGGGGATCTGGCTGATGCATAATATCAGTAACAGCTATTCAGCTGGAAGGGGTGACTTTCAGCTCCAGGCTTGACTTTCCCTTTTGCTTGAGGAGTTGGGGGATAGTCCCAAGATTTTTATTTTCCTTTAACTATATCCTTAAAATTTTGCTAAGCTAAATTAAATAATATGTATTCATTGAATATCTAGGTCATTTCTAAATAAGACATAATGCTAAGACATTAATTACTAAGTATAAGTTTAAGCTTATATACTTTTGGCTTTTTATTTCAGAGAAACAAAAGAGATTTAGATCTGTTAGTAAATATGTCCTATTCCACACTGAAAAATTGTTCCGTTAGAAAGCCTATGTTTCTAAAAATTATAAAATATGTATTCATAAATTGCTAGTATGTGACTGATAGTTTAAAATTGCTTACTTCTTAGGTTTTCACTATAAAGTTACCAAGAGTTAAAATTCTGACCAATATATGGTAACTAAAATTAGAGATAAAAAGAAACACAATTCTATGTATAGAGTGTATAAAGAAAGATTTGCTTTATCAAGAAGGTTATAAAATATAAAAATGTTTTGTTAAAAAAAGAACGATTTTTTCTAGTTTACAGATTATTTGAAAGTTGTTTCAAAATAAATGAAAGAAGGAAAACATGAGATAGATGAACTAAATAGATATAAGAAGTTAGAGAAGAAAGAAAATGAGAAAAATTTTTATGAGGTTATAAAAGGTTTATAGAAATCTTGTGTGATCAAAGCTAATTGCGATTACATAAATTTGTTCATAAGGTTTTATTAAAATTAGGTTTAGTATTAATAATACACCAGTGCAAAGGTAAAATTTGGGTTTCTCTTTTAAATAAGATTTTCATATAGTATAAATAAGAGATAATAAAAGACTTTGGTTCATCTTTGGAGTAAACTGCAAAGAAAAAAAAAAGAGGGAAGAGTTTGCCTCATACTATTCTTATTAGATCTTTTATTTGGAAAACTGAGTTTCTTCTCTATCAAAGAATAAAGAAATGTTTTTGTTTTCTAAAATCTTTTAATTATTACTTTGGCTAAATGACTATTATTTCACAGTGACCTGTAATCCTGTTTTGATCAAGTGTTTTAAACCTTTGACATGTTTGACAGGCTTCCCAAAATCAAATTTCAAATTCTAAATCAAGTCTTTTAGACCTTAAACTAACTTTTAGACATTTAAAAAAAGGGCCCTTAGAAGTCCAAGAGAGACACGTTAAGCTTATTTAGTGTGTTAAATTATACAGGAGACATTATCAAGTAAGAAATAATGTTTAACCTTCTTTAAGTTATATATGTATAAATGTATTATTAATATGTATTCTAAATCATATGAAATTTCTAAAAAAAATCTGATATGTCTTGGTATATGTTATTAGTCATAATTCTGATTACTATGTTAAATTGTTGTATGCTACAAAAATAACCAAATTTCCTGTCAATTGCATTTTTAAACTTGGTCGTTCTGTCTTTTGTCATCCATAATTATTATTTTATTTTTACTGTTCTCAGAAAGTGGTTTACACTTTGCTACAGTACAAAATTTACTTCTTCTTTAAAGAAATTCATGAAAAAGGACTATGACAGGTACTCTTAAATACAAGTTTCTGATAACTTTAGACAACATATCAAAACTTGCAGAACCCTAATAAAGAAAAAAACTGATGGGTTCATAAAAATGACGAACTCAACATCAAGCAGAACAAGAGTTAATTACATAAGACTGAACTGATGAAGGGCTGAGCTGATATTTTTATGGCTTCTTTTTGCTTGACTTATTGCTGATTCTTTTTATGCTTTGTTTTTCAGAGTCAAACTTTTTTTTCTACATTTAAGCTATTTATAGCTTATAGCAATTGGATAAAGTACACTTTTGTAAGCAAAATCGAAACATTTACCTTTCTGTCTACCTGGTCCCTCCAGATTTGAAAATTATTTGTGAGTATTCTTATTTTATGACAATATAGTTATTTACATAAGCTTAATAAAAATTGACTCTCTTTGTAGCTGGACAATTGGAAACACAGATTATATCACTAAGGGTTTGACTGAGATGTCATATTCACAGATATTGTCAGATTGCTTTAAGAAACTAAGGTTAACTTTAAGGAGCCATTAAAGCCCTTGGAAGAACAGGCCTGATATCTTGTCTACATGGTTCCCTTACAGGGTTTCTAGCCTCGCAGGAAGCAAAGTATGTCACTCTCTGACAGGCTCAAGAACCTTGGAATATTTTGGGGACCTCAAGAAAAGAAGAATTCACCCAGGTACTGCAAGTAAAATGTGATGGCTAGTCCATGCCTGGGCTTCTTAGCCTGAAGAAGCTTCTAAAGTTCTAATCTGAGTATCCTTAGGATAAATTCCAACAAAGCAGATTAAAAGTATAGAAGAGCCTATTTGGCCACTCTTCTTGCTGCACTTTATGCAAATTAATCAGGCCAAGTCTAATAAGGCTAAAGCTTGCTTCATAATTAAATTTGTCTTAGTGTAAGTATCTTTAATAAAGCTAGGAGTAATTAGAAAGAGAAAAATTATATTTCAGAAGAAAACTATAGTACACTGGTTATTAAATCCTAACCCTGTTCATTGTTTTTGAGATTTTTCATGATCTGCACTGAATCATAAATGTTTAGTTTCCTCCAATATTCTGGCTATAACTCTCCAGCCTAATGTTTCCAAATTTTCTCCCACCTTTCTGGCTTGAAATCACTAAAAATTTAAACGGTGCTTTTCCTGGAGCCCTGTAAGCTAAAATTAGACAATTTGATGTAAAGTCCAGAGAAATCACACAATTTATTTATGAACAAAAAATTCACTAGGATATCTGATGCAAACGACAATCTGGGAAAATCTGTCAGGTTACCACTGTTCATTTTCACCCCAACTGTAGATACTTTGAACACAAACCTAGATATATTCTCAGCTGACTCTCTCCAGACTCAGAGACTTGTTTGTAGTCTGCTCCAGACATTAACCTTTGTTTTTCTTTTGCTTCCACCAAAATGCCTCTTCCTGAATACCTGTTTGCTTACACCATGCAGAGAACTGAGATAAAAACCCACTTACAACACCACCCCCTGCAATGAGACACAACTGTTCCCCAGAACTGACTCTTCTCAGGACTAAAAGACCATTTCAATAAAGATATGAGAGGCCAGGCACGGTGGCTCCCGCCTGTAATCCTAGCACTCTGGGAGGCCGAGGCAGGCAGATCATTTGAGCTCAGGAGTTTGAGACCAGCCTTAACAAGAGCGAGACCCCTGTCTCTACTAAAAATAGAAAGAAATTAGCCAAACAACTAAAGATATATAGAAAAAAATTTAGCCGGGCATGGTGGCACATGCCTGTAGTCCCAGCTACTCAGGAGACTGAGGCAGGAGGATTGCTTGAGCCCAGGAGTTTGAGGTTGCTGTGAGCTAGGCTGACCCCATGGCACTCTAGCCCGGGCAACAGAGTAAGACTGTCTCAAAAAATAAATAAATAAATAAATAAATAAATAAATAAATAAAATAAAGATATGAGACAATGTACCCAAATTTGTTCTTTATTCTGGTTCCATCTTTTTTCCCCCTTTGCCAATCTCTTATCTCAAAACCTCTAACCCAAATCTCTCCAAAGCTACCAACTTAGATTTTAATATTACTATAGAAAACTTTCTGAAAGTAAAGTTTCAAAGAGGCGACTGAAGACAACCAAAATATTTCTCCCCAAAATATTGAGAATTGTTAAAGGCACTGAAACCTCAGGGGAACACTTTGCCTCAGCCTTAATTTGCCTGATGGCAGGACACACATCCTTCCTTCCTGGACACCACACTCGCTTACCGGCCCAGAGAAGGCACCAGCAGGCACAGAGGAATCTGGGAACCCGATTTTACTACCTTCCCGCATTTTCCTGCCTTTTAAAAGACTAGAACTACTCTCTCCTTTGTCTTGTCACTATATAGTATTCATGGCTCTTTGTTATTAATAAAATACTATTTAAGCAAGGCTTCTAAGCCACTGCCTTAAGAGAGAAATACTTTTTTTTTTTTTTTTGAGACAGAGTCGCACTCTGTTGCCCGGGCTAGAGTGTCATGGTGTCAGCCTAGCTCACAGTAACCTCAAACTGCTGTGCTCAGGTGATCAATCCTCCTGCCTCAGCCTCCCGAGTAGCTGGGACTACAGGCATGCGCCACCATGCCCGGCTAATTTTTTTCTATATATATTTTTAGCTGTCCAGATAATTTCTTTCTATTTTTAGTAGAGACGGGGTCTCGCTCTTGCTCAGGCTGGTCTTGAACTCCTGACCTCGAGCAATCCACCTGCCTCGGCCTCCCAGAGTGCTAGGATTACAGGCATGAGCCACTGCGCCCGGCCGAGAAATACTTTTGAACTGAGGCTCTCCTGTGTGATGGGTACAGCACGTGTTAGTCTTTTTTTCATCTGACTTTTGTGTGCAGGAGAGCGTCTCTACTAAAAACCTAAAAAGGGAAAGAAAGGAAATTCTGTTTTCTCCTCTCGTATCCATCAAACATGTTTGACAGAACTAAGGATGCAATGTTCTGTTTGGGGTGGGCAGCCGCGCTGGGGACAGCAAGTTCTCATCCAACCACTGTAAATGCTGTTGACGTGACTCCACCTAGACTTTTTATTGTATGCTGATGAAAGAACATTGTGGGCAGCAAAAGGGAGTGCGAAATTGCTCCCCCCCCACCCTCAGCAAGGGTCATTATTAATTCAACAAATATTTATTGAGCACTCAGCATGTGTCAGGCTTTGTTCTAGGCACTAGGAAACCAATGGTGAGCTAGATAGCAATGTTCTTGCTCTCATGGAAATTCTGGATCTTTTTTGACCTCTGATGTTCTGATTTACTTTGCTGTAAACTAGTTTCAGGTTCCCCCAAACCCGGAGCCAGAAGACCTCTTCCCCTCCACCCCTCCAGTCCCCGCCCTCTCTTAATTACAGCTGTGCCCTGGGGCAAGATGCCAGGCTCAGCAGGAACAGTGCCAAGGGTTTTGAGGACCAGAGGCAACACTACCCCAGCACCATCTTCCCTAGGAGCTGTGGTCCCTGGGCTTTGTCAGGGATGGTCTGTCCTCAGGGTCTGGCTGGACTCACCCAGGACAAAGGACAGCTGAGCTTCGTGTTGGCTCCCTCTGCCCTTCCTCTACCTTGCGCTCAGAGAGTTCAGTCTTGCAGTGATTCCCCAGCCTCAACTCTAAGCATCAGCTCAAGACTTCCTGAAATTTCCCAGATGCTGGTTCTGCTTGACTGTGTCCATGTTTCTAATTCCTAGGCCTCTGCTTTTGCTCAGAGCTCAGAAGCCCCAGTCTGGCACCTCTGAGAAGTGGAACCGTGACTGATATTCTCCAGGGTTCCCAGACAGCTTGAGCTGATGCTGGAGCCCCAGGTGGGCAGAAGGAAGCCGTTAGTCTTGTTTCTGCCACTTGCCTGCTGTGTGATGTGGGGCAAGCCACTTTCCTTCTCTGGGCACATGTTACTTGTTTGCTTGTTCATCCATCCATTCACCCTACAATAAGCCTTTTGACTACTCTCCACCTCCTGCTGGATAAAGTCTCAGGCCCTTGGCATAGCATTTAAGGCTCTTCACAGCTGAGCCATCTAGGAAGGAGTTGATGAGGAGTTTGTGTCCTGAACTGCTCTTATTCTGCCCTCTGACTTTCCAGTCCTTCACATACCACAGCTGGAACCCCAGCTGGTCTCGTGTGCCAGACAGGCTGGCAGGGGTACACTCAGAGCATCTGAGTCCAGAGAAGTGCTGTCTTTCTCTGGAAATTCTGGCTGCCTAGTGATAAAGGACTCAGCGTTTTAGAAGAAGCTCTCCCAGTCCCTGAGTTCAGGCCTAAACTTGAGGGAGGAGGAGAGGGCACTGAGAAGCAGGTTATGAGAACCAGGGAGGGCCAGCTGGCCTGGCGAGGCTCAGTAGGCTAGGCCTCTGGGTGGAGGGCCGGGGAAGAGAAGGAAAGATGGGAGGACAAAGTATTCTATAGAAGCAGGGACCAGGAGAGACCTGGAAGTGGCCACGGGCAGGTTGCTTTGACTCAGAAATGGAAACTTGGTGGCCAGACTTTAGGGGAGAGCACACCCGGATGTATTGGGAAGGTGTCCTGTTCCATCACTATGACTACAGTGATTAGTTCAGGGACTGGTGCATGGCCAAGGGTGGTCTATCAAAATGAATTACAGGACTTGGGCAGGAGGGTTAGGGAAGAGACTTGTTCTTTTCCCCATAGACTAGTGTCTGGGAAGATGAAGTTTGGAGCTGTAGCCATTTTTCCTTAGAGAGGAAGTCAGAGACTAAAGCCAACAGGGAGGACAGCAGAGCAGAGGCAGAGCTCTACTGGGCGATGCCATCTTTGGAGACGTATAAAGCCTTGCCTGAAGCTAGCTATACCTGGGGCTTAATTTCATGGACTTTTTTTGCTTAAACCATTTAGAGTTTTTTTTTTTAAATCACTTGTGATCAAAAGAGTCTTACCTGATACACAACCCATGATAAAATTCATCTTTAGAAAGACCACTGTGATAAGGGAAGGCTCCTCAAGAGATCATCAGAGCTCAGTTCCACAGTGACTCAGGGAAACTCAACTGGTGATGGTGCTGTCTTGAGTGGGATCTAATGGGGACCCCACTGACCCAGAGACCAGCAGCCTGGGGGCTTAGGACAGCTACTCTGTGACTCCAAATGAAGCATGATCAGAGCCTATCCACCTGTACACCAATGTCCCTGCCCTGTTGTGCCACATGTATCTGTGACTAGGAAGAGATTGGGTAGATTACTTACTGTCAGTCTTGGTAGCCCAAGGTAAGTCTGCTCACATAGCCCAGGGAAAAGGGATTAGCTAGACGGGGCCTTGGCACAACCCCTGGGAGGGGGATTGCTTCTGAAAGTCCCACTTAGAAACAAAGGCTGGGAGAGAAATCCTGTGTCCATCTGATGTCCATCATAGCCATACAAACTGCCACTCCTGGCTATGATTTAACCTTCTGACAGCTCTTCCCAAAATGGACATTGGATCTCTTCCTGGAAAAAAGAGGGCTAGAGAGAGAATCCAGGGCATCTGGCCTGCAGAGGTTCCAAATGTGGCAGACCAGGATGAAGATGGGATAGGACTGAACACTGGAACATACTATAGTTGTTCCTCCATATCATAGGGGAATGGGTTCAGGACTGTCTGCAGTTACCAAAATCCAGGGAAGCTTGAGTCCCTGACATAAAATGGCATAGTATTTGCATATAACCTATGCACATCCTTACATATACCTGCAATCTCTAGATTATAGTCACGGGCAGCATAACGATGTTTCAGTCAATGATGGACAACATCTGTGATGCAGGGCCCATAAGATTATAATGGTGCTGAAAAATTTCTACCATCTAGTGACTGCATAGCTGTCTTAACATAGTAGCACAACTCGTCACTTGTGTGTTTGTGGTGATGCCAGTATAAACAAACCCACTGCACTGCCAGTCGCATAAAAGTATAGCACATGGAATTATGTACAGTACATAATGGCAATAACTGACTATGTTACTGGTTTATGTATTTACTATGCTATACTTTTTATCATTATTTTAGAGTGTACTCCTAATTATATAAAAAAAGTTAATGGTCAGATATCCTCAGGCAGGTCCTGCAGGAGATATTCCAGAAGAAGGCATTGTTATCACAGAGGTGACAGCTCCATGAATGTTTTTTGTTAAATGCTGGTTTTTTTGTTAAATGCTGAAGACCTTCCAGTGGGACAGGATGTGGAGGTGGAGGATGATGATATTGATGATCCTGACCCTGTGTAGACCGAGGCTAATGTGTGTGTTTGTGTCTTAGTTTTTAACAAAAAAGTAACAACTAAATAAAAAATCTTAAAAATAGAAAAAAACTTATAGAATAAGGGTATAAAGAAAGAAAATATTTTTTGTAATGCTGTACAATGTGTTTGTGTTTTAAGCTAGGTGTTATTACAAAAGTCAAAAAGTTAAAAAAAATTTAAATATTATAAAGTAAAAAAGTTACAGTAAGTCAAGGTTAATTTATTACTGAAGCAAGAAAAAATATATATATATTTTTTCTTGAGACAGAGTCTTGCTCTATCACTCAGGGAAGAGTGCAGTGGTGTCATTGTAGCTCACTGCAACCTCAAACTCCTTAAGTGATCCTTCTGCCTCAGCCTCCAGAGTAGCTGGGACTACAGGCGCCACAATGCCCCGCTAATTTTTCTATTTTTAGTAGAGACAGGGTCTTACTTTTGCTCAGGCTGGTCTTGAACTCCTGAGCTCAAGCAATCCTCTCACCTCGGCCTCCCAGAGTGCTAGGATTACAGGCATGAACCATGGTGCCCAGCCAAGAAAAATATTTTTAAACAAATTTAGGGTAGCCTAAGTATACAGTATAAGGTCTACAATAGTGTACAGTAATGTCCTAGGCCTTCATATTCACTCACCACTCGCTCACTGACTCACCAGAGCAACTTCTAGTCCTGCAAGCTCCATTCATGGTGAGTGCCCTATACAAGTGTACCATTATTATTATTTTTTTTTTTTTGAGACAGAGTCTCACTCTGTTGCCCGGGCTAGAGTGCCATGGCATCAGCCTAGCTCACAGCAACCTCAAACTCCTGGGCTCAAGCAATCCTTCTGCCTCAGCCTCCCGAGTAGCTGGGACTACAGGCATGCGCCACTATGCCCGGCCAATTTTTTCTATATATTTTTAGTTGGGCCACTAGTTTCTTCTATTTTTAGTAGAGATGGGGTCTTGCTCTTGCTCAGGCTGGTCTCGAACTCCTGAGCTCGAGTGATCCACTTGCCTCGGCCTCCCAGAGTGCTAGGATTACAGGCGTGAGCCACCACACCCAGCCTATTTATTTTATCTTTTATACCCTATTTTTACTGTACCTTTTCTATCTTTAGATATGTTTAGATACACAAATACTTACCATTGTATTTCAGTTGCCTAAAGCATTCAATACAGTAACATGCTGTACAGGTTTGTAGCTTAGGAGCAATATACTATGCCATATAGCCTAGGTGTGGTCGGCTATATACTGACTAGGTTTGTGTAAGTAACCTCTGTGATGTTCACGCAATGATGAAATTGCCTAGTAACACATTTCTCATACTGTATCCCCTTTGTTCCATGCATGACTATATTTATAGTACTTAATACAATGTAAATGCTATGTAAATAGTTGCTATACCATATTGTTTATGGAATAATGATAAGAAAAAGTCTGTACCTGTTTAGTACAGATGCAGTTTTTTTCAAACATTTTCGATCTGTCGTAGGTTGACCCCATGGACATGGATCCCATGGATGCGGAGGGCCAAATGTATGTAGAATTTGTAGTTTGCTGGGTTTGTACTCAGAGCAGAACTGAAATTACCTCAATAAGAAATAGTCTATAGTTCTCATTTCAGATGAAAATTCAATTGTCCTCAACAGCTTTTTTATTGCTTGCATAAGTGATCCTCAAATTTGATATGCTCCAGTTTCGTATAACCTTCATTTATACAACTTTCACATTTGTAACTATGCAGTGGTACATACCTCACAACTGATACTTCCTCTAGCCATTGGCAGGTGATTTTTGCCTTCTCTCTGTGGCCACTGGCTACCTGCTGCTGCGTGGGGATGGAAGGCTGGGTCTTGCCTAGGCAGTGGGGTTCGAGGAGTGTTTATGGTGGATCTGGCCCTTTCCCCTCAATGTGCCAAGGGGACCCACAGATCCTCTGGATGCCTGAGATCTGGAGTTTGCCTATTGATATCAAATTGCTGAACAGGTGGGTATTTTCTGCCCAGGGCCACGCTTCCCTCTCCCCTCCTATGATCCTTGTACCTGGTGGGGGTGCGGAAGGGGGTTCAGTGGCTGGTGGTCCTAGGTGATGGCAAGGTGGTCTCACTGGCTGGGGATGGTGGAGACTTTGCCCATGCTGTAGTAGCGAAGATGAAGGCAGAGAAGAGTGGTGGGTGAGACCTTCCCAGGCCCCATGGAGCAATGGGGATGGCTTGAAGGCTTTTACCTGCCAGGACCCAAGGCGGGCATAATACTTGTGACAGAGATGATAGTTTTGCAAATATAAAACCAGTATATTTAATTACTCCTTGTTTTCCCTCTGAGACTCAGCTATAAAAATTATCACTAGAGGGCAGGAGAGACTTCTTTAGCAAGACAACAGAGTTCTTAGCCCAGACTCTGCTTCTCCCAGTCTGGGGGCAGTACTGACTAATCTTTCCCTGTTCAGAACACACAGAAAATAAGAATAGGTGTATGGCGCACTGGGGTAAATGAACAGGGATTTGAGAACACCTATCTGGAGCTTAGTGAAACAAATTCACATTTTCTTCATGTTAACATTCTTACAATAAATAGAAAATATTAAATATTGAATTTGTATAAAATTCTAAATAATCATTTTAAATATTTTGTTGTTAACCATAAGCTTGCTTCAATTGGCATATCTTTTTATATCTAATATTACTCTTAAAATGGCAACAAAAAATTTCTGATAAAGATTTCCAATGATTTCTTCAAATTCTTAATAGTTATCATTGACAAGAAATGTTTGTACAAATTGGTGGTAAAAAGTTAAAAGCAACTTCATAACTACTTGAAAATATATGCCAGTTGTAATTATATATATTTATTTTTATTTATCATTATTTTTATTATTTTTGAGATAGGGTTTCACTCTGTTGCCCAGGCTAGAGTGCAGTGGCATGATCATAGCTCACTGCAACCTCAAACTCCTGGGCTCAAACGATCCTCCTGCTTCAGCCTCCTGAGTAGCTGGAACTATAGGCATGTGCTACCACACCCAGCTAATTTTTAAATTTTTTGTAGAGATGGGGGTCTTGCTCTTGCTCAGGCTGGTCTCGAACTCCTGGCCTCAAGCAATCCCCCCATCTCAGCCTCCCAGAGTGCTAGGATTACAGGCATGAGCCACTATGCCTGTTCTATAATTATATTTAAAGATATATTTATATATTATCTTTTTTGTTGTTGTTGATAAATGCAGTGTTGAAATTACTTGTGATAGGCATTGGATTTAGCACCCATCAAACTTTTTCAATTCCAGTGCACTAAAATAACGGTGAAGCACTAATTTTCAGAATACACATGCATTTTTAGAGCAGTTCCCTGCAGCCAGCTGGGATGTGATTGAAGAAGCTCAGCTGCTGCAAAAGACAGAAACAGCTTGTATACGCAGAGTGATGATTGTCCTGATTTGTCCTGAAGGTTCTGATTCATGCCTTCTGACCTGACATGACTCTTAACAGCATCTCCTTTCACTCAAAAACCAATAAAAATGAAGCATAACAGTTTGGTGTTGATACACACACAATGTAGATGAATCTCAAAACATTATTATGAATGAAAGAAGCCAGACACAAAAAAGTACATGCTGTATCATTCCATTTATTTGAAATTCTTGAACAGGCCAAACTAATTTCTGGTTATGGAAAGCAGATGAGTAGTTGTCTGGAGCAGTGGTGGTGCGGGTGGGAAGGAGGCTGACTGCAAAGGGGCACATGGGGACTTTTGGGGGCGATGACAAGGTTTTCTATCTTGATTGTGGTAGTGGTTACATTGGTGGATCACTCAAATACACGTTTGTGAAAACTCATAGCACTGTGTATTTGAAATGGATTCATTTTATTGTGTGTAAATTGTACCTCACTAAAGTTGATTTTAAAAAAGAAAGTATACCAGTTTGGACAATGAGTTATATGGTTTCTGTACATATGTGTGAAGGCAGAGATTCAGGGCTGCCTTCTGACACTGCGGCCACCAGGAGCCCCCTCCTGCTCTCCTTGCCCCTGGCCCCTCACCCCTCTTGGCCTGTGCTCCGTGCTCCCTGGAATGTGGGACGTGTGCTCCTCCAGTGGTCCCCAGGCCCCTTGCCCACGATGGCCAGTGGCACACCATGCAGCAGCCTCCCGAGGGACATGTCCAGGTGGTGGTGGCCTTTCTCACGGCTTGGGGGAAGACCATTGTCCTTGCTGTTTAATGGGGCCCTTTCTCAGTGCCCTTCAAGGAGCTGCAGGTGAGGCTCTCCCCAGGTGTGACCAGCCCGCACGCCCGCTGCCCTCTCACGTGACGACGGAGGGCATCGCTGTTTGGCTGCACACCTGTGGCCCATTTGAGGCACTTCCACTGGGAAGCCCTGGCCCGGGGAGGGTTCCGGTGCCCGAACCGAAGGCTTACTAATGAGGCTGGAATCAGAAAGGGGGAGGGTCTCACATAAAGGAAGTAAATAAATACCCACCTTTTGGTCCCAGAGGATTATGGGAGGAGGAAGGAGGAAGAAGGAGAGAGGAGTGAGAAGTGAGGGTGGCCAGACATAGGGGTCTAAATTCCCCTTCTGAGCTTAGCAAGTGTTGGTAAATTTTTCTGTAAAGGGTAGATAGATCTTAGGCTTGTGAGGTCATGCTGATCTCTTTTGCAGCTCCTCAACTCTGCCCTTGTGGTGTGGAAGCAGCCATAGATGATGCATGAATGTATGAAGGGGGCCATGTTCCAATACAACTTCATTTATGGGTGCTGAAATTTGAATTCATGTAATTTCGATTTTTTTGTCAACCATTAAAAAATGTAAAGAGCATTCTTAGCTCGTAGGCCTTACAAAATGGGTGGTGGGCCTCGTTTGGCTATCGCGGCATAGTTTGCCAACCCCTGGTTGGAGATGTGCGTTTTGCACGGGGTTCCCGAGGGTGGAGAGCTTCTGGGAAGGGGTGGCTCTTGGAATTCTGGGATTCAGCATAAAGAAGCCATGGCGTCCAGCTTTTCTGGGATGTTCTCAGTTCCTGTGTGTTTTGGAGGGAACCCAGAAGTTTCCTCAGCCCCTGGAAGAGGTAATATATTTTAGCTTTCTCAGTACAACTCCTATCCAGAATACAAATGTACTGTTTGACTTTCAGTCATTTGAATTTGACTTTCAAATACGTTTTCAGAAATCATTAGGCATGACATAAGTAAAATGATAAAAAAGGCCATAAATTGACATAAAAATGTGTTAGCAACCAAGGGTTATGAATAGTCAAATTTTGTGGTTTTGAGGTCTAAAAAGAGCTACGTGTGGGGTGATGACATGTGGATCCCCCTCCAGGTACCACTATCGGGAGCCAATTCGATGGTGGATCAAAGGTGTGTTGCGGTCACTTCCCTTGGTACCCAGAGCAGGCAGCCAGGTAAGCGCATGCCCTTTGGGAAGGGCTGGGATCGGGCCTGTCTCTGGCCATGCACGATGCTTAACCCCTGCACACCTGCAGCATGGCCTGCACTGGCAGGTGTCCACAGCCAGCTCTGCTTGTTGCTTGCCATCCCTCCCTCCTGGGCCCTGGCAGGTGTCCACAGCCAGCTCTGCTTGTTGCTTGCCGTCCCTCCCTCCTGGGCCCCACGCCTTGTTCATTGTGCATCCCTGGATCCTCCCTTTCATGTTTCTCTTCTCCTCCTTGTTACAATACACACAGTCTTTGTGGTTTTGCTCGTGGAGGTTTCTGCTGAAATCAGGAATTGGTACCTCAGGGTGGTGCTATTGGACAGCTCCTGGCCTTCCCACCCTGGTCACTGGGGGGCTCTTCTGGGCCCACTGTCTGTGAATTGAGTGAGGGAAAATGGCAGTTTGGCTCAGAAATAGCTAAGCTGGATAACAGCCCTAGTTCTTTTCACGTGTTTCCCTGCCTGGGCCCAGGTGGCCCTACTTGCCGGGCTGGTGTGTAACGAGGTCCTGTTGGGAACCAGCCTTCGGAGTCCTGCCACAGGGGTGGTGTGGCCATAGGCAGCTGGCCTCCCGGATTTCTTCTCTGCTCCCTTCTCTCACCCCCTCTGCCCTTCTCCATTCACCAAGTATCTTCTCTGTGTAGCCAACAGATTGTAATTGTGGGTTCTCAGGCATGCCCCACCCCCCAGCCAGTGGCTAGGCCATGCTGGTGCTTCCTGGCTGCCCTCCTGGACCTAGTACAGGGCCTGGCCCACAGTGGGCCTTGATAACGTTTGCTGGCCAGAAGTGAATCAGCAGCTCACTAGTGGGATCTGCCCAGGCCTGGCTGGAAACCGGGAGCTGTAGCCAGCCCTTACTGCCATGTCCTCAGGGGCCCTCAGCCACCAAGGATGCCTGCCTGTTGCTGCACTCCAGAACATTCTGTCATGTTTACTAACAGGGAATCCAGGGGGTGGAGTGGGATGGGGACCAAGGAGGGAGTCCTGTAACATCACAAGGTCAGGGACGAGGTCAGGGTTACAGAAAGGGACATTGGCAGGAGCACTGATGCGGGGCAGGTGCAGAGAGCAGGGAGTGGAGGGCAGGGGGAGTGAGATTTACGTCCTAGCCTGGCCCTGGGGTTCTGGTGGGGCCCTCCCCTCCGGGAGGAGGGAGAGAAACTGGCTGCCTCCCGCGTCTCCCAGGGAGAGCACAGCAGGCATGTGAGAGCTCCTGCAGCATCCCTGGGGACGAATTCCTGGAGGGGAGCCTTGGAGACCCAGGCTCTCACCTCTCCTGGGTTCTTTCAAGAGGGAATTTCAACTCTCAGGTTTCCTCTGCCGTAGGCTCCGGAGAATAATTGCTGTGGGAAAGGGCACTTTCCTGTGAGTCCTTGGGAAGTTGGTGGGCAGAACCACAACAGTGTGGCCCTCTGTGGCACTGGCTCGAGCTGTCCCTGCTGCTTCATCTTAACACATTTGTTCTTCCCTTCACAAAGGGCAATAAAAGGAGGCCTTCTAGCATCAGGCTATGCTAAGGACAAGCAAAGTTAGGGTAAATATGAATCATTTTCCCATGGCATCAATTTGATGTGAACATTGGTTCACATATAAACCAATGTTTATATGTTTATGTTACAACAAACATACAAATAGGAATAAAATGCAAAATTTGCACGAATGTTTAAGGAAATAGGGAGTCTGGAGAGAAGTCTCGCATTTCAGAGGCATATTCAGGCGATGCTCCCAGACGCTTGGGATTTGCAATCTTCCCTCCCCCCTTACCACTGTCACTCTCTCTGCATTTTACAAATGAGAAAAATAGTGTCTGGAGGGTGGGCGGCAACTTGCCCAAGTGACGGCACAGCATAAGAGGTGAGGGTGGCTCTAGAATCTGCATCTCTGGACTCTGCATCCAGTATCTTGTGTACAACACAACAGTGAATCTAAAGTTCCATGTTTTAGTATTTTGGTCTCATTAGTGCCATGGAAATAGCCAAATCTCACCTGTCAGAGTAGTTTTTGGGTGGGCCTTGTGTTTCAAATCCAGTATGTCTAGTGGGAGGGCAGGCGGGCAGTGGAAAGCATTAGGGGCTGAAAGTCAAGAGACTGGATTTTACTTTTAGCCAGTTCTTTCAATACTAAGGCTCTGTGACTTTAGGCACAGTGTTTAACCCCCTTGGGCTTACCTTCCCAATCTGTAACATGTAGCTACACAAGGTACTGCCTGACAACCTGCCTTCTATGGTGTGGGACCACTGCCAGCCTTTCCAGAACCCTCAGATCTGTGGTTGAGCTCTTCCTGGACATCCTAGAGTCCCTGGGGAAGGAGTAGCCTGCAGCCCAGTTGGCCTTTTCTGCATAACAAATATCAAGGATACCGCAAATGGCCTTGGACAGAGTCTGGAAAATCAGCCTTGTACAGGCTGCCTCCAGCCTTTGTCAGGGGCCATCTGGCTACGCATTTGGAAGCCACTCAGGCTGCTCAAGGAAAGGGTGTTTGTTGTGAGGATACATCAGTAACCCCACAGTCACAGGATTGGAAGGACATCCTGGACCTGGCCTGAGGCCAGCACCCAAGCTGTCCCCGTCTCCCAGGGGAAGCAGTGGCTATCATCTTTGCTGCTTTCTCTCTCCTCTCATCTCAACTGGCTTCCTCTGCCTGCACGCAGCCGACTCGGCTACCCACCTGGAGCGAGAGTGCCCCACAGCACCCCTTTCCTCTGCAGAGAGAGGGCTGGCGGCTGGGCTGGGGGAGGTGGGAGGAGCCTCACCATGCCATGTATAAATTTTACTTAGCACCCCTGCTTTTGGCACAGTGCCTCACCTTCACCATCCCCTATGCCAGGTATTGCTTGTCCCTGAGTCTCTCTGGAGACAAAACCATCTATTTTCTGCTAGAATAGTTTCCTGGCAGTGCAGGGGTGAGAGGGGCTCTAGGGTGGTGATGTTTCCTTATAAAGACTTCTGCCCTGTTCTCACCCGGGCTCCAATTCCTGAGCCTTTGTGGGGTCTGTGTTTGCAGCCAGCTTGCTTCTTGTGCTGTCTGTCTTCGCAGTTGCTTTGGTTTCATCTTTCTGTGCTTTGCTAAGTTAGTTTCCACGATCCAGCATCTTACCTCTTCCAATAATTATTGACTTCTCTTGTCCTCTGTCACCTTCATGTCATTCTGTTTGTTCTGTGGGCTCACTCTCTCTCTTAAAAAAAAAAAATTCATTACTTTGACTTTAGTGGGTGTCAGGAGGAAATGGAGACACCACCTGTTTAACCCCCCCCATGTTTAATTGGAGGTCCCAGTCGCTGTTCAACACATTCTTTGGTCTCCATCAGTCCTTTGAAACTGTTCTTGTCAAGGACACGCACTATGTTGCCAGATCTAATGGTCACTTCGCTGTCTTCACAATACTCAGACTCTTAGCAGCATTCCACTCCCTTCTTCCTGAAAAACTTGCTTCTCTTGACCTTCATGGAAACACATTCTTCTGATGTGTCTGCAACATCCACTGGCCACTCTTCCCTCTCTTTCGCTACTTCTCTTCTGGGAGTTCCCATGGACTTTTTCTGTGGTCCTCTTCCCCCCACTCTCCATTTTCCCTAGCTGATCTCATCTAGGCCTAGGGCTCTATATACCTTCTATATATCAACGACTCCTAAGTATTTATCTCTAGCACTGATATCTTCAACCACCTACTGTTACCTACTACCTAATAGGCATCTCAAACTTAGATAAATCAGGACTCCTGATTTCCACCTCCAAATCTATTCCTTCTTAGTGTTCTCCATCCAAGCAAATGTCATGTTTACATACCCAGTGGGCAAGGGACAAAACCTAGGGTCATGCCTCACTCTGCTCTTTCCTTCTCCCCACCCAGCTACTGTGTCAGCGAGCCCTGCCAGTGCCTCCATGATGTATCATCAATGCGTCCACTTCTCTCCATCCCTACTGCTGCCTTCTCCAGTCACGGCCACCGTCGTGTCTTGCCTGGACTACTCCAATTGCCTCCTGACTGGTTTCCCTGCTTCTACCATTGCCCTCCATGCCTTGTGATCCACCTTCCACATGGTAGTCAAAATGATTCCATTAAAAATACCTATCATGTTACGCTACTCCCTTGTTTAAAATTCTCCAGTGATGACCCTTAAAATGGAACCCAAACTCCCTTGGCAGAGCACGTGCCTCTGATCCTCTGTGAACTCCTTTTACCACCCTCTCTTGTTTTACAGGCCTCAGTCACTCTGGCCTTTCTGTTGCTCTCTGATTCCTACCCCAGCACCTTTACATTTGCTCGTCCTTCTGTCCAGAATGCTTATTGCAGCCACAACGCCTCATCATTCAGGTGTAAGCTCACATTCACCTCTTCAGAGAGGCTTTGTTAGTCTATTCTATTTAGAGCAGGCACCCTGTCTCCCAAGTCAATCTCCAAGACATTATTTTGTTTTGCTTGTGTTTTAAAAAATTCATAATAGGTATCATTACCCAAAATTATCTTGTTCATTTATTTATTACTATTTGCTTGCATATCATCTAACTCTCCCCATTAAAAAAAAAATGGACCCTGTGAGGAAAGGCCCTTGTCTACATTGCTCATTTTTCATATCTCCACCTACCATAGTATTTGGAATATATTAGGTGCTCAATAAATATCTGTGCAATAAAGGAATGAATGACCAATTGAGCTAAAGGGACTAGGAGCAGGGTAGGGAATGTGGGCAGAAGAGGCATCACTCAACACGTCCCATGAACTTCTGCTTTATTCCAGGCCACAGTGTGACACGGACTCTGCCAATTTATAAAGGGCCAGTGCGCAGAAACTGAAGGGTGAGGGTGAGGCCAGGGGCAGCGGGTGGGGGAACGTGGCACGGCTCAGTGAAGGTGCAGCAGATGTCTCTCTCTGCAAAGGTTTCAGTCTATTCCTCTGCCCCAAGGAGCACAGCTTTTCCATTGTGACGTTCTGTAACTTTCTGTGCAACTTTTTTTTTTTTTCACAGCTTTTGGGTAATTTTCCATGTGCTCTGCCAGCTCCATCAAGTGCAGTGGTGAGGAGTGGGACTCAGAACGGCTGGGAGGGGCCGAGACCGTCAGAGAGGGAGGACGTGTGTGTCATTTGCGCTGGTGCTGACTTCCAGCTCTCCTTTGGACAGTCCTGGAGTATGACACACAGGATGTTCCTGTGTGGCTCTTTTTAAAGAGAAAGGTTAAAAGAAGCCCATTTTGCCTCCATGTGAAAACTCAGATCCGTGGTCTACAGCACAGAGCAGATGTTAAGACACAAATTCTCCCCAGGAGTTTGGGCTGGAGTCTGGGAAATGACTATTTATCACAGTTTCCTTTCCCTTGTATTTCCCTGTGGTTATTGAAGTTTTTGGTTTGGGGAAAAAAAACAAAAACAAAAACAAAAATAGCAACATATTTACAAAAAACAGAGGGAGAGAGAAAACTTTAACCTTTTGAAGAGCGGAAAGAGGGAAGCAGGGCGTCTGAGAATATTTCCTTTGTGAGTGATCTGAGGCTCCAGGGGGACCAAACACTCTTGTGGGATTTTTATAGAATTAAGGAAGGCTGGCGTGGACCACGCTTTTGAAATCTCAGCATCCTCCACCACCCTCCGCCCAGGGCAGGCTCTGAGTGAACCAGTGAGCAGCGGCTGTGCTGAGGAGGGCAGGAGCCTGCCATGCCCTAGCAGTGGCTTCCATGGTGGCTCCCGCCTCCCTTCCTGACATGCCTGCATCCTGGGCTGTGATCGCCACGCCTTTAGCTCCCCAGGAAAGAGGCAGCGCGAGGAAAATGCTCAGTCATCTTGCAGGGACTTGGCATCTCCCAGCAACATGTTCCTATTTACTTAACAGCACAGTCGGCTGTCAGGTCCCCAGGTAACATTCTCCGTGATTTGAGTCCTTGCTGTTTCTTGGGCCCCTTCATGTCTGATCCAGTCCTGGGTCCAGACCTTGCTTCTTAATTAACCCATGTGCTTGTGTAATATGTGGCACACTTATGTAGCAACGTGGCGTGTTCAGGCCACGTTCCCTAACGTTCTGGCTTGTTTTACAGTTTCTAAGGGGGTGGGGGCAGCAGTTACCGGCTTAATCTGGGCATCAAGATCTGCCTGTTGGAATCTACCTGGCCTAGGTATCTTTCTATAGCAACCAGGTATCTCTTTCTACCCGAGAGGGGCTTTCTCCTGAACTCTGTAAAGACAATGACAACACAGAAGTCAGTCTAGAATGACTGAGCTGCCACTAGGAGAAGAGGGCTGCACAAGTGGACTCAGAGATATATACACAGGTCACCACAAAGAGGATGAGGTGCTGTTCAGTGATCGATGCTAATCCCTCTTCTCTAGGGAACTGTGACAACTGTGGCCAGATGTGGCGAGGAGATCATCTCTGCCCTGATTCTGTCGGCATCCTCTTCTTTCGTTGTTCTGGCCTGGTTTTGTTTCTTAATCCTCTTCTGCATCTCAAGCTGTCTGCAGACCACATTGTCTGCACTGACGTGGTTTGCTTTCTTAAAATGGGGCTTATGTCAATAGTGGAAATTCTTGGTCTCGCCATCAGCAGTTGCTCAAAGTTCACAGTAAAGGAGAAAATCTTCAGTCATTGTTTTTGAGGAGGTTTATTTTCATCCAGTTTTTCTGGCTCTCATGGGCTCTGTAAGATGTCAGGGACTGCCTTTGGGCCACAGAGCCAGGACACTGAAACAGACCCCCAATACCCTTTGGTTCATAGCTTTCGACCCCAAGTTCACCTGACCACTCTGCACGCTGTGTTCTGGCTTGTTCCTGATCCCTCCAGTTTCTGACATGATGTTGTTCCATGTTTGGCTTCATTTTACTTTTACACCTGACATTTAGTCCATGCTGCTGGCTCTATTCCATCTATTCCACCTGGATAAAATCTCTCTTTCCAGCTTTGTTGCCAAAGCTCCGCCTTGGCTCTGATCCCTCTAGGTGGGTTCAGTTAAAGAGCAGCACCCGGACACAGCTGAGTGTCTCCACCGGCCTCCAGCCTCCGGCTGTGCCCAGGATTGGCTTTTCCCTGTCTGTGCCCCATGCTGGGCCATGTCATGGGAGCAGAGCTGGTCGACAGGGGTGCATGCTGGTCTGCAAGAGGCTCCGTGCTGCCAAAAGTCATCGACTTTTCATCCGTCTGGTCCCCTACCAACAAGTATCCTTGATCTGCCTCCATGTGGGGTTTTGGCTTCACTTACATTACCCTCCTGAGAGCACCCTCTTAGTAGTAATAGTCCTTATATTTGTTCAGTGACTTAAGGTCAACAGAGCACCTTAGTATGTTCACAGGCATTATCTCGTTTCCTTACTTTCTTCTACTTTCTTTTGCAAACAAGACTCAGGGCCAACTTATCCCTTAGGCACATTAGGGCCCAGGGCCTATGAAAAAGTTTAATTCTAATTTATTTTAAAACCAGAAAAAAGGGAATATAAAAATAATATGTAAGAATGAACCCAGACTGGATTATATTTGTCCTCGCACCAATGCATTCATAAGATATAATTTTAAATATTACTTTCTGGAGGAAGGAGCTCATGAAGACAAAAGCATCTGGGGCTCGTGAAGCCCATAGTGTGGCCATGACAGGACCCTAACCTGTTGGTTAATTTGGCAGATCAAGTTGCTTGTACATTTGGATAAGTTTCTTCTCCTACTAGTTGTTTCAACCAGAAACATGGGAAGAAAGTTTTTATACCTATTCATTTCCCAGGCCTTTATTACAACAAAGGAAATAACTCTGATAGTGTCTTAACTTTTTAGAAAAAAACTTATATAATAGATAGGACTATTTCAGTTGCAGATAATAGGGATCCATTTCAAATCAGCCTAGACAAAAAGGGAATGTATTTATTGGCTCTCATAACTGAAAACTCCAGGTTTGAACTTTAGGTGTAGCTGGCTCAAAAAACCCAAAATTTTGCCAGGACTCTGTTTTTATCTTTTCTTCTATCTCTTGGGCCTGCTTCCCTCTATGTTGAACTTCTTTTCTAGCACACTTCCCCACATGTTGAAAGAATCCCCGAGACTCCCAGCTTTCAGAATCCTTAAGCTTATGGCTTCGGAAGAAGAGAGACTCCTAGTAACCCACCCATTCCCCAGAGGACTCCTGTTGGTCCTTACTTGTGTGTCTTGGGCAACCTGTGTCCAGGGGATGGGTACCCTGTCTGACCAGCCTGATCATTTGCCCTTGTTCCTCCTCATGACTTGACTGACAGTCCCACAAGTCTCCTTTGAATGGGGCCAGCACAGTTTCCAAGAGAGAAAACATAAGTAGACCAAATAACACGACCAGTCCAGGACTGTATCAGTCTGAGGCATTGTTCATATTATCTCTCTTGCAGGACATTAGAGCCAATGGAGATTTATTCAGAACCTCTATGTAACTTTCTAGACCTGAGTCCTATGGGAGCCCATCAGGGTTTAGTAGACACTGCATGGACACGATTTTCACAAAACCTGTGAGGTAATTATTAGCTCCACTTTTACAGATCATAAGTGATAAAAATTACTGTGAGCTGGCCATACATCAAGCACTTTGCTAAACACCCTACATAGATCTCGTAAAAATTCTATGAGGTGATGAGTTCATTGAAGTTCCTTAGATTTTAAGCAATAGAAACCATATCTAGCTAGCTAAGTAAAGAAGAAATGTATTGAAAGGATAATACTCTATCAGAGGAAGAGTTGAACTATCAAAACTTGGAAGAGCAGGAACCCATTCTTGCCTGATTTCATCTCCTTAGTGGGTGGATTTGGGGATAAACCTAGTGCAGTCCTAGCGGGTCCTAGTCCTTATTATCTCTCTGTTCCAAATGGCATATTCCTGGGAGGGAGAGTCTGATTGGCTTTGTCTTGGATCGGTACCTATCCATGGACCAATCATGTTGAAGGACCACGTAGCACGAGCACCACTGGGGCCTTGCGCCTTTCTATTGGAGCTGTTCTTGGATAAACAGAATCACTGTGAGCTGATCCATCAACCAAAGGATGATCACTACGAGCTCTCAGTTGTATCAGCTAGGGTCCTGGCACACTCAAACGTGGGTAATTGAAGAGCATTTGATAAGGGGATTAAGTGAGAAAAGTTTAGGGACAGCAGCAGGGATATGCAGCATCTTGGGGCTAGCGACAGTGGGGAGCTGTTGCCATCAAAGGCCTGAGGGAGAAAGAGGAGGCAGTGGCTTCTGGAACCTGTGGAGAGAGCTGTAAGGAGAAGCCTGCCTGAAAGTAGCCTTCCAAGATTTCCCTCTCCTCCCACCCTCCCATTCCTTGGATACAACCAGAAGCCAGAGCAGTCCCTTGACACGGTTCACACAGGCCAGCCTGCCGGGACAGGTCAGTGTGGGGAAGGGTGGGGAGTGCATATGGAGGGGCAGACAGAAGACAGCCAGCACAATAATATCAATTCCAGTTTATAGAGGAATAGTCTAATGTTTGGAGGAATCAGTGACTTCTCTAGATTGACACAGTCAATGCGGGAGAAGAGTTGGGGTTGGAACTCTGTCAGTCTAACTCTGGAACCTGTGCTTCTACCCACTATGCTCTATCACCTCTCAGATGAAGACCCTGAATTCAGACATCAGGTTTACTGCACATAGCTCAGATGAGTTACTTTATCTCACTGGTCCTCTAGTAACCTCTTGGGTGTAGCAGCAACAAGAGCCCTGAGTCCAGCTACTTAGAGGGGTGCTGAAAGACTCAAATTTGCTGGTTTCCCTCTAGGCCCTCCTCCTCTGCCCCCCACTCCCTCCACCCGGGATTTGTAGCTACATGTGGTTTGGAATATCAGAGGCAGCCAAAGTAGAGTCCAAGCTTCTTGCCACCATGCACGCAGTTCTGCTCTCCTGTGAGTGGGATGTGATGGAGATTTAAATTGCACTTCAATAAAGCCTCTCTTCTCTCAGTCCTCCGGGAGCATTCTCAGGCCTGGACCGTGAACTTGTGAGAGCTAATACTGTTATCAGATGCTTGTTCACCTCATAAAAAAAGGCCCATTAGCACCTCATCTGTCTGGCCATGCACTTTCCTGCCAGTGCTTGGAGCCCCCAGAAAAGAGCACTTCCAATCAGGCACTTAGAGGGAAATATCATTAACAATAACAATATTCTCATTATGGTTTTATTTTCTGTCCTATTACTTTCTAGTTCTTTTGCTAATAATAGGTTATGTCTGTTATACATTTACTGTGTGCTAGGTACTGCACTGTTTTACATGAATTGTCTCATTTCATCTTGACAATACACCTAGGAGGGAGGTAATATTTAACCCTCACTTTACAGATGAGGAAACTGAAGCTTATAGGGCCTAAGTATGGTGGCTGACGTGACATAATTAATAAGTCGCAGATCCAAGATTTGAACCCAGACAGACTGGCTCCAGAACCAACACCACTTAACCATGATGCCGCTTAGTACCCTGGATGGGTGTATTCATAAAACAGTGGCCTCTAGCCACCCTTGTCCCATATCAAAGGTGAAATTCTGATATGTTTACAGAATAGGAATGTGGTGGAGACTACTAGTGATCACCAAATATCAGTATGTTCCTATGAAGTTCCCATTTCTATTGCAGTTGAATTGTAGCCACATGACTGATCTGGCCCACTAGATGTGAGCAGAATAATGTACGACATTTTCAATCCTGGAAATAGCCCCTCACACATCAGCCACTCTTCCTCTCTCCCTTCTATGGTTCCAGAATTGAAGAGCTCTGAAAGGACTAAGTTGCCAGATGTAAACAGCCTGTTACTGATCGGAGAGAGCCACACAAGAGAGGTACTTGATCTGCATTGAATGGTGACACAAGTGAGAAATAAACCTTTGTTGGGTTAAACCACTTAGAATTTTGAGCTTATTTATTACTACAGTATAGTTTATCATACTGTGACTAATATAAATGTTATACTACGACAGATATTGGTACATCAAAGTAGGGCATTGCTATAACAGCTTCATGGTCTGTGGCATGCTGAGAAAAAAACTGATGTTGGAGACTGGAAATATGTCAGCATATGTTATGTTGTGTCAAAACATTATCAACTTATCTAACTTGGGAGGCAGACTCCGTGTTTACTTACATGTGGCATCTCTAGGAGAAGAGATCGAAAACAGAACATTAGTAGTATGTGTTGGCTACTATTGCTGCGTTTGTCAAGTATTACAAGAAAAAGATGAGCTCAGAATGGAATTGGCCAGAGACTTTAAGAAGGGATAAAAAACATGATCCAAGTATATGCTATATACAAGAGACACGTGTTAGAATCAAAGACAGAAATAGGTCAAAGTAAAAGGATGGAAAAAGGCATACCACGCAAACAGTAACCAAAAGAAAGCTGGAGTGGCTATACTAATATCAGACAAAACAGACTTTAAGATAAAAATTGCTACTGGAGACAAAGAATATTTTTATAATTATAAAAGAATCAATTCATCAAGAAGATATAAAAATTATAATCATATATGCATCTAGCAACAGAGCCCCAGATTACATGAAGCAAAACTAACAGAACTGAATAAATAGACAGTACTACATAATAGTTGTAGACTTCAATACCCCACCTTGAATAATAGATAACAGTTACACAGAAGATCAAAAAGGAAGTAGAGAATTGAATAATACTACAAAAAATAGACCTAATAGACAGCAATAGAACCCTCCACACAATGACATCAGAATATACATTCTTCTCAAGTGCAAATCCAAGATAGAACATATGTCATGTCATTAAACAAGTCTCAGTAGATTTAAAAAGGTTTGAAATAATACAAAGTATATTCCCTAACCACAATGGAATGAAATTAGAAATCAACAACAGAAGGAAATTTGAAGCTTTATAGATTAAACAACACTTCTCAGTAATCAATGGGTCAAAGAAGAAATCACAAAGGAAATAAGAAAACACTTTGAGATAATGAAAATGGAATCATAACATACCAAAACTTATGGGATGCAACTAAAGCAATGCTTAGGGGAAATTTATAGCTGTAAATACCTACATTGAAAAAGCAGAAAGATCTCAAATCAGAAATCTGAACTTTTACCTTAAGGAACTAGAAAAAGAAGAGCAAACTAAACTGAATGCAAGAAAAAAGAAGGAAATAATAAAGATTAGAGCAGAAATAAATGAAATATAAATAGAGAAACAATACAGAAAATCAACAAAACCAAAAGTTAGTTCTTTGAAGAGACCAACAAAATTGACAAACCTTTACCTTGACTGACTAAACAAAAGAAAAAAAGAGAGAGAAGTATCAAATTATTAAAAATCAGGAATGAGTGAGGGGACGTTATTACTGACCTTACAAAATTACAAAGGAATATAAGGGAATACTATGAACACTTGCATACCATTGCATTAGATAATCTAGGTGAAATGAATAAATTCCTAGAAAGACACAAACTACTGAAAGTGACTCAAGAAGAAATAGAAAATTTGAACAGACCTGTCACAAGTAACGATATTGGATAAGTAATCAAAATACTTGCATCAAAGAAAAGCAGAGGACAAATAACCTCACTGGTGAAATCTACATAAAATTCAGAGAGTAGTTAACCCCAATACTTCACAAATACTTCCAAAAATATAAGAGGAGGGAACATTATCTAAGTCATTCTATAAGGCCAATAATACTCTGATACCAAAGGCAGAATACAATATTGCAAGCAGACACCAATATCGCTTATCAAAATACCAACAAACTGATTCAGCAATGTGTAAAAAGTATTATATACCATGATTAAGTGGGATTTATTCCAGGAATACAGGATTGGATCAACATACAAAAATTGATAAATGTAATATGCCATATTAATAGAATAAAGTTCAAAAACCACATTATTACCTCAATAGATGCAGAAAAAACACTGGACAAAATTCAATACCGTGTGGTGATCAAAATACCCAACAAACTAGGAATAGAAGGAGACTTTCTCAATCTGCTCGAAAGCATCTACAAAACCCCCACAGCTAACATCATATTTAATGGTACAAGATTGAAAGCTTTCCCCCTAAGATCAGGAATAAAACAAGGATGTCCCTTCTTGTCATTTCTATTCAACATTATACTGTAGGTTCTAGTAAGGGGACTTAATCAAGAAAAATGAAATAAAAGTATTCCAGACTTCAAAGGAAGAAGTAAAATGATCTCTGTTTTTCTATATTCTTGAATATAGAAAATCCAAAGGAATCCACAAAAAACTGGTAGAGCTAATAGTGAGTTTAGCAAGGTTGCAGGATATAAAGTTAATATACAAAAATTGATTGTATTTTTATACACTAGCAATGAACAATCTGAAAATGAAATTAAGAAACCAATTCTATTTATTGCAGCATCAACAAGAATGAAATATTTAGGGATAAATTTTAAAAAAGAAGCACAAGACTTATATGCTGACAATGACAAAATAATGTTGAAAGAAATTAAAGAAGACTTAAATAGAAAGACATCTCATGTTCACAAATTTGAAGATTTAATATTTTAAGATGGCAGTACTTCCCAAATTGATCTGTATCAATCCCTATCAAAATCCCAATGGGACTATTGCAGAAATTGACAAGCTGATAATAAAATTCATGTGGTAATTCAAGGGATCCAAAATAGCCAAAGCAATCTTGAGAAAGAAGAACAAAGTTGAAGGATTCACATTTTCAAAACTTACTATAAAACTCTAATAATCAAGACAGTGTGGTACTGGCATAAGGATAGACATATGGACAATGGAACAGAATTGAGAGACCAGAAATCAGCCGACGTATTTATAGACAATTGATTTTTGACAATAGTGCCAAGACCATTCAATGGGGAACAAATAGTGTCTTCAACAAATGGAGCTGGGAAAACTGAGTATCCATGCAAAAGAATGAAGCTGGACCACTATCTTACAGTGTTTACAAAAAATAACTCAGAATGTACCAAAACTAAATTTAAGAGCTAAAAGTATAATACTCTAAGAAGAAAACATAGTTATAAATCTTCATGGCTTTGGATTATGCAATGATTTCTTACATACGATATCAAAAACACAAGCTACAAAATAAAAAAAGACTTCATTAAAATTAATGCTATGAAGAAAGTGAAAAGATAACTCACAGAATAGAAGAAAATATTTGCAAGACATATATATCTGATAAAGGTCTAGTATTTTGAATATATAAATAACTATTAGAACTCAACAATAAAAAGAGAAATAACCTAATGTTTAAACAGGCAAAGGATTTGATATACATATCTCCAAATATGACATACAAATGGACAATAAGTATGTAAAAAGATGCTCAACACCATTAGTCATTAGGGAAATGCAAATCAAACCCACAATGTGATGCCACTTCCTATCTACTAATATGGCTATAATCAAATAGAGACTAACAAGTGCTGGCGAGGACATGGAGAAATTGGAAACCTCATACATTGCTGGTAGGAATATCATATGATGTGGCCACTTTGGAAAACAATTCGAAAGTTCCTCAAAAATGTTAAACACAGGCCAAGTGTGACGGCTCATGGCTGTAATCCTAGCACTTTGGGAGGCTGAGGTGGGAGGATCGCTTGAGGCCAGGAGTTTGAGATGAGCCTGGGCAACAGAGCAAGACCCTGTCTCTACAAAAACTAAAAAATCAGCTGGATGTGGTGTCACGCACCTGTAGTCCCAGCTACTCAGAAAGCTGAGACAGTAAGTTCATTTGAGCCCAGGAGTTTGAGGCTGCAGTGAACTATGATGATGCCACTGCACTCTAGCCTGTGCAACAGATTATCCTGTCTCAAAAAATGAAAAAAAATGTTAAACATAGAGTTCCTATATGACCCATAAATTCCACTCTTAGGATTTATCCAAGAGCAATAAAACATATATCCACATAAAACTTGTACACAAATATTCATGGCAGAATCATTCATAATAGCTCAAAAGTTGAAACAACCCACATGTCCATCAATAGATAAATAGATAGACAAAATATGGTATATCCATACAATGGAATATTATTTAGCCATAAAAAGAAATGAAATACTGATTCATGTTACAACATGGATGAACCATGAAAACATTAAGTAAAAGAAATCAGACACAAAGGCTACATATTATATGATTTCATTTATCTGAAATGTCTAGAACAGATAAATCCATAGGGAAAGATAGCAGATTAATAGTTTCCAAAGGTTTGGGGGAGTGGGAAATGAGGAGTGACTGCTAGTGGTTACAAGGTTTCGTTTTTGGCTGGTGATAATGTTCTGAGATTAGGTAGTGGTGATGGTTGCACAACTTTGTGAATATACTAAAACCCACTGAATTGTACACTTTAAAACAGTGAATATTATGGTATGTGAATTATATATCAATTTTTAAAAATTAAAAAAAACCGATAGCATTACCAATTGTCCAGTAGAAATTAATGGAATAAAGTCCAGATATTGAAGCCGGCAGAATTGGAAAAGCTGACTGTTTCTGGTTCCCAACTAGTGAGAGATAGAAATTTATTAAAAGGCTTTGCATGACAAAGGCTCAAGAAAATGTCTAGTTGATTAAAATGAATCATAGAAGATATCAGATGAAAGATGTATTCCTTTGTTCCATCCAGCTTCAAGGTAGTTCCTGTCACATTGAAAGAGAGGGCAGGGGGATAAGATGACAAAGGATAAAGCAAATTAGAAAATATATCTTACAAAAGGAATCTTGAGTGTGGATATTGGCAAATGGAACTGACTGGATGCAAATAGATCATCAGAAGCTTTCCAAATTTTTGAGGAAACGGTATTGCCAAAGAAACCACAAGCCCACGTAACAAGCACGAGTCTGTTAGTTAGGCCTTAAAGCAACCTCTGGCAGGAAGTTGCACATCCCCCAAGGAGCACATTCTCCCCAACTGCCTCTTTAGATGTGGCCTAGCAGAGTAGGGGTCTAACAGGAAGCCTCCCAGAGAGGGTGGATGAGGGAGTTCCTGCTCCAGCCCAGGCACCCTTTACAGGGTGTGCCCATTGGTATTGCAGCATTGAACGTGGACCAGGGACGACTGGGTCTCAGTATTCCCCTTTCTGAGTCAGAGTGTTCACTGTAGTTATGCTAGTCCTGTCCTGTCACCACATACTTGTATGTTGGCGTGGGTTTGAGGCAGACAGTGTGTCCCTTCAGTTCACAGGTCTTCAGTCTAAGAGAAGAGGTCTGCTCCTGATGGAGAGGACTAAGGCGTGCAATGACAGATTGGATTGTCTTCCATGAGGAGTGGCGGAAGCTGTTCTATTTTGGGGAAGAAGAGAACAAAGGGATATTTTATGAACAAAGAGTGGACTCTGACAGAAAACTGTTACTGCTCGCCAAATTGGCTCACCACATGCTCCTCTAAATGTCCTGGTCGAAGAAGTTGGCCAGTGATTCTCCTTTCTTGTAATGTCTGTCTGAGTTTTTGGTATCAATGTCTTGTGGGCCTTATAAAATGAGTTGGAATGTTCCCTTCTTCTATTTTCTGGACACCCTTGTTTAGGTCAGTATTATATATTCCTTAAATTTTTGTGAAGCCATCTAGGCCTACAGTTTTCTTTGTGGAAGAATTTTAATTTCAGATTCAATTTCTTTGATAGCTACAGGACTATTGGTATTTTTTGTTTCTTCTTGTGGCAATTTTGATAAATTGTATTTTAAGGAACTTGTATATTTCACTTAAAATTTCCAATTTATTGGCATAATATTGTTTATAATATCCTCTCATGATCTTTTTTAATGTCTATAAGGTCTGTAGTGATATTCTCGTTTTTGTATTTGTGGGTTTTTTCCCTCTCTTTTTTCTTGATTTATCTTGTTAGGGGTTTATTAATAGTATGAATCTATTCAAAGAATAAACTTTTACTTTGCTGATTTTCTCTACTGTATGTCTGTTTCTATTTCTTTGATTTCTGCTCTTTATTCCTCCGTTCTACATTTTGGGGGGTTTAATTTTCTGTTCTTTTTCTAGGTTTTTTGAGTTGGGAACTTAGATCATTGGTTTTCAACCTTTTCTATTTTTTAATATATAGACGTAAGATGTAAGTTTTCTTCGAGACACTGCTTTAGTAGTGTTACTGGCCACACCACCTCCCTTCTCCCACATGTCCAGTAGTGAAGGACTCCTACATGTGGAAATGCAGGGGGGAATCTACACGAATCTCTGAGTCACGGTACGGAGGAGAGCCGTGCAGGGGAGTTGCTTCATGAGCACTGGCTTGTGATATAAGCAAGAAACGTAACTTTGTGTTATATCAGCCTTTGTATCAATCCATATTGCAGTTTGCCAATACCTCTTCTAATTCATTTCCCCAAATGTCAATATTAGAAGATTTTTACTAAAGATGTGGGGGTGTTACAGCACATCACACAATACAAAATGACTTTAAATTTTGTATGTGTTTTCCTCCATCCCACAGCGAATTTTTCATTGTCTGTCTTTCAGGTTTGGCCCCCTTGTCTTGCAAGTTTTGGGGTCCCCTTCTCTATTTAAACTCTTTCCTCACAGCCCATATTCTCCTTTCTTCCCATTCCTCTTATTCCAGAGCACTCCAAAGCTCTCCAGCTTGGACATCATAGCTTTTCCTTACCTAGGATAAGACCAGATTCCTATGCATGGTCTCTTTTCCACTGACCAAAGCACACGCAGAGGTCTGGGCAGAAACGGGGCTGTGGGAAGCCCGTTGGAGAATCGGGCAGGCCCTCCTGAGTGAGGGGCTTCTTCCCCAGAGACCAGAGTGATATTTCTTCTCTATTATCCTGCCGCTGACTTCTATGCTCAGGTTTTTATTGATTTTATTTCATTTGTTTAATTTTTCACATAGTTGAAATCCTGCTGTGTGTCCTACTTTTATAACTTAATGTTCTATCATAAGCATTTACTATATTCCTATATGATCTTGGGAAACATCTTTTTTATATTCACATTTTTTTCCCTATTTAAAAAACACAATCATCAATCCTAAGGGGTATAAGAAGAACATGCAACTCCCTGAAATCCAAAGAAGAGAGTTTCCTTGTCAAACTTTTAAATCTCTGGACAGAGAGTGTTTAACAAATGGGGCTGCATGATTTCAGCTGCTGACCGGCAGAAAGAAGGATATTTCTAAATATTTCTGTGGAGCAACTGCTTACACAGAGCTGTCCCTTGACACACTGTACCAGAGCCATGGTCTTGGTGGGACAGCCTAGTGTCCTGAGCATCAGCACTGCCAGATTCAGATGCATGTGGGTGTGTCTAGAGCAGTTGTGGGAAGGGGGCAGGTGGCAGTCTCTCTGCAGAAGGGTCTAGGAGCCTCTTGGGAAAGGGTCCAGCCTGTGAAGGTTGCTCACCTGGCCCAGACTCTGAGGGAAGGGCTGTAATGGAAAGTGAATTAAAGTAGGGCAGTTCACTGAAATTACAGTGAGAGTACAGGGCCACCCTCTTTGTGTTCTAACAGTGACCCACAGAGGACATGGAGGGGATGCTGGGAAGGATCCTTCCCTCTCATGGTGGAAAACTCTGGGAAACAGATTGGACACAGCTGCCTGAGCCCTGAGCTGGACCAAACTACATTGGTCTGGAGAAGGAGGGTCAGAGACCTCCACACTGGGCTGCCAACAAGAACTGGCTATGACTTCAGCCTGATTGAGTACCAGTCACTAGCTACAAAAAGTGGCAAGGGAGGTCAGAGGGCAAAGGTGGTGACCCTTAGCACTGTTCCCAGATCCTTAGTGAGAAGAGAGAAGCTAGAGGGACGGGTGGGCTTGAGCAGGTGTCCTCCTTTCACAGGAGGTCTCAAGGCCAGGTCAGAGGCAGGAAGGTCCTATACTGAAGAGGAACCCCTGGGGAGGGGCCTTGGGAGATCTTGTGAGGGGTCTGGAGATACAGGATAGGACTGAGACGAGAAAGGCCTACCAGGACCACAGGAGTTGGTCAGGGAACACATGACAAGTAAGATAATTTGGAATCTGGCTTTGTTGGAAGTCTGCCATGGAGTCAGCGCAGCCGTTCTTTCGCCTTGTGCCCCTTTAGGCCCAGGGGGGGTCACAGCCCTGATGTTACTAGCCTTTGAGTACTGCACACACCCTCATGGCTTCCTTATGCCCTTCCCACATCTTTGTAAATAGTCCCTATGCTAAATTATCTATTAAATCAGTTATTCTAATATGAATGTACCATCTTTTTTCTGCTGGGACCCTGCTGATACAAAGAACATTCTGTTGATGGCTCTGGCGGGGGGTGCTCTGGAACTCTGGCTCTCAGCAACCAGTTCTGGAGATGGAGGATGGGGACAGGGGCTTAAGTGGTGGATGCCTTATACTACACAAAACTGAGGACATAGACTGTGACTTCACTGACATACCTCAGACATCCCCAGTAGGAATATGGTAGTACCTTTAGGCCTAACTTATCAGCATGGGTAGAGATTAGATAGATCTAATTTGAGGCAGGAATGGGGTGGTAGTATTAGAGGGCAGGAAGGCTACAGTAAGACCTTAGCCCAAATCTATTCTACTTGCTGTCTGGACAAGGGCTGAGCAGAAGGCCAGACCCTGGGGGAGGATGAATAATTGAAGTTAGAGCCAACTGAAGAAGGGCTGGGGTGGGATGGATGATACCTGGCACTGGAGTATCTGCACTGGGATGGGCACCTCTATAACTTGGATGGAAGGAAGGAGAGTGATTACAAAACAGCTATGGAGACGAAGACATTCTTCCCCACTGACATTCAGAATATGCTCACATGGAAGGAATGCTTGAGAGACACAGAGCTGGAAATGTTCAGAAAACTCAGTGGCTGGGAGAGGGTGGGCATGAGAAATTTTAAAACAGGTTTGTTACAAATTTAGTAAATGCTGGAAAAGTGACAGATTTGGAAAAGTTAATTTAAAAACAGCACCACCCTGGAGCACTAAATCTGGTTTTATTTACCCAGAACATGTGGTACCTCCGTTTAGTAAAGTAAGGAATTTATACACATTGAAAATTGAGATTTTATGGTGTAAACTTTACAGAATGTTCAATCACAAATATGTGATGGAAATAAAGTGGGGGAAGAAATGACTCAGGTATTATTACCCCAAATTCTCCCAGGACCTTTGCACATGCTGTTCCTGATGTCTGGAACCTTCTTCTCCTTGCTCATACCCTGAAGGAGGTTGGGTTTTCTTGTTATGCTCTGGTACAGCTCTTGTTCTTTTCCTTCAAGCTTTATCACAGTTTGAAGTCATGCTTTGGTGTGGTCATTTGATTAATGTCCTGTCTTGCTAGCTGATAACCTCCATGAGGGCAAGAACCGTGCTCTACTCACCTCTGTTGCTCTAGGACCAGAGCCTGACACCTGCTAGATGCTCAATGGATATTTCATGGATCACTGCCTGAGGCACTTCTAAAGCATGTCAAGTTGAGCCTGGCTTCCCAAATTAGAGAAGATGAAGCATAATATTAATATATAATCCTGCTAGCCTCAGGCATATGTTGCCTACATTTCTCTGTGTGAAGATCTTTTTCTGACACCACATTAGCAGGGGGGAGTGTGTGATACCAGCATGGTACCCACACACAGCAGGACATTCTGAGGAAGGGTGGAGAAGGCTTTAATCAGATCAAATCTTGCCTTTAGAGCAGGAGAGACACACAGTTGCTTGGTTTCCCTGAAATTGCCAAAAGATTTTTGCTTAACTCACGGGTGTTAGGATCTTGCAGTGGCTGCTGTAACTATGCAAACATCATGGTGCATGAAGGCCAACTTGGAGAAGTTCTGAGGTGGTGAGGACATCTAAACTGCACTGTGTGATATTTTTCTCTGCTTTTTTTGATGCAAGATTCTAGGTGTGGTATAATCAAGTTCGCCATGAAAATCAATGGTAGCTATATTTGGAAAGGAAGGCTATGCTTCGGCGGAGTTAAATGTGAGAGAAGAAGCACAACTGTCATTGGTCAGCGATGCTAGAGAGAAGCAGCTTCATATAAGACATTTGGTGCATGTCCTCTGCCTATCATTCTGCATCCCTTCCTCCTTCTTGCTCCATGAAACGTGGATGTAATGGCCAGCAGAGTCTATCTGTCGTCCCTTCCTCAGCAAAGGAAAAACTTCTATTTCCCACATGGATGGGGGCCACACCAGAGGGATGGCAGTGCAGCTGGAAGGAATCCAGGGATTTTGTGGAGCTGCCTGTAATTTCCAGCTCTGGACTATTTAGTGAAAGAAAGAGAAAAAGAAATTTTTCTCTTATTTAGGCCATTATTATTTTAGATCTCTGTTACCCTCAGCTGACCCTAATTCCAATGAATATTTTTGTGAATACTAAATTATTAGTATACCACAAGCTTTCATTAGATATGTTTGTTTAGAAAGGATCTTGACTTTGCTATAGGAGACTGAGAGTTGATCTGACTCAAGTGGGAATTATCTGGAATGTTATGTAGATGTGAAATATGCAGATGGGCCAGTGACTGGGATGTCTCTTTTGGGAGCAATTGATAGGTAATAGATACCAGTGACTTCTAATTGATTTATTTCTCTTTCCTAAACACTCATCCTTTAGACAAATTGTGAGCTATGGAAACTATTGCTCATGCTGAGACTTTTTTTTTTTTTTCCGACAGAGTCTTACTCTGTTGCCTGGGCTAGAGTGCTGTGGTATCAGCCTAACTCACTGCAACCTCAATTCCTGGGCTCAAGCAATCCTTCTGCCTCAGCCTTCTGAGTAGCTGGGACTACAGGAATGCACCACCATGCCTGGATAATTTTTTCTATATATTTTTAATTGTCCAGCTAATTTCTTTCTATTTTTTAGTAGAGACGGGGTCTCACTCTTGCTCAGGCTGGTCTTGAACTCCTGACCTCGAGCGATCTTCCCGCCTCGGCTTCCCAGAGTGCTAGGATTATAGGCGTGAGCCACTACTCCCGCCCCCAGATTAAATTCTTAAGCAGAGTCCTGTTTCCCCACCCCGAGGTGTTATATCCCCAGTGATATCACTGTTAGGCTCATTCTTAAATAACAGGAATCTAGGAACTCAAAAAATCCCTGTGCTTTTTTCTGATATAATTTAAGCTGCCCATTCCTCTAGATGTCTCTGGTAGAATCCACAGAGCTGTGAGTGTACTGGGTGTTGACAGTACTGTTGAGGTCCGATGGTGACCAGCCTTCTGGAGACTGACACTCAACTGTGAAGCAAACTCTGTGGGACAGGACAGCTACAAACCCTGACTCCAGGGTCAGCCTTTGACCCTATTGCCTATTGAATGGTTGGGTCAGCAGTTCTGAACTAGGCATAGCGAAGAGCACAGCCTGGGAGTAGGAATGCTAGAAGCTACAGCCAGGGAGGAATCTTGGGAATGAGTATTGCCTAAGAGGAATGTGTGTGTGTGCTGGTGGTGGTGGCAGCAATGGGAGAGACTGCATCTCTGGGAGACCTAGGGCACAGCCTCATCTGAGCTCTACTCTGCCCACCTCTCCCTCCCTGCTTCCAAAAATTCTAGAGGGCTATGCTAGAATTTGAAACTTGACTTTCAAATTATAAGGCAAGAGATGAAATAGATTGAGGGCAGAGAGTTTGGGGAGTTCAGACAATGGGTTAATGTACAAGGCTGTTTGAGGCTGTGATCCTCATCTATGGAAGTTCAACTGCAATGTCTCACCAGAATGATGTAATGATTAGGCTGATTGTGGAGTTTTGGAGAGTGTGAAAGATGCACAAAGGAACAAGCTGGAGCAATAAATGCTACTGTGTAGCCTAGGATCATCTTGTACAGAGATCCCCGGAGGGAAGGCAGAGACAGCAGGCCATTCTTAGATAGGGTACGGGACTAATTTCCAGACTTCAATTTAATTACGGAAGCCATGTACCTCTCGGCAGACAGGCATGCTCCGGGGAGAATCAGCCCACTGCCTACTCGCAGGCAGAGAGCGCTTCATGGTCTTAAGCTGTGGGTCCCAAGCTTCGAATCCCACTTGTGACCGACCCTCTTTCACTCCAGTCTCGTAAGGAGTGAGGGACTCTAAACCCAAGGACCCCTAAAAGAGACTTAACCCAGTCCTACTCCAGAGCCCTCTCCCTGTCCCCCTCCTGGCCTGTGCATGGTGCCCAGGTCATCCTTCCCCACTCCCGGTCACCAACCCGAGCGCGTGAGCTCTGTAACGAGGGCCTAGCTCTCACTCACGCTGATTTTCAGAGTGCCCAAGTTTGGCTCCCTCTATTCTAGAAACCCATTTCAGAAAAATGGAACCAGATCTGAACAGTAAAAGGGCTGCTATGCCCACTGTCAGACTCCAGCTTGCTTAGGTCCGATTGACTACATAGAGTTTAAGTCCTGGGGAGGGAATTAGCCTCAGACTGGAGTGGAGGGGTGGGGGAAGGCTTGTATTCCCATTATGCCGCAGCATCAGGGTGGGCTGCAATGCCCTTCCATGCCTGGAGCCAGGAAAACCGCCCTGGCTATTCTTTTTCCAGCCACCATGTAATACTGATGTACCTATTTTTGTCCTGTTGTTAGACCATATGCCGTGATGTCAGTCCACTCAATTAGTAGGAGGCCCCAGGGCGCTTTGGTTTGAAAACAGGCTGTATCCAATGAGGCTTAGTTAAAGCATTCTCAGAAGCACAGCCCTTCTCCTGTTGCCTGCTGAGGGGAGATTTTGGCCTCTGTAGCATAAGAGACTATAAAAGGAGATAGAGAAACTGAGTATTCAGAGACCATGCCCATCTTGAATGTGTGTGTGCACTGTGAAACAATTATTCAGGGGAGAGCATTAGTGGGGGGGCTGGGGAGGACTGAAGCAGAGACCCCGAATAGCTCTTGGCTTCCAAAAATGCTTGAATAACCCTCATCCCCCAGAGCATCAGAGTACTGTGGGGTAACCGCAGCTCTGGTCCCAGGTGCTCTCCTAGGCGTTCCAAAGTCTGAATGAGTGGAGCGTCAGGGAGACTGGAGGAGCTGATCACACAGGATGTCTGTCCCAGGTGACAAAGCTGGAGAAGAGACTAGTGGTGCTGCTGCTGCTTGGGGTGGGGTGGGGAAGGGTGGCGTAAGAAGTGAGGTGGGGGGAGGGTGGTGTAAGCATTGGGGTGGGGTAGGGGTGAGGTTAAGAATTGGGGTGGGGCAGGGGTGCAGAGGCAGTTGTGTTGGCAGAGACTAGTTAGGTGGAAGAGATAGATTATCTCTGTGATCTTCAACGTGAGGTGTGCAGAATGATCCATTGAAATGTGAATAAAAAATTAAAACATCTATTTGTACTTATTTTTTTAGTCTAAAAACAAAGAAATGGAACTTCACTAATATCATATGGATTGACACAGGCACCCTTGCTTAGCTCATGGGTCAGATGTCCTTGTTGTGTGTCACATCAGAGGCATAGGGAGGAGAGGTTCTGTGACATAGGAGGGGAGGGGACCAGGGCACCCTCATCGGTCCAGTTGCTTTCAAGTGTATTACTAGGTCTTATGAATTATTTATCCCAGGAAGTGGATAGACAGATTACATTATCTGGTTTTAATTAAATTACTCTCACAAAAGGGACAAGTGGTTTGAAGAGATTCCTGCAAGGAAACCTAGAGACTGAACAAAAATAATGCAAGCAAAAGCAAACCTAGAAAACAGCAGAGCTAATGACTTTCTACTACTAATATGAGCTCCATTACGATGACATAGTCAGCTCTGACAAGGCAGTCAACCAAGAAGTTAAAATTTATAAAAAAAACTACTTGAAATATGGATTTACATCACCCTATATTGGGCCTTGAGATATTAGCTAATAATAATATAAATATGACATCATGATCAGCAAGACATGTAAATTTTACAAACCCAGAGCATGAAGACAAACCTCAACAATTTTTTGGGGGGGGGATATTCCAAGTTATGTAATACTTAGTTGTGTATTTTTGTGAATTATTACCAAATGTAATAAAAATGTTTAGAAATCTCTTTTAAGGCATCTTAATAGTAAAAGACAAAATGTCAGTCAATATTATTGGACAAAATAGCTGTTCTATTAGCCATGGTTAAAGTGACTGAATTAGTACAGAGAGAACATGGTGACACATAGAAATGCATTCTGTTGAAGGACGCACAGAAAACGCTGCAGTTTGAAGAAAAGGTTTTAGAACACATGATGTGTTTGAAGGTTGGCTATATAGTTGGATGTAAGTTGCTAACATGTTTCACCTTAAGTATTTGCCATATATATATATATTTTTTTGAGACAGAGTCTCACTCTGTTGCCTGGGCTAGAGTGCCATGGCGTCAGCCTAGCTCACAGCAACCTCAAACTCCTGGGCTCAAGCAATCCTTCTGCTTCAGCCTCCCGAGTAGCTGGTACTACAGGCATGCACCACCATGCCCGGCTAATTTTTTCTATATATATTTTTAGTTGTCCAGCTAATTTCTTTCTATTTTTAATAGAGACGGGGTCTCACTCTTGCTCAGGCTGGTCTTGAACTCCTGAGCTCAAACGATCCACCTGCCTTGGCCTCCCAGAGTGCTAGGATTACAGATGTGAGCCACCGGGCCTGGCCTGCCATACTTTTTGATGATGACATTCATAATAAAATACTTTTTGTGATCTACTAAAGGAAAAATATGTTCACAACAATGAATGACTTATTTAGTGAAACATGAACATGCTGTAGTTTTTATGCGTGAGGGTAACCATTGATGGTGTGGCTGCCCTGTCTGGAATACAAAACTGGGGGTTGAGGGACAGACTACACGTGAAACTCGGCAATGGCATCATTTATTTACAGGCTACAACAATAAAGAAATTGAATCTAGAAGAACACAAAATACTACAGGATGTCAATAATATGGTTAATTTGGAAAAGACTTAAAATATGATAGAATCTTTATGCTTTGCAAGGAGATGTGAAATGAGACTGAAAATCTTTTATATGACTCAAAGGTTTACTAATTATCTCAAGGCAAAGAATTGAAAGGTGTTTAATTAAAAGATGAGTTTCTTTAACAAAAGGACAAGTGCTCCAAATTTGCTGACCTCTGATATGTTGCCTTGTGACTGTCCCAAGTGTGCTACATAGTAGAAAGAAACACACACATATGCACACACACACACACACACACACACACACACACACACACATACTGTGTCTTCTCAGGTAAAGGTGATATTTTAGTAATGAATTGAGACAATAAACATGCTTTAAAAGAATCATGTTACGGGAAAAGCATTTTGAAAGTTGACCTTTGGAACTCTTTCCATTATCATGTGATCTTAATGTCAAAATGAATGTAACATTGTCGCCTCTACTCCCATAGTCACAATCTGTAAAGTTTAGAAGCACACTGTCAAACCCATTTTACAATCTTTCAAATGCAGAGTTTCAGGGTTTAAAAAAATTTCTTTTGTTAAAAATATTTTCAAGAACAACTGATAAAAACATCATTGACAACATTGCCTTCATGGATAAAGAGGAGTTTTCCTGTGGAATTTCACATTTGCAAAATTGGTAGATGGGATATAAACAGTAAGAATGATGATTTAATAAGTGTAAAGATAGAGTTCTTCTATTTGGGTCTGTATAATCTTTGTGAGATAGCTTTTTTTTTAAATAAACAGTAATAGCCATTAGGACCAAGTATTGACATTAACTAAACTTTCGTCTCATAAAACATTAAACTAAGATTTGTTAAAATCATTTTTAATCATGTTGCTCTCACTAAACAGATTATTGCTAATAACTTTAAAGTGAAAGGAAAAAGGTATATAGTACTATTCATTAAGAATGAAGTAATTTTAAATTATTGTTTCATCTTTACATCCTTCGATGTTTTTAGTGTGCTTTATATTAACACAGTCTCATGTGCATATCATTTATAAATAAATAAATAATAAATATCAGGCTATGAGGTAGAAGGAAGAACACCTGGTGCTTAAATGAGACAACTATGTGACAGCGGTTGGCACACGAGGACACATGGTGGGTGCTCACTAATTAAAAGTTTCTTTTCGGCACTTGGTGACTAAGTTGGTGTGAGAGATGAAAGGGAGACAGCGGCAAGGATGGCACCTAAAGGTGGCCTGGGGAGTTGGTGCACGGTGACATCATTCACTAAGACTGGAAACACAGAAGCAGGTTCTGGCGTGCTCCCTGGGGGCAATTAGGAGTTTGGGTCTGGACACGTTTCCGGGGGCCGAGGCACCGCCAGTGGCTCTGTTCCCCAGGAAGCTGGATACACCGTCTGCAGCGGGTCTGGAGCATTCCGGGCTGGAGATGGGGTTCAAGAGTCCTTAGCAGGCAGGAGGTTGTTAACGCCATGGGAGTGGCTGAGATCCCCAGAGTGGGCCAGCAGAGGGTGGGGGGGGGCTGGCACGGAGGGACCCCGGGGAACACCGCAGCGAAAAGCCAGGCTATGGAGGCCGAGAAGCTATAGGCACCCAGCTGTGGAAAGTCGGGGAGAGAGAGGAGGGCAGCAGGGGCCAAGTCTGGAAACTGCCGTCCAGGCGTCTAGGGAGAGGCGTGGCCACAGGCTGAAATGCCGGGAAGAGGCCAGTGAGGCCGGCTGCAGGGCGCCCGCTGGCTTGACGGCTAGGAGGTCATTCCGGACTTTGAGGGGCGGGTGTCCAAGCCAGAGAGCAGAGGTGTGCGTGCGTGTGCGTGCGTGTGTGTGTGTGTGTGTGTGTGTGTGTGTGTGTGTGTGTGTGTGTGTTAGGAGGGGCGGGAAGGTGATCCAAGTGACCAGACGGACGCCTGGGAGGAAACCGATGCTTGCGGGTCACTTCGGCTACAGGGAGTAAGTCACCTGAGTGGGGGCGGAGACCACCAGACTGTCGTCTTGGGGAAAGTTCTAGCGGGAAGGGGAAGAGCTCAGGCACATCCGAACGCCCTGGGGGGCAGCGACGGAGCCCGCGGGGGCAGCGGCAGCGAGGTCCGGGAGCCCGGCCGGCGTGTGACCGGCTGCGGCGCGGGCCCCGCGGAGCCCGGGCGGCGGCGGGCGCGCTTCCGGCTGAGGGACAGGGCGGCCGCCGCGCCACTGGTGCGCTCAAGTTTCCGTGGGCAGCGCGGCCCGGTGCTCCAGGTAGCAGCCGGCAGGCCTGCTGGCGGGCGGCGAGGCCGGGCCCGCGCCCCCCCCCGTTCCCTCCCCCCGCCGCTCCTCCGCTCCGCGCCCAGGTCGGGCACCGACCGGGCGGCGCGCGGCGCGCGGGCTGCTTCCCGGCCGAGGCGGCCTCCCTCCCGGCGCTGGGCCGGCCCGGCGGGGGCTCCGCGGCGCCGCGCCCTCGGAACGCCCGGCCCCCGCGCCTGCTGCGGGCGCGGCCTGGCCCGCCCCGGCCCTGGCTGGCTGCAGTGCCCGGCAGCCCCGCTCCGCGGCTCTTGCTGTGCGCCCTGCCCAGCGCGTCACCTTTGCTCCAGCCCTGCGGCCGCCCCCTTCGGGTCCACGGCATGGCCCTGTCCTCCGAACCCGGTGAGTGCGCGATGCTGCACTGCTGACCTTGGGCCCGCGCCCTGCGGACCCTGCGGCGCAGGGCCGGAATCAGCAGCGCTCCCGGGGCAGAACCTCGGCTCCCGGCTTCCAGGCTCACAGAGGTGGCGGCGCCAACCCTAGCTCACCCCCCTGCTCTGCCCTTGCTTCTGCCCCTGCCGCTGCCCCTGCCCCTGAGGTGGCCCCGGCGGGCTCCAGAGGCCTCAGGTGAGCCGGCAGCATCCTGCTTCCCTGGAGGCCTAGATTGGAATCGCAAGGTTTAGAGAAATCAAGGGACCTGGGACTTAACGCCTCGCCTCTTAAGCACCTGGACAAGTTTCTAGGAGCTTAAGGACCAGCCAGATGAGGACCGCCAAGGTGAACTTCTACCTGGAGGCAGGGGGTGGACAGGATGATAGGGTGCTGGGGTCGTTTGAGGCCTTCATCCCTACCTCCTTGGCTCTCTCCTGGCAAGGGAGGTGTGCAGCCTTGCGCTCTGGCATCTGCTTTCAGCCCTTGATCTTCTGGTAGTCGCTTTGCCAGCAGCGCTGCTAATGGCTTGTCTAGGCTGGCAGAGGCCTCTGGGGAGAGCTTGGAGAGACCCTAGAGTAGGAGATGCTTGCTAACTGGAGTGTCATTTCCCTAAAGTGTATGTAGCTGAAAGCTTGGTGACGACAAATTAGCAAAGGAACTGGGTAAAAGGCAGCAGCATAAGGAGGGATTCAGCATGGTCCTGAACCTTGTTGCTTTCCCCCTAGATGTGGTGACTAACATTTGGCCATCTTCAAGGAAAAGCTGGCTGCAACTGGAACCTTCAGATGGGAAATTCCTTCCCTGGCTGCGAAGCATCCATGCTGAGTGATAGTGGAGCCACTGAGCCAGGCAGACAGAACCTCTGTCATTTCCCCCCTCTTGGGGTGTTGACAGCAGGTCTGGGATAGCTGGCCTGGCCTGGCTGCAACTCTGAGGGGCCTGGCTTGCTCTGAAGATGATGGTATGGGGCTTCCCTCTTTAGAAATAATGGTGCTTGCATGAGTGGGTTGCTGGGAGACTCTTTGACCTCTCAGCCCCATCCTTAGCCCAGCCTGTCTTCTGAGGTCCTGGATAAGGGGTCAGTGGCTCCTAAACAGGTCAAGAAGTTCTTTGAGAGATGAGGCTTGTTTTTCTTGCTGGGTCACTCTTCAAATGACCTCAAAATCAATCCTAGATCTTGAGAACATGGGCAGATAAAAAATATCCTTAGGGTTAAACAGGCAGATACCTTTTCTCCCCTAAAGCTGCTCATTGGCTTTCTTAGTTCTTCCACCAAGTATATTAATCTCATAGTTCTTCCGTGTGCTGGCTGCATATCTAGGGCAAGAGACAATGGCTTTGGACTTTTGATTTATAAGGAACTGACTGGGGCATAGGAGCATGAGCTCATGGCTGAAGTCCTGGCCATGCACAGTCACTAAGAAGTAGCATTCATAGAGGAGAAGGCTGTTCCTCCTTCTGATCTGGCTTCACATTTAAACATGTTTTCCTTTTTCCTGCACCCAGGTAGGAACTTGGGAGAGTACCAGGTACATAATAGTGCTCAATAAATAATGTTGAATAAAAGGATTCAGTGGATAAAACTTGATGTTCATTTCCTCAGTTGGACCCTCTCTTCTATCTGATATAATAATGACGATGATGACAATGATCTTGATAGAGATAATGCTTATAAAGCACATATTCTTGTGCCAAGTACTAGTCTAAGCACTTTACATATACTAACAAATTTATCATGGCAACCTATTATCCCTATTTTATAAGGAATAAAGCTGAGCCACAGAAAAGTTTATTAACTTGCCTAAGGTTATGAAGCTAAGTGGTGGAACAGGATCTAACCTACGTAGTCTGGCTTCAGTCTATGTTCTTTTTTTTGAGACAGAGTGTCGCTTTGTTGCCCTGGCTAGAGTGAGTGCCGTGGCGTCAGCCTGGCTCACAGCAACCTCAAACTCCTGGGCTTAAGTGATCCTACTGCCTCAGCCTCCCGAGTAGCTGGGACTACAGGCATGTGCCACCATGCCCAGCTAATTTTTTCTATATATATTTTAGTTGGCCAGATAATTTCTTTCTATTTTTAGTCGAGACGGGGTCTCACTCTTGCTCAGGCTGGTCTCGAACTCCTGACCTCGAGCGATCCACCCACCTCGGCCTCCCAGAGTGCTAGGATTACAGGCGTGAGCCACCGCGCCCGGCCTTCAGTCTATGTTCTTAACCATACACTGTACTGATTCCTGAGACTGCCGTAGGTGGATTGACTAAGCTCATTCACTCATTCAACAGACATTTGTTGAATGCCTACTGTATTTCAGGCATGGGGATACAATCATGAACAAGACAGCTAAGATTTGTCATGGAGCTGATATTTTATAGGTGAAGCCCCTTTGCCCAATACCTTGTGAGTCACACACACCTCAGAGATGAGAAGGAAAATGAATGGATTTGTATAGGTAAGCTCATGCCTTGCTTTTGGGGAGGAGAGTGCTGTCTTTCTTGATGAGATGTAATTTGATTCCAGCCTTTCCTGTCTTTTAGGGTTTGTAAGGGCACTTGAGTGATAAAAGTGAATGCAGTCTGGTCTTTTGGGCAGAAGAAGCAGGCCTTGGGTCTGTCTGGTTATAGTAGATTGTTTTGATGTCCACTCAAAAGGGAAATAAAGCTTTGAGCTTGGGACTAGTGCTCTTCAGTCCAAGGAGGCATCTAGGCCACAAGGAGCAGGGACATGTTAGGCTCAAGGTGGAATTGTGAGGTCCTAAGCAGAACTTTTGCTCCTGAGACAGAGCTATAGTTTTCTCCTAAACTGCCCATGTTCTGGAGGGTCTCCCTTTGGCTCCAGCAGGACCTTTGGCCATTGTTCTGATCTGTGTCATCTTAGTGGGGCTACTGCCCATCTCTGTCTGGACCAGAGGGAGTGGGTCTCACACCTGTAGCTGGGCCCCAGGAAGGCAGCTTTCTCTAGGTTGGAAAATGAAGATTCAAAGTGGAAGGTGTTTTCCAAAGCTCATGCCACAGGATATTAATAGGTATTTTTCCTATGACAACAGTGATGGGACAGTCAAATAAGTGTGTTGGGTTAAACAAAGTTAAGCAGCTTTCTTCATTGCAAAACTTCTCAGATGTTGAATCTGCTAGTAAAAATTTTGCATGAATCCTCATAAGGGACTATGCATTATTTTCCAAGCCTTCTGATATCCTATGTTCTATAGACTGCACTTTGGGAAATGCTTGTTTAGATTAAGGCTATCCAGGATCTGGTTAAAGGTGCAGAATAAAATCTCCTGAACATGCTGGACTCAGGTCCATGGACTGGGATGCCCATTGCAGCCACACAGAACCACCCCCTTCCCCAAAACACCAGCAGAATGAATCATTTGCTCTCCTCCCTTCTGGCAGGATAGTACTAAGGGCTTGGGTTTCTTTTTTCTTATGCTGTAAGTCCATTTAATTATTTAATGAATAAATATTAACCCTCCCTCTAGGTTGCTTGTAGCCTGCTCATTGCACTGTTTATAAAACAGCTGTGAGGACAGGTGGATCATAATCCCTGGGTAGCTAAAGCCCAGTGGCAGCCCGAGGATCATGTGTCAACCCTGTAATCTGCTCTGTGCTCGCAGGAATTATGATGTGCGCTCAGTAAGGCACAACCTCACGACTGGACATGAGGAGGTGACTCAGGCCCAAGTCAGGGCTACAGCTAGCCTCCCGGTAAACAACTGGCCTATCCTTTCTGGGCTCTTCTCCCCAGGATTTCAACAGCGCCACAGAAATAGCCATTTTGCTCATGGTTATCTCCCAGACCCACACGATTTGTCTAAGTCACTGGGAGGCCGTGTATCTGTTCTTAGCCTGCCCACTCTCCTAAAGGGCAGATGAAAAACGGAGCTTAGCACCCCCTGATGCTGTTTTAATCCACCCTGCTTGGTTTTAGAGGACTGCCCCCGTGGGTCCCTTGAGGTGGTCTCCACCTTCCCCAGGGAGAACGGCAGAGTCCAGCCAGCGCTCAGGAGGCTGCTCCAAGCTGGAGGCCCACGTGGGAGCCGTGAGCGGCAGTAAGAAGGGGTGGGTGTGGGGGTGGGCTCGGGTGGGTCAGGTGGGCATAATTCTGTGTGTGTATTTCGGGGGTTGGTACAGCTTTCCAGGCTGCTCAGTCACCTGTGATGTGCAGCTTCTTTCTGGGAAGAAAGGAAGGCGTGGAACGAGGCCGCCTACTTTTCATTCTAGCCTGCCCCTGTCTGCAGTCTGCCTCTGTGCTGAGGCAGTCCCCTCTCCCTGAGTCTCTGTCCTTTCCTGGGAAAGGTGGAAGCAGTTCATGGTCCTTCCCTTTAGGAGGAGGGGGGGAGGGAGGGGATGGTATTGGGAACTGGGCTTGGAGCTCCCCCTGCCAGTCCTGGGGTGCTCTCTGGAGGGTTGCTTTGGGGGCTTTCTGCGAGGAGGAAGGGCAGGCTGTGCCTGAGATGAATCCCCTTGGTAGGGTGAATTCAGTCGCCAGGCCAGGTCTGAAATGGGTTCAAAAAGGAAGCAGCAAAGGCGATGGTATCACTCATTGCTGCTCAGCTTTCAGGAGGAGCCTGGGTGGTGGAGGGAGGCTGTGGCTTATCTCCTGCCATCAGTCAGGGTGGCTGAATGTACTGTGTGTTGGGGAAGCTGCTGTTTTGTTTCTTCTGCTGAGGGCTGTGAACAGGGCCAGGACCCTGCATTCAGATACCACAGCCATCTTGCCTGGGATAGCTGGCATTACCTGGAGCCTTTAGGACTCTTGGAAAATTTCCGCTTGTATGTCATATTCACGGAAGAATTTCAAGCCCAGACTTTTCCTGCTCTGGCTCACTTCTGCTCACAGATATGCAAAGCAGAGACCTCCCAGCCCGGCAGTGACAGGCAGGACCCAGCTAGCTGCGCTCGCACACTGACTCAGCTCAGCTCCCTGGGCAGCACGTAACACCTGGCTCTAGCGCGTCGCCTGTGTGGCATCCATCAGTCTCGGATGCCACAGGATCAGTCATGGAGACTCCAGCGCCAGGCTCAGGTCTGTGTCGTGGGTTCTGGTCATGGGAGCCCGGGAAGAGTAGGAAACGGCTTCATTTGTATAAGGAGGGGATTTAAGTGGCACTGTGCTGCCTTTCTGGAGGGGCTGTGGTACTGTGAAAAGTTACTATTTGTTGACACTGGTGGTGTTTTAGGGCTTTCTAACTCTGGGACACTTCAAGCTCATGGGAGCGTGTGGCGTGTAACAGTGAGATAAGCTGCATCACTGGTGAGTGACGCCAGTGAATTCACAGTTAAGCCTCCCAAGCCTGCTGGCTTTAGCTGACGAATGGTTGAAAGCCAGGCATGAACAGGCAGCTGGAGCTGAAACTCTGCTTGGCATCCGCGGAGTGGGCTTTCCTTGGCATGCCTGGCCTGGCAGGTGTCTGGAGGGTCTGGTGGGGAGAAAAGCTCTGGAGGGAAGGGTGGGCAGGTGGGCACTGTCCGCCAAGGATCTCCAGAAGACAGCAGATGTGCAGCAGGCTGCTAAGGCCGTGGCACCCCAGGTGGGGTACTTGGTCCATACTAAGATATAGAGCGAATTCTTCACCAGCCATTTAAGATGCTGGTAGCTGTTCTGCATAAGATTCATATGGGTTCTGTAAACAAAGAGACAAATAGTAAAACAACAAAAGGGTTTGAAATGCTACTCTATGATGCTCGAGTCTCTAATGGGCCTTGTGAATGCAGGTTGAGGGGCTATGGAACGCAGTATCTCCCAGTAATTAACGACGGGACCTGTTTTACCAGCATCTTATGGGTTCCAGTTTGGGAAAGATTGAGCTAAGCTATTTGAGCTAAAGAAAAAGGAAGAGCTTTTATAGAAAGATGCAACCTGAAAAGATTTATTTAGTTAACTTGAGCAAGTTAGAAATGCTTCATGGACAAACCTGGCAGCCTCTGGCATGACAGCCCTCAGATGTAAAGGATCTTCCACCCACCCCAATGCCTGTTTCTGAGGGAGCCCAGTGAGGTGTGTCAGGGTCAGGCCTGTGCGTCTGTGCGGATGGAGCGGGTAGGAAAGTGGTTGTGGTGGCGGCTTCGGTGGAGGGTAGGAGCGAATGCAGAGGTAGGTCTCCACTGTTAGCTCCCTTACTGGTGTGGGTTAGGTGGCAGAGGGCCCTAACTGCCAAAACCTGCCAGAAGGAGAAGTTCGACTTGTTTTCCTAATTTTCTCTCTTTTCGTAAAATCTTAAGTCTACTCATTTTCTTTCTCTTCTCTTTGTGTTTAAAAGTGACATTACAGCAGCATCAATTACCGGAGTGGGACATCCCCTCACACACAGGCAACCCCGCCATGTGGCCATTTCAAGCGTGGTCTCCTTGGCAGCCCCTGTCCATAAGGGATGCATTTTCATATTGTTGCAATCAAAGCGTGGGGACAGTTTTATGTATTAAGTTTTTCATTTACTGTCTTTCACAAGAAATTTTTTTATGTGACTGCACCCTCCTCATTATTATAATTTTGGTTGCTTAACTTTTTTTTTTTTTTAAGGTGAGTATGCTCTACTTTGGACATTTTAAAACCATTTATGTAAAGAGTGCAGGTAAACATTTTTGTGCTTTTCCTTCCCTTATATTCTTTTCTTAGAAGAAATTTCTAGAAGTAGGGTAACTTAGTCAAATGGTATGTTGCCTTATGGCATTTGGTGCCCTCTGCCCGGGGCCTGTTTGATGTCTGCTTCTGAGATGTGATGTGAGGTCTCGAAACGCTGCGCTTGACCTGTGGCTATAGAGCTGGGGGGCCAGGGGCCAGCTTTGCTTCGGCCTGGCAGGGCCTCCTGGGTCTAGTACTTTGTGCTGTTCTAACGTTTCTCTCCTGTCACCTTCTTCTCTGAGCCTGTGCTCTGATGGCTTCCAGCTTCCCCTTCTCTGCTATCAGGGGATGGAAATCACCACGGTCAGCTCTGTTCCTCTTCCTCTTTGCAGAGGCCAGGCCTTTGCCGTCTTGGTGTCTGCTCCCTAGACCAGCTCGGTGGCCTGCTGCGGTAGCCCCTCCTCCCCAGCGCCCTCCCCTCCCCCACCTCGCCCCTAGGGTGAGAGAGGCCCAGGAGAGGCACGTCCTTGGGAGGGGGGAAGAAATGGGTTTCAGAGTCCAGGGGCCCACAGACATGGCCGTGACGGCCGCCTGCTAGCCTGCTTTCCTCCTTCCTGTCAGTGTCACGAGCAGTTCCAGATGCCGCCGAGAGGACCAGGGCAGCAAGCCCCCCTCCGGTGCTGGAAACCTCTCGTACCTAGAGTCACACCACTTAGACCTGAGAGGGCCTTCGAGACCACTTCGTTCAATCCCTTCATCTCACAGATGAGAAAATTGTGAGGCCGGGGAATGTTTGTCCCAAGACAGACCAGGGATCCCCCATCCCCGCCGCCAGACAGCAACAGGGCAGCCTCCCCTCCATCCTTGTCTGTCTGGTTCACAGAACCGCTTCTCACAGCCAGCCTTAAAGAAACTGTGGCAATAGGCAGACAGGAAACTCCTTCCAGATCCGTTCCTGGTGAAGGTGGCTTGTTGGAAAGGGTGCAGTATTCATCCATCCCATGAGTGTGGGGACTGTGAGGAGACCCTGCCCTGACACCCAAATGGACAAAGAGAGCAGCACAGCGTTCTGGTTAAGGGCACACGTGTGGGAGCCAGGTGTCTGGGTTCAGATCTCTGAGAGGAAAGGGACAGGGGAGAAAGGCCGAGACAGTGACTGATTAAAAGTGTGACCCTATGCTGGGAAAACTGGGTAGCCACATGTAGAAGACTGAAACAGGACCCACAGATTTCACCTCTCACAAAAATCAAATCACGGTGGATAACAGATTTAAACCTTAAATGGGAAACGATTAGAATTCTAGAAGAAAATGTAGGAAAGACTCTCACAGACATTGGTCTAGGCAAAGAATTTATGAAGAAAACCCCTAAGGCAATCACAGCAACAACAAAAATAAACGAATGGGACCTGATTAAATTAAAAAGCTTCTGCACAGCCAAAGAAACAGTCACGAAAATAAACAGACAGCCTACAGAATGGGAAAAAATTTTCGCATACTACACATCAGATAAAAGACTGATAACAAGAATCTATTTAGAACTCAGGAAAATCAGCAAGAAAAAATCAAACAATCCTATCAAAAAATGGGCAAAGGACATGAATAGAAATTTTTCAAAAGAAGACATAAGAATGGCCAAAAAACGTATCAAAAAATGCTCAACATCCCTAATCATCAGGGAAATGCAAATCAAAACCACAATGAGATACCACTTAACTCCGGTGAGAATGGCCTTTATCAAAAAATCCCAAAACAACACATGTTGGCGTGGATGCGGAGAGACAGGAACACTCATACACTGCTGGTGGGAATGCAAACTAGTGCAACCCCTATGGAAAGCAATATGGAGATACCTTAAACAGATTCAAGTAGACCTACCATTTGATCCAGCAATCCCATTATTGGGCATATACCCAGAAGAACAAAAGTCATTCTTTAACAAAGACACCTGTACCCGAATGTTTATAGCAGCACAATTCACAATCGCAAAGATGTGGAAACAACCCAAGTGCCCATCAATCCACGAATGGATTAGTAAACTGTGGTATATGTATACCATGGAGTACTACTCAGCTATAAGAAATAATGATGATACGACATCTCTTTGGTTCTCCTGGAGAGAGCTGGAACCCATTATACTAAGTGAAGTATCCAAAGAATGGAAAAACAAGCATCACATGTACTCACCAGAAAACTGGTTTCCCTGATCATCACCTAAATGTACATCGGGGAAGGATACCAATTGGATATCAGACTGAGACGGGGGGTGGGGGGGTGGGGAATGGGTGTATGCCTACATGATCAGTGCCTTGTGCACCCTCTGGGGAATGGTCATGCTTGAAGGTGCAGACCCGGGGAGGTGGCGGGGAGGAGGGGATGGAGGTATGACTACATGATGAGTGCCAGGCGTACTGTCTGGAGAATGAGAACGGATGCGCTTGGGACTCTGACTCGGGGGGATGGGCAGGACATGGACAATGTATATGACCTAAACTTATGTACCCCCATGATGAGCTGAAAAAAAAAATAAAAAATAAAAAATAAATAAATAAATAAATAAATAAATAAAAAAGTGTGACCCTGGGCAAGTTAGCTCTCTGTGACTTCATTTTCTCTTCTATAACGTGGGAATAATAAGATTAACTGAGTTAGTACATATAATGCTGTTGGCAGAGTGCACATATTAAGTGCTATATAAGTATTTTCAAAGAAAGAAAAGGAAAGAAAGAGACAGAAAGAAAAAGAAAGAAAGAGACAGAAAGAAATCAGGTGATTGAGGCCAGTTACTGATAGCACGGAGCCAGTATGCAGAGAGATAGGGAAAGCTGCATTGAGGAAGTGAGTTTTCAGCTCAGTAAAGAGTAATCCTGTCCCCAAACCTTTATTTTGTTTGTTGTGACTTGTTAGAAGGTTCTGGAGGGTTTAGGGGACTGGAACTGTGATTGCAGATTCTTTCTTTTTAGCAAAAGGCCTTGTTTTATGTAATGAAGAATGCGGCTTTGGATTTTTCAAGGCTCTGCTGTTAACTTGTGGGACCTTAAGCTAATGGTTAAACCTTTTGGGCTTTGGTCTTCCTGTCTGTGAAGTGGGGGAGGGAGGCTAACAGGCTGCTCACAGTCTGGAGGAGGGCGTGTTCTGAGCTGTCTCCTGTCCCTTCTTAATCGTGGACACAGAGTCAGGAGGGCAGGGCCGCCAGTGTGCTGCAGATCCCTGAGTGGGGGAAAGGGAGGCACCCTTAGTTAAACAGCTCAGCCTTTGACTTCTGGACACTTGCTTCCTCCTGACATGGGCGTAGCCCTACATGGCCCAAACCCAGTTACTTACTGAACTTATTTTGAAATTGCCATGTGGGTTTGGTCTGGGGAATTCCCGAGTAGACAGACAGCTGACTCCAGGGACCAGGCGGGCCTGCTGCCTCTCCTCCCCTGCACCGGTGACTCAGGCCGCCCGGCAATTCGCGAAGCTAATGTGTGTTCTTTCTCTGCTAGCCGAGATGCCGCGCCAGTTCCCCAAGCTGAACATCTCTGAAGTGGATGAGCAAGTCCGGCTCCTGGCCGAGAAGGTGTTTGCTAAAGTGCTGCGAGAAGAGGACAGCAAAGATGCCCTGTCCCTGTTCACTGTCCCCGAGGACTGCCCCATTGGGCAGAAGGAAGCCAAGGAGAGGGAGCTGCAGAAGGAGCTGGCAGAGCAGAAGTCTGTGGAGACGGCAAAAAGGTTTGTCCCCAAGACATGGCTTCTGTGTGTGCAGAGTTGTGCAGACCCAGGGGCTGTGGGTGTGCGTCCAGAGATGAGGCACCTAATGGGGACAGGTATGTCCCTGGAGCTGTGTTGATTTCTTAACCAAGACCATTTAACTCACCGCCTACTTATTGAAGGATGTCTCAGTGCCCCTGTTGGGTTGAAAAGGTCAAAGCCCACTTTCCCCCTGCTGCTGTTTTAATAACAAATCATGTGCATAAAAACACACCATTTCCAAATGGCATTTCCCTTTTCTTTTTGGAAATTTGAGGATTTCTTGGGGAACATTGATTTTTCTTCTTTTTCTCACTTGACAAGTGTTTCGTATTATTAATTAACACAGCTCACTATTTGCCAGGTGCTGTGCTGGGACTGGAGATGTAATAATGAACAAGACAGATGCAGTCCCTGCCCTGTGGGTCTAGATAATAACTAAGTAACTGGACACATGAATTAAAAAATTACAAGTTATGATAAGTGTTATATCAGTCAGGGTCTAACCAGAAAAATAGAAGCTGCTGGAGTATTAGAAATAGCATTTTAATGCAGGGGATCGGTTACACAGGTGGCAGAGAGCTGAGAAGCTGGAGGAGAGAGAGGCAGCTCAGCGATTAGACACAGTGGGGAGTGGCCACCACCCTAGGCTAGAGAGACCAGGGAAGAGGTGGTATTGTTGGAGCCTAGGGTGGGATCACCCTGGGGAAGGTGGAACTGTGGTGGCCTTTCCAATGGAAACCGGGGCCAAGGAGGAGAGGCAGCAATTGCAGAGATGCCTCCCAAGGCAGAGGTGGAGGCAGGAGATACCCAGCTTTACCCTTCCTGCACCTTCCAGGTTTCCCCAATGGCTGCCGTTGGCCAAATCTAGATGGAAGCCTGCAAACATACCTGGGAAACATGGGAGAGGATGAGGAATGGATCTGAAGACAAACATGCCAAGGACCAGCACCAGTGCTGTGCAGGAGAGGAATAGGGACAGAGAGAGAGAGAGAGAGAGAGAGAGAGAAAGAGAGAGAGAGAGAGAGAGGGAGAGAGGGAGAAAGAGAGAGAGAGAGAAAGAGCTACAGAGAGAGAGAGAGAATCCTTTTTTTAGACTGGGTAGTCAGTCAAGGTCTCTCCAAGTAGGTGACATCTTAGCTGACACTTCAAGGGTACAAAGCTGTGTGCAGAGTTGAGTGGGGCCTTACAGGTAGAGGAGTGAGCCAGGGCAGAGGCCCTCAAGTCTTCCAGGAGGCCCATGTGGTTAGAGGTCTGTTAAAAGAAGTGCCACACCCTGGGCTGGAGGAGTAACAGGGCGCAATCAGACTGGCCTTGTGCTCCCCAGTAAGAAGTTTGGATCTTAGCCCAAGAATGGTGGGAGGCCCTCATCCTTTCACAGTTTACCTCACCCCAGGGCTGTAGTTGGGTCCCTGCCTGCCCAGCACACTACAGACCTCACTAGTTGACATGGTGGAACTTTGAGCCCTCTCTGAGACCCAGTCAGTGATCAAACCCTTCCTAAGGTACTGCCTCATTTTTAAAGGCAAGTCCTTCCCTTTCTTGGGAGAGCAGAATCTCAGCATTTCTTGGGAAGAAGTAAAAAATCGACTGCTGATATGAAGGCAAGAACAGAGCTTCACCACCCACAAGCTCAGTGCTTCCTTGGAGGAGCTGTGAGCTCAGGAAGGAAGGGATCATCAGTGCCATTGGCCGACTCCTGAGTGCCAGCCTGTGCTGGGCGAGGTGGCCCCAGCTCCAGGGGCACACTCATCCCTAGGGGTGAACATGACTGTATAGACCCTCATTCACACCCCGCAGACAGACTGGAGGGCTGACTTCATCAACTGAATGGTCTGCAGGGTCTTCTGTGTGTTATGAATTGAGCATTTTAGGCCCTTAATAATGAGGGGAGAAGGACTCCTGGCATTTTTTATTATCAGAAACTGCGTTTCTGAGGCCAGTTTCAATTACACAGTAATGCTGGGCCTGACATCTGCAAAAAGCCTGTGTTCTTCTTATCAATGCGCAGGCTAAAGGCAAAATGGAAGCTTTCTTATTCTAAGTCTAAATGACACTCTGTGGTTTCCAGAAATTCCTCTGCAAACTCCTCTCCAAAAACTTTGTTCTGTCCCTGCCTGTTAGGTTGTGGTGTCTTGGTTTGCATCTGTCTGTCCCATTTGACTATAAGCTCCTCAAAGACTGCGTCTGGCTCCTACTGCATCCCCAGTATCCATTCCGGAACATAGTTGGTGGGCAGTGATGTCCGGCAGAGGACACCACATTAGGGTGTCTGGACCTCTGTGTTCTGATGCTCACTAGCATGCTCTGTGACCTTGAGCAAATTAGGAAACCTCTCTGGGCCCCAGCTTCTTCCTCATCTATAAAGTGAGGATGATAGTAGTAGCTACCTTCATGGAGTGTTGTGAGGAACACAGGAATCAACCTATAAGGCTTAGGATGGTGCCTGGGTCACAGTGTGCCCGTGTAAATGCTAACTATCCAACTTCCCGCTGCCGCGATGCGCAGCGCTAGCAGCTCTTGCCCCTGAGTGCTTGCTGTGGGTCAAGTACAGGCTGTGCGGTTTGCATTCTTTAATTCCCACATCAGCTTAGCAAGTGGATACTCTTGGTATCCCAGTTTTGCAGATTAGGAAACCAAGGCTCGGAGAAATTGAATTAGCTTGCACAGGGACACACAGTGTGTAAGTGACAGAGCAGGGACTAGAATTCACATCTTTTGAATCTAGACTCTTCAGCCATGAAGCTATCCCCTCTTCAGGTGGGGGTGGAGTCTGGTTCCTTGGTCTGTAGACGCTGGAGTGGCACCAGGTGCTGCTCCCCAGGATGTAAGTACCAGCTTCAGAATGAAATGGTGGGAAGCTGGCCAGAGCTCCCGCTCTGTCCACTGGCTTCTTTCCTGAAAGAGAGCCCGGTCCCTGGACTACCTGTCAGATGTCCCAGCACCCTCCGGGGCAGTGCATGCCCCAGTTTGTCTTTCAACTTCACTTTATGTGCAAATGTTTGGATGCTAACGCTGCACGGGCGCCCTCTCCCCAGAGCCCTCTCTGTCCGTGGCACCTCCTGGCACTCTGGATAGGAATGGCAACAGGGAGCCTTCCTACAAGGAGCCCCCAGGCCTGGAACCAGCAGCAGGCCCAGGTGCCCAGAGGCAGTAGGTTTGTGTTTCAAACTGTGACATGAGATGGGACTTCTAGTTTGGAAAAACTAGAAGGATCCCTTGCCCTGGATCCTCTCATAAGCCTGAACACTCTTGGCATTTGGAGAAGGCTTTTCTTTACAATTTTCTTTTTCTGTCTCATTTATGAAAACAAAGACACACAACTATTCTGAGTCCAATGTAAAGGCACACGCTGAACTATGGATGTAAAACAGCTTCTTACAGAAAAAACTCAGGTTGTGAGCAAGAAAGAACACCTAAAACAATGGGGTTTGTTGTCCAGGGTTACAGCAGCCGTGAGAGCTAAGCAGGGTTCAAATATAACCCTTCCAGGACAGGGTGCTGTTCCAGGGAGCCAGTGCTCCAAGCTGCTCAGAGAAGCACTCATTTTGCAGGCCAGGCCCAGATCGGGAGAACAGTAGGGCAGCTTGGTGCAGGGCCCCTGCCTCCTTAGGAAGATGACATTGGCCAGGTCTCCCCCGGGACTCAGGGTGGGGAAAGGTCAGAAGGAGGGGTGGACTCTATGGAAGCAAAGTTAGGAGGCAAAGATAAGAACAGGAAAACCCTGGTGGTGCCTACAGCTATCTTTTGTTCATTTTGAATCTCATCTACATACCTAGCTAGAGTTCACCTCCCTGCAAATGTACACATAGGAACGTAGCCAACATTAATAACAATGTGAAAAATTTCTAAGCAGCCAAAGTGCACATCAGGGCTCCTCTGGCTTTCCTGTTTCTTCCTTTTCCTCCTCCTCCTCCTCTTCTTTTCCTTCTTCTATAGCTTTATTGAAATATAATTCATGTACCATACAATCTACCCATTTTAAAGTGTACAATTCAGTGGTTTTTAGTACATTCACAGAGTTGTGCAAGTATCACCACAATCAACTTTAAACATTTTCATCACCCCCCACCAAAAAACCCCCATACCCTTTAAGCAGAGAAAATATTGACATTTTCATGGAGGACAACCCCTCCCCAGCTCCCTCTCCAGCTGTGGCACCTCCCACCCCATCTCCTATATATTCTTGCTTTACACAGAGTTCTGATAAGCTGGCTAGCTTGTTTCTTATCCTGTGGCAGATTTAAAGAAGCAAATTAGAAGTGAGGAGAGGGACATCTCCAGGCAGGGTCGCAGAGGGGATGCCTGGTGATGGTAAGTGTGGGCTTTGGAGTCAGACTAGCTGGGTTCAAGTGACAGCCCGTCACTTACCACTGAGTGGCCTTGGTCAAGGCTCTCAACTGCCTGAGCCGGTTCCCTAGTCTACAAAATGAGGATAATAGAAGGACCTACCTTGTGCGAATTACATGAACTAATAAACAAAAAATCCTTAGCACAGTGCTTGGAACATCATTAATGTTCCTGTTTTGTTATTGTTATTACTTGACAGTCGACAGTGAGGGAGGACACAGAATAATTATGAAGAGCAGACACAAGAATTTGAAGCACAGTAGTCAAGGGACAAAACACCTGTAAGATTGTGACTGGATAATACAGTAATGACCCTGAGTCATCGAGAGAACTTTACATTGTGTTCAGCGTGCTTTGATTAAAAATGCAGGCGTTACATTTCATTTAAAAAGCCACACCCAAATTGTTTTTTTAAAAATTAAGATATAAAGGGGACAGACTTTATAATCTGAAAAATTTGGCTATCTAGAACAGCCACTTCCCTGATAACATTTTGAGTAGAATAGGTAAATAGATTATTTGTTATGAATTGAGCAGATAACTTTATTTTATGAAACTTGTTAAATCAGGGGTGGGTAAAGTTTTAAAAATTCAGAGCCATTGACAAAGAGCTTTCTTTGAAATAGTCAATTCATCTGGTTTCAGGTTAGGAATAGAGATCGTAACACTTAAGTCAAAGGTGGTGAAGACTGTGCTTCATTTTGACCTCTGGGGCCTTTAGGGAGGAAGGCGGCTGGGGAGGATGGGGAAAGGGAGAAGCGCAGGTGAGTGGCAGGAGACAGGTGGAGACTAAGTCAGGAGGGCAGGGGAGGGGAGGGAGGGTGGAATAGGAACAGGAGGGGCAGGTTTCCAGAGGGAGCTGAGGGCGGGGCTGAGTATTCACAGCTGCAAGGTGGGGTGGGGGTGTCAAAGCTGCAGGCACTGGCCAGGCCACTGGTCACCTGGCTGTGCCTGCAGAGTGAGTGGTGTCTGTGGGGCCCGCACTCTCTTTGGCCCCTCTTACGGTGCCTGACATGCAGCATGTGTCAGACTCACTGTTTCTGAGCCCTCCTCTCCAGATAGGCTGGGACCTCTGCTCTCAACCACAGAGTAGGTGCCAGCTCTTCACTTAGTCCCCGTAGACCAGGGGTCCCCATTCCACATGTATTGGTGCCGTGACAGTGTAAGCCATAGGGGCAGATGAGCCTGTGGAGTGGAGAATGCCTGTCCCACCTAACGGCATTCAAATTCACATTGTTAACAACACCCTGGCTCGTGACCCCTGCCCCAATCTTTGCAGTAATAATTCTCATCTAGAGGGGGAGGGGCTGCCAGAATGATCTACGTGTCGGGGGAGGGGTTAACAAGCCTCCCCATTCTGAAATGTCCCCTCTTGCTCCCACCCTCAGTCTGGATTAAGTGTCTGCCCTGGGATTCCAAAATATCTGGGGCATCTCATTGCACTAACCACATTGTATGGTAACAATCTGTTGAACTGTCTGGGTCCATCTCTGCCATCACCGTCAGCCCCTGGAGGCAGGAGTTATATTTGTCTACCCTTTTGCCCTCAGGGCCTGGCACCCAGTAGTTTATTGAATGAAGTGGGGTCCATGTGACACCCCCTGACTCATGGGACACGCTTGAGAGCCCGGTGAAAGGTTTGCTCTGGCGCCCCTCCTGACTGGCGGTCCTCCAGACAGGGCACCAGGCAGTGGGCTTCAGAAGGCCCCTGGGAGGACGCTGGCTGTGCTCTAGAAGAGCAAGGAGGGCCCAAGGGCTCCTAGCCTGGGTTTAACATATGAACCTTATAACGGGGAGGCTCTGGGGCATCTGATTCCCAGGAGCTGAGGGGGGTTGGGGAGTGGAGCAGGGTAGGGTGGGGACATGGTGACTGGCAGGATCAGCCAAGGGCACAGAGCAGGTAGGCCACCACACAGGGGCAGGGAGGTGAGAAGTGGTGATGGCAACCCAGGTGACCAGGTCACCTCCTTGTCTTGACGCCCTGGAAGACCATCCATTTCAGTCAGGGATGACAAAGCTGTCCCCTGGCCCTTCAGGCCCTCAGGCTTGGCCCAGAGCTGGTGTCCTCACAGCCCCAGGCTCTGCCAGCTCCTTGGCTGGAGTGTGCTTTTGCCAGGTGCCCGTGTGGCAGGGGAAGGGGGAGGCGTGCCAGCTGTGGCAGAGCCGGCTGATGCCGGGGCCCCAGGGGCTAGCATGAGTTGCAGCAGGTGGGGGTGCAGCAGGTGGGACTGCAGACAGACAGGTCTTGGGCCTTCATGAGGAAGTGCTTTCCAACAGTGGCACCAGATCATGTTTTGTTCAGCTTTGTGTTTGTGTGTCTAGTTCTGACCCAGCCCAGAGCTGATGCTTGGTAAATGTTTATTTAAAAAATGACTGAATGCTGATGTCTTATTCAAGAATGTAGTGAGCCGTCTGTTATTAGAGGTATTCAAGCAAAGGCTGCCTTCGTGAGAGGGTTGGGGTGTGTAGTCTTTAAAGTCTTGTCAAGCCAGGAGACCCCATAGTCCTAGAATTCAGACAAAGATAATGGTAACTTCTTTTATTGTGGTGACACATGTGGGGCTTCAGACAGCCTTGAAAGGGAGAGGACGCGTGTGTGGGCACATACACACCTGCACTCTCACATTCACACTCACACACATGCACACATACACACTATCACACATACACACTCCAAACACACACACTATCACACATTCACACTCACACAGTCACTCAACTGCTACTCCCCACCTTTGAGGGCTGAGCCTTGGTACAGAATTGATCCTAGATATGGGCCTATGGTAGGCAGAATTTCTAAAATGCCCTCAAAGATGTCCCTCCCTAATCTCCAGACCCTGTGAATATGATGAGCTCTCCCTCCTGTGATGTTGCTGTGGAATACGGGACAGTCAACCTTAACATAGGGAGGCTGTAAGTAGGCCTGATCTAATCCCACATGCCCTTAAAAACAGAGAGCTTTCTCAGGCTGGTAGTAGGCAGGGAAATCAGAGAGATTTGCAGCACCACAACAATGACCATGCCTGGCTTTGAAGATGGAAGGGGCTATGTGCCAGGATCAGAGTGTGGTCCGTGGGAGCTGAGAGTGACCCTGGCCAAAGCCAGCAAGCAATCCGGGACCTCAGTCTTAAAGCCACATGGAACCAAATTCTGCCAACAATGGGAATGGGCTTGGAAGTGGATTCTTTCCCAGAACCTCCCGGCAAGAGCACAGTGTGGCCAACATCTTGATTTTGGCCTTTTATACCCTAAGCATAGAGCCTAGCCAAACCCACCCAGGCTTCTCACATATGGAACTGTGAACTAATAAATGGGTGTTGATTTAAGCCACCGAGTTTGTGGCAATTTGTTATGCAGCAGTAGAAAACAAATACGGGTCCTCCCTTGGGCTCCATTCAGCTTTTCCAGCTTTCTGAGACACAAGCTCCATGGTTAGCTCTGGCATTCCAAGCCCACGGTGAGTGGGCCCTGGGGAGTTGGCCCATCTGTTGTTAAACCTATCCCTTGTGCCTGCAAAGTCTGAGCTCTCAGCCCCTGGATGCTCACAGGTCATGATCTGGAGCTCACCAGAAGGCCAAGGCTGTAGCCACAATGGATGTCTTCAAGAAGGAAGGAGAATTCTGTGGGCACCAGCTGGTGGGTACTGGCTTCTTTACTGGGGCAGAAGCATATGGACATTCCTAGGACAAGCCTGGTGGGCTCTTGGCTTAGGCAGCCTTCCAGATTGTTTTTTTTTAACCTTTCTTACCTGTTGCTCACCTTAGATGCCAGCTGTTGCTTCTCCTTGGCAGGAGCAGACCTCAGGCAGCGCTGGCTGAGGCATATGAGGGTGAGGTTGCATAGGCATAAATATAGTGATCTGGCAGGCATGTGAGTGACACAGAAGCCAGAATCTCACGGCACCCAGCTGAGCCTGTCAGAACATGAGAGGGAGCCCAAAGTAATGGCTCTTCCTCTAGGTGTGAACATCTAAAAGATGCCAAAGGAAGGACCTCATTGTCAAGGTGAATCTGCCTCTGAAGAGTGATTGGCTAGCACGAGTTGGCATCTTCCTTGGGGCGGGATGCTTGGCTCAGCTCCATGGGATGGATGGCAGGCCCAGGAAAGCTGGGGGTTGGGGCTCCCAGAGCCCAGGTGGAGTTGCCCGAAGAGCCCAGTGCACCTCTTATGCAGGGCCGGGGCAGGGCAAAGGTAAACTCCTGAAAAGGCCACCTCCATCTTCCAGGTGTAAGCAGCCTCGTCCCAAAGAGGTGATGACACAGGCTAAGCTGTTAAGAACCAGAGGACTGTGGCAGGTGGTGGCTGTATAAATAGGGGAGAACTGTGGTTCTTGAAAAACTGACAGAGATGAGACCTGGCCAACAGCCAAGAGGAAGGCAGCTGCTTCCGGGTGAGCCATGGAGCCCACTCGGGGATCAACTGATTTCTGCACCTCTGTAGGTGTCACTGGTGCCTGGAGAAGAGGAGGGGTTTGATGGGCTCTGGTGGGTCACAGTTGTCACTGAGTCTGGTGGCTGTAGGCCCTGGTTGTGGTGGAGTTAACACCCAGGAAACCACTGGGCCCCTGTAGCACAAGGCAGGGCGAGTAGTCAGCTAGTTTTGCACTGGATGCTATGGGGTGGCAACGCAGGGAGACCGGGCTCCACTGGAGGCAGAAAGGAACACATGGAAGGGGAGTGCTGATGGCCTCACCTTCCTGCTGGGTCATTCTCTTCCTGGGGCTTCCAGGACTTGGGGTGGTGTCATCAGAAGCATTACTGTCACGTTAATGAGGAAGGTGGAGTCATCACAAATCAGCCTTGCAAATAAGCATGAGCTTGTGGCATTTTAAACCACCCTTGGGGCCCAAAGTCAGTGAAATCATCTTTTGGTGCCCAGGTGACAGGTCCAGAGGGACGTGAAATTGATGCTGATCAATCGCTTTCCCATAACAGAGGCACAGGTCTGTGCCTGGTCCAGCAGCAGCAGCAGCCAGGGTGGCAACGCCCGGCGTGCGGAGGGAGCAGCAGAGGTGGTGGCTGGGTACAGTGGCCACCTTGCTGCGTGACTCTGTGTAAGCCCTTTCCTGTCTCTGGGCCTCTGACTCTTTTTATAAAATGAGGAGATTGGACTAGTTGAGCATTCCTGTCTCTTCTGCCACACATTTCTAAGTGTGAAATGCAGCATGATTATCTCTCTGTTCACAGTCCTTCCTGAGACTGTTCAAATTGGAGAGTTAGAGTTTGGGTTATCTGAAGACAGCATGCTGTCCACACTTTGGGGAAAGCCTGGTTGATTTGCTGTCGGCCTCACCTCTCATGCCCTGGGCGTTAGAGCCCTTACAGTGTGGTCTGCCGTCTGTCTGTCAATCTCCCGTTGCATTTGCCTACTCCAGTGCTCTGTGTGCAAACACAGCCCCCAGCAGTAGTAACTGCAGGTTGGGGTGTCGGGAGGGCTGTGCTGCGTCTCATGCGGAGAGATGTATGTAAGAGGAAGGCACAGATAATTAGAAACTTCTTAATGGTAGGGCCAGAACCAGGGATTAATCATAGCCATGTACATAATGCAGACTTTATAACTCGCCCCAATCAGCTGCTGATGTCTCCCACTTTTCTTTGTCCTTGGCTCTTAGAAAGAAAAGTTTCAAGATGATTCGGTCCCAGTCCCTGTCTCTGCAAATGCCAACACAGCAAGATTGGAAGGGTCCCCCGACGGCCAGTCCGGCCTTGTCTCCCACAACCCCTGTGCTTGTGGGAGCCACATCCCAGCCCACGCCAGCACCCTATGCCATGCCCGAGTTCCAGCGGGTCACCATCAGCGGAGATTACTGTGCTGGGGTAAGGTGTCTGTTGGAGTGTTGTGTGGGCCTTGTGGGCAGAGGCTAGGGGCCCTGTGGGCTGTTGGGGTCATGCCCACCCCTGAAGCGTGACCCAGTCTATGGGTGTCTGGCCGGTGGTGGAGAGGAGGCACAGGCATTCAAACAGAAGGAGGGTCCTAGCAGAGGTTGTGGGGTGTAGGTGTGTCTGGGGGCTGCCCCGACCCTGTGAGGAGGGCCCTGGCTGCAGGCTGGCACTTGGTGGCTGTGGCCTGTAAGTTCCATATGTCGTCTAGGTCCACAATGCTGCCTGCCCTCTGTCCCCATACCTTGTTGAGAAAGCTGCCAGCTTGGGCCCCATTGGGTTCCCACATGTTTAATAGATGCAAAGTCATGGTACTGGCTGGTTGCATGGCGTTAGTCATGGCTGCTTCAGCTCGTCTTACCACTTAGTTTCAGTGCCCTTGAATACAGGCTAGACCCTGCACCCAGGAAGAGAGGGTCTTGTTTGGAAAGTGAACAAGCTTGCTCTACACCTAGTCAGTTAAGTCAGCCACTGAGAATGTGCCAATTTCACCGGATCGGATGAGTCCTTTTCATGAATGCTTACTTCTTGGAGAGAAACATCGCTAAGGTAGTGGCAGGGTTAAGTTTGGCTCTGTTTTCCTGGCCCAACCCACTACTCATGTTCCAGTTGGCTTTGTCAGTCTCTTCTTTTTAGCAGCAGCTGTAGGATGTACAGTGAATCTGAGAAAGCAAAGCAGTTTATTGCTCTCCCTATAAAATTGCCACCAACTTTAAAAAGTATTTTTTTTTTTGCGACAAAGAATGCTTGCAGGATGGGTGTGGTGGCTCACGCCTGTAATCCTAGCACTCTGGGAGGCTGAGGTGGGAGGATTGCTCAAGGTCAGGAGTTCAAGACCAGCCTGAGCAAGAGTGAGACCCTGTCTCTACTAAAAATAGAAAGAAATTAGCTGGACAACTTAAAATTCTATAGAAAAAATTAGCCGGGCATGGTGGCACATGCTTGTAGTCCCAGCTACTTGGGAGGCTGAGGAAGTAGGATTGCTTAAGCCCAGGAGTTTGAGGTTGCTGTGAGCTAGGCTGACACCATGGCACTCTAGCCCAGGCAACAGAGCCAGACTCTGTCTCAAAAAAAAAACAAGAAACAAAAAAAACCTTGCATTTGGTACAAAATTTAAAAGGTACAAAAATGGTATCCATCCTCAAGCTACCCATTCCCCTCCTCAGAGGCAAACACTGGCTTTGGTTTCTTATGTATTCTCACATAGATGGTCTGTGTACCTACAATTAAGTATGCACACATTTTCCACAAATGGTAGTTTACTACGCACATTATACTACACTTTGCTTTTTCACTTAACAGTACATCTTGGAGGTAATGCCATAGCAATATAAAAAGAACTTCCTCATTCTTCTTTTACAAGTGCATGGTAGTCCACTGTGTGGCTGTACCATCATTTATTTTAATTAGGTTCCTGTGGGTGGGAATTCAGGTTGGCTTGGAAACAATGCAGCCCTTGTCTGAAGATCAGCACCCTGACCAAGAGTCTGGTATCCACCCAGCCTCAGCATGTGGGTAGGGCAGTGGAAAGGAAGAGCCGAGATGGGTTGAGCACCAGCTGAATGGGAGGACACCAGTTTAGACCATTAACTAGCTTCTTTCAACCAGTCTCCTGGCGCATAGTAGGGCACAGAGCCCCTGAACTGGGCAGTTGGTCTCTCGAGAGCTAAGTGTTCATGAGAAGCAGGCTACCTTGAAGATCTCCTTGGCACCCAGTGGCTCTGCTGCCAGCCGTGGGGCCTGCAATGCCTACCGGCTTGGCTGGTGGCCACTGGTCCACTGGGATCCCGAGCACCTTCTCTGATATCCTTAGCCATGGCCTGAGCCCTTTGTCATGACGAGTCCACTGGTTCTACAGAGAAAGTGTTTGGCTCTGTCGTTGGCAAGGACAGATTTTTGTCTAAAGTGTTTTTGTCTGCTCCCCTATTCCTGCTGTTCTCAGAAGCCATCCACTGGAAGGTGTAAAATGGAATGAGCACACCCTCATGTGGACATTTGGAGGCAGGAAAGGAGAACCTTGCCACCTTAACAAAAAGCAAAGAGTGGTATTTAGTAAAAGTATAAAAACATGCACAAGAAAGATACCTACCAACTTCCTCTCTCTGAGGATGGAGGAGGCTGGGGAAGGGAGGAGGGTCGGATTTTATTAAAAGCTGTATCTGCGATGATTTATTTACCTAAACTTGTGAGAAATCTGAAACGATTATGAAAATATTAATATAGTTAGCTCTGAAAGGTAGGTTATATTATCTTCAATCCTTGTCTCTGTGTTAAAATCTTCCAAAACGAAAAATGATTGTTTCAATCAGGCAAAGGAGGAACCTTCCAGGCCCCAGCCCTGCCCACTCCGTGCCCTGCCAGCATGTTGCATGTAGCAGCTCCCTCTGCTGCATCGCTTAGCCCCATGACAACTGGCTGGCTGGCTGCTGTCTCCCCACGCTCATCCTTCCGAAACAGACTAAGATTAATGAGCCCGTTTGGAAGGTGGAATTTATCTCATTCATCTTTGAATACAGGGCGGCTCTGGGAAAGCAGAACGTCCTTGGGCTTTGGGAATCAATCAGATTACAGTGTGAAGTTTGGCTTTGTAACTTCCTGGCCAGGGACTTATCCTGTCTGGGCCTCCGTTTTCCAATTTGTGAAATGGGTTGCAGTGAGGAGCAAAATGAAACCTCTGGAAAGGTCTGGCATATAGCACATGACAATAGGGCTTGTCCACCAGAGGAGTTGCGTGATCACCAGATTTAATCAGAAGCCTGGGATTGGCAAAGTGCAGGCTGAGCACACAGAAGTTTTGCTTTGTTACATCTGAAGGACAGGTGAATTTTCTCTACTGAAAATGATGGTTCTCATCCTCAGGGATAGGATTCAGGTTTTGTCTCCTCGTGCACCAGTGCAACTGTGGTTTAATCAGCAGCATGTGAGGCCAGTCTCTGGGCCAGGTGCCCCTCTCCTTCCCGGCGACCCTAACTTTCCTTCTCTCTCCTGTGTCGAGGATTCCCAAGACCACCCCCGGGTTGGTGACTCTCTGGGAGGACTCACAGGCTCAGCATAGAGCTGTACTTACAGCTGGAATTTATTGCAGGGAAAGGATACAGAGCAAGTCCGCACAGGGAAAAAGAGTACGTGGAGGCTACGAGATGCAAACTCCCAAGGGTCCTCTCCCTCTGGAGTCACCAGAACGTACTTAACACCTCCAGCATCCAATTGTGACAACACACCTATGAAGTGTTTTTTACCAGGGAAGCTCATTAGAGATTCAATGCCCAGGGTTTTTGTTGGGGCTGGTCACACGTCTGCAGAGCACATCCCCACACTCCAGACTCCTGAAAGGAAAGCAAGTGTCCAACGTAAACCGTATTGTTTATACCAACAGTTTAGTCTCAGTGACTCTTATTAGTCGGGGAGTGGTGAAAACCCTCCTGAAATCCAGCTTCCCAGCTGTGAGCCAAGGGCCAGCTTGCAAGCAGAGCTTTCTGAGGATGGTGGTCCCAGGCCAGCTGTGTGACCTTCTCTGCCTGCCTGCCTTCTGCAGATCACCCTGGAGGACTATGAGCAGGCCGCCAAGAGCCTGGCCAAGGCCCTAATGATCCGGGAGAAGTATGCGCGGCTCGCCTACCACCGCTTCCCGAGGACCACGGCCCAGTACCTGGGACACCGGCAGGCCGACACGGCACCTCCGGAGGAGGGCCTCCCAGGTATGAAGCTCTGGCTGGGGGTGGGGTCCCAAGTGTGGGCTTGGACCAAGAGTTGGTTAGGGCTTTTTGTTGGCTCAATGTATGTCCCCTGATGGTGTGTTAGGGGCAGAGTCCTTTTATTGGCTTCTCCTACACTGATTTTTGCTGGTTCCCTCAAGGACTAATTTAATGTGTACTGTGTGCCTAGCCCTGGGCAGAGAGCTAAGCTGTAGAAGTTAAGAGAGAGAAAAGAAAGACAGTCCTTGGTCATGGGTGTCTGCCAGGGAGACAGGCAGTCTCACGTGGGATATTTCAAAGAACACAATCAGACAATAGTAGCCAAGTTGGTGGTAGGGCAGGAATAGGTACGGACGGCACGTTCCCAGGGCAGGGGAAATGGGCTCTGGTGCCAAACACACCTGTGTTTGTATCCAAGCTCTGCCAATTTCTGGGGATGTTGGGCAAGATATTTCTCCAAACCTCAGTTTCTCAATCTGTAAAATGGAAATACTAATAATATCTATGTTCTAGGGCTGTTGTGAGGATTAAACAGGAGAATGCATGTGCAGTACTTAGTGCAGTTCTGGTATAGATGGAAGGGAAGGGAGATCAGAGAGGGCTGGTTGGTTTCCCAGTGTGTTTGGCCTGTGAAGGACCCAGGAGCAGTAGAGGCTGTATGTTAAGTAATATAAATGAGGACAGGAAACCTCGCTTCTGAAAGTTGGTGGTGGGGAGCAGATGAGAGCTCGGTGGTCTGCACCAATGGCAGGACCCTGCTGCCCCTGGGGTAGCTGGTGGTGCCAAGTTGTCCTGCCTCTGGCGTCTTCTGAAGCTCAAATCCTGCACTTTGAGTATCTCTTACTACCTGGGGCCCTGGGTAAATCTCAGCCCATTGGGCCCATTTCTCTGTTTGAGGGAAGTGGATCCCACCACCCCAGTTTTGTCAAAGACAGACAGGAGTGACTGTCAAACGTGTACTTCATTTGGATAGAGGCCCCCAGGGTCCTGGGCATGAGTGCAGTGAGGGGAAGCAGCCTCCGAGCATGCAGGCTGTAGCATCAGCAGGGCCTCTTAGCCACCTGCATCTCACAGGCTGTGCAAACCCTGTGATCATGCCTGAGGGCGGGGGACACTGGTCTCCAGCTCTGCTCTGCTTCAACTCCTCTGTGACCCCTCATGTTTGCTCCAGGGACGGGTTGTCCCTTCCAAGCAGCGATGGAAGATGCCCAGGCAGGTCATCCTACCTTGGTGGCTTGCTTTGATGAGGATGCCAGGGTTTGCTCCTGCCTCGATTGGCAGCTGGTTCTATGTGGTGCTTGCTGATCTGCAGAGAGTGGAAGCCTCAGCTCTGCTGCTAGTTTGCAACAGCCTGTTCCTTGGCCAGAGACACAGTTTATCAGGAGGCAGGAAAACTCCTTATGAGAATAAGGCCGTATAATTCATCATGTGTAGTGCATTACTGTTTGCAAAGAATTGTCCTATACACACCATTGCCACCCTCACAACAGCCTGTTAAGGGAGGGGGTGATATCCTCAGATGAGGAGACAGGATCAGAGAGGTAAAAGGGTTTGGTCAAAGGCTCACAGCTGGGAAACAGCAAAGAGGTATTTCTGCCTCCTGTTGGCAGCTTTGTCACTGGCAGTCCCTGCTCTGTAGGAGACAAGTTCCCTATCTGCTGCTTTGGAGGGGGTGTCGTCTTCAGTCTTCCTCTAGCCCCTCGCAGCTGAGATGTGTGAGGACAGATAATTATTCCCACTGGGGGGTCCCAGGTGCTGTCGTTCTATTACTGGGAGAAGACACAGCTGCCCTTTAAAACATTCCTGGGGTCTCTGAAGTGCCAAGGAAACTGAAGCCCATTTCAGTTAAACTTAAAAGATTTGTTGAAGTGCCAGCCACGTGCCAGGGACTGTCCTAGGTTAGTGGGGATACAGCAGTGAACCAGTCTCTGCTGTGTGGAGCTTCTATTTCAGTAGAGAAGACATACTATACTCAAGATAAAGAAGTGAAAGTATTTTACACAGTGGTGAGCGCTAAGGAGACAAAATGAAGCAGGGAAGACGTCAGGGCAGTTGAGGGTGGTTGGGTTTTAGCCAGGATGGCCAGACAGGCCTGAGTGTCTTTTGGTCCCATGCACGCTCATAAGGTCAGGGGTGCTTTGTCATCCCTCAATCCTGTTTTGCAGACTTCCACCCACCCCCACTGCCCCATGAAGACCCTTACTGCCTGGATGATGCGCCCCCCAACCTGGGCTACCTGGTCCGCATGCAGGGGGGCATCCTCTTTGTGTACGATAACGAGAAGATGCTGGAGCGCCAGGAGCCCCACAGCCTGCCCTACCCTGACCTGGAGACCTACACGGTAGACATGAGCCACATCCTGGCTCTCATCACTGATGGCCCCACGTAAGCCAGCTTCCCCCGGGGCTGCCTCTCGGCATGGGCGCTATTCTGCATGGGCAAGACCAACCAGGTCACCGCTCTGCTCTGGGCTTCCCTGCACTTACACCCTCCCAGAAAGAGAGTGGTTTCCCCCTTCCTCAGTGCTTTGTGGGTTTCTGCAGCCATCTCCCTTCACAAGCTGGCACATTCTTGGAGTTGGTGCTGCCTGTCCCTTCTGCATACGTAGGTGTGGAGCCTTCTGTGTGCTGGTGGCCACCTGTGCACCTTAAAATGGCTGTCCCTGCTCTCCCCAGGCAGGACAACAGCCCTGCAGAGAGTTGCCAGCCCAGGGCATGACCGTACTTGGTGAGGAGTGATGAAGACTGTTGCTTCGGGCCTTGGGTTTTCTGTGTTTCTGGGGGGAGCTTGCAGGGAGCCTGGGGAACTTCATGCCATGACCCCAACAGTGCTCATGGGCCTGGCTCCCGCACCAGCAGGCAGTTATCTTTCCAAATTTGCCCCCTCCCTTCTTGGTGGGCACTCAGGCTAATCAGTGACGGAGATCAACATGCCGGGACCCTGAGAGCCCTGGAGCGGCTGTGCTGGGAGTGGCAGTCTGGGTGAGGGGGCGGGTGCGGGTGGTGCCTGAGCACCTTCCCTGTGGTTCCGGTGGGAATGGTGTGATGCCAGTCCCCAAGAGAGGAGAGTGGTCCAAGGTGGGCGGGCAGCATGGCTGTTGGTCCTCACTGATCTGAGGCCAGAATCAAGACTTGGGAGGGGAGGGGACAGTTCCCAGGAGACCCTTCTCAGCCAGGTGTGTGAGCTGTGGCTGTCCTGCCTGGGGAGAGAGACTGGGCAAGGTGACCTTCAAGCTCCCTTTGGACTCTGAGGCTCTCCTGTGCTCCGCTCTGGGGCTTGTCTTGGCAGACAGACGATCTCCCTGTTGCATGGCCAGCAGCTGCTCTTATGGAAGTCTAAGTGATTGGATGCAAAGGGAGCTGCTGTTGGTTTGAGGGTAGCATGAACCGTGGTGGAAGGTTTGGTGTGGCTGTGGATGCAGCATGTGGCCAGGCACCTTGTTTGCCAGCTGGCACCAGCGTTTGCCAGCTGAGAACCCTCCCTACCCGGGGCCCCTTCTCTAGGTTGGTGGGAATCTGGGGTATCGGTCCTTACAGAGGTTCCTGCCCAGCAACCACACCCCTGTATTCCCAATCCGACCATGATGCAAAACATCCGCCTCTTGTCATGAAGCCCCAGATTTGGGAGGACCCTGGGTCTTGGGATTTGGGGCATGGCCATTTGGTCAGGGGGGCGGTACCTCTGTATCCCAAGGTGGGCAGGTCATGCCTTATAGTTTGAATGACTGTATTAATCTTCTGGGCATGGATTCCTTCTTCAAGGAATAAAGGCGGCTGAAGATGGATGGAAGGAAAGAAAGGAGGGGCTGAGGGAGGGAGACTTTTGTTGAGATCCACTGTGCGCAGAGCCAGGCTGTTCCGCAGGCAAAACCAATTTAACCCTCACTTCAACCGTGAGTGGTACCATCTGGTATTTGCTCGTGGGAAAGGGAGGCTCTCGGTTAATTGCCTGAACACTTAAAGCTAGAAGTCAAAGAACCGCTTGGAGGTCCTGATTCTCCCCTCACTTTATAGAGTCCACAGATGTGGACAGTCCAGGGGGTCTGTAGAAAGCAGGACCCCCCTTACCCCTCCCGGCTCCCTCCTGCCGGAGCCCTGCCCCTTCCACCCAGGGCTGGTCGCCACAGAGGCTGCCGGGCTCCAAACTGGAGAGCTTGATGGGACTTCTCACTTGTGGTTTGTTCCCCTCCCCAAACTGCAGGAAGACCTATTGTCACCGGCGACTGAACTTTCTGGAATCCAAGTTCAGCCTTCATGAGATGTTAAATGAAATGTCCGAGTTCAAGGAGTTAAAGAGTAACCCCCACCGGGACTTCTACAACGTGAGAAAGGTATGTGGGCAGCCGTGTTCAGAGCTGCCCCCTCCCGGCCCCCTCCCAGCCCCCTCCCAGCCCATGGGACGCTCTGAGCCAGTTTAGGGCTAGTTTCCCATGAGAACATCAGGGCTCCCGGCTAGGGGGGCCTTCCTTGGCCAGAGAGGTGTGACGCATACGTGCAGTAGGAGGACTGGAGAGCTGCCTTTGCTGAGTCAGGCTGTGCCTCAGATCATGCTTGTGTCACTCGAGGTAGAAACCTTTGTCCACACTGTGTATCTGTTGGAATGTGCCCTCCTCCTTGGAAAATAGGATATATCCTGTTAATTGGTCATAAAAGTTGAGCACAGGCTACTTTTAGGGTAGGGGACATATTAGATCATCATGGAGAGAAAAGACTATTAAGACCTCTCTGGACTTGGGAGTTTGTGGTTTTACAACCTTCAGGTTTGTGGATTTAAAGAAAAGCTTTCAACATGCTCAGATCTCTGCCCTTCTTTACCCACTGAGGCAGCCTTGGCCTGGGCCCCTGGCAGCCTCAGCCTGCAGGGGCTACAGCAGGGGCAGGGGTGAAGGTTAAATGTCGTGGCCTCCAGCGTGTCCCTTTCTGCCACTGAAGTGATACACAGTGAGGCACCAGGTCAGTGCTAAGCGTGGGGTGTTTGGTGAGCAAGAGACACTTCCTGTCGACAAGAAGCCCCCAGCCTATTTATTACCTTAGTGATAAGTGTTGCGATGTGGTGGCTTTCGGGGACAGGCCAGATCTGAGCTGACTTAGAGAGCAGGAGTTAGCCAGGCCGAGGGTGGGGGAGGGGAGTGGAAGTGGTGGCATTCCAGGGAGAGGGCACAAGATAATGTGCCTTGAGCAGGTGCCAGGAGGGAGAGAGTCTGAACAGTGCGCTGCTGTGACTGCAAGGAGTGCAGCGTGGCTGGAGCTCAGGTGGTGCGAGAGGGCAGCGGTGGGCTGCGGGAGGCTCTGGATCACGGGGGCCATTGGTTTCTGGAGAAGGCAGCGAGGTGGGCCCAGCTATGGCAGGGAGCTGGGAGAGAAGCTCATGGGGGGAAGGGTGGGGATCAGGCTTTGCTTGGAGGAGGAGTGGCCAGACCTGAGCTGAGTCACAGTGGGGTTGTCATCTCCCCAGGAGCTTCCATCCCAGCTGGGACCTCTTGAGGGCTGCCCCTCCCTGGGGTGGGCTTTGATAAGGGAGGGTAGGTCCAGGGAGGATGTGGCTCCTCTCAACAGCCCAGCTCGAGCCTCCCTGACCTCGTAGCTGGGAGCACTCAGCAATGCAGGTGGAAGGCCCCCTCCAGGGAAGCCCTACGGTCACCTCTGTTGTATGCCTGGAGGCCATATATGGACTCCTACTTGGATGGGATCGGGAGCTTTAAGAAGTGAGAGTTTGGCTTCAGCTCATGGGCCCTGAGAAGCTTATGGAAGTGTCATGGGGACTTCCAGGCAGAGGTGAAAGGTCGTATGGTAGATACCACTTACCTGGGCGGCCTGGCATTTTCACCTTAAAGTACCATTTGTTCCTTCTCTGTGAGACTTAGGTGTTCAGACAGGTGGGCGCCTCAGTCAGTATGTGAACGCAGCCCTGCCTGCAGCATCCCACGTGCCCAGCAGGTGCCCAGGCAGGTGTCCAAGGGAACTCCTCGCCCTGCTCAGTGCAGCCCTGCCCTCTGCGTACGTGAACGCTCTGGGCCTGCCTGCGACACAGGTCCTTGCTGACAGGGCTGGCTCTGGCACTGTTTGCTTCTGGGTGTTGCTGGGCCTACCAGCTGCTCTCTGGCCACAGTGTGGGACAGAGTCCTGGCATGGGGCTGTGACTGCATCTCAGAGCCAGTCCCCAGGGTTCCCTGGCAGTCTGCAGGTTAATGTGCTCTCTGGAAAGAGATGGCCTTGGCACTTGTGCCGTGATACAGTGGCCTGTTCTCTGGCACCAGTCAGTCCATAAACGTGGGTCCAGGTCTGCTGTGAGTCAGGCCTGTGCTTGCTCCTCCTGGGTGAGGGGGAGGCCTGCCCCTGGTGCTGGCTGCTTTATGTTACCCCCACAGCCCCTCCTGCGGGGAGGGGAGCTGGCTATCTGAAATCCAGAAGGGGCTGGAATGGGGGCCCCTGTGTGTCTGAAGAGGCTGTCACGTCCCGTGGCAGGCCAGGGCTGTGCTCTGAGGGCAGGAGCTGTGCTGTGGCCATGGGTCTGAGTGGGTGGTTTCTGTGAAAGCACCTGCAGCGTCGCAGAAGGTGACAAACTATGACACCGTGAGGCCCAACCAGCAGGACTGTGGAACTGAGACACTTCTTTTCTATTCAGAGCTATGATGAAAAGGCTAATAAGAAGTGTGTTTGCTGCTTGGGAGTTGGGTAGAAGTGTAGGTATAATCTACCTTGGTTTAAGTGTCATATCAAGGATAACATAGTTTTCAACTTCTGTGCCAAACCTGACCAACTGGGAGTGGCTACCTGAGGCTACTCCTGAAGCTTAGTGAAAAGAGTGCTGTAATCGATTACTGATGTCTGCTGCGGGTGCAGAAATGGTCAGCATTGGCTTAGATCCAGGTATTGGCCAGCCCTATTCGGAAACTCTGCTATTTGTTTAGACCTGGATCTTAGGTGAAAAGCAGGGCTCTGGTGAGTTGAAAACACTGCCCTCTACCGACAGCCTCTTTTGCTTGTTCCTAAAATAATCACTTTTGAGATTCTGAAGTTTGGACTGGGTGCTTCCTGGATTGTCCAGTTGTTTTCCTCCTTTATCTTGTGACTCACGGTGGGGGGTAGTGAGGACAGGCTGAACCCCCTGTGGTGTGTCATTGGTAAGCCTGGAGGACGCAGCCAGGAAGCCCAGAATGTGCTGAGTCATGCTGAGGTAGTTGTGCCAAGCTGCGTCCTGCTGAGCTAAGCCAGGCTGACCTCTTGCGTGTCCCACATGAGCCCAGCCTCGTCCCAGAGGAGCCTGAGCCTTTACACCGTGCTTCAGTGATGTTTTAGTTTTTGGTGCTTTGAATGTTTTAATTCTGTGGTGTCCAGTGGTCTGTCTTTCTGGCAGGAGTGGCAGGATTAATGGCAGTAGGGACCCTGACAAGTGAGTGATGTGGCCAACAACATGGGCTGGCTGGTATGATGCTCACAGAGGTCCCATATATCAAATGTCTGGTTTGGCATGACCTGGAGATGCCCAGCCAGCTGTGGACAGCATTCTCGGCCCTGAGGTCAGCTGCCAACTCACCCCAGCCCCGGCAGAGTGCCCAGGCAGCTGCAGCAGTAACCACAGCAGTGTAGTCTGGTGGCTGGCAGCACCCCGGCCTGTGAGGCTGCTGTCTCCCTCCCTGGGGACTTCCTATAGGCCCCTGAGCTCATGGAAGTAGAGTCGTGATGCCCACTGTGGCTTCAGGCCATCCGTCAGCTTGAGTGGGGCTTCATTCTTTAGGGCTGTCCTGTGAGAGAGGCACAGTGAAAAAGAGAGAGTAGGGATGAGGGGTGGGGAAATAGGTAGGGGCCAGGTAATATTAGCAGGGCCCTCATTCTACGATTAATGAAGGATATCTCGTAACAAATAAAATCGTATTTAAGAAGTCCTTTCTAGCTTCTGGGTGTAGGGGATGAGTTGAACCAGAGCAAGAGGAACAGGGGCAGGACCAGTTGGGGGGTCACTGTGAATCCAGGTGTGAGAGCACGCAGACTGGGACTCACGTGGGGATGGTGAAGGTGGAGCGTCTTATGAATTTAACATCTACTTGGAAGGCAGAACTGATGGGACTGGCTGGTGTTGAGGAAGGGGAGACAGGAAGGCCAAGGATGACTCCAGTTTTCCACCATGGACAGCTGGGTGTGGGACACAACATTTCCTGGGATTCAGAAACCTGGGAGACAGCCAGGTTTGGGCTGGGGCCAGAGACGGAGAGTCCATTTTTGGATATATTGAATTTGAACTGCCTTTGCATTATCCAAGTGGAGATGTCAAATAGGCAATTGTATTAATATTTATGATTCTGGAGCTTTTGGCTGGTGATATAGACTTGGGAGTTGGTATAAAGAAGTTGATTAAATGCACAGAAATGAATCATATCACCATTGGAGAGTGTGCAGTGAGAGGACAAGAGGGCCCAGGACCAGGCCTGAAGAAATTCCAACACTGAGAGGTCTGGGAATGAGGATGAGATGACTGAGGAGGTTGGAGAGGAGAGGCCAGAAATGCAAGGGGACAGTTTGGTGTCACAGGGCTTAGCACAATATAGAGGACATGAGAAATCCCATGAGGTATTGTGAGACCCTGCTGGGCTCCTTCCTGGTGCCTTCTGCAAGGAAGCTGCCTTTCCATGCAATGTGGGGAGAAGTCCAAGCTCCCTGTGCATTTCTGCTCTTCAGGATTTGCTCTGCGATCTTTGGCCTTGGGCCCCACAGCCTGAGTCCACGTGTTGGCTTAGGGTCAGTAGAGCTACTGCTGCTTGGGATTTGGATGCCCTGGGGTTTGGGTGAAGTGTAACTAGCCAAGGAAATGGTGCAGTGGGGGCTGGCCCCAGGTGCCTGTCCTCCTCACCCCCATGTGGAGGTTTGCCCTGGGGATCCTCTGGGGGTCTGAGCAGTCAGGGGAAGAGTGAGGATTTTGTGGCACATTTGGTGGCTCCTCAGGGTTATCATTGAAGCCATTAGAATCATCACACCTATTCGTTTGTTCATCCATTCATTGGTTCAACTAATACTTCAAACCAAGCTCTGGGGTAGGTGCCGGACACTTGAGATGCATCAAACATTGTCCCTGTCCTTGAGGAGCTCCCAGTCTAGTGAAGGTGTAGACAGAAAAATGTTAGAGTGGCTCAGGAGGACATGCACAGCAATGGATGTGTGTACTAGGTTTCTAGGTTGAGCAAGGGAAGGAGTGATCAGTTGTGCTTGGGGGATCAGGGCTGGCTTCCAGGTGGAGGAGGCTGTGGGAATTTCCAGGTGGATGAGATTGATGGGGAGGAAGGCAGGCATTCTGGGCTGAGACGCATGGGTGAAGTGACATGGGCGAAGTGACATGGTGGGTGCCTTGAGCACCTGTAAGTGGCTGGTCGTGGCTGGAGCACAGAAGAGGGCAGTGGCAAGGTGAGAGGTAAGGCTTGAAGTAAGCTTTGAACCCCAGGCTAAGGCCCTCGGGCTTTACCTTGAGGCTTATGGGGGCCACTGATGGTTTGTTAACAAGGGAGTAGCCTGATCCAATCTACATTTTAAACTATCTCTGGGTGCTGTAAGGAGGTGGATTGGGAAGCAAGGCAGAAGGGAGGGACACCAGTTCCACAGTCCAGTGGAGGACGGGAGAGGGATCCTGGCATTGGTGCGGCTGCGGCCCGCAAGGTGCTGAGGCTCTGTGCTCCACACTGAGGGTTGGATGTCCTAACTCTTGTTACCAGGGGAGGTGGCCCGGCTCACGGGCTGGTGGGTGCTGTGTTCCAGGTGGACACGCACATCCACGCGGCTGCCTGCATGAACCAGAAGCATTTGCTGCGCTTTATCAAGCACACGTACCAGACGGAGCCCGACAGGATTGTGGCCGAGAAGCGGGGCCGGAAGATCTCCCTGCGGCAGGTGTTTGACAGCCTGCACATGGACCCCTACGACCTCACCGTGGACTCGCTGGACGTCCATGCGGTGAGTGAGCATCTGCCCCAGAGCTGCAATCAGAAAGCATCCCTGACCGCAGACTCAGCCCCCTGAAAGTCGCAGGACTGTGCTTGGAGGGAGGCTGGCTGTGGAGGCAGCGCTTTCTCTTCCAACCGTGGAGGCTGTGAGAGGTCGTGTGGCCTCTGGGGCAGCCGTGGGACAGGGGAAAAGCACATGTGACGTGGGGTCAGCTGGCCTCAGTACTAACCCTACTCCTACCACTTAGGAGTGGTGTGCCCTTAGGCAGCTCACTGAAGCTTTTATTTCCTTGCCTGTAAAATGGTGATTGCCATGTGCCTAACTTTACAAAGTTATTACAATACTAAATGATGGTGCACCTGCCGTGGAAAACAGTAGGGTGGTTCCTAGAAAGGTTAAGTGTAGAACTGGCGTAGGCTCCAGCAGTTCCACTCCCAGGTGTGTACCCACGAGAACTGCAAGCAGGGACTAGAACAGATACCTGCACACCCACGTGCCCAGCAGCTTTATTCACAGCAGCCAGAAGGGGAAGCGAGCCGTGCTCATCGGGACATGAAACAAAATGCGGTGTATCCTTGCCGCAGAGTATTATTCAGCCAGACACATAAGGGCAAGTATCGTTCTGCTTACACGAGGTATCTGGAGTAGACAAATTCATAGAAACAGGAAGGAGAACAGAGGTTACCAGGAGCTGGGGCGAGGAAGGAATGGGGAGTTAGTGTTTAATGGGTACACAGTTTGTTTGGGACGAGGGAAAATTTCTGGAGATAGACAGAGCTGATGGTTGCACAGCAATGTGAATGTACTTAATGCCACTGGACTGTACAATTAAAAATGGTTAAAATGATAAATTTTGTGTTATATATGTTTTGCCACAATAAAAAACTTTGTTAAAAAAACAAAACACCCATGCTATCGCATGGAGAAGGTGCTTTACGAAGTCTGAGCAGTGATGGGGAACACTTTATTATCTCTGATTGTTCAATAGTCTGGCGTCCTCTGCTCCCTAAGCCAGCCCTGTCCCTGGCTGTGGCACCTGGAGGCACGAGGCCCTTGCTGCTCCTTCACCGAGGGCCTCATGAAAGGGCCCTGTGCTGACTGAGTGAGGATCCACGGTCCTGGCCCTCGGGAGTGGCCAGGATTTCACGCAAGAAACGAATGACAGAGAAGACAAGTTGCAGTGTGGCCCCACAGAAGGCCACCTTGGAAAGGTCTGGAGGGGGGAATGTGTGTGGTAGCTACAGAACAACGTGGTGACCTGGGGGTGTTCTCTTGCCCCCAGGGTCGGCAGACATTCCATCGCTTTGACAAGTTCAACTCCAAATACAACCCTGTGGGGGCCAGTGAGCTGCGTGACCTGTATTTGAAAACCGAAAACTACCTGGGAGGAGAGTACTTTGCTCGCATGGTCAAGGTGAGTGAGCCCTCAGCCTCTCCGGCCTCCCAGATACCCGACAGCATCTGCCTGGGGAGGGTAGGGGTCCTGCGTGGTCTCCTGTCCCCTTCCCCTCCCTCTGTCCAGCATCGGCTCAGGCAGGGGCCAAGGTGCCCAGGCGCCCGGGGCCAGAGTGCAGGCAGGCGGTGCTGCGTGTGCCAACCGCAGGGAAGAAGAGGGGAGGGCATCTACCCTCGCCAAGCTCACAGCACCCGGGCTGGCTGCTGTGTCTCTCTGCAGCCTGAACTTGGCTGGGTGCAGCCTAGCTCCGTGTGGAGATGCTTCTGCTGCCGGCAGCATGGTGGTGCTGGCCTGAGGCCTTCCTGCCCAGGGGAGCCTCCGCTACAGCAGAGCGAGCGCTCACAGGCAGCGGGCAGCACTGGGGATTCAGATCTGACCTTCTAGCCCGGGAGCTGAGGGAGCCGCAGGACCTGGCTGGTGATGGAGGGCTGGGGGTGGGGGTCTCCCATGTGGCTGGGACGCTCTCGGGCTGACCCAAACTCTTCTTGGTGCCAGGAGGTGGCCCGGGAGCTGGAGGAGAGCAAGTACCAGTACTCGGAGCCGCGGCTGTCCATCTACGGCCGCAGTCCTGAGGAGTGGACCAGCCTGGCCCGCTGGTTCATCCAGCACAAGGTCTACTCGCCCAACATGCGCTGGATCATTCAGGTGCCTCGGATCTAGTAAGTGAGGTGGCCCCGCTGTCTGCCCTGTGCCCTCCAAAGATGACGCCTTGTCCCACACGGGCTGCTGAGTCTGCACTACTGAGGGGTGGGGCCTATTCTGGTGCCAGTGCTGGCTGGTCCCCTCCAGGGGGTTTTCCACAGGAAGGAGTGATTGGCAAAGATGTCCTCGTGACACTTAAAACTCTTGTTCTTTGAAAAATATATATGTGCAGAGTCCTTGGGGAACTGCCACCCCAGCCCTCTTCTCATTGAGTGTTGGGGATGGATTGCCCTTCTGGTGCGGCCAGGGTGTGTGGTGACCTGGCAGCGGCCTACATTGAGGGCCCTCTCCCTGGTGTCACTCACACCTCCGCTGTCCTCTCCAGGTGGCTGGCCAGTGTGGGGCTCATGGCCCCCGGGATGGGCTGGGGCGTGTGGTTTAGGGAAACTGAGCCGAGTGGCAGAGAGTTTGCATCACTGGGAATTTGAGGACTCATCTCTCTGCCCCTTGGTCAGCCTGAATCCCACCACCTCACTCCTAGAACAGTCTTTGCTTAGAAAGTGCTCTGACAGGTGGGTGGGTGTGGAGGTGGCAAACCAGAGCCTGGGATTCTGACGCTGCTGGGAGTGGGGGGGAAGGAGGGATCTGCGTTCAGGCCATGTCTGACCCTCCTCTGGGTGTTTGACGGGGACTCGGGCTGCCTGAGGAAGAGAACTGGGGCTGACCTCCGCCAGGGCAAGGGGGCTTTTAGGCCCACCTAATAAACAAGTCTTTGCTACCCCCCAGTGACATATTTAGGTCCAAGAAGCTGCTGCCAAGTTTTGGGAAGATGCTGGAGAACATCTTCCTGCCCCTTTTCCAGGCTACGATCAACCCCCAGGATCACCGGGAGCTTCACCTCTTCCTTAAATATGTAAGTGTGGAGGGGGAGGGGGCGTCCCAGGCAAGGCTCACAGTGGCGGAGGGAGCGGGTGGATTCCACGCAGGATGGGTCAGGTTTTCTCCTTGCCCTTCACCATGGCTTCTCAGACCCCCATGTGCCCCAGGCATGGGGTTGCCAGCCCCAAGAAGCTGAATTTCTGCATAAGGGAGCCTCCGCCAGGGAGCAGACGTCCCATTCTCCTCAGGGGCAACCCTGGGGGTCGGGGAGTGGTGGTGGTGGTCTTGGGGCAGGCTGTGCTCCTAGCTGGGAAGGGCCGCGGTGGGCAAAGACTTGGGGACTTGGTTTCTGGCCGCTGAGGCTGGAAAAGCTGGATCCAGCCCCCAGAGGTACCAAGCAGCCTCGGGGCTTCTTGAGAAAGACAGACATTTGAACTCTCCTGCTTTTGCCTAGAAATAGAGGTCCTCACACCACGTTTGGCTAAGAAGCCCCACAAAATATATTACTCTTCCATAATTGGTTAGTTGTAGGGAAGAGAGAGAAGCAATGGGGGAGAGACTTAACCAGGAGGGGAGTGAAGGGGTGGCAGCTGGCCCTTCCTCAGGATGCCTGGGATGATGAAGAGGGTGTCGAGTGGTAAGAAACAAGTTCAATTCCCTGTAAAGGTGATGGGGTGATTTTCGACAAGGCGTGGGGGGAGGGAGGAGCCCAAGGGCTGGGCACAGGGGAGGGGTGTGTGTGTGTGTGTGTGTGTGTGTGTGTGTGTGTGTGTGTGTGTGTGTGTGTGTGTGTGTGTGTGTGTGTGTGTGTGTGTGTGTGTGTGTGTGTGTGTGTGTGTGTGTAGGGGCTGCCCAAGGGGAGCCTGAACCAGTGGCGGCAGCTCAGGTGTACTGAGCCCTGCTGCCTGGCCTAGCCACGCACATGACCTCACGTACACCTCGTGGCCCTGTTGTCTCCATTTTGTTGTTAATAATCAAATTATTATGTGCCTCTTGTGTGTTAGACACTGTGATATGGAAATTCAAGCAGATCACACAGCTAAAAAGCACAGAACTGGAATTCTTGTCCAGGCAGCCTGACTCCAGAGCATGTGCCCAGAACCCCCATTCTGCATTGTCTCCCCAGTAGGGAAAGTGGGGTGTGCAGCAGCTAGCAGCCCATGGCTGTGGGCATTGGCAGGCAGGGACTCTGGGCAGCGTGGGGTTGGTGAGAATTGTGGGTGCAGCCCTGACAGGACCTGGGCAGAGACTGGAGGACATGAGTCTGGGGTGCCTCCAAGGTGCCTGGCTACTTGTAGGAAGGTGGATGGTGCGTGTTCAGGGGCCACTGCCAACAGTGGGGGAAGAGCAGGCTTTGTGGGGGTGGGGAGGAGGGAGGAAGAAGGAGGAAGGCAGGGTGTGCACCTATTTCGTGCCTGAGGCCCGAGGGTGAGGCTTTGTATCAGTTGGACAGAGCCCCTGGGTGAGGGGCTGGAATGGTCCCCCTGCTGGGCCCTGGAAAGTTCAGGTTGAAGCACAAAGCATAGCTCGGGGTCTTCCCTGGCACCCCTGGCCCACCAAGGCATGCTTAGAGCTGTATCGGGGACCCTGTCCTTTCCTTTCCTTTGACACGTAGGGCTCTGTGACAGGGAGATTCTGACCAAGACCCTTGTGGTACCCTGCTCTTCTGGGCTGCTCCTGGCCATGTAGCAATGGGAGAGGCTGGCAGACCTGGCTGGGGTCTGGGCTGGGCTGGGAGCCCCCAGCTTGGGCCACATGTGGAGTGAGGTGGACAGTCTCTTCCTGCTGTCTGGTATTCAGGGGCCCCTCCCTAAAGCACTGCTGTGGCTGAGTGAAAGGCCACTTGTTAGCAAACCTCCCCTGTGTGCTGGCTGAGAGCCCGTGTCTCTATGTATTAATACATTCTTGGCTGGGGCTTGGCCTCTGGGATTAGTCAGAAGGCTCTGGTGACTTAGGTGGGGCCCTCTAGGCCACAGTTGGGTCCCAGATGAGGCGTAACTGCAGTGGAAGGGTGGGAGTTGGCTGAGGCTCCTCTGGCCCAGCTCAGAGGACAGGTCCCAGTGGGGATTGGAGAGCAAAGCTGCCTCCCAGGAACTGAGGCTCAGTCTGGCAAGGACCCTCTTGGTCTATCTGTGAGGCACCTGGCTGGTTTTTCCTGGCCACACCTGGCCATGCCCTAGGGTATCCTCCACCTGCAGCCACAAAGAGTCCACACCCAGAGCCCACGTGTGCTCAGAGCGCAACTTCCTTAATTGCTCTGGCCCTGGTTTGCTCCACTGTAAAATGGGGTTTGCAGCCAACCCCGCCCTCAGGGTTGCTCTGAGTACTAAATAACTGACGTGTGTGCACTGCTTCAAGCAGGGCTTGTCACTGCTGCTGATGGCAGTGGCTGCTGCACCCTGCAGCACCGGGGCCTTGGCACAGCAGTGGGACAAGCAGTGGGTGTGGCTTCTTCACCTGGCCTGGCTGAGTGTCTCCCACTGTCACCACCACCATAGGGGGGCTTGACATTCTCCAGCCTGGCCTCTTGGCTACCTTTGGAAGCCCTAGAGGGGCAGACCTTAGCCTTGTACCCACTTCCCATCCCCATCCCCAGGAGGAATATCCCCTGCTGAGGTGTGAACCTAGGGGGCCTAGGCTCCCCTTTGGCAGCTTGGCTCCGAGCCCAGGAAGCTGAGCTGAGCCCGGGTCTGGCCTGGTCTGCCTTGTCTTGAAGCTCAGGACCCCTCCTCCTGCCCAGGTGACGGGGTTCGACAGCGTGGATGATGAGTCCAAGCACAGTGACCACATGTTCTCGGACAAGAGCCCCAGCCCAGACATCTGGACCAGTGAGCAGAACCCGCCCTATAGCTACTACCTGTACTACATGTATGCCAACATCATGGTGCTCAACAACCTCCGCAGGTTTGTGTTCCTGTGTTAGCACTTGCACGTGCATGTGTCCATGTGTCCCTGTGCATTTGAACCAACACACATGCCCTCATACCTCAAAACACATGACACTCCCCAGCATACCACCCAAGGCATGTCTCCCTGTGATCTCACACATGCAGACATGCATATCACAACACACATGCCAAGACAGACCTGTATCATATATAGCATACAATGTAGCCACACTCTACACATACACGTGTTCATATATACACACAAGTGTTCCATAACGTGCACCAACACACAGTCCATGTGTACCTGTACCTCCCTGAGACTATAGAAACATGCCAACACACATGTATGCTCACTTACCATCACACTAACAATGTTCACACATGCATGTATTCTTCGAGCAAATGACTGCTTCTGCAATGTGACAGGCACTATCCCAAATAACAGGGAACCAAACAGACTAACTCCATGCACGTCCTCAGGGATGGCACCCGTGGGCAAGAGTTGGCTGCCCAGGGCCATTCCCATCCCTACGAGCCTTGCATCTTGCCTGCCCCTGCCGGGCCTTGGGGCCACTCGCTCAGCCGAAGCCCATGCTAGTTTGTGGGCGTGGAGGTTTTGAATGGGGCCCTGACTGAAAGAAACGGCCTGGTGGGCTGGAGGCAGTCCTGGACGCAGCTTTTGGAGATGGGAGTTCTAGCTTTATCACTGATCTGCTAGATGGCTTGGACCATAGACTCCACTCTCGGGGCCTTGGTTTGCCCACTTTTATAACACAGAGGCTGGACTCAATGGTTTCTCAAGGCCTTTCCTGCTCTGGAGGTGTATGAACGTGGGACACATGGCCTGGTGAGGAGGGGTAGAGGAGAGTGGCTGGAGGACAGGGTCTCTTTCCACCACTAGGCCCCCTCTCTGCCCCCAGAGATGATGCCTCGTGGTTCTGAGGGGCTCTGGGGCCTGGGCCTCTGCATTTTAGGAGGGATAGTTTCCAGGGTGCACTGGGTCAGCCATGCTGACCCTGCCACGGGTGGCTGTTGCCTCCAGATTTGGTCTCAGTTGGGGGTACGGGCCCCACACAGAGGAAACTAGGGGTCCTTCCTGACCTGGGGCCCTCCTTCTACAGGGAACGCAGCCTGAGCACATTCCTGTTCCGGCCACACTGTGGGGAGGCTGGCTCCATCACCCACCTGGTGTCTGCCTTCCTAACTGCCGACAACATCTCCCATGGGCTACTCCTCAAGAAGGTAACCAGGCCACTCACGGGAGCTGGCCCTGTAGTGACTGTCCTGTTCTGGGCACCTGTTGCCCCTGGGAGTCTTGGCCAGTGATGCCAGAAGGCTGGGCCTTTACCTGGGCTGAGATGTCTGTAGTCCCCTTGGTTTCCTTGGTAATTATGAAAGTAATATAATCAAACTCATTACATTTTAGATTTTCCAAAAAATAGAGAAATGGAGGAAAAAAACCCTTATTGCTCTTACTTTAATAGAAACAACCATTATTAGCTTTTTAATACTTCTAATTTCCATCTTTTTTCCAGAGCATATTTTTAATGTGCTTCTTATCATAATGAACACAGAATTTTGGATCCTGCTTTGTCCCCATGTGTAACATTGTTTGGTGCTGCCCATCATCTCTGTGCTGCTCCTCCTAAAAGCTGTCGTTGGATAAAGGCTCTGCCACCCGGTCTAAAACTGACCAGCCCCCCCTTGTTGGACACAGAGCCCATCTACCTTTTCACTGGTGTGCATGGTCTTTTCTGCGTTTTGGATCACTTCCATAGGAACAGTGTTTGCTCAATATGCTCCCCTGCCCTGGTCCTGGCGAGGTCTAACCACGGGTCATGTTTTTGGGTGGGTGGAGCAGGTGTTACATCAGAAAACCACACTAGCGAGGTCAGGTCTGACCTTTCCCGTCCCTTCATGGCTCATCTGTGAGGAGCTGAAGTGTTTCCAGGTTCAACTGAATGTTTGCAGTCAATGTGACAAAACAGCAAAAGTGGGGCATCTCCCGGACTGCCCAATGGGTCCGTGCTGGGGGAGGGGAGCAGGAGATGCAGGCTGGGGTCGGCTGCCCTTCCTGTCCTGAGCCGTACCTTGAGTCTGCAGCAAGCGTGAGCACTTCAAACAGTGGGCAGGTGCCAGGAGGGCTGGGCATGAGATGTAGGAAGGAGATGAAGGAGACAGTGGGTCTGGGTGTCCTGGCTTGAGAACTCAGGGTTGGTTTGGCCACTTGTGCAGATACTGCTCAGACCCCTGGTTTCCACTGATAGATACATCTTCCCTCCCTGTCTCCCTCTCTCCACCCTCCCCCCCACCACACTTTCTGGCACTTGTCTCATGAGTTTGGTGATTCTTTTGCAGAGTCCAGTATTGCAGTATCTCTACTACCTTGCTCAGATCCCCATTGCCATGTCTCCTCTTAGCAACAACAGTCTGTTCCTTGAATATTCCAAGAACCCTCTGAGGGAATTCCTGCACAAGGGACTACATGTTTCTCTCTCCACGGATGACCCCATGCAGTTCCATTACACGAAGGTGAGACTTCGGGGTAAGGACAGTGGTGCCGCAGCAGGCATCAGTCCTACCCTGTCCTCGCATTGTAGGGACCTGAGACCGTGGCTCAGTTCTGCTTTTGGGTGGGGTTGGTGGTCCAGTGAAGACAAAGAGGTAAGCCACTGGTGAGGGAAAAGTATTCCTTCCAGGAGCCCTCTCTTTGGTGTCCTTGAACCCTTGAAGGTACAATTTAATATCTTTGCCTTTCTCTATTTTCCCTTTCTTTGACATCTACTGGCTTTGTGACCTTGGAAAGTTATTAGGCCTCTGTTTAGAATCCCTGTTAATCTGTAAAAGGAAGATAAAACTGTCTTATTATAACACCCTGAATCTCTGGGAAAAGAGAAGGGGAAGGAGGTATCATGCATGGGGACCAGCCACAAGTGTGTACCTAGCACACTGTGATGGTGTTGACAAGACCAGCCATTGGTTAGCAAAAATAGAAGCACCAGAATCTTCTAGGACAGATGTTCTCCAACATTTTGGTTTCTGGACCCCTTTAATGAGAATTGAGGCCCTGAAAGAATTGTTGCTTATGTGGGTCATATCTACTGATATTGACTTTGTTAGAAGCTAATGAGAAATTTAAAAATATTAACTTATTTAAAAACATTAATAAACCTATTGAATATTACACAAATAGCAATTTTTCTGAAAATAACTTTATTTCCCCAAACAATAGAGAAGAGCACTGTCTTAGAGTTTGATTTCTTTAATGTCTTACTTAATAGAACCAGCAGGATTCTCACATCTGCTTCCACATCCTGTTTGCTATTTTTATCAAAGTATGTAAAAAAAAAATCTTGCCTTATAAAGATACATAATTGGGAAAGGAAGCCCGTTCAAAAGGTTGTGGGGAACCCCCAGGGGACCTTGGACCATACTTTGAGAAGCACTGCTCCAGGCTAGCGAGGCAGCAGAAGGGCTGGTGACTAATTGCAGACACTTACATCCCCAAAGGGAAAGCAGAACCACAGCTCAAACCCAAATCCTTTTCGTACTGTCTTACTGCTTATAGCCTATGAGCACTTTTCATTCTTATTCAAGGTTCTGTCTCTGCTCTTAGTACTTTACTCATATATATACAAACACATGTGTGTGTGTGTGTGTATGTATTTGGACAATCTATAAAAAGCAGAGCTAGTGGGCAGGTAATACTAAAAATGGCATGACTTAGGGGTTGTCACAGGAAAGCAGAGACTGGCATCCCTGCTGACTGGCACAGGGCTTCAAACATGACAGGCTTTCAGTGCTGGTCAATGAATAAATGTGCAGATGTACTTTTATATCTCTGTAATAACCCATGATTTCACACAAAAAAGACCTTAGGAATTTAAGGTGTGAAGTTTGATGATCCAGGTGCCAGTTAGTAAAGAAAAAAATTAACTCTGCAATGTCTGATGTTTTTAGCTTTGGAAATATGTGAAACATTGAAATGGATTTTCTCCCATCTAATCCATGTACTTTTGGGGGAGGGATCTAGGAAGCACTTATGGAAGAATATGCCATCGCAGCTCAAGTGTGGAAGCTGAGCACGTGCGACTTGTGCGAGATCGCCAGGAACAGCGTGTTGCAGAGCGGCCTCTCACACCAGGTGTGGCATGTGACAATGCTGCCTCTGTCCCTTCCAGCCTTTCAACAAATGGTGATGCCCGACTATGTGCCTAGGTGCCTTCTAGGCGCTGGGGACCCGTGATGAAAGAGCAGGCAGGGTCTCTGGCACACTGACACTCCTCAGGCTCCGTGAGAGAATCCTCGGAGCCTCCTGAGTTTTCACGGCTGCTTCCGCCCCCTTTTCAGACCTCTACTCAATGTCACCTCCTTGGAGAGGTCTTCCTAAAGCAGCCACATACCTGCCATCGTTCTGTATCCTCTTAATCTGGTTTTCTTCATAATGTTTATTACTACTGATGTATTTAGCTATGTGTCTTTCCCTCTAGAACATAAGCTCTGCTGTGCAGGGACTTGTTTAGTATCATATCCCCAGACTACCTAGAACAGTCCCTGGCACATAGTAAACACTCAGCATTTCCTGAGTAGATGACCAGTATCTAGATTGAATAAAAACCTTGAATATGGGCATCAGCACCTTTCTATAAAGCTCCGTAAGTATTCTGACATGGAGCACTGAGAACCATATTCTGGATGGTATCTCAGGTCCCTGGGCCTCCCCTGGGTGATGTCACTGGTGTGGGGAATGGCTGCATTAGGTGCTGCTCTTCTTGGATGATGATGCACAGGAGTGAAAGGCTTAAGATTCTCTTCATGTGGAGTTTGGTTCCTTGGATTGGCCCTCCCCTGGAATACGTATTGTCTGTCCTTGTCAACTCCCAGGAGGGACTTAGAGTCTTGTACAAGCCTCCACCTTGACTTTCCCACCCCCAGCAGCTCTTACAGATTTTATCTTTTTTTTCTGATCAACGAAAGCAGAGTCAGGAATGAAGGGGCATCTGAGGAATGATTGAGGTTTTCAGGGTGAATTCTGTAAGAGTTCTGTGGGGATGAGATGTCCTGACTGAGGCTCTGCCTCAGGGGGACTAGTCTGACTTGCTGTGGCTGACGTAGAAGCTGCCCATGTGGATATAGAAAGTGAATTGTTTCCTTTGTACTTCTCTTGGTCCACAGGAAAAGCAGAAGTTTCTGGGAAAAAATTATTATAAAGAAGGACCTGAAGGAAATGATATTCGAAAGACAAATGTTGCTCAGATCCGGATGGCATTCCGATATGAGACCTTATGCAATGAGCTTAGCTTTCTGTCTGATGCCATGAAATCAGAAGAGATCACAGCCTTGACCAAATAGGTCCAGCACACAACATGCATTTTAACTTTTTGGTTTAATTTTAAGTCTACTGTGGCTATTAGTGGTCAAGATACCAAACTAGGCCTTTCCTCCAGGAAGAGGATGCCTCTGAAGAAATTTCAAACTGGTAATTTTGGTCGCATTGTTCACTGTAAGATCTCACATGCCCACAGTTCTGTTAATATTTCTGAGTAATAGATGGTGACTTCTCCTTAGGGATCTGGGAGCTAGGCACTTGTCTGTACTTGTTCATAATTTTCCACATATTTCTCTTGAAACCACCAGTGCTTGAATTGTTGGGGCCAGGATTTTCCATGGTCAAATGCCAACTTGACATGAGAGGTCTGTGTAGTTTTCTGCCATACTCCTCTCTACAGGCCCTGCAGGCTAACATTGGTAGTTGTTCATTTCAGCCTCTGGCTGGCTGCCTTAAAATCAATTTCAAAGCTCCATTTCATAAAGGGGCCACTCTGAGAGAGTTAAAATAGAAAACTTCCATCTTGACAATTTGCATTTTTAATGAATTTCTTAAACTGTTTTATTTAGCCCTCCTCCCTGCTTTCTAGTTAGGAAGCCAAATGTTCTCAGAACAGTCTCTCCTATTCTGAGTCTTGGTTGCCTCATCTAGAAAGTGAGGGGTCCTTCTAGAAGAGTGGTTTTCAAATCATGTTCCGTTATGGCCACTTCAGGGTGGGGCAAAGCGTGAGGCTCTGAGGCTGTCAAAGTGACTCTGCTTTCATCAGTTTTACATTGAGGCGGCTACATAGTATTTTCATTTGGACGAAGGACATTGAAAAGCACAGGACTAGATGATCTCTGTTCTTTCTGGCTCCAGTATGCTATGATTGTAGCCAAATTATCATGTTACTGATGAACAGATACAGGGCCAGAGAAGTGAAATTTGCTTTAGGTCACACAGCTAATGAGTAATAGGACTACAGCTAGGTTTCCTTATTGCTAATCCAGTCCTTTCCACCGGGGCTATTCCATTAGGTCTCACAAATATTAGTTTTGTATTACTGTAACTTGGCACATTTTTTTTTTTTAAAGGCAAAATTTCTCCCTTCCCTAATATGAAGACTTCTTTGGAAGATATAGTGGTCGTCCCGGGGGCCAGGAAGAAAGCATTTTTTAAAAACTAATCTGAATTTAAGCTTTACAAGTATATTTTTCATCTGTGTTACTAGTGCCTGGTATGTAGTAGGTGCTCAATAAATACATTATTGAATAACTGAGTTTCTTTTGGCAACTTTTTAAGGATATGTGCTCCTAGTCCTCAATAAGCTGCTCAAGAACCTTCCTATCTATTTCTGTGGGCAAATTCAGATTATTAAGACATCCTTTTGAATTATTAAAAAGTTAGAAGAGCCTATTTTTGCCTGTGCACTTGCTTATCTGACTCTAGATTATTTTACCTTGTGACTTTATAATGCCTGTCCTCTCCGCTGGTCAACTTAGCATATGGAACTATAAATGTTGTCTTTTTACTAGGCAAAAATATATGCTGTCTTACAGCTAATTATGAAATTGAAAGAAAACCCATTGTTATCTTAGGGATTCATTATTTTTGAAAAGCCTTCATTTGTATAACATTTGCAACATACAAATTATTGTACAGTTTTTCATTATTTTATCTGTATCAAGTATCTTTTGTTAGGACTGTGGCTCAGTAATTTAAAACTGTTTCAAATTAATCATATTTATATAAATGTTAAAGTTTATTATTTTTGAGATTGGGCATCATGCAAAGCTATCATAATAACTGCTAATTTATCTTTTACTAAGACTCAGACATGAATGACATGCTCTAGGAAAACTCAAAATTTTCAAACTGAAGCTCACCAGACCCAGAAAGAAAAACCTTGGCTTTTTCTTTAACTTCTGCCCTGTTACATTATTAGGTTATTAAATATGAAATGTCCCATTTCCTTAAGTACTAAGTTTGACAGTTGCTATCTCTGACATTTCTCTTTGACACGCCTTGTTTTTATTGTGAAGGTACATCCTCAGTCTTCCAAAGCATGTTTTGGCTTGTGATTGATTGCTCTAAAAAATTTGAAAGATAATTTTTGTGAAACCATGAGTAAGTTAAAAATTCGTGTTATTTTTGAATATGAGTTCCATCATGGAACCAATGCAGCACAGATAGCTCGAAATATCAACAGTGTTTGGCAAGGATGTGGCTAATGAACGCATAGTACGTCAATGGTTTGAGAAGTTCAGTTCTGGTGATTTTAACCTTGATAATGAGCCATGTGGGTGACCTGAGACCAAGGTGAATAATGATGAGCTGAAAGCTGCAGTAGAATTGAATCCAACTCAACATATGTGTGAATTAGCAAGGTTTGACATTACTATTCCAACAGTATTGAACCATTTGAAACAAATCAAGATAAAGAAGCTGGATAGATGGGTTCCACATGAATTAAAAGAGTATCAGAAGAGAAATCATCTTGAAGCTTGCTTTTCTTTGCTGTCACAACATAAAGGCGAACCATGTTATGTGTGATGAAAAATGGATTATTTTTGACAATTGCAAGCGTTTGGCACAATGGTTGGATAAAGATGAAGTGCCAAAACAGCTCTTTTTGATGAATATTTGGTTTTGGACTAACAAACAGTGTCTGTCTGGTGGTTCAGCGCTGGTGTTATCCACTATGGCTTCATGAAACCTGGTCATTCTATTACAGCGGATGTCTACTGCAACCAACTGGAGGAAAAGAGGAGGATGCTTGTGATTAAGCAGCCGAGATTGGTCAATACGGATAGGCCAATCCTGTTGCAAGACAATGTTTGTCCATATGTTGCTCAAATAATGCTGTTCAAACTACAGAAGCTGGACTTGGAAAGTCTCTGTCATCAACCGTATTCACCAGACCTTGCACCAGCTGACTACCACTTCTTCCAGGCTTTGGAGCACTTCTTGCAAGGAAAAATAATCAATTTTCAGCAAGCTGTGGAAAATGCCTCTTGCAATTTCATCACCACTCACTCTCCAGGCTTCTCCACTGCTGGCATAAACAAGCTACTGTTAAGATGGCAAAACCGTTGATAGTTTAGGTGCATACTTTGATTAATTGTACTGCTTCTTGTTTGAGATCTAACAGATGACATTTTTGGCTCAAAATTGGACATTTCATATTTAATGACCTAATAGCTCATGTGGCACATTCATTTCCTTTTCCCTGGATATTATTTTAATCGGTTCAGCCAACATGTGTTAGATTTTTACCTATCCTGCAAGCTTCTCAGGCACCTTTTTCTATAGCACTTTGCACTTTTATTACGTCGTCGTACTTAACTGGCCTTTCTGGGGATGAATCCTACTTTCCTTTGTGTTCGCAGTTGGAATCAAAGGCAATTGTATATTGGCCCAGGTTTTAAAAGGAACAGTTTTTGAGGCATGTTATACCTTACCTGTCCTGAAGGGCTCACGTTCACTTTATGTGTTACTTCAAACTGTATTGTTAAAATGATTAACGTCATTGCTCTTTGCCTCATGAAAACAAATCACAGCTCCTGGTTTGGTTTTTATCAAGGCCTGTTCCCAGGGCCTTTATTTTCTCTTGGATTAAAGCAGAGTTGAAAGCACCTCTCTCTGACTTTCTCTTTACTTGTTTCTGAGTGCTGTGTTGGTGAAAAAATATTCATCTTTTCCTGAGTTTCATTCATGTTAACTGAAGGTGATATATCTAAATATTCTACACCTGAACTATGACTGTGATAAAGAACGAGTGTAACTAACTCCAATAAAGGGAACATTAACCAGATAAACATAGTTCCTTGGAAAGTTTTGCAATTAGTAAGATAGAAGATGACAATTAGTAAGCCTATAAATAGCTATAAGATTATCAAAATATACCTCTGTGGAGGCTTTTAGTCTTGGTAACAAAACATGTATTTCTCCACAGTATGATGATATGCATCAGTAAATTTAATTATAAACTGCCACCTCCTCTTATAAACGCCTTTGTTCTTTTCAGCACTAAGATTCTATGATGTTTCTCTAATTACATTCTTATATGGTAGAGATCATTTTACAAGATAAACATCAAACATTTTATCGATTCCTTTTAATGTCCAATAGGATAAAAAGACATAAAAACAAATGAAAGTCTGCTGTCAACTGTTTATATTATTGTCATTGTGTAGTTCATCATAAATGTGGGTGATCAGCTGATTTCCCTAATCTCCAAGTAGTTTTCTTATTCCTGGATAAAGTTAGCTTGACTTATCAAAAAAAAAAAGTTAAAAATGCAAATTCTTGAGGGTGTATCATCATCCAAATGAAAATCTAAAGGCAAGAAGCAGCAGCTGATCCAGATGGGAAGGAATCAGCAAAAGAACTCTGGAAGTATGAAGAATCAAACGGAAAGCACACCCCCAAAGAGAAACACCAGCTCTCTAGCAATGGACGTTAACCAAACTCAGAACACCAAAATGACAGAAGAATTTCTTTTTTTTTTTTGAGACAGAGTCTCGCTCTGTTGCCCGGGCTAGAGTGAGTGCCGTGGCGTCAGCCTAGCTCATAGCAACCTCAAACTCCTGGGCTTAAGCAATCCTACTGCCTCAGCCTCCCGAGTAGCTGGGACTACAGGCAGGTGCCACCATGCCCGGCTAATTTTTTTCTGTATATATATTTTAGTTGGCCAGATAATTTCTTTCTATTTTTTAATAGAGAGGGGGTCTCACTCTTGCTGAGGCTGGTCTCAAAGACAGAAGAATTTCAAACATGGATCATCAGAAAACTGAACGATATGCAAGACAAAATGGATAACCAACACAAAGAAACCACAAAAAAAATTCAGAAGTTGGAAGAAAAATTCACTAAAGAAATCGAAATATTAAAGAAAAATCAAACCAAACTCCTGGAAATGAAGAATTTATTCAGGGAACTACAAAACCGAGTGGAAATCCTCAAGAGCAGGGTAGACCAAACAGAAGAATGAATCTCAGAGATCGAACATAACACCTTCCAATTAAATAAGTCAGTCACAGAGATAGAGCAAAGAAATAAGAGAAAAGACCAGAGAGTCTGCAAGAAATGTGGGATTATGTGAAGAAGCCTAACATGAGAGTCATGGGCATTCCTGAGGGTGAAGAAGATAATACACAAGGGTTGGATAAGCTATTTGAAGATAATTGAGGAAAATTTCCCAGGCCTTCCTAAAAATCTAGATATACAGGTACAAGAAGCCCAAAGGACCCCTGGGAGATTCATTGCAAATAGGAAGACACCACGTCACACAGTCATCAGACTGACCAAAATATCCACTAAAGAGGCCCTTCTTTGAGCAGTAAGGCAAAAGAAACAAGTAACATACAAAGGAAAGCCAATCTGAATAATGCCAGATTTCTCAACTGAAACCTTACAAGAAGAGACTGGGCCCCCATCCTCACTCTTCTGAAACAGAATAATGCCCAGCCTAGAATCCGGTACCCAGCAAAGCTATGTTTTATATATGAAGGAGAAATTAAGACATTCTCAGATAAACAAAGACTGAGGGAATTCACCAAGACCAGCCCAGCCCTCCGAGAAGTACTCAAAACAGAGTTGCACAGGGACCAGCACAAGAAACACTCACAAATGTAAAACTACTCAAAAGCTAAAGATCAAAGGCTAGATACCACAATGGCTCAAGAGAGAAAACACACAATGAAGTTTTACCCAACAGGATGAACACAAATCTGCCCCACCTATCAGTTCTCTCAAAAAATGTGAATGACTTGAACTCCCCACTCAAGAGACATAGGCTGGCCCAATGGATAAAAAAATACAAGCCAAGTATCTGCTGTCTCCAGGAAACTCATCTAACCTGCAAAGATGCATTTAGATGGAAAATAAAGGGATGGAAATTGATATTTCAAGCAAATGGGAGCCAAAAGAAGGCTGGCGTGGTGGTTTTAATTTCAGATAACTTAGTTTTTAAATCAACAAAAGTAATGAGAGACAAAGATGATCACTATATAATGGTGAAGGGTACAGTTCAACAAGAAGACATAACTATACTTAATATGTATGCACCCAACTTAGGTACACCCAGATTCATAAAGCAAACCCTACTTGAACTAAATCAAATGATAAACAGCAACACCATAATCGCCGGAGACTTTAACACCCCACTGACAGCACAGGACAGATCCTCCAAACAGAAACTAAATAAAGAAATAATGGACTTAAACAGAATGCTAGAACAAATGGGCCTGACTGACATTTACAGGACATTCTATCCAAACTCCACTGAATATACATTCTTCTCATTAGCTCATGGGACATTCTCTAAGATTGACCATAACCTAGGACACAAAGCATGTCTTAAAAAATTAAAAAAAAATAGAAATTATACCGTGCATCTTCTCAGATCACAGTGGAATAAAAGTAGAAATCAATCCTAACAGAAATTCCACTCAAAGTCGTGGAAGCTAAACAACCTTCTCCTGAATGACCATTTCATAAATGAGGAAATCAAGATGGAAATCAAAAGATTCTTTGAATTAAATGACAAAGGAGACACAAGTTATCAAAATCTGTGGGACACAGCTAAAGCAGTCCTGAGAGGAAAGTTTATTTCCATAAATGCCTACATCAAAAAGACAACCTAATGAATAGACTCAAAGAGCTGGAGAAAGAAGAACAGACCAACCCCAAACCTAGCAGAAGGAGTGAAATTAATAAGATCAAATCAGAACCGAATGAACTGGACAACAGGAAAACTATACAGGAGATTAATAAAATAAAAAGTTGGTTCTTTGAAAAGATAAACAAAATCGACACGCCTTTGGCTAGACTAAGACCAGAAAAGAAAAATCTCTAATAACCTCCATCAGGAACATGAAAGGAGAAATTACAACTGATGCCACAGAGATACAAGATGATATCTATGAATTCTACAAAAACCTTCATGCACACAAAGTGGAAAATGTGGAGGAAATGGACAAATTTTTAGAAATGCACAACCTCCCCAGGCTCAACCACGAAGAAATACAATTCCTGAACAGACCGATTTCAAGAACTGAAATCAAAACAGCAATAAAAAACATCCCCCAAAAGAAAAGCCCAGGACCAGATGGTTTCACATCCTAATTCTACCACACCTACAAAGAAGAACTGGTGTCTGTCCTACAAAAGTTATTCCATAATATCGAGAAAGATGAAATCCTCCCCAACACATTTTATGAAGCCAACATAACTCTAATATCAAAACCAGGAAAGGATGCAACAAAAATAGAAAACTACAGACCAACATCCCTTATGAATATAGATGCAAAAATTCTCAACAAAATCCTGGCAAACTGAATTCAGGTGCTTATCAAAAACATAATCCATCATGAGCAAGTGGGCTATCATCCCAGAGATGCAGGGATGGTTCAACATCTGCAAATCTATAAATGTAATTAACCACATAAATAGAAGCAAAAACAAAGACCATATGATCCTCTCAATAGACACAGAAAAAGCGCTTGACAAAATTCAACACCCTTTTATGACAAGAACGCTTAACAAAATAGGCATAGATGGGACTTACCTAAAAATTATACAAGCCATATATTACAAACCCACAGCCAACATCATACTGAATGGGGAAAAACTGAAAGCATTCCCACTTAGAACTGGAACCAGACAAGGTTGCCCACTGTCCCCACTGCTATTCAACATAGTGCTGGAAGTCCTTGCGAGAGCAATCAGGCAAGAGAGCAGAATCGAGGGTGTCCAAATGGGGACAGAAGAGATCAAACTCTCACTCTTTGCTGATGATATGACAGTATATCTAGAAAACCCCAAGGATTCAACCAAGAGACTCCTGGAACTGATAAATGAATTCAGCAGAGTCTCAGGATACAAAATCAATACACACAAATCAGAGGCATTCATATATGCCAATAACAGTGAAACTGAGAACCAAATCAAAGACTCAATTCCCTTCACAACAGCAACAAAGAAAGTAAAATACCTAGGAATACATTTAGCTAAGGAGGTAAAAGACCTCTACAGGGAGAACTATGAAACACTGAGGAAGGAAATCGCAGAGCACGTAAACAGGTGGAAAACCATACCATGCTCGTGGATTGGAAGAATCAACGTTGTTAAAATGTCTATACTACCCAAAGTGATCTACAGATTCAATGAAATCCCTATTAAATTACCAACATCATTTTTCACAGATATAGAAAAAATAATTTTACGCTTTGTATGGAACCAGAGAAGACCCTGGTTAGCAAAAGCAATTCTAGGCAATAAGAACAAAATGGGAGGTATTAATTCACCAGACTTCAAACTATACTACAAGGCTGTGGTTATTAAAACAGCTTGGTATTGGCACAAGAACAGGGACACAGACCAGTAGAACAGAATCGAGAATCCAGATATAAAACCATCCTCATATAGCCACCTAATCTTTGACAAAGCAGACAAAAACATACTCTGGGGAAAAGAATCCTTATTCAATAAATGGTGTTGGGAAAACTGGATAGCCACATGTAGAAGACTGAAACAGGACCCACAGCTTTCACCTCTCACAAAAATCAAATCACAGTGGATAACAGACTTAAACCTTAGGTGTGAAACTATTAGAATTATAGAAGAAAATGTGGGAAAGACTCTTATAGACATTGGCCTAGGCAAAGAATTTATGAAGAAGACCCCTAAGGCAATCACAGCAACAACAAAAATAAATAAATGGGACCTGATTAAATTAAAAAGCTTCTGCACAGCCAAAGAAACTGTCACGAGAGTAAACAGACAACCTACAGAATGGGAAAAAATTTTTGCATGCTACACATCCGATAAAGGACTGATAACTAGAATCTATTTAGAACTCAGGAAAATCAGCAAGAAAAAAATCAAACAACCCTATCAAAAAGTGGGCAAAGGACATGAACAGAAATTTTTCAAAAGAAGACAGAAGAATGGCCAACAAACATATGAAAAAATGCTCAACACCTCTAATCATCAGGGAAATGCAAATCAAAACCACAATGACATATCACTTAACTCCGGTGAGAATGGCCTTTATCAAAAAGTCCCATAACAATAAATGTTGGCGTGGATGCGGAGAGACAGGAACACTCATACACTGCTGGTGGGACTGCAAACTAGTGCAACCTCTGTGGAAAGCAATATGGAGATAACTTAAATAGATACAAGTAGACCTACCACTTGATCCAGCAATCCCATTATTGGGCATCTATCCAAAAGAACAAAAGACATTCTATAAAAAAGACATCTGCACCCGAATGTTTATAGCAGCACAATTCACAACAGCAAAGATGTGGAAACAACAACCCAAGTGCCCATCAATACATGAGCGGATTAATAAAATGTGGTATATGTATACCATGGAGTTCTATTCAGCCACAAAAAACAATGGTGATATAGCACCTCTTATGTTCTCCTGGATAGAGTTGGAACCCATTCTACTAAGTGAAGTATCCCAAGAATGGAAAAATAAGCACCACATGTACTCACCATCAAATTGGTTTCACTGATCATCACCTAAGACCACATTCAGGAATAACATTAATTGGGTGTTGGGCAGATGTGGGGCGGGGAGGGGATGGGTGTATACATACATAATGACTATGATGCCTACTGTCTACGGGATGGACATGTTTGAAGCTCTGACTTGGGGGGGTGGGGGGCAAGGGCAATATACGTAACCTAAACTTTTGTACCCCCACAATATGCTGAAATAATAATAAAAAAATAAAATACCAAAAAAAAAAAGAAAAAAAAATGCAAATTCTTCAGACTGGCTTTTAATAAACCCAACTTCCTAATGTTAAAAAAATTTCTGAACGAAAAGATATTTTCAAGAAGCCTTATTATCCAGATATATATTAGATATAAGGAAATTGATACCAATTTGAAATGAATCTTAAAACATAGCACACAATCACAAACTCCCAGGACACAATACAGAATAGTCCTCTAAGGCTGCAGCCCCCCATCCCCAGGCTGCACAGCGGTAGGTGATCGACAGGTAAGCCAGTGAAGCTTCATCTGTGTTTATGGCCTCTCCCCATTGCTTGCATCACCACCTGAGCTGCTACTCCTGTCAGATCAGCAGCAGCATTAGATCCTCATAGGAGGGCGAACCCTACTGTAAACCGTGCATGCAAGAGATCTAGGTTGTGAGCTCCTTATGAGAATCTAATTCCTGATGATCTGAGGTGGAGCTGAGGCAGTGATGCTAGTGCTGGGGAGTGGCTGCAAATATAGATGATTATTACATTGTTAACCTCTCTGCTAATGATAAAGTATACAATAAATGTAATGGGCTTGAATCATCTGGAAACCACACCCCTCACCCCACTCCAGTCCGTGGAAAAATTATCTTCCATGAAACCAGTCCCTGGTGCCAAAAAGATTGGGGACCACTGCTCTAAGGGACATAAAGATTTAGTATATAAGAATATGACCTTACATAGGAAAAAAACTCAAATAGCTAAGATTTATTTGCTAAAGATTATTTATTGCACAATCTATCAGTTTGTCCTAAAAATAAAACAGATACTATTACTTTCAACCTCTAAATTCAGCACATAGTCAAATTCATTTTCTCAAACTAAAGTTCTATAGCATTATGAGTAAACCCTTTGTTATTGAGTCAGGATAGGGAAAACAGAACTAACTTACAAAACAAATTCCTTAAGAGTTTATGAAACCATTTCACAAATTCTAGAAGGCACACATTATATTTCCTATCATAATAAATACATTTAAGTACATCATCTTTAAAAACGAAAAAGCTGTACAGAATACAAAAAGTGTACATTTCATCCATCAAACAAATTTACAACTTTTACGATTAGTTATTACAGTAGAACCTACCTAACATTCACATCTAAAGAATCATCACTCAATTTTATGGAGTGAGCAAAGAATTGTGCTCATTTGATAAGGCTAATAAAAACATTTTACATTTCACAGTAGATCAGTTAATGTCTTTGAGCTAACATGGTAAAATAAAAAGGTTTGGGCACTATGAAGTCACTGAGCTCATTGTTAAATAATTCCTTGAAAGGTAAAAGACTCAGGAAGATAAAATCATTGGCTATACCTGGAAAGATCCCAAACTCCATAAAGTAACTTTGCTTATTTTCAGAAACATTTTTAAATTCAGCAATCTGAATTAAATTCAGCAAGTCTAATCCAAAAGGACAATTTAAAATCATAGAGTTGGACAAGATCTCAGAGGGTCATCTAACCCAAGGTTTTCAAAATATGATCCATGGACTACTACGGTTCCACGGAGGAGATTCAAGGTTCTGCAAATTTAATTTAAAGAAATTTAAAAACTTAATTTAAAAACCAATTCCCATCATACAAATCTGCTACTCACCAAATTCAAATATACTGGATATCACCAATGCATTAATATGTGTTTTTATTGGTTTACTTAATATTTAGTTATCATAGTATATAAAGTTTATATAATACATAAGGAAATTTATATTAATAAAACATGAATTTTATATAGTGGGGTAGAGGACACGCGAATGCACATGTGTGTGTAAGGGGTGTGTGTAAGATTTTACTTGAAAAAAAGGTTCCACTGCTAAAACAGTGTCAAAACTACAGAAAAAGTCCCAGTTTCTAAAGTAGGAACCTACAAACAAGAGGAAGAGACTTTCTTAAAGTCACACAACCAAGTGTATTGCCAGATTGATATGACAGAACCCCAAGTACTCTGCTTGCATAAACCTCCATCATAATGAGTATTTGGCTATTTGGTAGTTAGGTGTCCCCATCATGAATGCCAATGGATTAGTCTTCAGTATTTTTTGGGTAAAATCAAGCTACCTTTGGTCAGATGTTTTTCCTTATAATGCATTTTATTTTACTTGCATGCCTATTATAATTTTAGTATCCAAAAATTCTGTCATCAATAATTAGCAATATAAATTGGATACCTTGATTTAGGAAAATAGTGATATTGGCAACTTACCAATTATAGGTCAGAAAAGTTACATGGAATGTTAAAATACTTTTTAAAGGAGACAGATTCTTGTTTTATTATATGCTGAAATGTTAATGTTAAAAATTTTAGTTGATAAAAAGAATGGTTGAGGTGCTACTGAAGATCACAATTCCATTATTACTATATTCTTTCAGAGTATTTCAAAGGAAGTACAGTGAAATAGTAAGAAAGCCAAATTATCTTCTAATTTTCAGAGATGTTTTATATGTATATACAGTGAAAAAGCCTCACCCTATTTTCTTCTCTCTTAATCTAAGAAATCTGTGGACTTTGAAACCTCAGAAAGATGCCTTCAAGTTAAGAAAATAAAAGCACCATAAACCAGTATTGAATGACTTATCATAATTTGGAAATATAAAATTTAGTATTTGTGATACAGAAAAATTTCCTTCAGAAACTCTTAAGTTGTGTGAGCATTATCAAAACCATTCAGTACAGTTACCCAGCTGTAGGAAAGCATTTCCAGAACAGCCAAGAAGATTCCCCAGCAGAAATCCACTTGCAAGGCAGTCACACCCAACTTAAGAGACCTCACCCAAATTGTACAGCATGGCAAAAAACAAAACAAAAACCAAACACCTTAAGTAAAAAACATGTACAGTAGTTCCAAAACACACAACTAAAGTTATGAAATAATTGTGGATCATTTCAAGTAAAAATTATTAAAGGAACAATAATTAACCACAAGAGGGCATAGATAGTCCTTAGATTCCAGCAGAAAGACTAGTTTTTAGTAGTAACATGTACTTGGAAGTAGTCTACATTTTTAGTCATTTAAAATTTTCTCTCAGATAGCTACAACTTTTTAACATTAAAGGTTTATTTTAAACCTAACTAAAAAGATTCCAGAATACTTCTGCCCTGAAAAACAATAGTATTTCAGAAGCCTCTGGAAATGTTGCTGTTACCTTTAGCAAAGGATTCAAGAGCAATTAGTTCTAATACACATTAGAACAGATAAATAATAGGAAAATATGGTCTAAAACAGTAGCAAATTTTAGTTTACCATAAATGGAAGACATGGAAAGTTTATTTTACAAAATGGGACAAATTGTCAGAATAGAAAAAATAAGAGGGCGGGGAAAATTGATTTTTCTGCGTCCGTGCCACAATAACCCTGCATTCTTCTGCATTCTTCCCCCATGACCAAAGTATCTGTCGCCCACAATAGCAAAAGACCTTCACCCCAAGGTCACGGCCTGTGGGGCTGGCCTGCCTCATCAGCCATATTAAGAATATAGTTAGCCATATCATCTTCAGTGGGGGCATCTGACACCACCCAAGATTCATTTGCTCCAGTCATCTGTAGGCGACAAATAGGGCAATTTCTGTGTCGATCACTCCTATTAGAGAAGTCAAAACAAGAAGAGTTTGTTTTCTTTTTCTTCTTTTTTAAAAACGGGGGTTTGTATGAAAAGTAATACATGTTGTATGTGGTTTTAAAAAAAGTAAACAGCATAAAAGTATACAGTGAAAAATAAGTCTCCCTTCCATCACAATCTTCAGTTCTCATCCCCATAGGCAATCACAGTTATCAGAGTCTTATATGTTCCTCTAGAGATAGACTAAGCATGATTAAGCTTATGTATGTGCGTGCACGTGTATGTGTATTATCTCACTGCTTTTTTTACTTGTCAATATATCTTGTAGACTCTTATGTATTAGCACATGTTAGAGCTATTTATTCTTTTTAAACATACACTGTATGGATATGCCATAATTTATTTAACTAATCTCCTGTAGAAGGACATTTAGGCTTTTTTCTTTTGTTGCTACAAACAATGCTGCAATTCATATCTCTGTACCTAAATAGGTAAAGTTTTCCTTTACAATCAAAATTCCTTGTGAGTCCTAAGAGGAAACTCCTTCTCAGCAATGGAAGATTTGGTCAAACCACAAGATATAAATGTTTACTTATAATTATTTAAATGAAGCCATTACTCTAGAAATAATTTCTTGGCAGTGGCAGGGGAATATGACAACAGGAAAAAGTATTATTAATTATTTTTCTAAGTAATATCTACATGACTGAACCATATACCTACTTATTGCTTGCTTAAAGGTATGATAATAATTCCTATGGTTCATAAGCAACAGGAAGATTTCCTTAAGAAATTGTATAAAAATGGAGCATATGAGGTTTAACATAAAAGAAGAACTTTACATGCAGAATAATTTTTCTGACAGGGAAAAAACTCATAAGATAAATACGACTATGTTTTCCAAAGGGATTTCTTTGGTCAAACATTATTTTGGAAATTTCCAAAATACCATATTTGAGCCAGAAACATATCCTGTAGGGAAAAATGTTTTTTCTTTTCATCTCTTAGTGAAATCAAGGACCAAAGTAATCAAATTATATCAATTGCTCTTTGGCTTTTGTGCAAAAATTTAGAAATCTGTTCCAAAAACTAAATGTGAAAGCTAGAGCTGGCATATATTATTCAGGTTGATTTCTTGTTCTCCAGAGATATTTTACAAGATAATTATGTGTGCTCTTCTGTGCCTAAAAACATCACAATTTAAAAATAGTCACCCTCTGCTTCTGGCCAACAGACACCAGATTTATCTTCCTACATAAAACAACTAAAATACAGGACAAACTATATGAAACAATGGTTTCGCATAATGTTTCATATAAAGCAGTGGACAACAGGCAACAAATGACAGTGATCCCTGAGACTTGAGAAGCAAAGAAGGTGAGCCACATAACTAAACGGCCCCAGTTTACTGCCTTGACACAGTAAGAAAGGGGAACCTAGATGGAGCCTGGCAAACTCCCTAAATTGAAGAGAGAGAGCTGAGCATTTCGGGAGGCCGAGGAAGCTAGAGTTCACAGGGCAGGGTACTACAGAGCCACACAGAGGGAAATTCTGGAGATCTACAGAGGTCCCCCTCCAGTATATACATCAGAGTGCTGATGAGCATGTGCACGTGAGAAAACTATAGGAGGCTGAGGAATCACCCAAAAGGATTTGAGGGAATGGTATTCTAAAGCTCACACAGGGCCTGGGATACTGCCTGTTGCCACCAGCAAGACTGGAAAACCTCATAATTCTTAAGCATTGAGCAGAGTACTCTGAAGGGTCTTGCCTCATTAGTGGGGCATAATTAGCTCTAAATTAAATACTGCTCTGGTCCTGCCTGACAACTTGTAAAAGCAAGACCCAAAAGGATCAAACTGTTTCCAAGTAACTTAACTATATTCCAGAACAAAGCTCATGAATATTTATAGTTATATAAAAATATCCAACACCCAAAAAGGTAAAATTCACAAAGTCTGGTATCCAATGAACAACTATCAGACATACAAAGGAGCACCAGGTAGAGAAAAACAAAGAGAAAAATCAATCAAAACAACCCAGAACTGATACAGATATTAGAATAAAAAGAAAAGAAAGTTAAAAATTATAACTATTCCATATATTCAAAAAAGTAAAAGATATAAGATATTAAGTAGAGACATAGACAATATTAAAAACTCAAACTTCTAGAAATGAAAACTAAACTATCTTAGGTTAAAAAAATACACTGAATAGGATAAATGAAAAGTTAGACATTGCAGAAAAAAAGATTAGTGAATTTGAAAAGATATAACAATATTAACTATCCAAAAGGAAACACAGAGAAAAACACTCAAAAAGAAAAAAAGAAGAAAAATAGCATCAGTGAGCTGTGGGACAACTTCAAATAGGCTAATCTATGGTAAATGGAATCCCAGGAGAAGGGAGAGAAGAGGATAGAAAAAGAATTTGAAAAAATAGTGGCTGAAAAATTTTCCAAATTTGATGACAGTATAAACCTACAAATCCAAGAAGCTCAATAAACCCCAAGCATAAGAAACATGAAAAAAACTACCGTAAGGCACATCATAATCAAAGTGCTCAAAACCAGTGAAAAGAGGAAAAAAAAAAAATCCTTAAAAGCAGAAGGGAAAAAAGGCACATTACCCACAGAGGAAAAATGGTAAGGATGACAGATTTCTCATAAAAAACAATGGAAGCAGGATGAGAGTGGAGCAACATCATTAAAGTACTGAAAGAAAAAATACTCTCAGTTTAGAATTTTGTATCAGAAAAAACATTTTTGAAAAATGATATTCAGACATTCAAGAAAATCCAAAGGAATCTACAAAAAAACTACTGGAACTAATAAATGGGTTTAGTAAGGTTGCAGAATACAAGATTGATACACAAAAATCTATTGTATTTCTATTAACATATACTAGCAAGAATCATAAATTGAAATTAAAAATACATTTAAAATGACACACAAATATGAAATATTTAGGGATAAATCTGTCAGAGATATGCAACACTTACAACTACAAAAATTGCTGAGAGAACTTAAAGAAGACCTAAATAAATGGAGAAATACAGTGTGTGTGTGGATTGGAAGATTCAACATTGTTAAGAAATCAACTCTCCCCAAACTGATATATTTATTCAACCCAATCCCAATCAAAATCTTTGTAGGCTTTTTTGTAGAAATTGATAAGCTGATTCTAAAATTCATATTGAAATGCAAAAGACCTAGAATGGACAAAAGGACTTTGAAAAAGAACAAAATTGGAAAACTAACACTTCCTGATACTTACCATAAAGGTGCACTAATCAAGATATTATGGTATTAGTGTGAAATGGACAAACAGATCAAAGGCAGAAGAATCCAGAAATAGATCTACATTTGAACAACTCATTTTTAACAAAGGCGCAGAGACAATTTAGTGAAGAAAAGATAGCCTTTCAATAAACTGTGCTGGAGAACTTGGAGAGCCATATCATATGCAAAAAAAAAAAAAGATAGAAAAAAGAAATTTGATTCACATTTCATAGTATATAAAAATTGACTCAAAAGATTTATAGATCTAAATGTAAAACCAAAAACTAAAAAACTTTGGAAGAAAAGACGGGGAAAAAACTTTGTGACCCTGGGTTAGGAAAAGATTTCTTAGATACCACATTAAAATCACTATCCATAAATCACAGATTGATAAATTGAACCTAATCAAAATTAAAAACTTTTACTTTTTGAAACACATTCTTAAGAGAAAGAGAAGATAAGCCACAGAGTGGGAGAAAATATTTGCAAATCATATAACTGATAAACGACATGTATCCAGAATATGTAAAGAACTCTCAAAACTCAATAAAATGGAAAAAATCCAACAAAAATGGGCACAGATTTGAATGGACATTATTCACCAATTTACAGATGACAAATTAGTATATGAAAAGATGCTCAACATCTTCAGTTAGTAAGGAGATACAAATTAAAACTACAATGAGATATCACTACATACCTATTAAAATGGCTAAGATTAAAAAGTCTGGCCATACAAAGTATTGGCAAGGATGTGGAGCAACTAGAACTCTCACACACTGCTGGTGGGAGTGTAAAATGGTACAACTGCTTTAGAAAATAGCAGTTTCTTAAAAAGTTAAACACTTACCATATAATCTAATCATTCCACTTCTAGGTATTTACCCAAGAAAAAAACCAAGATATGTCCATAAAAAGACTTGCCTACAAATGTGTATCATAGCTTTATTTGTAATAGCCCAAAATTGGAAACCTAACGTCCATCAACAGGTGAGTGGATAAACAAGCTATGGTATCCACATTATAATAGATACTACTCAGTAATAAAAAGGAATGAACTATTGATACATGCTAAAACATGGATAAATCTCAAGATAATTACATTGAATGAAAGAAGCCAGACAAAAAGGAGTATATACATATGATTCCATTTATAAAAATTCTAGAAAATTCGAATTATTTTATAGTGATTAAAAGCAGATTAGTGGTTGCCTAGGGACTAAGGAAAAGGTGTGAGAAGGAACTTTTGGGGGTGATAGATTTGTTCAATATCTAGATTGTGATGATAGTTTTTATGGGTGTGTACATATGTCAAAACATATCAAAATGTACTTTAAATACATGTAGTTTATTCATACTTTTCTAAATTCTCCTAAATGCTCAATTCTTATTTTATAAAATAATGAGCTTTCCTACTGATTTCTAAAGGTTCTTCCAGTTCCAATATTCAAGAATTCATCACTTCTGAACACATAGAGAACAATGTTTAATTTTAGACTGAAGTCAGGCACAAATCTCCTTACTGCAAAAGTAAAATGTCAAAACTAACCTACATCCCCACATTTTATAAACTTCAGGTATAAAAATATTTTTAACCAGAAGGCATGCCATAAAATTCAAAGTACTAAAGAATAAAATCTCTCATACTTAACTACACTATTTTCATACTTTTCAAAGTTTATTCATATACACTATCCCATTTGACCTTTGCCTATCCCATGAAAGCAGTAGATAACTTACCATTTATCAATACACTTCTGACAAAAGCTGTGAGCACAAGGCAGGATGAGGTCAGCTCGCCCATCCATACAGATACAACACTCCTCCTCATCGGTCAGCTGCTTTACCCTGCAATGTGAAAACTGAGCTGAAACAATGATACTCTATGTCATTATGCTTCATACTTTGTTTTTGTTGCCTTAAAAAGTGTTATTAAGCATCTATGTGTCCACAGTATAAAGCACAATATGACTTCAGTAAAATCAGACTAAAATTAACATCTTTTAGGGATAGCAAAGGAGAGAAGTACTAACAGGGGTAAATTTCATAAGAAAGACTGGATAAATTCTGTGATGGTTAAAGAAAATATGGGCAAAAAAATAGAAATATTCAGGTCTTTCTTTATATAACTCAGCCCATTTTAGTCATATTGAATTTATATAAATGAATTCAACCAATATACAGTCACATGTCACTTAATGATGGAGATACGGTCTCCAGAAATGTCAGGTGATTTCGTCACTGTGCAAACATCATAGGGTGTACTTAGACAAACCTAGATAGTCTAGCCTACTACACACCTAGGCATATGGCATAGCCTATTGCTCCTAGGCTACAAACCTGTACAGCATGTTACTGTGTTGAATACTGCAGGCAACTGTAGCACAATGGTATGTATTTATGTTTCCAAACATATCTAAACATAGAAAAGGTACACTAAAATAGAGTATAAAAGATGAAAAATGGTACACCTATATAGGGCACCTACCAAGAATGGAGCTTGCAGGGCTGAAGTTGCCATGGGTGAGTCAGTGAGTGACTGGTGAGTGAAATGGGAAGGCCTAGGACATTTCCGTACACTACTGTAGACTTCACAAATACTATATACTTAAGCTACACTAAACCTATAAAAAAAGTTTTCTTTCTTAAATAATAATCTTAGCTTGCTGTAACTTTTTTACTTTATGAACTTTTAAATGTTTTTAACTTTTTGACTTTTTTGTAATAATACAACTTAAAACACAAACATATTGTAGAGGTATACAAAAATATTTTCTGTCTTTATGTCCTTATTCTATAAACTTTTTTCTGCTTTTAAGATTCTTATTTTTTCACTTTTTAAACTTCTTTGTTAAAACTAAGACACAAACACACACTATTAGCCTAGGCTACACGGGGTCAGGATCATTAATATCACTGCCTTCTACCTCCACATCTTGTCCATCTTGAAGACCAGAAGGTTTTCAGGGACAATAACATGCATGTAGCTGTCATCTCCCATGATAACAATGTCTTCTTCTGGAATATATTCTGAAGGACTTAGTTACTTTTTTTTTTTTTTTTTTTAAGTAGAAGGAGTAAACTCTAAAATAATGATTAAAAATATAGTATGGTAAATACTTAAACCAGTTATACAGTGATTTATCATCATCAAATATTATTACTGTACCTAATCATATGGGCTATACTTTTATACAACTAGCAGCACAGTAGATTTGTTTATACCAGCATCATCACAAATACATGGGTAATGTGCTGTGTTACAACATTAGGACAGCTATGACATAAGTAGGTGACAGAAATTTTTCAGCTTCATTATAGTCGCATGGGACCACCATTATCTATCTATGCAATCTGTCATTGACTAAAATGTTATGTGATGCATAATTGTATAATTTATTCATCACATAGGATACAAAGCTCTTTAAAATATGAACACTGCCATGAAGGCCTTATAAATGTTGAGGCTGATAATGGGCATATAAGTGAAAGAACAGCTTAGTCTTCATTATCAGGTGCTATCAGAAACACAAAAGGGAGAGAAGGCAGTTTCTGTCCTGTATGAGCTCTTTCATCCTCTTGGGAAGAAAAAAGATGTCGAACCTTTTACTCTAGCCACAATTCAAGAGTGCCCCTGAATAAGCCGTACACCTTTGTACATGGTATTTTCCTTTCCTTAAAAGGCCCTTGTGAGTTTAGTAAATTCCAAACCCAGTAACTCAGCTCAAATTATCATCTCTCTGCTCTCAAAATCAACATTTGCCTCAATTAAAGAACTTAAATATTGCATATTGACTGTTCATCAGTTGGTCTCTCCATAAACTAAGCTCTTTGAATATACGGCGTTTGTCTTAGATTCTCAATAAATGTTTCTTGAAGTGATTTTAATTTCTTTTATCCTGTGTTACTCTGTAATTCTTAAGATTTTCTTCAGCAAACACGTATTATTTCTGTGATCATACAAATGTTTCAAAGTATAGCCACTAGACTATAAGCTTCTTAAGAGTAAGAGCTATCTCTAATGTGTTTTCACTCCCTGCTGGGTTTATAGCACAACACTGTATATAAGACATTGAAATAGCACTTAAAAATTTGTTGATTTGGGAGGGGCAAGATGGAGGACAAGAAAAACCGCCAGCCAGAGTGTCTCTGCAAGACAGACAGATTTTAGAAGAAGTGAAAAATAATAAACAGGCAGACAAACAGATCGGATGAGGTTCGGAAGGAAGGGTGCCTGAAACTATAGGAGACTCCATGGGAAGAAGTTGCGCAGGAGAACTGAAAGGAGAAAGGCCCCTGAGAGGCTTGGAGACCAGCAACAAGGCTAGGTGGAGCTGTTAAGTTTCCCCTCCCTTGCATCTCGGACTGCTGGTGGGCTTCTGAGCGGTTGGAGAGACCTGCCAACACCAGCCCAGAGACGTCTGCTGCCAGTGCGTGGTGAGCCTCTTGTGGACAGGGCACCAGGCTCCCAGCTCCCTCGGGGCACTTCCCGATCCACAGACCCGAGCTGACTGGCAGGTGCCATATTGCTTCATTCTCTCCTTCTCCTTCCCTACCCATGGCAGCCAAGAGAAACAATTTAGCCACCACTCGGAGATGTCTGCAAGGAACGGGACCTTTCCTTTTGGGGCCCTACAGCAGACTGAGGGGTACTCAGACTGTGAGCTCCCTACCCACCAGCCCTCCCAGGTGCTGCTTGCCTGGTGACTCCAGGAGAGTGGGGCAAATCCCGAGGCGGAGAGACACTGATCCAGCTTGGGCACCCCGTGGGTGACTTGAGACCAGCACTCTTCTCTCTGGCAGGGTCAGGGATTGATCTCCGGGGCCCAGGGGACAGGCCTGCTGACCAGATTCCGTACACCCAGGTCTTGATCGCATTGTCCCAGGGCACAGAAGGGATATTTGTGAACAAAGTGACTGAGGTGTGTGTGCCTTCAGGGTGCTTGAGGGACAACCCTCCTCCCGCATCACAGCCAGGGAGATCCACTGGCTTGAGGTTCTGCCTGCCGGCTGGGGCCCAAGAAAAACTGCAGAATAGGGGAGGGTGGAAAGCAACAAGGCCTGCTCCAAACTGTGAGTCTCAGACAGTCCCACTCCCATATGCGGACTTTTCGGCTGAGTGGAGCCATTTCAGCCTCTCCCTGACACCTTTACCCAGAAGCAGAGAACAGACCTTTGACCCCTGCTAACAGCATTTGTGGTGCTTGTGGGCAGGCTCACCCACCCAGCTCCACCCAGACTCACTCCCCCACCTGCCCCCACTGAGGTGGAGAATAAGGACACATCTGGAAGTCCCAGGGTCCCACCCACCACCTGAGGCACTAGAGTGCCTCTCCAGAGTAACAAGAGCTGGTTACAGGACCCCAAAACAACACTGCAGCCTGCTCCTTCTAGCAAGTGTCACCTACAAACACCACCTACTGGCTCAGAGACTAAACAGGGCGTGTCATTATTCAAATGAAAATCTAAAGGTAAGAAACAACAGCTGATCAAGACGGGAAGGAATCAGCAAAAGAACTCTGGAAGTATGAAGTATCAAATGGAAAGCACACTCCCCCCAAGGGGGAACACCAGCTCTCTAGAAATGGACATCAACCAAATTCAGAACACTAAAATGAAAGAAGAATTTAGAACATAAACTGTAAGAAAACGCAATGATATGCAAGACAAAATGGATAAGAAACACAAAGAAACCACACACACACACACACACAAAAATCCAGAACTTGGAAGAAAAATTCACTAAAGAAATTGAAATATTAAAGAAAAACCAAACAGAACCTCTGGAAATGAAGAATTTATTCAAGGAATTACAAAACACAGTGAAAAGGCTCAAGAATAGGGCAGATCAAACAGAAGAAAGAATCTCAGGGATTGAAGTTAACACCTTTCAATTAAATAAGTCAGTCACAGACATAAAGCAGAGAAAAGAGCAAAGCCTACAAGAAATGCGGGATTATGTGAAGAGGCCTAACGTTAGAATCATAGGCATCCCTGAGGGTGAAGAAGAAAATACACAAGGGTTGGATAAGCTATTTGAGGACATAACAGAGGAAAATTTCCCAGGCCTTGCTAAAAATCTAGATATCCAGGTATAAGAAGCTCAAAGGACTCCTGAGAGATTCAATGCAAAGAGGAAGACACCATGACACATAGTCATCAGACTGACCAAAATAACCACCAAAGAGGCCCTCCTATGAGCTGTAAGGTGAAAGAAGCAGGTAACCTACAAAGGAAAACCCATCCAAACAACGACAGACTTCTCAACTGAAACCTTACAAGCAAGAAGAGACTGGGGTCACATTCTCACTCTTCTCAAACAGAATAATGCCCAGCCTAGAATCCTGTATCCTGCAAAACTAAGTTTTGTATATGAAGGAGAAATAAAGACCTTCTCAGACAAGCAAAGACTGAGGGAATTCATCAAGATAAGACTTGTCCTCCAGGAAGTACTCAAAACAGTGTCACACATGGATCAGCACAATAAACATTCACAAATATAAAATCATCCAAAAGCTAAAGGTCAAAGGCCAGATACCACAATGGCTCAAGAGAGAAAACAAAGCAACAAAGTTCAACTCAACAGGATGAACAGAAATCGGCCCCACTTATCAATTCTCTCAATAAATGAGAATGGCTTGAAATGCCCACTAAAGAGACATAGGCTGACTGAATGGATAAATATACACAAGCCAAGTATCTGCTGTCTTCAGGAAACAAATCTAACCCACAAGCGTGCATTCAGACTCAAGGTGAAGGGATGAAAAAAAAATATTTCAAGCAAAGGGAATACAAAAGAAAGCTGGTGTGGCAGTTCTGATTCCAGATAGCTTAGTCTTCAAATCAACAAAAGTAATGAAAGACAAAGAGGGTCACTATGTAATGGTGAAGAGTACAATTCAACAAGAAGACAAAACAATTCTAAACATTTATGCATCTAACTCAGTTATACCCAGATTCATAAAGCAAATCCTACTTGCTCTAAACAAAATGATAAACAGCAATACCATAATAGCCGGAGACTTCAACACCCCTCTGACAGAACAGGACAGATCCTCCAAACAGAAAATAAACAAAGAAACAGTGGACTTAAACAGAACTCTAGAACAAATGGGCCTGACTGACATTTACAGAACATTCTACCCCAAAACCACTGAATATACATTTTTCTTCTCAGCTCATGTGACATTCTCTGAGACTGACCATATCCTAGGCCACAAAGCATGTATCAAAAAATTTTAAAAAAATAGAAATTATACCATGCATCTTCTCAGACCACAGTGGTATAAAATTAGAAATCAACTCCAACAGAAACTCTCATCTGTACACAAAGTCACGGAAACTAAACAACCTTCTGAATGAGTATTTCATTAAGGAGGAAATCAAGATGGAAATCAAAAGACTCTTTGAACTAAATGATAAAGAAGATACAATTATCAAAATCTGTGGGACACAGCTAAAGCAGTCCTGAGAGGAAAGTTTATTTCCATAAATGCCTACATCCAAAAGACAGAAAGATCACAAATAAGTAATCTAATGAATCATCTCAAAGAATTGGAAAAGGATGAGCAAACCGACCCCAACCCCAGCAGAAGAAAGGAAATAATAACGATCAAATCAGAACTAAATGAAATAGATAACAAAAAAACTATACAGAAGATTAATAAAACAAAAAGTTGGTTCTTTGAAAAAATAAACAACACTGACATGCCTCTGGCTAGATTACTGAGAAGCAGAAAAGAAAGAACTCTAATAAGATTCATCAGGAATGAAAAAGGAGAAATTAATTCATCTATGAGTACTATCAAACCTCTATGCACATAAACTGGAAAATGTGGAAGAAATGGACAAATTCTTAAAAACACACAGCCTCCCTAGGCTCAGTCAGGAAGAAACAGAATTCCTGAACAGACCGATATCAAGTATTGACATTGAAACAGCAATAAAAACCTTCCAGAAAGAAAAGTCCTGGACCAGATGGTCTCACATTGAATTTTACCAGACCTACAAAAAACTGTTGTCTACAAAAGTTATTCCATAATATCAAGAAAGATGGAATCCTCCCCAACACATTTTATGAAGCCAACATAACTCTAATACCAAACCAGGAAAGGATGCAACAAAAAAAGAAAACTACAGACCAACATCCCTTATGAATATAGATGCAAAAATTCTCAACAAAATCCTGGCAAACTGAATTCAGGTGCTTATCAAAAACATAATCCATCATGAGCAAGTGGGCTATCATCCCAGAGATGCAGGGATGGTTCAACATCTGCAAATCTATAAATGTAATTAACCACATAAATAGAAGCAAAAACAAAGACCATATGATCCTCTCAATAGACACAGAAAAAGCGCTTGACAAAATTCAACACCCTTTTATGACAAGAACGCTTAACAAAATAGGCATAGATGGGACTTACCTAAAAATTATACAAGCCATATATTACAAACCCACAGCCAACATCATACTGAATGGGGAAAAACTGAAAGCATTCCCACTTAGAACTGGAACCAGACAAGGTTGTCCCTTATCATTGCTTCTATTCAACATAGTGCTGGAAGTCCTAGCCAGAGCAATAAGACAAGAGAAGGAAAGCAAGGGCATTTAAATGGGGGCAGAAGAGGTCAAACTATTCGTTCTTTGGTAATGGTATGATCTTATATCTAGAAAATCCCAAAGATTCTGCCATGAAACTACTGGAATTGATAAACAAATTCAGCGAAGTCTCAAGTTACAAAATCAATGTACAGAAATCAGAAGCATTCCTATACGCCAACAACAGTGAAACTGAGAACCAAATCAAAGACTCAATACCCTTCACAACAGCAACAAAGAAAGTAAAATACCTAGGAATACATTTAACTAAGGAGGTAAAAGACCTCTACAGGGAGAACTATGAAACACTGAGGAAGGAAATCGCAGAGCACGTAAACAGGTGGAAAACCATACCATGCTCGTGGATTGGAAGAATCAACGTTGTTAAAATGTCTATACTACCCAAAGTGATCTACAGATTCAATGAAATCCCTATTAAATTACCAACATCATTTTTCACAGATATAGAAAAAATAATTTTACGCTTTGTATGGAACCAGAGAAGACCCTGGTTAGCAAAAGCAATTCTAGGCAATAAAAACAAAATGGGAGGTATTAATTCACCAGACTTCAAACTATACTACAAGGCTGTGGTTATTAAAACAGCTTGGTATTGGCACAAGAACAGGGACACAGACCAGTAGAACAGAATCGAGAATCCAGATATAAAACCATCCTCATATAGCCACCTAATCTTTGACAAAGCAGACAAAAACATACTCTGGGGAAAAGAATCCTTATTCAATAAATGGTGTTGGGAAAACTGGATAGCCACATGTAGAAGACTGAAACAGGACCCACAGCTTTCACCTCTCACAAAAATCAAATCACAGTGGATAACAGACTTAAACCTTAGGTGTGAAACTATTAGAATTATAGAAGAAAATGTGGGAAAGACTCTTATAGACATTGGCCTAGGCAAAGAATTTATGAAGAAGACCCCTAAGGCAATCACAGCAACAACAAAAATAAATAAATGGGACCTGATTAAATTAAAAAGCTTCTGCACAGCCAAAGAAACTGTCACGAGAGTAAACAGACAACCTACAGAATGGGAAAAAATTTTTGCATGCTACACATCCGATAAAGGACTGATAACTAGAATCTATTTAGAACTCAGGAAAATCAGCAAGAAAAAAATCAAACAACCCTATCAAAAAGTGGGCAAAGGACATGAACAGAAATTTTTCAAAAGAAGACAGAAGAATGGCCAACAAACATATGAAAAAATGCTCAACACCTCTAATCATCAGGGAAATGCAAATCAAAACCACAATGACATATCACTTAACTCCGGTGAGAATGGCCTTTATCACAAAGTGCCATAACAATAAATGTTGGCGCAGATGCGGAGAGACAGGAACACTCATACACTGCTGGTGGGACTGCAAACTAGTGCAACCTCTGTGAAAAGCAATATGGAGATAACTTAAATAGATACAAGTAGACCTACCACTTGATCCAGCAATCCCATTATTGGGCATCTATCCAAAAGAACAAAAGACATTCTATAAAAAAGACATCTGCACCTGAATGTTTATAGCAGCACAATTCACAATTGCAAAGATGTGGAAACAACCCAAGTGCCCATCAATACATGAGCGGATTAATAAAATGTGGTATATGTATACCATGGAGTTCTATTCAGCCACAAAAAACAATGGTGATATAGCACCTCTTATGTTCTCCTGGATAGAGCTGGAACCCATTCTACTAAGTGGAAGTATCACAAGAATGGAAAAACAAGCACCACATGTACTCATCATCAAACTGGTATTAATAACTGATCAACACTTAAGTACACATATAGTAATAACATTCATCTGTTGTCGGGCAGGTGGGAGGAGGTAGGGGGACTGGGTACATACACACCTAAGGTGTGCAATGCACATCGTCTGGGGAATGGACACACCTGAAGCTCTGACTTGGGTGGGGCAAGGGCAATATAAATAACCTAAACATTTGTACCCCCATAATATGCTGAAATAAAAAAAATTTGTTGATTTGAACATAATACAAATAAATGTCAAATGTGTATTATACACTGTAAATGCTAAGTAAAGAAGGAAGAGATGAGTGTATTTCAAACTTGTTGGAAAGATGAGATAGAAAAATAATGGAATTTGATAGAGGACACTCTAGTACACAAACAAAGCAGTGGAGGCAGAAAATAAAAGCATGTGTATGTGTAACAAGGAGGCTGGGATGATGCTCCAGGGGGGAAACTGAGAGAAAAGACTGACTAAATATAGCAGAGAAAATCTGATCCTCAAATGTCAAAATACTAAGTCTGAATGTGTTCTGACAAACAAACTAGAATCAGTAAGGGAAAGTGAACTCCCACTGAAATGGTACTTTAGGAAGATTAATTGGGAGTTCAGTATAAAGGACAATTTAGAAAAAAGAAAATCAGGATCTTATTTCAGCAATTCATCTAGGAGATAATTAGGGCCTAGTCTAAGGAGCATTTTAAAAGACAAATCATTTAAGATATGGTAATTGATTAAATGTTATGCTTTAGGAATGAAGAAAAGAGGGCAGCCACTGAATTAAAATGGGGAAACTGAATGAAAACTTAGATGGATGAGGATCTAATGTATCTGAATTTTATATAAATATATGTATTCAGTTCAACACTTAAGTACCTTTTAGACCTAGACCCAGATGAATTAGGGTCTCTGCTTTTGAGGAGTTTATAATCTTCATCTAAGGATGTCAACTTGGGTGTCAGTAACAGAGAATATAACTGAATCCATAAAGAGTGACAGAATGTTCTTAAGGTTAGAGTTTAAAAGTGAGGAGCAGAGGGCTACAAAGAATAGCATTGGAATAGAGATAAAAGAAAGAACAGGAGAAACAGAAACAGCCAGTGGAACCTGTATAATATTCACTTGATTTTTTGCTACTTTCCTAGCAGCCTAGTGACCAGAAGAAGGGACAGTCTTGCTCTATTTGTTTCCTGTTAGATCACTTGTAGACTGCAGTATTCAGTTCTCTGCTTCATACTCTGAAAGGCATATTGACAAACAAAGGATCATCCAGGAAAGCCACCAGTATGTAGAAGAAATCCATATAAACACAGGCCAAAGGCACTGGGGATGCTCATCCTTGAGAACAGAAGGCTCAGTGAGAGTGTGATTACTGTTTTCAAATATTTGAAAGGCTAGAAGAGAGAAAGGACTTGTTTGGTGCAATTCCAGAGGGCACAGCCAGCGGGAACAGTAAGTAGAATAGAGTAACAATTTAATAATAATAATAAACTCTTATAGAAAAATTATTACATGCCAGGCACTGTTCTAAGCATGTTACATCTTTTGACTCTCTCAACAGTTCTATGAGGCAGATACTATCGACCTCTTTTAAAAGATGAGGAAACTGAGGAAAAAGTTTAATAATTTGTCCAAAAATCACACAGTTAGGAGTGAACACAGGCAATTTGGTTCTGGAGTCTGTGCTGTGCTGCGCTGCCTCAAGAGAGCCAGATTTTGGCTACTCTGAGGAATATAAAGCAAAAGGAAAAACTTCATAGTGGTTAGGGCCATCTGTGTATGAAAAGGCTTGCTACTTAGTCTCACATAACTGCAGTGTTAGTTGTACTTGCAAGTTGGAGTACAACTTGGCAAAAGGTGGTTAAGTACAGTCTTGCTATTCAAAGTGTTGTCTGAGGATCAGCAGAATTGGCCTCACCTGGGAGCTTAATAGAATCTCAGGCTCCTCTTCAAACCACTGAATATTAAAGTTTGAGAAGCACTGTATCACAAGATCTTTATGTACCATAAGGTAATAACGCAGAAGTTAGAGCATGGCTGTGTTGCCAGACAGGTCTGAATGTGAGTCTCAGCTAGGTCAATTTCTAATTATAACACTTATTCGGCTAAACCTTAGTTTCTTCATCTGAAATCAGTAATTGTACTCCCATCAGATTAACTCTGCTTTATTTCATCAGTCTTTTCTCTCAGTTTTCCCCCTGCAGCATCATCTCAGCCTCCTTATGAGGACGGCTCGGGAGGATGTACTCAGTTGATATATGTACAACACTCATCACAATTCTAATACCCCGTAAATATTCAATAAATGTAAACCATAAGTAGAATTATGCATCACATGTAAAGCTGAACTACATAAATGCCCCTTAAGATCCCCTTCAACTTGGAAAATCTTTTTCTATGAACTAGCATATCAGGGTTCTCACCATAAACCCACAAACATACAAAGACAAGAAGGAGCCCTAACAAACCAACTGAGGCATTGAGTTTCCAGTCTTGAGGGCACATGAAAACGGTTAACACCTCTACCTTCTTCATTAAGATGATTACAAAATGAAAAAAAGTATTACTTTCTTTTCACTTCCTATCATATATCTTAAATATACTGGTTAAAACCATTCTCAGCTTTTAAAACACTTTAAAAAAAAAAAAATCACCATTCTGATGAGGGAGAAGAAAAAAAGCCAAAAATCAGATCCATTTTTGAAAGATTAACTTTACAAAATACAGGAAAGATAAGCCTAAACATGACCTACAATGCTCTAAAACTCACTTGGCATGTCAGTAACACTCATATAACCCAAACCTAGAAAACCAAATAATTCTATTAAAGGTAACCAAGAAATGATAAATGGAAAATATAATTCAATTACAACATAGTACTTGAAAACCAGATAAGAATGAACCAGACAGGAGTTCAAGACCAGCCTGAGCAAGCGAGACCCAGTCTCTACAAAAAAAAAAAAAAAGAAAGAAAAATTAGCCGGGCGTGATGGCACACACTTGTAGTCTTAGCTACTCGAGAGGCTGAGGCAGGAGGATTGCTTGAGCTTGAGGTTGCAGTGAGCTATGATCATGCTACTGCACTCTAGCCAGGGTGAGAGTGAGACCCTGTCTTAGTAAAAGAATGAACCAGAAAATGCAACTGTAAATAGAGCAATAAAAGAGAGATTGTTGTTAAGCACATTTTTAACTTTAAGGTAAAGGACAACGTCAATACAGATTTCTGCTGCCTAACCAGTATTTCAATAAGACAGGATGTCAACATGTCTGGATCCACGTAAGTCTTTTTCCAATGAGGCATTCATAAATTTAAATTACGGTCATGATTGTCAAATGGCAACAGGTGGGAGCTTTCACATGCCAAAAGCATAACAGAGAAGGAAAAGAAAGTTTAGATAGAACAATAATATATTGGGCCTGAGTAAACAAGCACCATCAGAGAAAACTCTGGCTGACTTCATTTCCTTCTGGTACCTCAGTATATGCATTCAGTTCATTCCTGAATGGACTGCCAAGTCCTGAAGCTAATATTTAAAATTTTAATCCACCAATTAGTCAGACACTTTTAAGAAAAACTGGGATGATTTCACCAAATTCTTGGACCTAATTCCTTAAAGGGCTTTGACTAAGAACCTAAATACCTATTATGAGGGGGGCATTAACTATCTCGTTTGTCATTAAATGCAAGTATATAGCGTAGAGAGTGGATTCTTACAGACTAGTTTGAGAGAAACATTAACTGGTGTGAACCAGTTTAATTTAGCTTTAATTTGTCACTGTAACAATGTCTGAAGCACAGAATAACCCCAAAACTGATCTTAGATATAACACTAACTGAAACAAAAAGATTTAAGATATCACAATGAGCACTAGCAAATATATTAATGATATTTCAGTGGTTTGCATCTTGGAAAATAAGTAAAATATGGTAATTATGCATCATCTACCTTCCCATCCAAAGACTAGCCTGACAAGATGTTACAGAGGATGAGTTTTCATCAGGTTCTTCAGAGGTGGAGCTCTGTGCCAATACTCCTGCTGCTTGAGTTGTGATATCTTTATAAAGTTGAATAAACTGGTACAAATTCATGATCCGTGATGCTTCCACAATGCCACTGCTTTTGTTAATCTAAAAATACAAAGAAAATGAAAAAAAGAAAAGTTTATCATGTCTCTGACCAATTTTTTTTTTTAAAAAAAGAGGGAACAAATAGTCAATCATCCTTGGAAAAAGTTTTCAAGGTTTACAAATTGCATAAGGAAGCCAAAATCTGAATAAATAAATAATGCCATGTCCCCTACAGTTGTGGAGTTCAAAGTACTTATTCAAATTTATCTCATTTGATACTCAAAATAACCATCTAAGATATTAGGCATCATCCTGTTTAGAGTTCATGGGGCTAGGTGACTTTCCCAGATTTAAGAAATAAATTTTAGAGATCGGTATTGATGATTCTTTCACTTTAATTTCTTAGAGAATTTCTTACTTCAAGGATTTATTCAAACCCAACAACCACATGTGATTCTACTATAACTGAAACAAGTGCTTTTTTGAATTTCTTTAACTTCTATTTTGTACCCAAACTTCTTAAAGCAAGAAAATTACATTAAAGTAAATCCTAACAAAATACGGTTGAACTTCTCCCAGAAGGCGATTTTGAGCTTTAGCATAAAACTCGTTTAATGTGAAGTGAAACTACTGGCCTAGAGAGGTTGTATCTCTCCCCCTCCAGTTTACAACCTAACATGTGAAGATATTTGGGACAAGGATAGGGGATTGCTTTCATAAGGCTTGGGAGAGTCACAGAATGAGAAATATATTCTCTTTTTGAAATGAGCAAGGCCAGTAAGGTGAGGATGTAATGTTCTTGGATAAAGAACTTGAGGTAATCAGAGAAAGATATAAGATGTGAAAAAATTCCTGTCAACACAGGAGATGGGATGGAAGACTGTGAGAACAGAAGTAAGCCATTAAATAAATCTATTAAGTGCACATCATTGGGAGGCAACAATCTACCACACTTCAAGCTAAATACAAGGCTATAGTAGCCAAAACAGTATGGTACTGGCAGAAGAACAGAGATATAGACCAACAGAACAGGACTGAGAACCCAGATATAAAACCATCCTCATACTGTCATCTGATCTTTGACAAAGCTGACAAAAACAAACACTGGAATAGAATCCCTATTCAATAAATGGTGCTGGGAAAACTGGAGAGCCATATGTAGAAGACTGAAACAGGATCCACACCTCTCACTACTCACAAAAATCAACTCACAATGGATAACAGATTTAAACCTAAGGCACGAAAGCATAAGAATTCTGGAAGAGTGCTTGCTTCGGCAGCACATATACTAAAATTGGAACAATACAGAGAAGATTAGCATGGCCCCTGTGCAACGATGACACGCAAATTCGTGAAGCGTTCCATATTTTTTATAACAAAGACACCTGTACCCAAATGTTTATAGCAGCACAATTCACAACTGCAAAGATGTGGAAACAACCCAAATGCCCATCAATCCACGAATGGATTAGTAAACTGTGGTATATGTATACCATGGAGTATTACTCAGCTATAAGAAATAACAGTGATACGACATCTCTTTGGTTCTCCTGGAGAGAGTTGGAATCCATCATATTAAGTGAAGTATCCAAAGAATAGAAAAACAAGCATCACATGTACTCACCAGAAAATTGGTTTCCCTGATCATCACCTAAATGCACATCGGGGAAGGATACCAATTGGATATCAGACTGAGACGGGGGGTGGGGGGGTGGGGAATGGGTGTATGCCTACATGATGAGTGCCTTGTGCACCGTCTGGGGAATGGTCATGCTTGAAGGTGCTGACTCGGGGTGGTGGGGGGGGAGGGGATGGAGGTACGACTACATGGTGAGTGCCAGGCACACTGTCTGGAGAATGGACACACTTGAGGCTCTGACTCAGGGGGATGGGCGGGACATGGACAATGTATATAACCTGAGCTTTTGTACCCCCATGAAGAGCTGAAATAAAAAAAAATAATAAAATAAATAAATAAATAAATAATAAAAGTCATTAAATAGAAAAAAAAAAGAATTCTGGAAGAAAATGTTGGAAAAACTCTTACAGACATCAGCCTAGGCAAAGAATTTATAAAGAAGACCCCAAAGGCATCACAGCAACAACAAAAACAAATAAATGGGACCTGATCAAATTAAAAAGCTTCTGTATAACCAAGGAAACTATCATTAGAGTGCACAGACAACCTACAGAATGGGAGAAAATATTTGCATGCTACACATCCAATATTAGAATCGATATAGAACTTAGGAAAATCAGCAAGAAAAAAATCAAACAATCCCATTAAAAAGTGGGCAAAGGACATGAACACCAACTTTTCAAAAGATAGACTAATGGCCAACAAACATATGAAAAATTGTTCAACATCTCTAATCATCACAGAAATGCAAATCAAAACCACAATGAGATATCACTTATCTCCAGTGAGAACGATTTTTATCAAAAAGTCCCAAAACAACAAATGTTGGCATGGATGTAGAGAGATCGGAACACTCATACACCACTTGTGGTACTGCAAATTAGTTTAACCTCTCTGGAAAGTAATATGGAGACACCTCAAAGAACTAAAAGTAGAACTACTATTTGATCCAGTAATCCACTATTGGGTATTTAACCAAAAGAAAAAAAGACGCTCTATAATAAAGACATCTGCATGTGAATGTGTATAGCAGCACAATTCACAATTACAAAGATGTGGAAACAACCCAAGTGCCCATTAATACATGAGTGGATTAATAAAATGTGGTATACCATGGAGTACTACTCAGCCATAAAAAATGATGGTAAATTAATACCTCTTGTATTATCCTGGATGATGGTAAATTAATACCTCTTGTATTATCCTGGATGGAGCTGGAGCCCATTTGCTACTAAGTGAAGTATCACAAGAATGGAAAAACAAGCACCACATATACTAACCACTAAATTAGTACTAATAGATCAACACTTATGTGCACATATGGAAGTAACATTCATCAGACGTCTGGCAGGTGGGAAGGGGTACAGGGGATGGGTAAACTGACACCTAATGGGTGTGGTGTGCACTGTCTGGGGGATGGGCACACTTGTAGCTCTGACTCAGGCAGTGCAAAGGCAACATACGTAACCAGTGTTTGTACCCCTGTTTGTATTCTGAATTTAAAAAATAAATTAAAAGAAGAAACTATCCCTGCAGGAGATGTTTAAAAAAAAAAAAAGACATCTATTAAGTGCATATCAAAGTAAATGGAACAAGCAAAATCAGAAAATATTTAGAAAGAAATGAATAATGTAGGAAGAGATATAAAGATAGAGCCTTAAAATTGTGAATGAAGTTATTAATAGATTATGAAATGTGTTGATGGAAATGGGGAAATGACAAAGTGAAAACGTAGTTAGGTTACATATTAAAAAACATTATTATAGCAACATTTGAATATTTTGAATGAAAATAATAGTTGTAATACATTTATTGTTTACTATTTGAGAAGCTAATGATAGGAAATACCGAGAATCAAGAATGAGTCAGATTCCATACTGTGAAAATTGTAGGACCAACTCCAATAATCAAAAAATTGATTAAATTTATGGAAGGTAAGATCTATGTGAAGATGCAAATATACAAAGTTCTTTGTAATAAGAGACTGGACATGAGGTAGATTCTACCTGATAGAGAATATTTAAATAGAATTAAAAGGTGATAGGAATTTATAGAGGCTTATAAAACAGGTCTTCGGAACTGCATAGTACAGAAGAAATTATGGAATAGTTCATACAAGCTTAGTATTGTAAAAGCAAAGTTTATCACACTGTAACTATTCTAATCATAGGATTCCTGCAACAAATATTTATTGAGTACCCATTATGTGGCTGTTATAGGTACCATGTACATTGCTCCAGGCATAAGTTATATAATGTGTATACAACAAAAATCCCTCCTCTCATGCAAGTTACATGATAGGAGGAGGAGACAAATAACATACAGATTAGGTTAGATGGAAGTAAGTGTTATGGAGAAAATTAAATAGGGGATAAGGAATGCTGAGGGGTTGCAGGGAAGGCCTCACAGAGAAGGTGACATTTAAGAACTGAAAAAGGTACAGAAATGAGTCATATAGAAAACTAGCAGGAAAATCATTCCAGGCTGAGAGAAATAGGAAGTGCAGAGGCTGTTAGGCGTTAAGTGTACCTGGCAAGAAGCACGAGTCCAGCAAGAAGCCCACAGCGGTTGGAACAGAAGGAAAGAGGAAGGAATAGGAGAAGATAAGGTTAGAGGGTGAGGCGTAGACAGAGTATACAGGACTTTACTGATCACAGTGACAACTCCGGCTTTTATTCCAAGTGAGTGGGAAGTCACTAGAGGGTTTTGAGCCAAGGAGTAATATGATCTGATTTTCATTTCAAATTGTGGACTGGACTGCTGTTGTGCTGAGAATAAACAGAAGGGGGGCAAGAGCAGAAGCAGGAAGACCAGTTAGGAGGCTATTGGAATAATCCTGGTAAGAGATCATAGTCACTAGGAATAGGGTGGTAGTAGTGCAGATATAATAGATGGTGAGAACTAGCCAGATTCTGATATATTTTGAAGAGAAACCTGACAGGATTCACTTATGGATTATTTATGAGGTATGAGAGGAAAAAGTCAAGGATGACTCCAAGGTTTTGGTCTAGGTAACAAGGATGGAAGTTCTTAATAGCCACCTTAGTACATAATTTTTAATTAACCTATTAATTTTTCCAATATTATTTCCATGAAACATTCCATTTAAACATAATTTAGATTATTTTTGCAATGGATTAAATATTATTTGAGGATAATCATAGATGGAAGGTAAGGACTTAATGTAAATATAGAAGGTTATAGTATGTATTTTTTTTAGTTGTTTAAGAAATACAAAACTTTCAGTCTCCTATCAGTTTTTCACATTGGATTTGAATTCTAACTTTCTAATATAAACACTGACCTCTCAGATTCTTTTGGAAAGAACCTAAGAAATGTAAATAAAAACATTTCTTTTTTTTTTTTTTTTTTTTGAGACAGAGTCTCACTTTGTTGCCCGGGCTAGAGTGAGTGCCGTGGCATCAGCCTAGCTCACAGCAACCTCAGACTCCTGGGCTTAAGCGATCCTACTGCCTCAGCCTCCCGAGTAGCTGGGACTACAGGCATGAGCCACCATGCCCGGCTAATTTTTTTGTATATATATTTTTAGTTGGCCAGATAATTTCTTTCTATTTTTGGTAGAGACGGGGTCTCACTCTTGCTCAGGCTGGTCTCGAACTCCTGACCTCGAGCGATCCACCCGCCTCGGCCTCCCAGAGCTAGGATTACAGGCGTGAGCCACCGTGCCTGGCCAAAACATTTCTTTAGAGTAGATCTAAAACCAAGAAAAATCACACAGAAGTAAGATCTAATTGCCTTCATCTTTAATACTTAGAATCTTTTTTTAAGGAAGATGTTTAAACTAGTCACATACACATGTAATGGTCTGAGATACTGAGGCAAAAAGGAATTTGACTAATAATACAATTAAACTTTAATTCTATGTTTGTCAAAGAGGAGCAACAGAAAACTAAGGGATCAAAAACTTGATATAATCATATTCCCACAGCTTTCTATAATTTATATTGGCCTCTTCAATGTAAGCTGAGTATTTTATGAAATAAAGATGGAGAGTAAATGTAATTTAGGTAATATACTGTATCAATAAACAAGGAAAATTTCAACCTATCCCAGTCATTTAAAATGAGAGTAGTTCTTCAACAGATTTTTATTCATTCAACATATACTGAGTTCCTACCAGGTACAAAGCATTGTATTATGGCTATAAGGGATGTAAGATTGAAAAGATTAAATCTAGACATAGTTCCTATCCTCAGGAACTTACTACCTACAAGGTGAACTAAGAACCTAAATAATAATTTTATTCTTAATGTAGAATTTAATTATGAAGTATAAATAAAGTGCTGTTGGAATTCAGAAGAGCCAAGAGAATGCTTATTCAGGAAGACTTTGTGGATGAGATGGTATCTGAGGTGGACCTTTAGAGAGACATCAAGTTGAGACGTATAGAAATAAAAAATGTGGCAGAAACTACTGGCTGATTAGCCAAATACTATTCCTACTTTTCATTGCTGGCCGAACCTTATTTTGTTTTGGCGTCCACCACTCCCTGAAATGACTCAGGGACTCAGGAGTCAATCCTGGTTAGTCTAATCTAACCAATAATGGTAATCACATTCCCTGACAGTGTAGGTATACGAAGGGGATATGACCTAATATTGACTAATGAGTTCAGAAGAGAGATTTGCTGCGTCTTTAAATTAACCAGTCCTGCAGCTCGTCTAAGGAGCTAGGATTTCTTGATAAATGAGAAAATAAATACTGTTTTTGTTTAAACTGGCTTAACAGGAGTTTACAGTGACTTATACCTGAGGGCATTTAAATGACAGAAGGAATGGACATTCTAGTTGAGGGAATTCAATAAGCAGAGGCACTGAAGTAGAAAAGTAACAATTTCATAGTCTTAAATTAGTTAAGCCTGGTGAAAATAGAGAGTGAAAAAGGGGATAATTGTGAATAAAACAGAAAAGAGAGTCTGGAGCCATATGTAGGGGACCTTGAATGCCACATTAAAGACTTTGGACTATTTTGTAGGCAAGGAGAAATTTTAAGGAATTTTAAGCAGAGCGGTGATCTGATGACAGTCGTGCTTTAGAAAGGCAAATCTCACAGCAGCATTAATTAGAATTTGGAGTAGAAGAGCCTGGAGGTATGAAGATTAATACCGAATCTGTGGTAATCTGGATCAAAAGTGAAATGGCCCTGAACTATAATTACAGTCTACTTGAGTAGTAATTTGTCTTATTTATCATATATTCCTAGTGCCTGGCATACCTGTGCTGAAATGTTTGAATAAACTGGAAGTGAAACATAGTAGAGGTAAAACTGATAACCTACTGAGGAAACGTGGCATGTTATTTGGGTAACCCCCAGGGTCTGTGACTCAAAGGGAAAATTTCACTCAGGGGTTTTTAATAGGTTGGTCAGGAATGGACTTCAGGACATTCATGAATGCCCAATTTATTGTTTATATGCATATGGATGACTAACTGTTGCTTTGTCTGTTTTAGATCAGGGGTTGGGATAGGAGGAGTCCTAATAAAACTCACAGCTTCATTATCATCAAAAGGTCTTTGGCATCAAAAAGGTTAAGAACTGTCTATTCTAATTCACTCAATGGTGGATGAGGCTTTCTAACACTCTATGACAGCTGCCATTATATTTTTAGCACAGTTGATATATTCAATTATCTAAAATGTAAAGATGAACTAAGAAACAGTGCACTGAAGGTGAAAAATCCATTCCATAACTAAAAATTATTATTATACAAAACATAACAGGCTGGGCACGATGGCTCACGCCTGTAATCCTAGCACTCTGGGAGCTCTACAGCCAGCTAAAAATCCAAAAATAGAGATAGAAGGTAAAGGTGATGTAATGGTTAGAGATACTGAGACAAAAAGGAATTTGATTATAAAAATCTCTGCTATACAACAATCAGACAACTGGTGAAATTCAAATAGCTAAAAGGCAGTAACAGTATGAAAACTATCTTTTACAAAACCAACAAATTATTAACATTTATATCCACTATATTATTTTACATTATTTAAATGTGGTTCAAACCACAAAAATAGTTTAAGCTTAGAAGTGGAAGTCTCTATCAGTCTCACCTTGGTACAGACCACCCGTACAACCACTTTCCAAAAGGCAGAGGAGTCAGATCCAGGTTGTACCTCAAAGAGAAGATGTTTTTCCTGGCCAGAAGCCACTTTAGCAGTTCTGAAAAGATACAAATGCATATGCCAATTTTATGAAAAGTCATAAAAAATAATAGCACTATGAAACCAGATTCAATAAACACTTTCAAACATCGAGAAGGAAATATGAAGAAAACACATAAAGAGAAATAATAACAATGATTGTAACAACTAGATTCTTAAAAACATAGGGATAGAACATGTTTTGAACATAAACATAAAATTTAATTTCCAAGGTTTTTAAAGTCAAAAGCTTAGAATGATATTTATAAATCTTTTTGTCATATCTATATCTCAATGGTCTTTAATTTCTAACAAAGACATTTAGCAAAAACAAATCTAAGAAATCAGGTACTTTAAAAAAAGCTTGGCTAGTTTCACTTATCCAAATTTTGACTATTGCCTTAGATGTATATAAAGCATGAAAAAATCTTGCTCTTGGTTGAGTCCTTGTTTAAACAACATTAACACATCTCTTTGAAAGTTTTTGTTTTCTAGATAATTTGGGGATGAGTCAAGTAAAACAAATGATTTGAGACACTTTAATTATAGCTCTTACTGTCCTCCTCTAGCAGAGTAATTTTGAGAGCCAGAGCATTCTAATATAAAAATATAACACTTTTAGAAGATAATTCAATATCATGCTACCAACACCTTTAAATCAGTTCAAAGACATACTTAAGTACTGCAGTTCCCTTTTATCATTACTAACATTTTTCTCTACGCACCAGTGGGGATATCTATCACACTTAACTAAGTGACTTACAGCTAAGAAAGATGAGGCCATCAAAAATTAAGCAACTAGTCATAGGAAACAAAGTCTTTAAGTGAAAATAATTCAGCTGTGCCAGTTTCCAGTTCTGTTTTCTAGGCTGAGTGTGATGGCTCATGCCTGAGGCAGGAGGATTGCTTGAGGCCTGGAATTTGAGATCAGGTCTGTTTTCTAGCTACCAAGCCATACTTCCATGTAAGTTTAACTTTACAGTTCTCAGAGAGCATTACACTTGTGAAACACCCAACTCTGACCTATAGGAATTGGTTTTAGGAACCAAAACCAGTCAGAAGTGTCCTGTGCTAAATACATAAAAGGAAGATATTCTTTATCATCATTTCTGTATTACACAGTAAGCTTAGCTTGGGGACGATTTCATAGCACACATTTTATCCAATACTTGTATCTTTAGGCTAAAAGGCAAAATTTTATACAATATACTGGGTTTATATATATAAATTCCAAGGCTCTAAAAGGATAGTAGATGGCATTGATTACTTCTCACAAGAGTGGAAACCATAAACATAACAAAGCATTCCACTCATGATCCTATTAAATTCACAATCCTATTTTATTCCTTAAGAATATGGTCCCAGAAGTAATGCTTCAAATACTACTATTTGGATGATTTAAAAAAATAATGCTAGAGTTTAAAACCCTATGACTACACTTTTATAATAAAAAATCAGATAATACATCAACACACACAGCAAAATGTAAAATCTCCCTCACTCCCCTCCTTTCCCACCATTTCCCGACCTATAGACAAGCACTGGGTATAGTTTAGTGTGTATCCTCCTAGTTCATTTTCTAAGTATTTGTATATATTTATCATTATACAGGTTTTTTTTTTTAATGAATGAAATCCAGTGTTCTCAAAAGAAATCGTCTTCTACAATAACTTTAAGACAATCTTTATTCTTTATAACAATTGACTCTAACCAAGTTCATAAGGATGATATTTCAAACTTACCTAATGTGTTCCAGATTGCCAAGTATGTCTCTTATTACCTAACACAGCTGTCATACAGCCTAGGGACTGGGTTCATATATCTTACCCTAAGCTATCAGTAGTGACTACACTATTGTAAGTTTATATACTAAGTGTTCCTGGACTACTAGGTAATTTTACTTGGCCTTTTTGGGGGGGTTTAAGGAGAGGTAATGTGGGATAGTGGGAAAAGCTTGAGACTCAGACAGTTACTTGGGTAATCAATTTAGGCTTCAGTTAAAATGTCCAACCCTCAGCAGAGGTGCCTTGTACATAATATGTGCTCAGTGAATATTAGCTAAAATGAAGAGACTAAATAGAGACACTTTAAGACCTCATTTAAGAGGCAACTCCAATAAGTTCTAATTATACTCCCAGGAGGATAGTGTGTGTGTGTTAAGAAAGGTAGATGTGGATGCTGCTAGAGGAAGATTTAATACAAAGAAGTGACATCTGCCCACCTGTCACTAGGGGAGAAAGCAAACAGCAAAGAAAGTAATATTTAAAAAGTATAGCAGTCTGGGACAATTCAGGTCCCAGACTGTATATTTTATCATAATAGCTTCTATACAGATCAATATAAAAACTGATATAATAAAGAATAAATCTGCAAAGAAAAGACTAAGTTCTACTAGGTATGTTCTTTAAGAAGGCAGAAAAATTTACATCCCATCTTAGAAATTTATTCAAGAGTTAAGTAGGGATTTAAAGGTGTTAGCTCATTAGAAAATATTAACAAATGAAATATACCTGTTATAAAAATGACCTATTACTATATATGTATTTCTCTGGAAAAATAATGGCTCAGCAAACACAGAGGATACATAAACATATATATATATATATATATATATATATATGAATTAATTGGTTGATGTACATAAACCTTCTCAGTGTTACCTTTGACTATCTTAGGAGTCCTTCTCTAGAGTAGCTAATTGCTATATTCCCTTCTGTTATGCATCCCTTCAGTGCTTTCCAACAAGAGTCAATTAGTATACAACTGTTGAGATGTTGTGCTGTGTTGTATTTTAGAATTGCTTCAATATGCCTGTGCTCTGTGTTGCAAATTCATTTTAAGTTCCTCCCATCTCTTCTGTTCCCATTACATATTTTTAAAAAGCTACATAGAAAGTCTACTTATAATAGGCACTCAAATATTTGCTAACTACTGTTGAAAACATTAACTCTTACCAATCAATACCTCTGGTTACCTTTTACACAGCCATGACATACGGGGCATATATCATGGGGAAAAAAGAAAAAAAAAAAAAGATCAAGGCTTACACATCATTAAGCTCAGCCACTCTTCCAAGAAATTCTTCATAAGTTAAGGAGCCACTTTCCCGAACCAATGTGACATGCTTTGCTACTTTTTCCGGTAACTTGCTAATAACCAACTGTGTCTGATCTGAAATTTGCTGTCCCATGATGAAATGACGTCTTTCAAAATCCAGAAAAAGTGTTGCTTCACATAGTTTCTGTCAAACATACATAAAAGTTACTTTTATATATAATATAAAAACAGCAATATACCTATTCTTCAAAAAAATAAAGAACTAGTACTAGCTTTAAGTGAGAGTTCAGTAAACTTACATGTGTCTACTGTAGAATTTATTCAAATAGCTATATTTTTAAAGTAAAGATTTACATTTCTATTTTTTCAGATTCACATAGCTAAATGAGGAAACAGGATTCACTCAGATATTATTGGGAGGGTGATGAACCTCTAATTTCTATAATTTTGCCACATCAAAAACCATTAACACACACACACACTTACAGAGACTTTCAAGTGACTATATTTAAGAGGAAGTTTTTCTACCTTATATAATTTTCCTAAGAATATTTCCTGACTACTTACATGTCAGACTCCAAACTATTTTCCATATATTAAGTCGTTTATTTCTTATGACAATCCTAAGAGGCGGACATTATATCCCTACCTATTTTACAGATAAGGAAATGGAGGCTAAGTGACATCCAGTTCTAAGTGGTGGAAATGAACTCTGAACTTGTGTTTTCCAGATTCTAGTGTTCACATTCTTACCCACTGTGATATACTGGCTCACAATATATCAGTTAAAAAAAATTTGTTGTTGAATTACTGTATTTGTAAATATGCAACTTATTTTTAATTTAAAAATATATATAAATTAGACTTCTGGTTTGAAAAAACCTAAGAAAATTAAAATGCTAGATAATTTAACCACCTCATACTTTATTCTTAGAAAAATGCAACTCTTTTGCTCTTTAACTCCTTTAGGCGTTTTTAGTTTGGAGTCTATATAACTTGTTTTTTAAATATAAATATAGTTCAAAGGTTAGATAACTAACTTTAACAATCTATTATCAATATAAGTCAATAATTTGTTAAACTGACTTCAAAATTTAATCACAAGACATTTATTTCATAACTACTTACTCCAAAGTCTGAAAAGATATAATTGTACATATTGTGGCTAGAGAAGAGTTTGTGTTTATTCTAGATACCTCTTTTTCTTTGGTAAATAATGATCTGCAAGAATAGCAAGCATTGAAAATCTGGTTAAAATAAAAAGTAAGCTAAATTTTTAGTATTTGCCCATAGTGAAATATTCAGTAACTGAACGTGAAAATCCCTATTTAATACTAATACTACTAATAGTAAAAGCAGCCAATATTTATTGATCATTTCCATTGTGTAACACACTCTTCTAAACACTTTCCATGTATTCATGCATTGGTCATTTAAATCCCAATAATAACCATTTTATTAGAGGAAGGACCAGGATAGTTGAGGAAACAGGCATAGAGAGGTTAAAGTAACTTGCTTAAAGTCAAATAGCTAAAAGCAGTTTTTTTCTGTTTCTAAAAAAATACAGATAGAAAAAGAAAAATGCATCACAATTTGAAGAGAGTTGATTAATGGGCATGAATACAAACTTAGAAGAAATAAGACCTGGTATTCGATGGATCAGTAGAGTGACAATAGTTAACATTAATGTACAGTACATTTCAATACAGCTAGAAGAGAATAATTCAAATGTTCCTGGCATAAAGGTAAATATTCAAGGTGATAGATGTCCCAATTACCTTGATTTGATTAAATGAATGTATCAAATTATCACGTGTACCCCCAAAATATGTACATCTAATATGTATCAAAAAAGCAATGCCCCCCAAAAATCTGATCCCCCAAGAAATTCTACTTTACCCATCAAAGACTATCATTTTATTTCACCCAAATTACTACCCATATAAGCCAGGTGAAATAGTAATAATTTTATAGGAAAAGTTTTGGCAGGAAACTTGCTTTATCATTTAATCAAAAATAAATTTATAATTTTAAAGTATAAAATATATTTAAAATATAAAGTTGATATCCATAAATATGTAAATTTTGCTTTTAGTATTAAAATTTAATGTACTGTTTGAAGTTTATTCTTTTAGTTACCTTAAGTATAGAAGTACAATTGTAGTAAGAAAATAAAAACTCAATAATTACTATTTTGAATGTGAGCCTACTTAGCAATAACAAATATCATATGATAGAGGTAAATGAAAATAAGTTATTGAGGAAGATTCAGGTCACCAAAAAAATAATCTCTGAAAGAAAAATTATATATTTTAAATATAGCCAAGTGGATTTATAACAACTGTATTCAAAGAGAAACAATTAAAGATCTTAGCTTACAGGAGGTCTCTAGGGCAGGGGTGGGGAACCTGCAGCCTTAAGGCCACATGTGGCCTTCTAGGTCCTTAAGTGCAGCCTTTTGACTGAATCCAAATTTTACAGAACAAATCCTTTTATTTTTATTAATACATTTTTGTTCATCTTCTATATTTTTATTTTTAAAATGAATGTATTTAGAATACCAAAGAATAAAAATAAGTTTCAACATAATAATCCTCCCAGATTGACTGGCATAATTAGAACATAAGGAAGCCACAAGGACTAAATTGACAGCTGCTATGCTCATGATTTAGTTCTAACCTCCCCCACCTGACTGGTGCCACTACTGCATGAGGCTAGCTGGCAAGAGTTTATGGGGGTCAAGCACTCCCGTCTGTTATCAGCTTTTGACAACGGTGCATTGTGTTTCTGTTTAAGGTAAATTTGTGAATAGTTGCACAGCTTGACAGTTTTTTAAAAATTTTGTCTGCTTAACAGCCCATCATGTCAAAGAAGACCAAGAGAATACTGAAGGAAGAAAACAGATTTTTTAATGAGGATTGGGACTTGCAATATTATCTTGTTTCTGCTAAAGAAATGTCAACAGAAATTCAATGCTCATCAGCATCATAACACTCATAAGGACCACAAATATTTTAAATTAGAGGGACAGACACATAAGGTTGTATTGCAGAAATTAAAAGATGAAAAGTAAAAGCAAAGACAATTCTTTCAAGCAGCAATGAGACCTGGAAATAATGCCACTGAAGCAACTTACACAGTAGCTTATATACTCAGGGAAAAAGGGAAGCCATTCAGTGATATAGATATTGTGAAAGAATGCACTGTAGAAGTTACAGGATGCTTATAGACCCTGATAACGTTTCAAAGTACAAACAACTGCCTCTTTCGAGGAGAATCATCACTGAAAAGCAGCATGAATTAGCCTTCAACTTAACAACTTCACGCAATACTTCAAAAGGTAAATATGTATTATTCAATCACTTTGGATGAATCAACTGATACTACTGACTCAGCACAGGTTTTATACTTCATTGGGGTCATAACAGAAGATTTTCTTTGCTACGAAGAGTTGCTTGCTTTGGGCACTCCTGCGAACAGAACACAGGGAATAGATATCTTCGACAACTTTCAAGATAAATATCATGAAGTTGAACTGAATTTGGTAAATTTAGTGAATGTATGCATAGATGGTGCAACTTCCATGACAGGAAAACATGAGGGATTTATGCACAGGTAAAAAAAATATTAACAGATCCAGATGCTGTCATTTATTTTCACTGTATCTTGTATCAGCAAAATTTCTGCACTAAAGCTACTATTTTAAGTGACACTTTACAACAAGTTGTAAGTATTGTTAACTATATTCCTGCAAATGCACCAGGGCATCATCGGTTTCATAACATGCTAAACTTGAACAATGAGGTATTGTGTGGATTTGCCATATCATTCTAAAGTGTGTTGGCTATCGCAGGGACAAGCTTTACCAAAATTTTATCTCTGGGAGAACAGACAGTTAAATTTTATAAAGATTAGAATCAGCAATATGAATTATTGAAAGATGATATTTATAGGAATGTAGCATTTCTATGTGATATCATGTCAAATCAAAATGGCTTGAATATTTCTTTGCAAGGTAAAACTAAGTCTATATATGAAATGTGGCAAAAAATCCAAGCATTTTGAAAAAAGCTATCTTTTTTCAAAACACTTCCTCTTCAAAAGGAAATTTCAGATGAACATCTTTCCCAGTTAGCAAAGGTCACTGATGAGCAGGATAATATATGCAAACCACTTGAAGAATAGGCAGCTGTTACAGACCTGTTAATTGGAGAATACAATGAAAGGTTCACAGACTTTGAGAATCACTGACATCACACTCAAATTAGCATTTCAGCCTCACCTAGTTGATTATCACCAAGGCACCTAAAGAACTACACATGGAATTGACTGAGCTCTCAGTAGATGACACTTTAAAGTCATTGTTTGATGCTAAGAAAGATCCAATTGAAATACGGAAAAAATGCAGAATACCCACACATTTGGCAACATGCCTAAAAAGTGCTTTCTTGCTTTTCAACCACTTATTGCTGTGAATCTACATTTTCCTACCTAACCCAAATCAAGATGCCTAAGCTTAAGGTCACAAATAACTGATCCCCATCCAGAGGATCAAGTGAAACCGCAGACCTCCATGCTGCAACCAAATATTCAGATGCTTTCCAACAAAAAGCAGACATAACAAAGTCACTGAAAGGTTAACTTTAACAAATGGTTTTCATTTTTTGAAATTATTACGTACACAGTAGTTAGATCTTACAAAATAATTTATATTTTTAAGTATATCTAATTGAAGTTTCTTGAAAGGGGCCTTATTTGATTACAGCTAAATTAATTCGGCCTTCAAACATGAAAAGGTTCCCCACCCCTAATCTAGAGACTACCCAAGAGCACCTGGAACAGTAGGTTCTCAACCTGGCTCAGGAAGGAGGGGCTGGAATTTACGGTTTATTTTGAAAACCATAAAATATTGATAAATATTAACATCCACCACTATGTGGATGTTAAATAAAAATATGACTGTGACCTACACAATCTAAAACCACAACTAAAGAATGCATGTTCATAAAAACTTTTGAGGCCATCCTCTAGTCACTGGCCACAGCTTTTTCAGTGTCCTTGTTTGGTGACTGCACATCCTTCTGTCATAGCATATAACATCTGTTAAGTCACTTGACCATCCCTCTCTGTGAACTTCTTGAGGAGAGCAGCTGTAGTCTCTCTTCTGGCAGATATACAGGCACACAATGTTTACTGAATGAATGTAGTAAATATTGTGGACAGTTTTTATTAATCATTTAGTATTCTTTTGATTTTTGTTAATTTGTTCAGCTATCTATTAGTAAGTACTAACTTGGAGAGAAGCAGAAGTTAAAAATGTATATGAAAGAAAAATGTAAAATTGTGAAAACTTATTAAATTAATGCTTATATAAATTGGGAAATATTCATTATTTGATATTAACAAAATACCTCTCTAGATCATGGTACAGTATTATTGCAATAGGAACATAATTTGTAAACCAATGGCATAAAATTCAGCAAAAAAATCTCTGGTCAAGATTTCTCAAAGAACTAGTAGCTCTCATACTCTTGTGCCATCTATAACACAGTCCTTTTTAGCACGATAAAAATGTGCTTTTAAAAAGCATTTGAAGGATATTCTAAATAAAGAACTATTATTTTGAAACTCACAAGAACATCAAGGATTCCAAAAATGCCACATTCTTTAGTGGGTGGTACAATTGATCACTTTTTACTAACAAATGAATTGTTGCAGTTCAAATATTCCTTATAAAAATATAAGAATCACACCATGGGTAATTAGCCAATAAACCCCAAACAAGCAAAACATACAAAAAAAAATACCTAAAAACTTAAACCATAATCCATTCATAAAAGGACTAAAGTAATTGAAAAGTCTGAAAGTGCAACAAGATGACTAAATGACAAGTACTGTATTGTAGTATTTAGAAAACTTCTCTGAAACCTGTTCTCCATCAAATTGTGCATCATCTTCACTTAGAAATACTGAACTGAAATAATCATTGACTGTTTTCATTGTCAACTTTAACACAAGCAATAAATACCAAGTGCTACTGATTAGGTCCCTAAGGATACTATTTACTTTATTACTCATTGCTTACTCAAACTTTAGATCTGTAAGCAGATATCAGCTATTTTTCAAGACAAGACATTAACAGTTGTAACAAATACATAGTGAAACAATTAGGCCAGCCAGAGTCACTATAGAGTCTGGAATGCTTGTTCTGGGCTCAAAGATTAGAAAACAAATTTTAGAAAGAAAAACTACAAAAGGATAGAGTACTAGGAAATTAAAAATATGGATTTCTAACAGTACCAGTATGTTTACTAAATACATTTCATATTTGGAAAAAATACACTAGAATTCTCTCTGGACCTTCCTTTTCTTTTTGGGAGGGGAAGGAGAAGGAATGTGTTAGTATTTAGCCGTGAACCAAGAAGCATCAGGCTACCCACATTAAATATAAAACTCACACCAAATGACAAAGAATTAACGTATTTTTGAAACATACAACCATGTTCTGGAGAAAAATATTTAGAAAATGAAGCCAGACAACTTGAAAGGAGAAAACTATACTATTTTTGAGTTCTGAATTCAGGAAGCATCACTTCTCAGAAGGGTGGCTTCAATATAGAAGCGACTAAGCTAAGACGGTTGGTCCGTGGCAGCTCATGCCCCAAACAAAATTCTGAATGGGTGGAGCCCATATCATAGCAAGAAAAATGGGCAGAGGGGAGTGAAAACGAGTAACTTTGTGCCGAACATGTAAGAATTATAAACAACTGGAAGTGTTCCAGTAACTTTATAAATACGACAGAGGAAAGAACTAAATCATTTGGCACCGCGAAATAGGGCAGGGTCGGAATACAGAAGTACACTGCCATGTTAATTAAGGGGACTGGGATTAATTTCAATAATAATCGTAAATCCACATTTTGTAACACAAGACAACTGCAGGAACAACTTCCAAAGCTAACAAAGAAGGTTTCTCTGTTCCTTCTGTGTAATCAATACAATTATTTGTAGCAAGAACTTTTTCCCCCCTCAGCCAGGTCTCAAGGTAGCAGCTGGTTTTTGACAAGGGATTTGAGAAGGGCAGCAGCCTAGGCTAATTTAGAAATGTGGGGCTGGCTAAGTAGATCGACTTAACCATTTGAGCTATCGTCCCAGGCACAGGGTTTCTTAACCGGAGCGTCCAGCAGCGCGGGGACGCCACGTCACAGGCCACCTTGGCGTTAGCTCTTCCTTCACCGCCTCGGCCCCTCCTCGAGCGCACCTGGACTTTTAACCAACAGCTAATTCCGGTGGCCGACTGACTGCGCCGGCGGCAATATTCAAAAACCCGTTCTGAGCTCGAGGAGGAAAAACTCTTTCCAGGTCCCGCAGATCCAACCCCAAAGCGAGACAGGCCACCTCCACCCCGGGCAACTGGAAACCGCCAGGCTGGGGAAACGTCGCCCACAGAAGGGCCTCCCAAGCCAGCCCTGAGCCCTAAGCCGAGGCCTGGGAAGGGCGGCGGGGCCGGGCCTATCTCCCCTCTGAAGCCAGCCTGGCAGTCGAGGCCTGGCCGGGGCTTCTACTCCCAGCCCCGGGGTCGTAGAGCTGCTAGGAAGGGAAACAGCGAAAGGACAGCGCCGCGAAGCTCACCCAAGGCTCAAGGCATCGCCCACCCGGCAGCAGCAGCACCGCTTCCGGCAGCCGCTCAGACCCGCAAGCGGCCGCTGCTCGCTCGCTGACCCGGTCGCACCTCAGTGACGCAAGCCCCGCCCCCGCCGCGTTGCCTGGAAACGGCGCCGGAAAGTTCCCCTCCGGAATCCCTACGGACTCGCGCTTCGCTGCTCGCGTGGACTTTCGATCCCCGAGGGCCATCTGAGAGCGGAGAGGTGGCGGCGAAGGCCAAGTGGCTGCGGGGGAGGTGTCCCCTGGCAGGCTCCTCGAGTAAGGGCTCCATGGCTTTCCTGGCGCCATCTCCGAGCGGAAAGTCGGGCGCCCAGCTGGCGACAGATGCCACACTGCGAGCCCCTATGTGGGCAAGCTCCTATGTGGTTTCCAAGCCACCGCTTACCAGGCCTCCAGCCGCCCATTGATCATAGCTACACAAAGATCATCTTGGTATTTTTTTTAATCATTAAATGAAGCCGAATGTGCTCACCTAGCTGGGTTGTTAAGCATAAAAGAGAATGTATGGAAAGTAACTAGCAAAGGGTCCAAAACGGTAAGCTTTAATAAATGATAGTTATTATTATAACTACATGTTGGTGATATTATTGCTTTTCAGGACGTCTGAGTCAATAATTGTCCATGACACAACTGTTGTGTGCCAGACTGCACTAGGCACTTCACAGGCATGGCTCTTGTTTAAGTATTAATAGTTTGCTCAAAGACGCACAGCCAGTAAACAGCAGAGCAAGGATTTAAATCTAGGTTTAGTTACCACTATTGCCTCTGTGCTTAGCAACTAAATGAAACGGCTTCTTATGCTTCTTAATGTTTGGACACCTACTCTTCACCAATCATTTGTAGATTTACCCTGTGAAGAACTAATTCTGCCCTCTAATAAAAGATAATATTTATTGACCATTTATTATGTGTCAAACCTTGTTCTAAGGACTTTAAGGTATTAATTTATTATATTTAATCCTCACAGCAATCCTGTGAGTAGGTATTATTAATACTCTCATTTTACAGATGAAGAAATGGGTTTAGAAAAGTCAATTAACTTTTCCAAGGTCAAACAACCAGAAAAGAGAAGAGACAGATTTAAACCCAAGCCAACTGAACCCCTGAGCCTGTGCTTTTAACTGTTATTTTAAACTGCCACAGTAAGATGGCAAGACTTCATCAGGGCTTGCACCTGTGCACCTTGCAGTTCTGTGCACCATTTTCTCCCTGACAACCAGCACAGTGCCTGGCACAGAGTACTTGTGCAATATTTCAACTTAAAAAAAATTTTTTTTTGTAGAGATGGGGGGTCTCACTATGTTGCCCAGGCTGGTATCAAACTCCTGGCCTCAAGTGATCCTCCTGTCTCTGCAATATTTAAATATGTAATGAATATTTGAACACTGGAAATGTGAAAAGCTTAAAATGAAGTATAAATAATGATTTGGTAAATTCCAAAAGATACCTAATTAAATTCAAAAAGGTCCTATAGTTCAGCCTAATATGAGCCTGGGAATCAGGAATATTACTCTGTAAAAATTGCCTTCAATTAAACATTGTATTGGAGGTTCTAGTCAGTGAAATAAGATAAAGAGATAAAAGGCATCCAGGTTGGAAAGGAAGATGTAACACTGCATTTATTTGCATTAAGAAAATAATGTGGAACACTACAAAAAAGCTATTAGAACGAATAAATGGGGTTAGCAAAAGTTGTGGGATACGAAGTAAATATATAAAAATCAGTTGTGTTTCTATATACTAGCAATGAACAATTGGAAATTGAAATTTTAAAAATCTCATTTAGCAGCCAAAAAAAAAGAAAGAAAAGAAAAGAGAAAAAAACAAAAGGAATACTTCCTGGAAAATCTGACCAAAGATGTGAAAGACATGTGTACTGAAAACTATAAATACTGTTGAGAGAACTTAAAGAAGGCCTAAATAGAATATATCATGTTCATGGATCAAAAGATTCAATATTTTTAAGTTACCATTTCTGTCTAAATTGGTCTGTAGATTCAAGGAAATTCAAATAAAAATGCTAGCAGGTTCTTTCTGTGGAAATTGCCAAGCTGATTCTAAAATTTGTATGGGAAATGCAAAGGACCTAGGGTAGCCAAGACTGTGATCAAGAAAACCAGTTTGAGGATTTACACTATCTGATTTCAAGACAACAGAAATCAACACAATGTGATATAAGTGTAAAGGTAGACAAAAAATGTAATGGAACAGAAGAGAACCCAGAGGTATACCTACACATATGTGATCAATTGATTTTCAACAAATAATCCAAGCAATTAAATGGGGTAGAGGATAATCTTTTTAACAAACAAAGCTGGAAAAATTGGATGGCATATGCCAAAAAAAAAAAAAATCCTGGTCCTTTTCTCATACCATATACAAAAATTAACTAAAAATGAATCATAGACAAATATAAAAGCTAAAATTATAAATTTCTAGAAGAAAACAGGAAAAAAATCTTAGTGACCTTGGATTTGGTAAAGATTTCTTAAACATGGCACATAAAAAGCACAAAATGTAAAAGAAAAAAATGATAAATTGTACTTCATCAAAGTTAAACACTTCTGCTTTTTAAAAGACTTAAGAAAATGAAAACCTTCTGCTTAATTTGGCAGGAGAAAGAAAGAGAAAGAAAAAAGAAAATGAAAAGACAAGCCACAGACTTGGAAGTACAATCACTGTACACTCTAGCCACTAGAATGGCTAAAATTAAAAAGACTGATCATATCAAGTGTTGCAGGATGTGGAACAACTGCACCTCTTATATACTCATGTTGGAAGTGTAAAATGATACAACCATTGTGGAAAAGAGTTTGGCTATTAAAAAATCTAAATATATACCTATCACACAATCCACCCATTTCATTCCTAGGTATTTACCCCAAAGAAATGAACATATATGTGTACACAAAGACTTGTACATGAATATTCATAGCATTTTTTGTAATAGGCACAAACTGGAAGCAACCCAAATGGCATTCATCAACAGATGAATGGAAAATAAATTGCAGTATAGCCATATAATGGAATACTACTCAGCAATAAGAAGGAATGATCGACTGATATACTCAATAACATGAATGAATCTCAAAATAATTATTCTGAATCAAAGAAGCTATATCCTCCCCCACCCAAATAGTACATATGGTGTGATTCCATTTATATAAAATTCTAGAAAATCTAAACTAACCTATAGGACAAAATGCAGATGGGTGATTCCCTGGAAATGGGGAAGGGCTTGTGAGGAAATGGGTAGGTGGAGATGGGAGGGAAGGTAGTATCACAAGGGGGCAGAAAGAGACTTTTTGGGGTGATGGATATGTTCATTTTCTCGATTATAGGTGGTGGTTTCACAGGTGTATATATGTCATAACTTCTGAAATTGTACATTTTAATTATGTATAGCTTATTGTACGCCAATTAACCTCAATAAAGTTGTTTAAAAAAGACATAGCTAGTTAAATTTTAAAAGGCTTTGAATTCCAGCCTAATATGAGCCTGGGTGTCAGGAAAAGTGCTCTGCGAAAATTTCCTTCAATTTTATAAAATGGGACCAATACTCCTTTTTATGCCTCATGGAGCGTGTAGTGAGGATTGGATAAAGGAAAGACTACAAGATTAAAATATTTAAAATTTAGTGTTAGTGTGATTAATGACATCTCTACATACCCATATTTCATTCTCATCACAACAGCTTTTTTCTTAACTTTGCACAACCATAATGAATTAACTATTAATAGAATGTAAAACAGAATAAGACAGTAATAAGGATTAACTAAAAAAAATAGAAGAGATTAGAAATTATCTATGAAATAGGAATTATGAAGTGACTTTGCAGCAGGATAAGGAAACCTTTATTTGCCTTACATATAAAAAAGTACAGAAAAATGTTTGTAGGAAACCAGAAATATTAATAGTAAGCATTATAGCGGAAGAGACTTCTAAATTAATCCTTTTTTAGGAAGAAGGACACTTTTGCAATGAATCTTGTAATCTGTAATACATATTCAAATTTTCATAGTTTTTTAAATAGGGATTTCCCAGTTAAAGAAAACACAAAAGCTTTAAAAAAATTATAATAAACATGGTCCTGTAGTGAAGACCAGAAAATTGGAGAGACTTTTGAAATGGTGTATTTTTTCTGTGAAAGTATGTCCAATGCCTCTTGCTTTTTTGTAAGGTCACTAAACATCTGTGACAGGACTGTGGGAATATATGAGGAAGACTCTGAGTGGCTATGGATTGTAAACATCTTTAACTTCCTGTATGTAATTCATAAAATCATAAAGCTGTGGTTCTTAAAACTGCCTGGTATTGGCACAAGGACAGGGACACAGACCAGTGGAACAGAACAGAAAACCCAAATATAAAACCATCCTCATATAACCATCTAATCTTTGACAAAATAGACAAAAACATACTCTGGGGACAAGAGTCCCTATTCAATAAATGGTGCTGGGAAAACTGGATAGCCACATGTAGAAGACTGAAACAGGACCCATAGATTTCACCTCTCACAAAAATCAAATCACGGTGGATAACAGATTTAAACCTTAAATGGGAAACGATTAGAATTCTAGAAGAAAATGTAGGAAAGACTCTTACAGACATTGGTCTAGGCAAAGAATTTATGAAGAAAACCCCTAAGGCAATTGCAGCAACAACAAAAATAAATGAATGGGACCTGATTAAATTAAAAAGCTTCTGCACAGCCAAAGAAACAGTCACGAAAAGAAACAGACAGCCTACAGAATGGGAAAAAATTTTCGCATACTACACATCAGATAAAAGACTGATAACAAGAATCTATTTAGAACTCAGGAAAATCAGCAAGAAAAAATCAAACAATCCTATCAGAAAATGGGCAAATGGCATGAATAGAAATTTTTCAAAAGAAGATATAAGAATGGCTAAAAAACGTATGAAAGAATGCTCAACATCCCTAATCATCAGGGAAATGCAAATCAAAACCACAATGAGATACCACTTAACTCCGGTGAGAATGGCCTTTATCAAAAAATCCCAAAACAACACATGTTGGCGTGGATGCGGAGAGACAGGAACACTCATACACTGCTGGTGGGAATGCAAACTAGTGCAACCCCTATGGAAAGCAATATGGAGATACCTTAAACAGATTCAAGTAGACCTACCATTTGATCCAGCAATCCCATTATTGGGCATATACCCAGAAGAACAAAAGTCATTCTTTAACAAAGACACCTGTACCCGAATGTTTATAGCAGCACAATTCACAATCGCAAAGATGTGGAAACAACCCAAGTGCCCATCAATCCACGAATGGATTAGTAAACTGTGGTATATGTATACCATGGAGTACTACTCAGCTATAAGAAATAACGATGATACGACATCTCTTTGGTTCTCCTGGAGAGAGTTGGAACCCATTATATTAAGTGAAGTATCCAAAGAATGGAAAAACAAGCATCACATGTACTCACCAGAAAACTGGTTTCCCTGATCATCACCTAAATGCACATTGGGGAAGGATACCAATTGGATATCAGACTGAGATGGGGGGTGGGGGGAGGGGATGGGTGTATGCCTACATGATGAGTGCGTTGCACACCCTCTGGGGAATGGTCAGGCTTGAAGGTGCTGACTCGGGGAGGTGGGGGGGGAGGGGATGGAGGTATGACTACATGATGAGTGCCAGGCGCACTGTCTGGAGGATGGACATGCTTGGGACTCTGACTCAGGGGGATGGGCGGGACATGGACAATGTATATGACCTGATCTTATGTGCCCCCATGATGAGCTGAAATTAAAAAAAAAAAATCATAAAGTTGAAAGAACTGTCTAAAAATCATCTGGTCCAACATTCTTCCTCTACAGGTGAGGAAGCTGAGATCCAAAAATGAGAAATTATTTACCTAAGGACTAAAGAGCAAGTTAATTAAACTGGGTTAAGATCCAGATTTCCTGGCCACTAGTCTAGTGCTTTTCCTCACAATGCATTACTGCTTTTAATTATATCAGTGGAGAGCACAGAGGAACAACTAGTTACCTACAATTAAGATTAAAGTTCCATCGTCTTCCAGGATGCTGCACTTTGAGGTTTTTATATCTCATTCTTTCTGCCAGCTTCTGCTCAAGCTTTGTCCTCAGCTCTTTGTTCTTATTTTTTAAATGTTTGGGGAGCTCACACACTTACAGCTTCAACTGTCACCTGTTTTCAGATGATTTCCAAATATATACAGCCAATTGTTATCTTTCATTGGAGTTCCAATCCTGTATTTTCATATTTACATAGAATATTTCCCACAGGAATGAATGTGCACAGTAACAGTGCCTGAACCCAACAATTTCATAGCAAAATGGCTTCAGAATTCCAGTGCATCAGTGCTGGTGTCAGCCAACAGCAACCACAATAATACTTGGCAGAGATAGCAGAGACTGGAGAATTCTGTGGTTGCTGGAGGAAAAGGTAGCCGTCTCTGGTAGACAAGACATTATGTACAGAAGTATTAATATTATTTACAATATTGACTGTTGCTGAAATGATAATCTTCACAGGTAAAAGAATATGCACAGTGGAGTACTCAAGTAGGTCTTTTGGTATCCGTGAAGATTTATTTTTAATTGATTTTGTCTTTCTTTGATCACAGAAGAATATTTTCAACTTAGCTGAAGGCAAAACCCAAACAAAATAATGAGTAGAGTAACAAAAAAGTGTGGAAGTTCCCAAAAAGGGTTCTAATTTTCAGGAAATATCATTTAGTGCAGAATTTCAGATTGTCAAGAATGTACCCTATACTTCAAAGACTGAAATAAAAATACGGAGACCAAACAACCAAATTTTTGCCAATACTTATTAGCTTTGTGGTTGCTGAGGGAGCACAACTTCCTTTGAATTGATGACAGTCCAAGACATACTGCATTAATTAATGTTAAAATAAATGTTAATATGACTCACACAGGTTATTCAATGGCCAACTCAGAGAGTTCAAGTACAATAGCTTTTATGCAGTCTTCTGCCTTGTTCACAATTACACCAAAGAAAGTCTTCGAGAAGAAAAAAATTTAGGTGGGAAGGAACAGTTGGGCTGGAACTGAATGATCTCAGCACCCAATACAGATAACTAGATAAAGGTATGACTTGCAGCACGTGAAATCTTAATGAATATATACATTTATGCATTCAGCACTTACTGAGAGCCTACTCTGTATGTGCTAGCTTAACATATATTTACACAAGAGCTAAGAGTGCAAGAAAAAATAAAATACGTATACAATTAATAATAATATAATGTGGCATATGATAATGTAGACATGTAAACAAATTATAAAGAGAAGGGATGAGAAAAATTCATTGATGTGGTAGTGGGCAGCCTTCAAAAATGGCTCCCAGTGATCCTCACTTCTTGGTATTTATGACCTTGTGTAATCTCCTCCCATTAGGAGTGGGCTAGACATAGTGACTTGCTTCTAATGAATAAAATATGGCAAAAGTAATGGGATATCACTTCCAAGACTAGGTCTAAAAGATTATGACTTTTATCTTGCTGGCACACTCCCTCTCTGGCTCTTCTTGTTTGCTTGCTCCAATGAAGCCAAGCTGTTGTATTGTGAGATGCTCCAATGGAGAGTCCACTGGGAAAGAACTGAGGGCAGCCTTTGGCCAACAGCAAACAAGAAACTAAATCCTGTCAACAGCCATGTGAGTGAACTTGGAAGTGAATTCTACCCCAGTTGAGCCTTGAGATGACTGTAGTCCTGGCTGACACTTGAATTGCAGCTTTGTGAGAGACCTTGAAGCAGAGGACCCAGCTATTCATGCCTGGTTTCCTGACCCACAGTGATGTGAGATAGTAAATGTGTTTATATGCCATTAAGTTTTGCGATAATTTGTTTTGCTGCAATAGGTAACTAGTACAGCTAAAAATAAAAACAAGGGTAATTGCAACAGATGGAAAAACACTTGCAAAAACAACAGGGAATAGTACGGATAAAATTCAAGAATGGTAAATGATTCTGTGTAGCTATAGCATGAAGCATTCTTGCAGGGATAAATAAGGTTTGAAAAGAATAGTCAAGGCCAAATTGTAAAATGTGTTCAATGTCATTTGCATCCTCAGTGTTCCCTTACAGGAAACAGAAACCTCTCCAACTATTTTAAACAAACAAGTTTAACAGGAAATTAGGTACTTACAAAATCATCAGAAGGGCTGTAGGAATGATTTCTATCCCCAGATGCAGGAATGTCTCCCAGATCAGTATCTCCAAATGGGCCCATTAGGGGAATTTCTATCTGTCTCATAATAAGAAAAATGGGGAAGCAGGTGGCAGCTACTGCTACAGCCACAACTGCCTTCACACCCATGAAGTGAGTGGCTGGGCTCAGAACCATAGTCTGACTGCCGCTACAACTGTGATTGACCTTCAACACCAGTGAGGCTATGCTAGATTCTGGAACTTTGCTGCAGAAAAGCCCAGCATCTCTGTGATGTTGCTTGACTGAAGCAATAGCTGAAGAAGTATAAAGTTTGTCCCTCCTCTCTTCTGCCTTCTCACTCATGTGGTTGAGCATTCATTGGTGGAACCTAATTTGCAGCTAGAAACCTAGCTGTGGACAGTCTGAGAAAAGTAGTTGTAGTTTTCCACCCCCTGCAGTTTAGGAAGGCACACATTTGAAATGGTTGCCAAATGCTAACTCACCATATCCACCTAGTATAGTAATGTGATTCTACTTGCTTCTGGAAAAAGATGGGGAGCCCTCAAAAGTCCAAGAAATGACATAATAAACTCTGTATTGGAGAGAATTCAGTCTGGTAGGCTGAAAGTAAGGAGGTGTACAGAGCAGTTGTTGAGACTGGAAACAGGGAGAGAAATGGTGTAGGTGAAAAGTGATGAGAGCTTGAGCTCAGGTCTGGCAACTAGCATGGAGAGGTCAGAGGATGTGTAAGAGACAGTAACTTGAGTTCATTCCAGTCCGGTTAATATTTAATGCCACCATTTAAGCTCTATGGCCCTTAATTCATGCATCCTTATAATAGTACTCCAAGGACTGTATTTTCTAACTGGATTATGGAGTCTAATAATTATAAATCTTTTATTAAGCTCCAGCCTCTGTGGTTCTGGCTTGGAGTGGTGCTAAAGTGAAAGAAACATAGCTCAGCAATGAAAATTAACTTCAAAATAATCCTTTTCTTGCATTTCTCAGAAACCATGAAAGGGATCTAAATACATATACCACAGCAAAGTATATAAAAATTTCCTCTCGTCTCCTATCTATAATTCTTCCATCACAACCTGCAATTCCTGAGGCATAAAATCCAAACGTCAATATCCAGCCCCGTGCAGTGATTCTTTCTCTTCCCCATTTGCCTCCCTTCCTTGCCTCCTTCTCGTTCCTGTACTACATAGTTTCGCTTAGACTCTCTCCAACAAGGTAAATCCTTCCTTTTCAGGAAAGGGAGATACTGGGGAAAATTAGACTGGCAATTAGAGGAGTAAAGGTCATGTGTTAATAATTTTTGTCCTGCCACAATTCTCACCGTCAACTGTTAAATATTTTTGTTTTCATTCTTTTACCTCCAAACTAATCTTTCCTCCCAAGTACTCAACTATCACTTGTATGTTAATGGCTTAAAAATCTTTTATCTTTAACCCTGCCTTCCCCTCATATCTAGAATTTTACCTACCTCTTAGGTACATCCACCTGGAATTCTGTTTCCAGACCACAAGCAACGTGTAATCAAGCTAAGCTCATTATCTTCTCTCTCAAAGGTGTTTCCCTTTTCTTCATCTCCTAACTTGGCTAATGAAATCACCATTTGTGTATTTGCCCAAGTTGAAAACTTCATTGTCATCTTTGAGTTATTTTCTTGTCCCATCAATTAGCAAGTATTTCCAGTTTTAGTCTCAGCATCATCTCTGGAATCCATCTTCTGTCCATTTGCACTGACGTTGCTGTAGTCCAAGCCCTTAGCATTTCACATCTACACTCCTTGTCTGACTGTCTCTAATCCCTCTTCTCTCTAGTTCAGGGATTGCCATTCACTGACCTGGGAGAAGCTGGATGGATTCTCTAGGAAGTTTTTTGCTTTTGTTTGTTTACTTTAATATAGGTCTCTAGGTCCTGAATGTGAAAAAAAAAATAAATTCTGATTCTATCAGGCAAGTCTGGAGTTTGTGAGTTTGAATTTTTATGAATCTCCTTAGATGAATCCATTGATCAGCTAGGTTTGGTATAAGCATTTCTTTTTCTTTCTTTTTTTAAATAGAATTATTTTTTGTAAAGACAGGATCTCACTTTTGTTCAGGCTTATCTCGAACTCTTGACCTCAAGCAATCCTCCCTGTCGGCCTCCCAGAACACTAGGATTACAGGTGTGAGCCACTGTGCCCAGCCTAACATCTTTCAGAACCCCCAAATCTTATTATGTTACCTTGATGATCATAATGCAGTGATCTGTGCCAACCAGAATCTGTCACTTGCACACCTTCCCAGCCTCAGTTTCCTCCATCTTTCCCTACTGCCATGACACCCTAGGTTGCTGCTAGAGTATACAATGGGCTATCTAGGGAGCATTGCTTCCTCTTTCACAACTTTGTGCCTTTGGAAGACCCCAAAGCCCAGACTGTTATTCTCTCTCATCTTTCCCTGTTAAAAAAAATCTTTTCTATCCTTAAAAGCATAGCTAAAGTATCACCACCTTCATGAAGGCTTTGCAGATAAAATAAGTCAGAAGTGGTTTCTCCTGTGAGTTCCCGCAGCCTGTGCCTAACAGCACTTAGAACAATTGGGTTCAAATTACTGTGCATTGAACATTGTCTTTCTCCTTTTTCAGATACTGACTCTCTTTGCTTAATGGTGGTAGTATTTGTACATAGTGGGCAAGAGTGGGGTAGGAGTGAGAAATGTGGAAGGAGAGACAATTGGGAGGGTAGAAGTTAAAGCCCAATCATAGGGCTTGTTTATTCTTGCTCTCAGCATGTCCACATTATCCTAAAAAGTTATCTTAACTGCAGCTCAGAGCCTTATTTCCTCTAGTTGGTTGGTGGTGCTTATCAATGAGCAAGTCTTCACTGGCCGAGAGTAAAGTGAAAACAATCAAGCCTGTGTAGCGAGTTTTCATAAAACTAGACTTATATAGTGACTTCTCTTTATTCTGATTTTATATTCTTCCTCTTTGCTAGTTTTCATAAAATGGTAGTGATGTTAGATAGTAGTATAATTTTCAGATGTCTTTACTTGAAAACAATGAAAACATTAGAAACCTGATGTTGCTCCCTAAATTTAAAAAAGAATCATTGTTCTATGAAATTGGAAACTCTTGGGACTGCTATTGCCTGTGTTGTTGAGAGAGAGCCTTGAAGCAATGACATCTCAGTAGCGAGAACACACCCAGTGCCCAGATCTTGGTTTCTAATATTCTGTCCAAAATAAAAAGGGGGTGAGGGGACCAGGGCTCCTTGAAGAAATGGCTGATTCTAGAACCAGGGCATGAAATATGCAAAATGAGATGAACCTGGAGCATCCTGTAGTGCCAGAAATTAAAGACATACACAATAAAAACACAACAATGGGGGTATGTCAAAGGGACACAGGAGCAAACTGAGAGAACTCCCAATGGTAACCAACAGAAAAAAATTGAGCAACAACATAAATAAAATTGTATTGAATATAACCTAACATAGAAAATATTCTTGAGTTCATACTAATATAAATAAGTGATTGAATATATTAATTAATGAAGGAGAATAGATGATTCTATTGTGCAGGAAAATTCCAAATAACTTATATTGATATTCCACTTTCAAGAAAGCGGAGCATAACTCCCATCTATTTAAGTGTAGGTTGTGCATAGTGATTTATTTCCCAAGAATGCAGCATAGAAAGAGCAACTTCACAGTAGAGAAACCTGACAAACGCTACCTCAGCCAGATGCTCAAGCTGAGCATCAACAGTGATAGGTCATGTCGATGGTATATACCCTTGATATAATGTGATGAAAGTGGTACTGTACTTCTGTGGTCTTCCTTCCTAAAACATACAACCCCAGTGTAATCATAAGAAATGTCAGAGAAATCCCAGGTGAGGGATATTCCATACAACACCTCAGCAGTATTCCAGAAAACTGACAAAGCTATCAAAAACAAGGAAAGTCCGAGAAACTGTCACAGCCAAGAGGAGGCACATGATGACTAAGTGTTATGTGGGATGCTGGATGAGATGCTGGAACAGTAAAAGGACAGTAGGTAAAACTAAGGAAGTCAGAATCAAGTGTGGACTTCAGTTAATAATAGTGTGTCAATATTGTTTCATTAGTTGTTATATATGTACCATACTATGTCAGGTGTTAATAACAGGGAAAATTGGGTGTGGGGTAAATGGGAACTCTTTATACCTGCGTTCCCCAACGCACCACCCCTGCTCGCCAGGCTATAGACCGGTAGTAATCAGTGGCCTGTTAGGAACCAGGCCACACAGCAGGAGGTGAATGGCAGGCAAGCCACGGAAGCTTCATCCATATTTACAGCTGCTCAGGGCTCCCACTGATTCTGCATTATGATGAGTTGTATAATTATTTCATTATATATTACAATGTAATATAATAAAAATAAAGTGCACAATAAATGCAATGTACTTGAATCATCCTGAAATCATCCCCCCCCACCCCAGGTCTGTGGAAAAATTGTCTTCCATGAAACAGGTCCCTGGTGCCAAAAAGGTTTGGGGACTGCTGCTTTATACTATCTTTATAACTTTTTTTTTGTAAATTTAAAACTATTCTGAAATAAAAAGTCTATTTTTTAAAAAATAAGCAAATGGATTCTTGTTATCAGTCTTTTATCTGATGTGTAGTATGTGAAAATTTTTTCCCATTCTGTAGGCTGTCTGTTTATTTTCATGACTGTTTCTTTGGCTGTGCAGAAGCTTTTTAATTTAATCAGGTCCCATTCGTTTATTTTTGTTGTTGCTGCAATTGCCTTAGGGGTTTTCTTCATAAATTCTTTGCCTAGACTAACGTCTGTGAGAGTCTTTCCTACATTTTCTTCTAAAATTCTAATCGTTTCCCATTTAAGGTTTAAATCTGTTATCCACCGTGATTTGATTTTTGTGAGAGGTGAAATCTGTGGGTCCTGTTTCAGTCTTCTACATGTGGCTATCCAGTTTTCCCAGCACTATTTATTGAATAGGGACTCTTGTCCCCAGAGTATGTTTTTGTCTATTTTGTCAAAGATTAGATGATTATATGAGGATGGTTTTATATTTGGGTTTTCTGTTCTGTTCCACTGGTCTGTGTCCCTGCCCTTGTGCCAATACCAAGCAGTTTTAAGCACCACAGCTTTGTAGTATAGTTTGAAGTCTGGCAAATCAATACCTCCCATTTTGTTTTTATTGCTTAAGATTGCTTTTGCTATACGGGGTCTTCTCTGTTTCCATACAAAGTGTATAATTATTTTTTCTAAATCTGTGAAAAATGATGTTGGTAATTTAATAGGAATTGCATTGAATCTATAGATTACTTTGGGTAGTATAGACATTTTAACGATGTTAATTCTTCCAATCCATGAGCATGGTATGGATTTCCACTTATTTACGTGTTCTGCAATTTCCTTCCTTAGCGTTTCATAGTTCTCTTTATAGAGGTCCTTTACCTCTTTAGTTAAATATATTCCTAGATATTTTATTTTCTTTGTTGCTATTTTGAAAGGTATTGAGTCCTTAATTTGGTTCTCCGATTGAATGGTATTGGCATATATGAATGCCTCTGATTTGTGTGTATTGACTTTGTAACCTGAGACATTACGGAATTCGTTAATTAATTCCAGGAGTCTCTTGGTTGAGTCCTTGGGGTTTTCCAGATACAACATCATATCATCAGCGAAGAGTGAGAGTTTGACCTCTTCTGTCCCTATTTGGACACCTTTGATTCTGCTCTCTTGTCTGATAGCTCTCGCAAGGACTTCCAATACAATGTTGAAAAGTAATGGGGACAGTGGGCAGCCTTGTCTGGTTCCAGTTCTGAGTGGGAATGCTTTCAATTTTTCCCCATTCAGTATGAAGAATCTATTTAGAACTCAGGAAAATCAGCAAGAAAAAATCAAACAATCCTATCAAAAAATGGGCAAAGGACATGAATAGAAATTTTTCAAAAGAAGACATAAGAATGGCCAAAAAACGTATCAAAAAATGCTCAACATCCCTAATCATCAGGGAAATGCAAATCAAAACCACAATGAGATACCACTTAACTCCGGTGAGAATGGCCTTTATCAAAAAATCCCAAAACAACACGTGTTGGCGTGGATGCGGAGAGACAGGAACACTCATACACTGCTGGTGGGAATGCAAACTAGTGCAACCCCTATGGAAAGCAATATGGAGATACCTTAAACAGATTCAAGTAGACCTACCATTTGATCCAGCAATCCCATTATTGGGCATATACCCAGAAGAACAAAAGTCATTCTTTAACAAAGACACCTGTACCCGAATGTTTATAGCAGCACAATTCACAATCGCAAAGATGTGGAAACAACCCAAGTGCCCATCAATCCACGAATGGATTAGTAAACTGTGGTATATGTATACCATGGAGTACTACTCAGCTATAAGAAATAACGATGATACGACATCTCTTTGGTTCTCCTGGAGAGAGCTGGAACCCATTATACTAAGTGAAGTATCCAAAGAATGGAAAAACAAGCATCACATGTACTCACCAGAAAACTGGTTTCCCTGATCATCACCTAAATGTACATCAGGGAAGGATACCAATTGGATATCAGACTGGGATGGGGGGGTGGGGGGAGGGGATGGGTGTATGCCTACATGACGAGTGCATTGCGCACCCTCTGGGGAATGGTCATGCTTGAGGGTGCAGACCCGGGGAGGTGGGGGGGGAGGGGATCGAGGTATGAATACATGGCGAGTGCCAGGCGCACTGTCTGGAGAGTGGGAGCGGACGCGCTTGGGACTCTGACTCGGGGGGATGGGCGGGACAGGGACAATGTATATGACCTGAACTTATGTACCCCCATGATGAGCTGAAATAAAAAAAAAAAAAAAGAAAAGAAAAAAATAAGCAAATGGTCTTCTAGATACTAAATAGGGACATCTCAAATCACAACAACCCTGTTTGGAAATTTGGGCGTTTCCTGGGGAACATACAGAAAGGAGAGCATTACTATCTGATTTTGGCATTATTAAAATACTGTTAGGTCAGACCTAACCTCACATATAGATTATTATGGGAATAATCCATTAAATTTTATTTACTTTAAACTAGAAAATTAAACTGACAAATACTTGCTTTTCTTCATGTTTGGAGGGTTAAAACATTTTCTTTTTGGTGTGAGTGGCCCTCCCACTTCTTAGTAAGAATTCATTGAATTGCATGTTATTATCATTATTGTCCTTGCAAACCTGTTCTTCCCCAGCACCAGCTGAAGTTCTAGGGGCAATAAAATGTAGGACTCGGAAATCAATATGAGTCAATTATGTTCAAGCCAGTGGACGTACTTAGATTCCAACTGTGTACTACCACTGTGCTAGGCCTCAAGCCATATGCTTTAGTCCAGCTTTCTACCCTTAGAAATCAGCTTGCCCTTATTGGACCCGTATTGGCATGTTAATATTTGACAGTGGCCTGGCCTTTATAAAAACACGCAATCTTACAGGGGATTCCTTCTCAGGACAGAGTATCTTTGCTCAAAGGAATGGATCTGTTTGAGCCAGAAAGGCAGGCACGATGAAGGGGCATTTCTGGGCAGGGAGATCCTTTGCACCACCTGGAAATGTCACCATATGGTTCTCTGCCCGCCTCTTTTGAAGACTGGCTTTGGTGGGCTGGATTGTAGGTCTAAATTGGGGTGGTCCCTTTTATTTTCCCAATTTCTATTTGTTCAGTGGAGAACAAAGAGTATTTGACTAGAAAGAAGGAAGCTTCTAGACCAGGCCTCTACCTCTAGCCATCTCTGACATTAGGCTTCATTTTTTTTTTTTTACTCTGTGAAAAAAGAGTTTAGAGCAGCTTATCTTGGATCCTTCTGAGCCTTACATTTTCTTACCATATGAGCTGGGCCAGGTAGGTCTTTGTTGAGATTGGTGACTGCGTCAATGAGAAGGCAGGTCTCGAAGTTCTTCAATGGTTCTTTTTTCCTAGTCATTGCCAATGGATTTAAGATAGATTTTCTGAAGTTGACACAGGAGTTCTGTTTTCCTTATTTCACCCCTGTTGTTTTTTGCAAGTGGCCAATTTCAAGCTTTCATATTGGAATAGTTTACATTCCTATACTGTCATTTGCAAGAGAAGCATCCTGATGTAGGGAAAGGAGCATGGGCTTTGCAGTCATTCTCAACTGGGAGTGCATCCTACCTTTATCATTTAAATAGACCTGTGGCCTCAGAAAATTATTTAGCTCCTCTAAAAATCCAAATTTCCAATTAATAAAAATTGGCAATAATAATTCTTATCTCTCAGGAAAAGTGTAGAGATTAAATGGGACAACATATAAAATGACCGTCACTTAGTAGGCGCTCAGTAAATATTAGTTTCCTTCCTTCTTTCTTTCCCTCCTTCCTTTTTTCCTTCCTCCTTTACATAATGATGGAAGTTACGTCTTCATATCTTCATCAGTATGTTTGCAAACAACATTTGGGCTATTGAGTGGCCGGGTGGGGTTTTCTTCCTCCCTAGTTCCTCTTCCTGGGTAGGATACAAACCTGTCTAAAATAACAGGAGATGATAGCATCCTAATATATAGTGGATGCCCACAAGATGGGAGATGTAGTGTGGAAGATCTGATTATTTTCAGCTGATGCACCCAGAGGGCAGACCATTACTTGGGCTCTGTCCCCTTTTCTACTTCATTCCCTGGGAACTGCATGAAGGTGATAAAGCTTAAGGACTGACAGACCAGAGTTTCCAACTCAGACCTGCAGGGCCAGGCAGGTCACGTACATGAAAGACATGGCTGGGTGTAGAAAGAGGCCACAGTATTATAAGATCGACAAGAAATGGCATCTTTACTTTTCTTTGAGATTACAATAGGGGGTGACGAGGACTGTGGTGAAATGGAGAGAGCAGACCCCACTTAGAGGGAACAGCCACTACTCAATATCAGGTGATTATTGCTATGAGGGAATATAGGTTCTCTACTTCCAGATCTTTCCATTTATACAGGGAACCCAGAAATGTAAACATAAAAAAATCTTTTGATGTTTAATTCTTGGCAATTAAAACAAATGTTAAGATAATACTCTGTGGGCCAACCAAAAAAGACTATGCCAGCAGGTTACAGCCTCTGGGCTAAAAGTGCCATGGAGCTGTGGGGTCAGAGGTGAGGGGAAGAAGATGATTCCTAGTCTAATGTGGAGGGAAAGAGAAAGCTACAGAAACAGGCCAGATGAGCTATCCTGAATCTCCAACTCCCGGTGAACTCTGAAATGGACTGGAATGTAGGAACTGAATCTTAAATAAAGGATTGTTTAATGTGTGTGTAGTTGCCCAACTTAAAATGAGACCTTTTGAAGCAAGAACACCCAACATGGTAATGTACATACTGTGAGGTTTACATTTGTTTGTATTTTAACAACCAAAGTTGTTCATTTTACTTTTACAAACAATATATCATAATCTGGTCCTTATCTAAATTTTGCATGAAAAGTAGATCTATGTAAATAAGAGAGCAAAGAAGCTTTCTAAATGTTTTATTTATTTATTTTTTTTGGGGGGGGACAAATATTTCTGCACCTCTCAGGCTCTTCTTGCTGGAAAAAGGAGAGCTAGTGATACATTTGTTAATGGCATTTTAAAAATTTTGGTGTGGTGAAGTAATAAGGTACTTCTTAGGTATGTTAATAATAAATTAAGGTTATAATAGTTGCCATAATGGGGAAAATGAGTAATATTAGTCCAAGCAAAAAAAATTAGTTTGGAAGTGGATAAGCTAAGGATATCAAAACTGAAAAAACTTAGCTTCAGATAGCGTTCTACTATATGTAACTTTTTGATGAATAATATTCAATTATGGCATGTAATTCTTCGCATAGCACCTGACATATAGTAGATATTCAGCAAATATTTGTTGAATTTTATTACTTTTTTAACACAGTAATTTTCCTCAGTAGTAATTTCTATAACTCAGATAAAAATAGAAATTTATAAGAGTATTTAGTTTTGTTTCTTGTAAAAGTATATTTTTCTAAAGGAAATAGTAGCAACAGTAGAGACAGAGAAAAGAAAATGTGTGTATATTCTAAAAAGTGGTTCCAACTCAATTTATTCAGAGAAGAATGCTGTGACTCTATGTGGATAGTCCTTGCTGACAACACGCTGTCAGCATCCTCAGCCACTTTCTATTTCTCTGTTTATCTTGGCTTTACAGAGTTTAGATGTCAAGTCATGGGAATCTCCATGGCTCTCGAGTGCTAAACTTCTCTGTCCTTTCGCTCACGCCTGGTTCAGAAGGATATGCCAGGTGGTGTAAGTGTTTCTCTTTCAGAGCTAAAGGAAGGATCTAGGCTATGGAGTCAGCAGAGAGAGCCTTGGTCTCAGTGACTCCTTGCCTCTCAACTCTCCTGGTCCTGGACAGCCTGGGGGCCTTTTTACAACTGTGTACTGATTAGCTGTTTTAGATCCGTGTGCTTTGCAAAGCTCCTTTCTCCCACTTGGATATTATCAGGACATAGTCAGGCTAGAAAGGCTGTGGGAATCTTTGGAGGTAGGAGGGTAGGATCCAGAAAGGTTTGCATTAGGAAGAAGGGAGTTCTCTTTGGTGAACTCCATAGTCATAAGGTAGCCCTGAGCTGATTCCAGTTAGGAACCAAGGCTGGACTTTCTTCGCTGATTCTTTGGCCATTTTATTAATAGTTTCCTCAACTGGGGCCAGGATACATATCATGAAAGAAACCAGCCTCAGGTGTGTCTTCTCACTTCTTTGTCATCTAAACTTCAGCTTCCAGGCATCGCACCGTAGTTTTGGGTGGACTCTTGGGCTCTTCTGGGTTTTTATCAGTTTTCTTTGGTTCCTCATTAGGGTTGCTGTCATCAGCCTTCTCCTCCTTTACTACTTTGGTTTCAATCATTTCCTTCTGCTGATTCTTGTTTGTGAAAGGGAAAGCCTTCACATACCTTTAGGCATAAACATGACATTAAAGTGAGGGACTTCTATGTAACCCAAATTACAATAGATAATGCTTTGTCTGTCACAGCACATATTGGCCCAGCATGCTGGGTCCCTTTATTTCACAGTGATGCTAACACATGCATGTTCAAATACATTAACACATCCCCACCTTAATGGAGTCATTTAAATTGGACAGTATGTTCACAGGCCAGACTTTAAGCTGAATTCACAACTCTTCCACCAAAAACAAGGAATGAAAAAATCAAATAAAGTATATAAATTTTCCCCAGATGTCCATTTTTCTTTTCATTTCTTGATTTTCAAAGGCTAGATACTGACCAATATCTAAAGGCTAGATGATGTGCATGTACTGCAACAGTAGGAAAGATGGGATGGAAGGGAAGAGAGGTGAGATGAGGGAGAAATTTACAGTATAAGAGGACTGTCATCTCCATTTTGACCAATAAAATGCCAATTACAACCCTAGAAAACCACAAGATGGGGAGGTGACAAAGATTACAAGGCTAGCGATGCGCCAATAACCTCACCTTTTGACGTAGCAATATGCGAGACCAGCCGCAGCACCAAAGAAGAGGAGAGCCAGCACCAGCAGAGCCGTGGGGACACCTGCAGGAAGCAGAGACATACCTGTTGGTCTTTCGTGTGTACATTGCGTGCGCTGCTCATTTAACCATCCAGGTGGCTGAGACAATAGCGTAGGAGAAAAACCTTCTCTGCAACCCTTTGTGATGTCAGGCCCCCTCAGCCTCTTTGCTTCTTTGAGTTTTTAACAGCGAAGCCCTTGTATACTCACGATTTTTAGTTTCATCACTAAGGCTCTTTATAGCTCTCAAGTTCTATGACTTTATGAAAGTTGAGTTTGCGTTAAGCTTTGATTTTTATTTGGCAGGTCCTGAATGCCCAGTCTGGAGACAGGCTGGATACTGTGAATTGTCTGTAATATGTAAACATATACACACACATAACGCAGACACAGAAAGCATTTACCTCCAAACCCAGAAACTTCGTTTTTGAATGATGCTTTATTTTCACTAGATGGTTCAGTTTCCATAGGCATGGTGCTAGTTTCTGTATAAATTTCTGTGATGCAAATCAATTTTTTTCTCCGTGGATTAGAAGTGGAAGCCGGAGCACGCGTAGTAGCAGGGGCAGGAGGCGTAGAATAAGGGGACGATGCTGAGTATGTACTGTCACTGGCAATAAAATCTGTCATGTGTATTTCAGTTTGAGTGTTGAACATGGGATCTTCGGTGGTGATGATTTCTGGAGAGCACGAGTTAATCCAAATATCTGTCAGGAGAGGAAAATATGAATAGCAGCAGCCTCCTAACTGTTCTTCTTGCCTGTAGACTTAATACCCTCCAACCTCTTATGCTGCAGTTGGAATGGTCTCACCAAAATGCAGATCTAATCATATCACTTCCTTCCTTAGGATGCTTCAGTGGCATGCCGCCACTGCATGGCTCCGGCTGACATGGCCAGTGTCACCTGCAGGCATTCTCTCATTGCTCCTGCCATACTGAATTTCCTTCAGTTCCTTGATATGGTTTCTCTCACCAAAAGTGTGCTATGATGCTTTCTTCACCTTTGAGACTTTTTACCCCTCTTTAGTTAGCTCACTGTGACTTATCCTTCAGGTCTCAGATTGACCATCTCTTTCTCAAGCAGACTTGTTGACTAGATTGGGTCCCTGGGCATGTGTTCTTGGACCTCCATGTACTTCCCTCATCACAGTTCTCATTACACTGCTCCCCACGGGACTGTGAGCTTCCTGAAAGCAGGAACCCTATCTGTCTTGGTCATCATGGTATGTTCACAGTGCTTGGCACACAGTACATGCTCAATAAATATTTGATGAATAAGGAGGGAAGGAAAAGTGAAAGGAAGGAAGGAGTAGATGGGAAGACCAAATGTACGTATGTCGTGCCACTTCAGGACAAAGCTCTGCGAGACCAGATTTTTCTGTTCTTATCGAAAAAAAAAAAAAAGGAAGCAAAAAAAGGGAGGGGAATGAGGATTTGCTTTCCAATCTGTTAAATGTGGTAGAGAGGAAACTAACATTTGTTGAGCATCTTACTCTGAGTCAACCATAGCACTAGGTGTTTAAATAGGTACCTCACTTAACAATTTTATCAAACCCTCATTTATACAGGAGGACACTGAAGTTCAGAGAAATTGAATCACTTATCCAAAGTCATGTAGTTAGCAAATGACAGAGCCATGCAATATATTATAGTGTGAATTTGCATCTATTTTGAATCCCTAAGTATTTGAGGCAGTGAGTAGCATCAGCTGGAATGTTAGCTATAAAGAAAAAGTTATTTCATTAAGTTGATTAATTTTTGAAAATTAAATTAAATATCATTCAAGGTAATGGATATTACTGACAAAACATTTTGACTGCACATGTACTGTTTTTATGTTCATTTTACTTTGAAAAGACCTCTATTTAAAAAGACATCATCTTTGACCTTCTCTGCCCTAAACTGTTAACTATATTTCCCATTCTTGAGTACATGCTAAGTTCTTCCCTCAGAAAAATGAAAATTTTGAGTATCAGGGGAAAAACATACTAAATTCAATATGCTATGTAGGGAACTGAAAATATAAAAAAAAAAAAAAAAAGGCATGGTTTCTGTTTCCAGGAGGACAGAGGAAGCATTTTGATGGGGGTAGGTGGAGATCACTGGGAATTCAGATGAGAGGGCATTTGGGCAGAGTATGGGGGATTAATGTGTTCATTCATCAAATTTTTATGGAGTACCAGCTCTGTGCCAGGCACTGTTCTAGGTGCTAGGGACATGGTGCAAACAAGACAAAGTCCCTTAAGAGGCCTGCATGCTGTTGGAAGGATAGAGATCATTTTAAAAAACAATAAATAAGCCAGAAATTTCAGAAGATGATAAATGTCGAAAAGAAAATTAAACAGGATACAGATTAAAGTGGTAGGGGTGGAGGATACTTTGGATAGGGTGATAAGAGATGGTCCCCTGGGAAGGTAATACTTAAGCTGAGACCTAAATGATGAAAAGTAGCCAGTCATTGAAGATATAGGGCAAAATCATTCAAAGTAAAGAGAACAGAAAGTTCAAGAGCCAGAGTTGAATGAACTTAGCTCATGTGATGAATAAGAAGGTCAAATGACTGAAAGAGGGCAGTAGCTCATTGAGGGGAAGGAACAGAATATCCCAGGCAATAGGAATAGCATGATCTAAAAATCCAGAAGTTTGAAAGTGTAGTCATGTTAGAAAAATGGCAAGAAGCACAGTGTGGCTGGAATGTAGGGGGTGTGTGTGATGGGGGATAGGAAAGACTGCAAGTGGGAGATGAGACTGAGAAGATAGGTTGGAGCCTAGATATCAAGGTTCATAACTGCTACGTTAAAGAATTTGGAATTGATTCTGTAGGAGAGGGAATTTTCAACAGGGGTCCACAAATTTCCCAAATTATATACAAATGTTCTCATATATGTCCACTTTTATGTGCAAAACTCTTTACAATTTACATCATATTATCAAACGGGAAGTCACCCAAGGTTATGGAGCAGGAGAGTGAAGTAATTACCAGTGGAGATGCATGGACAATGAAATGACAGGAGAGAGTACAATCCAGGAGCAAACAAGGCTGTTATGGCAACTGCACAGAAATAGGAGAATTTCAGAAGTTCCTGGGATCCTAAAACTTAGATCTTAGAGATCTTCTAGGGAGAAGTGATTCTCAACTCTGGCTGCAGGTTAGAATCATCTGGGAAGCTTCTAAAGAATACCGATGCCCAGGCCCACCCCAGGCTTGTATGTGACTGACGTGTGGTCATCAGCATGGAAGATGCTACACTGGAACAGCAAGGCTCCATGCAGTTAGCTCAAGGTTTAAATCCTGGCTCTATCCTTTATTGACTGTGACCGCAGGCAAGGTACACGCTAAGCATCAGTTACTTCTCCTGAAAGTAGAAATGACACACGGGTGTCATTTTACTCATGACTAATCAGACAGTAAATGTCTAGGGCCTCTCTCATAGTGTCTGGGTATGATAGATAAGATCTGCAAGAATTCATTTCCTTGGCCTTTCTGTTTATATGTGTGGCCTCCCAGGTATGAGGGAGCAACAGTAGTCTGGTCCTGTAATCCCTAACTGGTCGAGGGCACAGTGTTGGTCACCTGGAAGTGTTAGGGTCTCGTTTTCCTTCCCTTCCAAACTACAAACACAATTTCTCTAGATGTGCTGAGTGCTCTGATAGATACTAAGCACAGAGTGTGGCTGGAGTTCCAGAGGACGGACAGGGGTAAGGGGTATGGAAAGGCTTCTGAAGCAGATGGCACTTGAGATGTGACCATGGCTCACTGTAACCTCGAACTCCTGGCCTCAAGCAATCTTCGTGCCTTGGTCTCTCAAAGCGCTGGGATTACAGGTGTGTGCCACAGTGCCTGGCCTTGAGATTAGAATAAAATGTAGGAGTTAGCCAGGTGATGAAGAGGGTGGGCATTGTGGCAGAGGAAATAGCTGAAACAAATGGTGTGTGCAGAGTATTAACAGCACTTTGGTCTGGTCCCCAAACCTCACAAAGCAATAAAAAAATAAAGTTAGGATTAGGGGTAGGGTTACTTTGATCCCCAAGCCTTGCAAAGATAGCAATGAGAAAGATAATCAGGGTAAGGTTTAGGATCAGGGTTAGGGTTAGTGTTACTCAGGTCCTCAAACCTTCACAAGAGAGTAATGAAAAAGGAAATTACAAAATAAAATTAGGGTAAGGTTAGGATTAGCGTTAGGATGATGGTTAGGGAACTCTGATCCTCACCAAGATGCCAACACACACACACTTGCACACACGTTTTGAACATGTAGGCTTCTATCCTGATGAGATATCTCCATGGATATGATGGATATGAAACAACATATGTTCAAGGTTATACACCTTAGCATTCCATAGAATAGAAAAAGATTGAAAAATAGGCTAAAAGTCCATCTTAGAGGACTGGTTGAATAAATGATGATACAGCCACCCAGTGGGGTATATGCAGCCATTAAAGGATGAGAAATGTCCCAATGAACTTGTATTGAGTAATTTCTAGGATTTAAGTGGAAAAAGCCATGTGCAAAGCAGTGTATATAATATGCTAGTTTTTGTAAGAAGGGGAAATAAGACAACACAGAGATACACACTCCCCTTTATACACAAAGCAACACAGAGGGAGAAACCAGAAATGAGTGAAAATGGTTGGTGGAAACAGTTCAGAAGGGACTGGAATAAAACTTCTCTGAATATACTTTGAAGAAAGTATGCTTTGGACCATTGAGCCATGTACATTTTTTAGCTATTCAAAAAAATAAAAATAGGACAAAAGTCAAACCCTAAAATTGATCACAAATAGAAGCAAATAAACCTAATTTATTTCAAAATGATAATATAACTATACAGAGTAGCAAATTTTTTTGAAGTCACTTTTACACACAATTCTCTGTACTTAGAAGGATATCTTCTAAGGACTAAAAGATGGAAAGATATCTTAAATTTCACTCAGTAGGTTTATGATTCCTAGTAATGTTGGTTTTGTAATTTTGAAACTGTTGTCGGATAAGAAAATATCTTATTATTTATTAGGAACTAAGATTTTCAATATAAGAGAAGCGATACTAATATAAAATAAAGTAAACTAAGAAAAAACTTGAATTGTTAAATTTGAGCTGGAAACTCAATATAAACTCATATACATATAACTTATTAGTTATCTATTGAAAAGGACTGAGAAGCAATGAAAACTCCAGTAGTAAAGGGAACTACTTGCATCCAAATCTTGGTTTCTAATTAACATTCCCCATTAAAAAGAACCAAGACACTCCTGGGAGAAATAAGAGGCTGATTCCACATCTGGGGCAGAGAAAGTACAAAGTGAGTCTGGAACATGTTATTGTGCCAGGAATTGCCCAAAACCTAATGGGATAAAGGACATAAAAGTCAACTAAAATGGGCTCCCATTTGCCAGATTCAAGACAATTCAAGCACCCAAAAAATAAAAGAATAATAATTGTAAAATTGATTATAACATATTGAACACATTGAATAAGTAATATGCATGTGCCCATGGTAATATAAGGGGGAGGGAAAAGGTGAGTGAGTGTGTGTGTGTGTGTGTGTGTGTGTGTGTGAGTGAGAGAGACACAGAGAGAAAGAGATTCTTCATCAAAGATGCCAACTAACAAATGTAGAAGGAAGAACAGATTTAGAAAAATCACTGTTTTGCAGCCCCCCATATAATAACTGATTCCAGTAAGGATCATCAGTGGCTGATTAAACCACTAGGTTATAGCTCACTGGGGGTCAGGATATTTGCATGGTGTGAAAATATCACATTATAGCTTACCCTACTAATTTCAAAGGGGAAGATACATTGTTATAGTTTCATTAGAGAGAGATCTGGCAGTCACCACCTTAATCAAATAATCAAAGTTAGCATAACTAAGAGTGAGACATAGTAACATTAAGTGCCTTCTGTTGTGATGTGATCCAAAGTGCACAATATCATCTATGAGTATTTTTTGCCAAAAATATTGAACATGAGATTAATTAAGCCTCTATACCTAACTTTCGGTATATAGGAAATACAGATGATGGGAGTACAAGTTAAATGAAACCATAAAGAAATAGACAAATCCAAGCCCTCTCTCCTGGCTCTTTTTTGTTTAGTCCGAAGGGCTGGCTACCATAGCATCACAGTGACAGCTGGCAGGAAGGCTAGGCAGATAAAAGGCAAGGCCGCTTGACAGGCACGGGCTAGCTGTGAGATAAGCAGGCATGTAAATCACCAGTTCCCCAGCCAAGGATGACAGGACAAAGAGGCAGAGAAGGAAGGGGAATCGTGAAAACATATTGCAAGAAGCCCTATGTTCCAGCCTTGACTCTGCCACTAGCTGACTGTAGGACTTTGAACAAGCTAAACCCCCTTTCTGAACTATAACTGTTTCATCCCTGAAGTGAGAGAATTGGGTAAAGTTATCTCCAAGGGCCTTTTCTGTGTGGAAGCCCTCTGGTTCAGAGAACTGCTTGGATCCTATATTTCCTTCCTGGGACAGGCTTTGCTAATGTTGGCTGGTGCACATTTGTCTCTTGGATCTCAGAGAAGGATTTTGAAATCTATGCTTTGCATGAACGCTCAGCTGCCCAACCTTTAGAAGGTCAGATATATGAGTATGTGTGAAGAGTAATAAATCAGACAGGGTGCTCAGACAAACTGAGAACAAGTGAGTATTTAGTAAGAGAAAAATTTTCTGAGCAATTACTTAGGTAAAGCACTTGGACTAAGGCAGCCTGGCTCTCTAAGCAAGGTTAATGAGATGATTGCATGGCCATGAGTAAATGAGTCCTACTCTCTAGGCTTTAATCTCTTCCTTCATAAAACGGAGATTGGGTCTTGTTCTTAAAAATGTCAAAGGTAGCATGTGAATTTCCTCTCCAGAAGAGGAATGTGGGACCGTGGAAAGAGCATGGTTTCAGGGTTAGACCTGAGTTTGAAACTTTACAGTAATGCAACCTTAGGCAAATGTACTTATGTCCTCTGAGCTAAGTTTCTTTATCTGCAAAATGGGGATAGTAAATGCATCTCATAGGGAAGTTGTCATATTCAGTGAGATCACCTAGTACAGTTGGCCCTCCATGTCTGGCGGTTCTGCATAGGCGGATTCAACCAACCGCAGATTGAAAATATTTGAAAAAAAATACTATAAACAAACAATACAGTATAGCAACCATTTACATTGTGTTTTGTATTATAAGTAATCTAGAGACAATTTAAAGTATACAGGAGGATGTGTGTAAGTTATGTACAAATATGACACCATTTTATATCAGGGGCCTGAGTATCCTCGGATTTTGGTATCTGAGGGGACCCTGGAACCAATAGATCAACGGATACCGAGGGAGAACTGTACATCGCTTTGTCCATAGTGGATGCATTACTTACATTTGTACATTTGTCTTCCCTTTGTCCTGATTATCTTGTAGGATTCGGGTAGTGGAGGTAGTAATTGAGCCTCCTAAATGCCCTGTCCCTGTGCCCTCTCCCTGGGTTGCCATTCAGTTATATTTTTCCTAACTTTTCCCCCTGAGAGGCACATTGCCACCTCTAGCCCGGCCGGAGAGACAGTCTTGGAAGAATCAGATGACCATTGCCATGATTGCTTCTACTGCGGCTCGGGGTTACTCTTCCCAGACAGGTCACAGAGCTAGAGATACCCAGAGAAAATATGCCACATGGAAAGCCTACAGATCTAACTCACCAGATGAGTTGTGACAATAGGCCCCGAACCTTTGGCTAACTGTAGCTCTCCAAATCAGGACACCAATTCCATTCTTCCCACACTTGGGGTTCGGGAGAATCCGAGGGATGACCGAGAATTTGTCTTCAACCCATCCATAGCTGTAAAAGAATAATCGCAAGTTGGACAGACAAATGATTAGAAGGCATCATCTCTACTGCTGAACAAGAACACAGAGCCAAAAGAGCTCCAGCAGTGACAGTGAATCCAGCTGTTTCTCACCTGCAAGTCTCAAAGCCAGCCTTCAATGCTGCTTCGACCTGGCCTCTGCTGGCCAAAGTCATTCCCAGCAGCCTGCAGGCCTCCTTGGCTTCTGTGAAATTCAGCTGCTGGCCTACCTTTTTGTTCACAAGGGTGATCCCCACAATTCTGCATGGCAGCGTTATGGAAAGATCTGCAAAGGAATCACATGGGTCCTCAGTTTGCTGCTGTCCTTGTTCTTAGCACTCAGGCTCTCCTTCCTAGCAGAGCATTATCATCTTGCAGCAGTGAGGTCTGTCTGGCTGGGATCAGGGTTTAGAAATAACAGGACACAGTCCACATAGATCCCACAAGGACAACCTGCTAGGTTAGATTGATGCTTGCTCTGGTCCGAGGTGTAAATCTCACTCCATAGAAGTCCATCCTATCCCACTGCATTTAGGTGCCTTGTTCATCACAGGTGGGGCTTCGGCTACCAGTTCCTGGGGTGGAGACTAGATGATGCAGTTGCTGCAAACCTTTTTGGAGTCTGTAAAATGAAGCATCTGACACTTTTGAGAAAGATAGAATTCAGGGCGCTGGTTAATAGAATAGTTAATAATACTCCAAACCAATGTGGTTTGGGCACATCACTATTTCTGAGATGGGCTGGAAATGTACTTGTTATAACAGAATGTGAGTGCTCTTAGTTCCAGATCTTCCCTGACCATTGGGGGGCAGGCTTACTCAGAAGTTCCTGGAGGAGCTGGGCAGTGAAACTTAGACGGCAGAAAAACTAAGTCAAGGAAGTAGAGTCAGACCTGGGCTTCTATGTCGCTTGCTAGCTCTGTGACTTTAGGCTAGATAATTCATCTCTTTGAGTATCAGCTTCCTGATTTATACAACAAAGAGAGTAGCAATATCTACTGCACGATGTGGTGAAACTAAATGAGTAAATTCTAATAAAAATGCTTAGCATAGTGCCTGCCACACGTAATAGGTACTCAGTAAATCATAGATAACATATTATCATTGTTATCTTTAAAGCATTTTAGTTTTAGTCTGCTAATAACCAATTTCCCTGGGGAAGTTGAGGCAGTGGAACAGGTAGGATGTGAATAATATTTCTACTCAAAATCTAATGGGTTTGGGAATTCTTTTGACCCTTTCCCTCTAGGTTCTGGGATTTGTGGACTTGTATGAAATTGCCAAGTTGCATTGTATTTCAGTACATTATTCCTACTGGGCTTCATCCATGAAAGTCCATAAAGGGCGTTTAAATCTCCCAAGTAATTGCTTATACACAGGGCTGAGTATTGGCCACCCAGTCAAATGCTTTGACCACTTTCTAGGTTGGTATTTAAAGGAAGTTTCTTTTTACAAATGCTGAGGGAGCATTTCTACAAGCCCTCCATGTGACCTTGTTGTATTCTGGAGCAGGGGCTGGGGAAAGGGAGGTGTGCATAATGTATGGTATTTGTGGATGGCAATGTTTGCTTCCAGACCTTGCTCTCGCCAAGAGACAACGGATAGTCAGCACCCCAATATTAGTGTTTGCAACTGGGGTGACAGAGCAGCCTTTTATGTCCATAGGTACTGACACTAATACCTATACCAATATTGATATTGATGTTATTATCAACTATAATTTCAACACTTATCATCTGTTGATGTTATCTTATGCCAAACCTTCTTTTAAGAGAAAACTGAGGCTCAGGAAGATTAAGTAACTTTCCCAAGCCCAAGGACACAGAGCAACTAGGTGGCAGATTGGGGACACAAACCAAATTATGCCTGACTCTAAAATCCCAGGGTTTTTTTTTTGAGAGACAAGGTCTCACTGTGTTGCCCACGCTGGTCTCAAACTCCTGAGCTCAAGCGATGCTCCTGCCTCAGCCTCCCGTGTAGCTGGAACTATAGATGTGTGCCACTGCACCCAGCTGTGAACCCCAGCTCCTTGACTATGACACTGTTCTGCCTTCCACTGTGCTACAGGGGACCGGACACACACACACAAACACACACAAAATTAGGCTGAACTCTCTGAACACACTATTTATCCTGGAATGTGGCTCCTTTATTGCAAGACCTTTCTATTGCTCAGATCTCTTATGGCTGCTGCTTTGGAAATTGAGAAGGTTTATTTATCACACTATAAAGTAGTCCTGCTACTCTCTCATCATACTTCATTTTTACTCTAAATATCATAAGAGTATTCTTGGTGAATAGGCCTAGCTTTGGGCCCAGGTTTTTCTGTCGTTAACTGCCTGTTGGGATGTTGGGCAAGTCCTCATTCTCATCTGAAAAATGGGGATGGCTATATCTTCTTCACATGATTTTTTTTTCAGAATTAAATTAGATAACTGGTACCTAATAGAGGCCGGGTCCAGTAGGAAGTCATCAGATATTAGTCATTTTATGCTTTTCTATTTCATTTAGGGATAAAATGAAGAAGCAGGAATCCAAGGGGTACTCTAATAACCCCTTTCTTAAGATTTCTTAGGAAATGGCAAACATAGTAGAAATAGAATATGCTTAGGAATCAGATATATGTATATAATATCGGATAATACTATATGCTTAGAAATCAGAGATGAATTTAAAACCAAGTGTTATAATTTACTGACTGCATGATTTTGGGCAAGTCCCTTGGCCTCACTGAGCCTGTTTCTTCATCTATAAAATGTCTTCTTGAGAGGATTAAGTGAAATTGTATATATATACACCTACCTCTGGATCTCTATATAATTTGCACTCAAAAATAGTTCCCATCCCCATTCACTCACCTTCATCAGCCACCTTATTCCACAATCATGGTTATAACTTTTGGCTTTTTCCAAAAATTTAATTTCCTTAGAAAATTTTTGCCATTATTGAGGATGGTCCAAAGAGTGTGATGGAGTCATTGTCAAAGAACAATTCCAAAATAGTTTAAATAATGGCAACATTGTGCGGAAAAGTAAATAGTCTCCCCAGAGGGTTTCAAAGAGGATCAAACTTATTTAAAATAACAGTTCTGGTATTTAAAAAGACTCAGTCATATAACTCTAAACTCCCCTATAAAATTTAATATAATAACATATGAATCAAGTCTGGATATCTGTTTCCAACATATTTTATATCTCAGGGCATATTCCAGCATAGGAACATACAATTTTCCTTTTAAAGTGCTGAGATTTTCATTTGCCCAGAGCTGCAGTGAGTGATTTGTGGTTACAATTTTTTGTCTACAGTGCAGAATTAGGTTTTCCATTTAGGCATCTCAAAAGCCCAGAAATCACTTTAAGTCATTCTTTTGGTAGGGAGCTTAATTTTCAAACTTATATTTTCACAGATTTTTTCAGTTAATTTGCTATTTACTGCATATTAAAAATGTTGCATTCCATTTATAGTACAGTAAAATTGAAATTAAAATAATTATGCTGACACTCCCCAAAACAAAAATAAAGTAGGCCATCATTTACTAAAAGTTACCCATTATTCCCAGGCTTAGTGATTGCTTTCGATTTTTAACAATCATGGTTTCCTTCTTCAATGAAAAACCCTTTAAAAAACAAATTATTTCTCTTCAATGTTTTATTTCAAGATATTCTCATTAAAAATATTCCATAATCAAGAATAAAAGTCCAGATGACCTAAAGGAAAATGCAAATCATTTTGATGAAGCTGACAATATGGTGAAAACATTTCTGGCAGAGCAATACTACTAATTAGACCTGCTGTTGACTTTGAGGGTCACACTCATTCCCAGTAATTCATAGTCAAGAGCTTAGTAGGCTTAGGACAGTTTGCAAGATCTTGCTTTGCCTTACCAGTTTGGAAATCTGGTGAGAAACCTACCTTTTACACGGAGAGAGCCTTGGACCAGGAGCCTCGTGGTCCAGATGAAAGCAAGAAGCAACACCAGGCTGAAGCCCTTGGCCATTGTGCCAACCCCTTAGAGCCAGGGAGGCACCCCAGATGGCCACTGGCAGTATGAGAGGCAGATGCTCAATCTCTGGTCTGGATGGAGAGTTCTGGAAATCTGTTGAGGCTCACACTGCTCCACTTCACAACTGAGACATCCGGATTTCCCTGCTTTCAAGCTTCTGACTTGTCAAGGTCACTGGGGGAAATGAGTGACGTCCCTTGAATGCCCAGGCTGTACTGTGTGGATGGCTTTCTGGAAAATTTAGCTAATGCTGACTCAGAGAGCACACAAATGAGGAAGGCAGATAGCACAGTGTGAACTGCTGAAGGTTTTCTGAATTCCCATATTCCCTGCCACTCCCCCTCCCCCACCAGCTCAGTTCTCACACCATTCATTGTTATTGCCGGTGGAGCTCGTTCATTATATACGAGGGCTGTCCGCAGAGTATCCAGCCATGTAACCATTCTCATTATACTAACAATGGCTGGATACTTTCTGGACAGCCCTCAGAGTCCTAGAAATGTCTCTCTCCCTAAAGGATTTTGAGCATAGGCTGTGCTTCCTTTCCTCCCCCGATCAGTGATTTTCTTTTCCCTCCCAACTGCCTTGTGATCTCTGGGGTGTGATGCTGAAGCTCATGAGAGTAAATGCCCACTTAAATACCAAGTCCAGAACCTTCATGCCTTCCTTGGGGTCTTCTTTTAGACATTTGAAATCTCCACACCACTACAGGTGATTCTCTTTTCAAAGAAACCAGGCACATATAAAAATTCATATTTACAAATAACAACAGGGGGAAAATTTACAAAATTATTCATTTTACATTTTACAAAAGGATTTTTGACTTTTCAATAGTAATCACCACAGTTTCTTTATACAATAACTTTAATAACTTCTCTAATATTCTGATAGACCAATATTTGAATTTAGACTCTGCCTCTCACTTGATGAATGTGAGGTATATCTGAGCTGTGCAGAGTGCACTCTATGTTTTCCCAGATGGGTTTTCAGTGGTTTGCCCTGCATGGTAATTATGGAGTTCTGGCTTGTGACCAATGTCTTGAGCAAAAGCTTGTAAGTTTTCAGCTGGGCACGGTGGCTGATACCTGTAACCCTAGCACTCTGGGAGGCTGAGGTGGGAGGATCGCTCGAGGTCAGGAGTTCAAGACCAGCCTGAGCAAGAGCGAGACCCCCATCTCTACTAAAAATAGAAGGAAATTAGCTGGACAACTAAAAATATATAGAAAAAATTAGCCGGGCATGGTGGCGCATGCCTGTAGTCCCAGCTACTCGGGAGGCTGAGGCAGTAGGATCGCTTAAGCCCAGGAGTTTGAGGTTGCTGTGAGCTAAGCTGACGCCATGGCACTGTAGCCCAGGCAACAGAGCAAAACTCTGTCTCCAAAAAAACAAAAAACAAAAAGCTTGTAGGTTTTCTCCAAAGCAAATGTCTTGTATAGGAATGGTGTATGAACAACTAGTTCTTTTTTATATAAGTAGTATTGATCATCAAGTTAGATAACTGTGTGGAAAACACCACTAACAAAAAGAGAACCTGTTCAGCACAAAACAGAAAACTTCTAAGAGACCAGGAAAATAGTGCTTAAAGATCTCCAATACAGAGCTCATTACTTGGGTGAGCACAGCCCTAGGCTCCTAGTATCTCAAAAACGTGTGACTCTATTATCGTGGTACCAGCAGACAGAGGCAGGAATCATGTGCTCTTCACAATTATCCTTAAAGCCTAGCACCATGCACAAAAGAGAGCTGGCTCTCAAGCATTTGTTAAATTACTACAAAAAGAAAGAAGGAACAAAGATAGGAAGGGGAAAAAATGAATTGCAGAGGGCACAGCTTTGGATAGGAGAAATAGCTTATAAGAAATGAGAAGAGTACTTAAATTTCAGAAACAAATTGCTAGAAGAGGATCTGTTGGATAAAGGGAGTCTGCCTGATTATATTGGTGCTTAATAATAAGTTTCTGGAAGAGGAAATCTTATTTTTTTGAAAACCCCTATTGAGAGAAGTTAAGCGATCATTGGGATGTGATTGAAAATTCTTGATTGGAACTTGCTGCGTTTCTTGTCAAGTATGAATATGCCCAGTCTCAGCTTCTAGGCCTCTCACCCAAGATAAGCTTCTGAAAAGTTTGTTGCCAAAAGCTAAAAGCCAAAGTGGAGAGCTATAAAGAAAATATTGCCAGATAATCTCCCTTGACCATTTTGAGAAACAATGTTCAGGATACAGAAAAGGAATCAGCAGTTCTGTCCACTTCTGAAATGACAGCTTGTGCTGCAATCAAGGAGAACCAGTAATTAAAGAAGAAAGTTATAGAATTAGAAGAGAAATTTTAAAAATGAAAATGAAGAGAATAATCAAGTTTCAAAAGAGAGCAGGAAGCCTGGAATATTCAGGCCAGTTTTCTTGTTCCCTGAATATGGAAAACAAGATTGAAAGTTATGTTTAATCTGATATATGCAAATACAAATTTAAATGGAGTAGAAACTTTGAAATGTGTCATGAAGGAAGGAAATGCGATATCATTCAGAGTACCAGACTGGGGGTAATATCTAAATTTTAGCTTCAGTTCTAACACTAATTATCTGTGTGACTTTGAGCAAGTCAGTTAATTTCTCTGGGCCTCAGTTTTATCATCTGTCAAAGAAGGGAGTTGAATTATATGAACTTAAAAATAACATAGCAATATAATTCTACGGTACTTGATATTCTAGGGATCAGTTATCTAAAAAATATATATAGGCAAATGTATTAGTCAGTGTAGTCTAACTGCTATACCAAACAACTCCAAATCTTAATGGCTTAACAAATTAAAAGTTTATTTCTCTCACGTCACAATCCAATGGCTGGTGGGTGGTGGTGGTCGTGGTGGTGATGGTGGTGACGGTAGGGTGTGTGTGTTGGGGGGATTCTGCCACACACAGTTATCCGTAGGCTGAGACTCCCTCCATCAGTCCCTGTGTAGCTTTGCCATCCCCTCCAAGTTTTCCCCAAGATCTTCCGGTCGAGGCAGCAATCAAAGAAAGAGAGTTCAGAGGATCACGCTGGAGATTGCTTTAGGGCCCAGGCCTGGGAAGCAGCTATATCGCTTTCACCAATATTCTATCAGAAGTTTGTCACATGTTCCCACCTAACTGCACTAACTGCAAAGGAGTTGTAATCTAGCTTTGTGCCCAGGAGTAAAAGGAAAATGATTCGGTGAACACATAGCAGTCCCTGCCACAGTGTGCCTTCTGATCACCCAATACAGGGTTCACTATTCCTCCCACATGTAGAATACGGTACTCTGTTCTCAAGGGAGATGATCCAAGGTCCCATCCAGCTCAAAGTCTATGATCTCTGAGTGTTCCCTATCAGGTCCAGCTGTGGCACTTTGTGGTGTGGTGATCTATGAACCAAAACGGTTATATAATACTCCCTAAATATCATGGTGGAGCAGGACCTGGATGATCTCAACAAAAACTCGCATGTGTAAAGGGGAAGAATGGGGAGCACAAAAATCACCAGCCATGGTATTTCTGGAATACCAATGAAGGGACATTATAAAGGCCATTATATCCGTTTTCTATTACCATTAAGAAATTACCACAGGGTGAGGGCCACACTTATAATCATGTCTCAAGCATTATAAAAGCAATTCATGTAACCAAAAATATTTGTACTCCCATAATACTTTGGAATGAAAAAAATCTCATCAAACTATAATTCTCAAGACAGTGTTTTGTAAATGTTATTTAATCACATAAGTAACCTTTTATATTTCATTATCTATAAATATCATGTTACAATTTGAAAATACATCCTGTTTAGGAATAAAGAATTTTGTGAACAGCTAAAAAACAAAAAAACAAATTACCACAGACTTATCATCTTAAATAATACCATTTATTATCTCACAGTTCCTCTATGTCAGAGGTCCAGGTGGGCTCAGCTAGGTCTCACAAGACTGAGATCAAGGTGCTCGCTGAGCTGGGCTCTTACTTGGAATCCACTTCTAAGCTCATTCAGGTTGTGGACAGAATTCATTTCTTTGAAGTTGTAGGAATGAGGTCCGTGTTTTCTTGCTGGCTGTCAGCTGGAGTCCATTCTCTGCTCCTAAGGGCCCTTCCATTTTCAAAGCAGCGATGACACACAGAGTCCTTCTAATACTTCTAATCTCTTTGGCTTCCACAACTACCATTAGCCAGAGGAAGTGCTCTGCTTTTAAAGGCTCGTGAGATTACCTTGGGTCTAGCTGGACAATCTCCCCATCTTAAGGTCAACCATACCATGTACGCAACATAGTAACAGTAGTGATAGCTCATATTCAAAGGCTCCAAAGATTGGAGTGGGACATCTTTGGAGGGCCTTTCTAGAAATTCTGCCTCCCATGGTCACCTACCCTTGATTAGATTCTGATTCCTCTTCCTGGGAGAAACTCCCATGTCCACTGTTCTCTGTGGCCATTCACTATATATAATCTTTCTTGGCCACTTTTGAAGTGGACATTAGGGAGTATGCCCTCCTTGGGAGTAGCACAGCTTTTGCTGTCTGCTTCCTGCTGGCATAAGCTTAGGATCCCAAAAGTTGTTTTCTTAAATTAAAAAAAATGTGTTGACACATAATTGTACATATTTATGGGGTACACAGTAATGTTTTGATACAATCTGTAATGATCGTGGCTAATTAGTATATCAATCATCTCAAACATTTATCATTTCTTTGTGTTGAGAATGTTCAATATCCTCTCTTCTACTTGAAAATATATATTATTAACTATAGTCATCCTATAGTGCTATAAAACACCAGAATTTGTTCCTCCTATCTAAATATAATTTTGTGTCTCTCACCCCCGCTACCCTTTCCAGCTTCTAATATCCTCTGTTCTACTTTTTACTTCTATGAGATCAACTTATTTTTTAGCTTCCACATATGATTGAGAACCTACAGTGTTTAACTTTCTGTTCCTGGCTTATTTCACTTAACATAACATCTTCCAGTTCCATCCATGTTGCCTAGAATGAGAGGATTTCACTCCTTTTATAGTTTAAGAGTATCACATTGTGTATATATTTTTTTAACCCATTCATCTGTTGATGAACACTTGGGTTGATTCCATATCTTGGCTATTATGAATAGTGCTGCAAGAAACATGGGGGTGCAGGTATCTCTTTGTTATATTGCTTTTCTTTCCTCCCAAAAGTTGTTTTCTAACTTGATTCTAACAATCAAAGGAGTTTTTAGTTCTGGCTGGTGTTTGTTTGTAAATACAATTCCCAAACAAACTTAGATTTCTGCTCCCATTTGATTCCATGTGCCAATAATTATTCTCCAAATCCTTTCCCAGTCACAATGCTCAAGAAGTATTTCTTTGCTTTCTTAACTTCATACCTCTCTAATTTAATCATCAATATACTGAGTTCATTTGAAACCACATCCTTAATCTAGTCTCTGTCACAAGGCTGAGTGGATCTGTTCAACTGAGAAATTTCCAATCACTCCTAAAGCTATAGGCTACTTGCTTTTCAAGTTATCACAGGTCAGAGTTTCAAAAATTTTTGTTATTTTCACAACATGGGTCACCATCTTCCCAGCCTTTGAAATCAGTTTTCTTGTTTCCTGCAATTTGACTGGTAAGCCAGTGCTTCATATTTTGGAATTTTGTTATTGAAGCACCTCATTTGCATTAGTCAGGGTAGGTTAACTACCTAATAGCCTATAATAAATTAAGAAATGTTCATTATAGGCTTAATACACTAAAATTGTGTTTCTTGCTCATTCACAGTTCAATGTTGTGAGCACCCGTTCAAAGACCCAGCTTCCACCTGGGTCTGCCATTTTCTTGGTTCTCAGACTTCTCAACTGACTCCTCTGAATTTCGTAGACAGAGAAGAGAATAAAGAGAGTGTGAGCATTGAGCAGAAGAGTTTATTTTTAGGGAAGTAGATCTGGAAGGTCCACATTCCCCTGCATCTAGCTGCAAGAAAGACCCAAAAATGTAGTTGAGTTGTGGAATTCATTCTGGTAAAAACTTAGCAGACTGAATCACAGCAAAATGTGTTAACTAAAAATATCATTTGCTGTGCAGCTTTTTAATTTAATTAAGTGCCATTTATTTTTGTGCTGCTGTATTTGGCCTTGGAGTCTTAGTCATAAATTCCTTGCCTAGGCTTATGTCTAAAAGAGGTTTTCCCGTATTTTCTTCTAGAATTTTTGTGGTTTCATGCCTTACCATTTAAGTCTTTTATCCATTTTGAATTTTTGTATATGGTGAGAGAGAGGGGTCCTGTTTTATTCTTCTGCATGTGGCTATCCAATTTTACCAGCACCATTTTTTGAATAGAGTGTCCTTTCCCCAGTGTATGTTTTTACCTGCTTTGTTAAAGATCAGTAGGTCATAGCCATATGGTTTTGTTTCTGGGTTCTCTATTCTGTTCCCTTGGTCTATATGTCTCTACTTTTAAACTAGTACTATGCTGTTTTGGTCACTATAACCTTGTAATACAATCTGAAGTTAGGAAATGTGATGCCTCCAGATGTATTCCTTTTGCTTAAGATTGTTTTGGCTACTTGGGCTCCTTTTCGGTTCCAAGTGAAGCTTAGGATTATTTTTTCTAGATCTGTGAAATAAGATGTTGGTATTTTGATGGGAATTGCATTGAATCTATAAATCGCTTTGGACAGAATGGACATTTTTAGCAATGTTGATTCTACCAATCCATGAGCATGGGATGTTTTTCCATTTGTTTGTGTCATCAACAATTTCTTTCATCAGTATTTTGTAGTTTTCCTTGTAGTGATCTTTCACGTCCCTCGTTAAGTATATTCCTAAGTATTTTATTTTCTCCATAGCTTTTGTAAATAGTATTGAGTCCTTGATTTGACTCTCAGCTTGAATGTTATTAGTATACAAAAATGCTACTGGCCGGGTGCGGTGGCTCACACCTGTAATCCTAGCACTCTGGGAGGCCGAGGCGGGTGGATCGCTCAAGGTCAGGAGTTTGAGACCAGCCTGAGCAAGAGTGAGACCCCGTCTCTACTAAAATAGAAAGAAATTATCTGGACAACTAAAAATATATATAGAAAAAATTAGCCGGGCATGGTGGCGCATACCTGTAGTCCCAGCTACTCGGGAGGCTGAGGCAGTAGGATCACTTAAGCCCAGGAGTTTGAGGTTGCTGTGAGCTAGGCTGATGCCATGGCACTCACTCTAGCCCAGGCAACAAAGCGAGACTCTGTCTCAAAAAAAAAAAAAAATTGCTACTGATTTGTGCACATTGATTTTGTAACCCAAGACTTCGCTGAATTTACCAATTCTAGGAGTCTTTTGGTGGAGCCTCTGGGGTTTTCTAGGTACAAGATCATATCATTGGCAAACAGGAATAGTATGACCTACTGCTTCCCGATTTTGATGCCTTTATTTCTCTTGCCTGTTTGCTCTGGCTAGGACTTCCAGCACTATGTTGAACAGGGCAAAAGACATGAACAGAATTTTTTCAAAAGATAGACCAATGGCCAACAGATGTATGAAAAAATGTTCAGTATCACTAATAATCAGGGACATGTAAATTAAAAACCACAATGACATACTACCTTACCTGTCAGAATGGCTACTAAAAAGTCAAAAAACAACAGATGCTGGTGTGGATGCAGAGAAAAACGTATGCTTATATACTGTTGGTGGGACTGCAAATTAGTACAACCTCAATGGAAAATGGTATGGAGATTCCTCAAAGAGCTAAAAATAGAGCTACCATTCAACCTGGCAATCCCACTACTGGGTATCTACCCAAAGGCAAAGAAATCATTTTATCAAAAAGACAGATGCACTCAAATGTTTATGGCAGCACAATTTGTAATTGAAAATATATGGAATCAACCTAAATGCCCATCAATACATAAGTGGATAATACATAAGTACATCATACCATGGAGTACTACTCAGCCATAAAAAAGAATGAAATAATGTCATTTGCAGCAACTTGGATGGAACTGGAGACCATTATTGTAACGGAAGTATCTCATGAATGAATAAACAAATGCCACATGTTCTCATTAATAAGTGGGAGCTAAATGTTGGGTGCACTTGGGCACAAAAAGAAACAAAGGATATTAGAAACTAAGAAGTGGGGAGCATGGAAGTGGAGTTGAGGGATAAAAACTTACCTACCGGCTGGGCGCAGTGGCTCAGGCCTGTAATCCTAGCACTCTGGGAGACCGAGGCAGGCGGATCATTTGAGCTCAGGAGTTGGAGACCAGCCTGAGCAAGAGCGAGATCTCGTCTCTACTAAAAGTAGAAAGAAATTAGCTGGACAACTAAAATATATATATAGAAAAAATTAGCTGGGCATGGTGGCACATGCCTGTAGTCCCAGCTACTCAGAAGGGCTGAGGCAGGAGGATTGCTTGAGCCCAGGAGTTTGAGGTTGCTGTGAGCTAGGCTGATGCCATGGCACTCTAGCCCAGGCAACAGAGTGAGTCTCTGTCTCAAAAAAAGAAAAAAAAGAAAAGAAAAGAAAAACAACAGCAAAAAATTACCTATTGGGTATAATGAACATTGTCCTGGTGGTGGGGACACTGAAAGTCCTGACTTCAGCATTATAGAGTATATCCATGTATTAATAACAAAAGCTTTTGCATCCCCTTAATATTTTGAAGTTTAAAATATCATATACCAGGAAGATACGGGAAACTAGATCAGGAATGGGGAAGGAAAAAAGGGGAGGAGCTGATCCAGCCTCTGTGAGGCAGTCTACAGTACAGTGCCCCAGAGTTGGGGACCCCTGGCCTGGATCTGGGAGGCACTAATATATCCAAAGGCATCTAATTCAGGGTTGGGGTTAAATTGTGGCTCAGCTCCATAAAACGAGGAGGCATATGGCAAGCTGCCAGAGGTTTGGAAATGTGCTTTTATTTTCAAACTCAGGTATGTGACATTCTACAGTTCAATGCTAGCACACCCATGTGAGGCTTAATAACAATGGGAACTGGTGGCCAGTAATACACAAATCCAACATCTCTCTCTCCATTTACTCTGTCAGGCTGTATACAGGGAGCGACGCATTTCACTTTGTGGCAATCAGAAAGGGAAGGTCCTTTTAGGAGGTGACGTCAACAATGACACATCACATCACTCTGTAACTGAAGGTAGGCAACCAGACTCTTAGGGCTCAGCAGAAATGTCAGGCTTCAGAAGCATTTGGAGAGAAACTTTTATTTCAGATCAATGTCACTGTTGGCTATACAAGACCTATTTCTCTCCATTTCACTACTGCTTTGGTAGCAGCTCCAACTGCTTTAGGTTGATCTTTTCTTTCCAGCAAAGACAAATTAGTACTTTTTCAGCAATGCCCTTGTAAATGTGGCTACTCTTATGCTCCCTTTTGGAGATGTCCTTTTCCTCGACCTCCCTTTACTTGCAAATGGAGTAGTGCAGGAGAGGGCCTGTGCCCAGTACTCCTGCAGGCCTTTCTGTGGAGTATCTGGAGGTACAGGAGCTCTCTGCATCTGCTCACTGCACCTGCTCTCCTGGTCTTTGACTCACCTGGAAAAAAAATTGGGAATCCTGTGGCCAAGTGGACAATGGGCCATCTCAGCATGGTCCTCCTTTAAGGGAGGCTGGGATTGGAAATTGCCCACCTAGAGACCTGCCCCACAGCCACTCTCTGGAATTCCATTTGCAACTTTGGCTCTGATGGCCTCATGTACCTAAAGCTCCTTCAGTTGTATCTGAACCCCCTGAAAGAGGCCAGGTAAACCATGCACCCATGTCCCCAAAGTTCCTCTTCTCTGCTTTGTACCTCTTTACCATAATGGCACATCCTGGGCCAATCCTGGAATAGGCTCCTCTCACAGTCATTTTTGGCCACTATAAAGGATTCTCCTTCAGTAAACATGCTACTTTAAAGTGGGCATCCTTTAAGGTGGGGTGGTCTCTCTGAAGGGCATGATTGCATTGAGCCCAGTCCTTGAGCTTGGAAATGGTCTTGCTAGTCTGGTCTCATTCCTGCCCTCTCAGAGTAGACTGAGAAATATTAGAATAAGCTGTGGTTAAGAAAGATGCTAAGAAGATGTTAGGAAAGATGGTGGTGGTGTTGGTGCTAGTACTGGGAAGCACGCAAATTGTTAGCTGTCCCAGGCTGCTCTCCACCACCTTGAATGTTCACTTGTCCTTTTGATCAACATTTAATGACACCCTCCCAAGTATCAGCCACCATGCTAGGCACTTACCCAAGAGATGGGTAAGACATAGTTCTTGTCTTTGAGGAAAAATACCAGGGGATACAGATAAATAGGTTATTGTGATATACTATAGGCAAAGGTCAGTAATGAAGATATTTAGAAAATTCTGGAAAGCACAGAGGAGGTTGTATATGGCGGGGAATGTGGAAGGGAGGTCCATCAAAGCCTGTATGGAAGGCATGATCTGTGCGCTTGGTCCTGAAGAGTGACCAAAAGAAAAGAGAAAAACTATTGGAGGAAAAACTAGTGAATAGAGGTCCAGAGCTATAAGAGAAACCATTTAGTTTGGGAAGTGGAGATGGTTTGGAGTAGCTGAAGGGCCACATGGAGGAAGAGGACTAGACTGCAAGGCATCCAGGTAGGAGACCATCAGAAGAGGCAATACGAGCACAGCCCTGGAGCCAGCCTACCTGGGTTTGAGTTCCAGCTCCATGATTTACTAGCTGGGTGTCCATAGCAAGTTACTTGCCCCGTTTGTGCTTCAGTTTCCTCATCTGAAAATGGGAAGAACAGTACCCACCTCATAGTATTTTTCTGTTTCTTGAGAACTAAATGAATTGATACCTATAGAATACTGAGAACAGTGCTTGGCTCATAGTAAGTTCCATAGGAGTGTCAGCAACAAAAGCAAACAATATCAATAACAAAAAACCAAAAGCAAAACAACTCTCATAAAACCTACACGGAAACCAACACCCCCAAAACTGATGAGGGCTGAATCAAGGCAGTGGCTGTTTAGTGGGGAGAGAAGTCAAATTGGAGATCAGAAGTGCTTTTTCAGTTTTATGCTAAACAATTGGGAATGCTCGAAGCTTACAGTCAGGTTGGAAATCTCCTTTGAACTGAAGCACTAAGGTGCAACCGCACCCTTGCCTGTGGGCATACACACGGAGTACAGACTGACAGTGAAAGCACACTTTTCCTCTTTGTTCACCTGAGAGGTGGTTTAACTGCTTTCAAAGGGAGAAAACAAATAGGAAACACACTGTGCTGTACAGCAGCTTAGAATCGGCACCTGAAATAGAGACAAACAAGTTTGCCATTGAAGCCATGAGTTTTCAGTGTTTTTCAAACATCTTCAATCCATGTGGAGAGCTCATTAAATAGGTGCCTGGTGACTGCCCCACACCTAGTGACAGTCTGTGGGTTGGCTTGACATGCATCTTATGTATCCAGAGCACACACCCACAGCACACTTTTGGAGGGTTGTTGGCTTTGTGCACATGTGTTGTATGTGTGTGTTGTGTGTACAGATGCATACATAGTAATTCACATCTTCCCATTTCATCTCAAGCACTGAGCTAAATTCAGCCTACATATTTTTTTTTTTTCTAAGAAACCTTTCCCACTTATGCAAGAAGAAACTCTGATTCCAACAGGGAGAAGGGGAGGTTGAATGCTAGTCATTGAAAATGAGATAGGAAATGGGAAGATATTCATGTTGCAACTCCAAATTCCAGGTCTGATCCTTAGGGTCAGTATTAGTTATTATGCATAGTTCTTCCTGATAACCAATTGCAGAGAGAAAAAAGGAGAGAGTGAGCCTCTTATTGCCCCCTGTCCCCCAGTGAAGGTGTTTTAGTTCTCCCTAGCCATCTGAGCTAGGGGCAGGACACCTTCCCTTCAGTTAGAGTTCCTGGTGAAGGTGACTTCTTCATCCACTAGATGCTTTCCCAGGCAGTTTTGTTGATCCTCCAAGAACATCAAGTCACTGTATGTGAATAGCTCCCATGGAAGTGCCGAGTGGGAAAAGAACCCCTCATTCCTGATGGGGTAGGCACCAGTGTGTCCACACCTGGGCCTGACACTACACTTGGGGAAGGGGTGGCAGGCTGAGCAGGCCAGGTCAGGACATTGGCCAGGTATCAGGCTTCCTACTGCTCTGTGGGCTGCTCATGCTGGAGTCCTGAGCCCCACCAAGAGTCCCTCTGGGCTGCTGAGCAAGTAGATCTTCCAAGGGGCCCATCAGCCTGCTCCACACAAGAGTTATAGGAATTGTAGAGCCCCAGCACAACAGTCAAGACCAGCATCACTGCAGCCATCACCCAGATCACTTGCCAGTGCTGACACAGTTTGGGAAACAGGATGTGTAAGAAATGGACCAATTCTTCAAGTTTGCTGTCAATGAGAAAAATAGGTGGAGAGTTTAGTATATTGGACACACATGTGATGCCCAGACCCATAGTTCTTTCTCTGGGAATACTGTCTATGCTGTGCAGAGAATCACTTGGCAGCAATCATTCAAGATACCCCAAGCTTATAAATTAGAATCTCCAAAGTTATGTCTAGGAATTAATCATTAAGTTTTCCCAGGTGATTTTGATGCCACCAGTCCATAGCCTTGATGTTGGGAGCTACTTGGTCTAGATCACTGTTTACTTGTGTGATCATTCATCTATCCACGCGTGCCTGACTCTATTCACAGTTATTATTAGTGCTATCTGTATTCTCCCAAGTCCCAGGATACAAGGTTGGCTGATCTATACTCCCATGCATCTTTTCAGCACTTAGCTGCATTAGTGATCAGTTCCAAGTACTGACCTGCCCCCTGCCTGAGTGCTCAATGCATAAGTCATCATTCTCAGTCCCACATCTATGTCCAGAGCAGAAGGACTGTGCTAAACTCTCAGAAGCTTGCTGTCCAGTGATTAATAACAAAGGATCAGATTGACCTGAAGAGCTAGCTCACTTCAAACCACTCCAAGATCAACCAGACTAGTCGCCTCTAGCAACGTCTGGAGGGCTTATTCAAGGTGCTTTCTCAGCCTCACCGATATTTGTTCTCTAATTACTCCCTCCCCTCCTCATTCTTTCCTTCCTTCATTTTATTTCTCTCTTCCCTCCTTCCCTTCCATCTCTCTCTCCTTTTTACCACTCTCCCTCTCCATTTTTGCCCCCTTTCCCTCTTGCTTCCTTCCCAACTGCCTTTCAGCTTGTCCCCTCTCTCTCCGTGGCACAGTGACATCTGGTCAGGCAGCCTGCCCTGGACACCTTCACTAAGCTTTTCTCCTGTGTGAGAATTTCCTCCTGTTTTAATCCCAGATCTATCAATATTAAAAAAAGAAAGAAAGAAAAAAAGTAAAACCAAGCATACTGAGGATTGCCAAACCAAGGAGGTGGAGAAAGTGACAGAGGGCATTCGGAAGATGCTGCAGCTCACACAGATACTACAATACACAGGCCATTTGCTGAGAAGCAGAGAGCTCTACCTCGGAGCTAGAAGAAAAGGAATGGCTTGCAATGGATTGAAAACTCAACAAACACCCTCCTTAGAAAGGGACTGGATGCTCAGAGTGCCTACCTCAGATGATGAGGCCACAGGGAACATCACGACTTCTTTTCCCTGTGGGAACCCTATCAGATCATTTCAGGCAAAATTAAGCAAAGCAAAAAAGTGAACGCATTAGCTGATGTGGAAATCATTGGCTGTTTTCACAACTGTTGGGAAGGGAGGGCTTGGAGATGGAAGCACATCTTCTTTCAGCCCCGTTTAGATTGTGTAGATTCCAGTTAGATATAATTGGATACTAAAATGGAGTCTCTCTTTTGGGCTCTATTCCCACGCTCCAAAAGAAGCTGCCAAAATGGGGAGGATCCCACTCTAAACTCACTGTTAAGTGGGGCTCCAAGGGCGGAGGTCAAGACCTGCCTTTGTGACCCTAGCTGATCACCCACGACTGGCCTATGAAAGAGGCTAGAAATAGACATCGTTTGGATGTCAATTTTTTGTTGTTACAAGTAAACATCTGTTTTCTGAGAGTTATTGGGAAAGTAAAGGACCTGTCTAAATATTGTCTTAACTCCACAGAGTAGGTTTGAACAGGCAATGGAAGAAAAAATTTGTTGCATCTTATAAGTGCTATTTCGTCAATGTATTACATCAATGTCAGAAGACTTTACTCTCTGTTTAACATGGCTAAGATATTGGGTTAATTCACCCAAAGTTCATTTAAGCTGATCCTTCAGAGAGCAATATTTATAACATTATTATATATAACAGAGAAAAATTCAGACAAAAAGACTTTAGTATTTGATATTAAATCTCTTGTATAATTGGCCAGCTGCTGGGCTTAGCCCAGTGTTTTTAAAATGCACTAAGTAGGACATGGCACTTCGAATAACTTCAAACCTTGCTTGTTAGTGAGGTGCCAACATTTCACGGGGGAATCATGCTTGAGTACAGATGCCTGCAGGCAATGGTGTGTCTAAAGGACCCAGGCGTTGGTGAGGATTGCCTGGCATTGAAGACAACAGCTCCTGGGGCCAGTTTAGCTTGGGTCTCAGGTAAGGAAGGGCTCCTAAGGTCGTGAGTGGGCAGTTTATATAATAGCAATGTCAGTCCTACAGGAGAAGATAAAGCCACTGGGCCTGAAAAGGTGAAGCTACACTCCTGTGCTGAAGGATGAGGACCCTTCTGCAAACCGTGCTCAGGCCCAGTATCCATCACCTGAGGTACAGGCATGTTCTCAACACCACAAAGTAAATCCAAGAGGAAGCAAAGGTCGGGAGACAGACCGAGGACTCTCTCACGAGTGATAGATGCTATAGGCAGCCATTGCCATGTGCTGCTGACTAGGAGCTGGACAGAAAGGGATCCAGGCAAAGCCTTATTTCCCCTGGGGTTTCACAAAATGGGAGGGAACCGCCAATTACCTGTGATCAAATTAGCTAGATAAGGCTTTGTGGTTTGTGAATCAGACTGTTTATATTCCACATACTCTCTCTGTTTATTTCTCCTTTGTTCTTTCTCAGTGTTTGGAAGTGTTAGAAGTTCCAGCCTGTCTTAGCTGTAGTCAGGGGTGCCAAAGGAAGGGCTTTTGTCCAGGCTTGGGCTTGACTGCATTAAAGGTGAGAAAGACAATGTGGTGGCCTGAGAAATAAAAGCAGAGGACCCCCAAGAGGGAGGTGAGATCTAAGGAGAACAGGGTCTAGCTGTTTGGAGCAGAGATTGTGCTTTCATTGTTAAACTTGGAGGTCCTTTCATCTGGGAGGTGGTGTATAATAGCACAGGTTTGTTTCCAGTGGCGAAGCATTTTCCCCAGCTCTCCTGACAGCTCCTGGTGCAGGCTGAGACCTCTCACTTCAGCTGAACCTTCCAACTGGGCTCTCTTGCTAGCGGCTCCATACATTGAAGCCCAGCCATCTTGCTTCTAATCTCTACTTTGTTACCTTATTTATTGTATGTATGTGGCTTCCAGAGTTTGCCAGCAATGAGGCACAGACACATCCCCTGTCCCAGGTTCAGCAGCTGATTAGATAATTCATCATTTTGTCTGGAGCTGCCCTGGACCCCAAGATAGCCCAGAGGTCTAAAAACAAAGATTTTGGTAAAGTGCTCCAAGGTTGCTATAACTACATTTTTAAAAATTAAAATTCAAGACCTGTGGTTTGAATGCACTAATAGAGACAACAGGGCTGAATATATGAAATTGAGGGTGTCCTGAAAATCCAGGATGTTGCTGTGGTCATTACATCTATAGAACAGAAGACACCTCTTCTATGGGCACTGGTTTATTCTGTCCCTTAGCTTGTACTTCTAGGGGCTGATTCAGTCCTGGTCAGGTTGAGCCCTCATTCCTATAATTCCTCATTGCTTGGAGTGGCCTGGAACTAGATCAGGTTATTTCTAATATTCTGCATCCTAAAGGCCAGGTAGGAACCACCGTGGGACAGAATGCAGGATCTATATTCTCTTTATCAACATGTTACATGCCCCCCCCACCAATTTAGGGAACAATCCACTTGAAATATAAAGTATTTTAAAAGAGAAATGCGAGTATCCAAAGTGAAGACACTGTCCGGATGACCCAGCTTGATTGGTCAGCATGGAAGGGGCCTGTCGGAGACTCAACTGTGCCACTGAGCTGAGCCGCTCTCCATGTCCTCTCTGCCCCTGTTCTTATAAGGAGCCTCAACGAGGGCGCAGGCCAGCTCCCTTGAGCTTGGCCCTTGCATGGGGATGGCTGGGAAACGAGCTAACCATGACTGGCTGGGAGGGACTCCACTCAGGGTCCGTCACCCTTGCTCAGCTCCTGAGAGCTCTTGATTGCTGCCTGCCCCTTCCCATGACTACCTCTGACCCCTTGGCTCTTGCAAATGTCCCATTTTAGCTATTTTGACTCTTTGGGATTTCCTCTACCTCCTCCCCAACATGAGTGCCCCCTGGGCTTCTGTTGGCTACTCTCTTGGGCCCCATACCCTCTGCTGCCCTGGACTGGTATGTCCAAGGATTTTGTGAATTGAATAATGAAATGAATTGTAATGTAACTCATGTCAGCAAGGGCTCCAAACACAGGTTTCCCACCTGCTTCTCTGGTCCTTTTCCTCTTCCTCGGTTTCTTCTACCTCTTCAGGTTCCTCAGGACTCTCACTCTTCTGTTCCTCCTCCTCCTCCTTCAGGTCTTGGAGTTCTTTGGTCTTCTTTAGACCTTCCTGGTATCTGGAAGACAATAAAGAACAATTGTCTGAAAAGGCCAGATGTGGAGGATTCTTTCCTGAGTTCCTAGGGGAGAGGACCGAGCACCTCCAATAATTACGCCCTTCCTGTGGTTCCACACAACAGGAAAAAGCTGGGAAGCTCCGCTGACTCCCAAGGCAGCTCGTGTCAGTACAATTTCCCCTCACTCCTCAGTCATCCTTCCTGTTTATGTGACAGAGTGACAAAACTGATAGGGAAAAAATGTGGGTGCAGGGTCTCCTGACTGGGTTCTTATCCTACAAAACATTCTGTAGGGACAAGACTGTACATGCTCTCCATGTAACCTCGGAGCTTCAGCTTCTCATCTGTAGAACAGAGAGGATGACACCCACACCTCACAGGGCATTGAAACATTTTTTGGAAATGCCAGGCACACAGCTTGAGCTAGACAGGCACTCAGTAAACGTATATAAAGCCAGTGGAGGAATGCACCTCCATGCATTCTGAGGACAGAGCACAGTTGTGGGAAAAAAGACAAGCTTTCCTAGAGGAACCTTTCTGGTTTCCTTCTCCCAGGATCAACATGACCCTGGACATACTCTGTGTCACTTGTCCTACAGCTGAGTGTTGAAGACCAGCCATTTGGTTGGGGCAAACCCACTGCTGTGTGTGTGACTGCCACATAGAAGCCCACAAGTTCTGTGCCAGTGGGAAGCTACGTCTCCCTCCTGAGCTGCAGGGACAGGAGAAACTCCGAGTGCCATGCCTGGCTGGAGATAACTCTTCACCTTGAGAATTGGGCCGTGCTCATAACTCTCTCTCTCCCATGGCTGACAACTGGCCATAGGTGCTACTGAAGCTCAAATGGAGAAGCAGACAGTTGGCAGTTGAAGGGATACAGCTTATAGGAGGAAGGGGTGACAAGGGCAATTTTGGGAAGCAGAGTTGCAGCTGCTCCTGAGCATTGTTGGCGGCAACGCAACTGCTCTGAGCACGTGTCAGGAAGCCTTAGGCACTGCCAAGAGGAACCCACCCAGGGGCCCCTGATTTCCAGACCATTCTGGTGGCTTTCTGCCTAAAAAGAAGGTGGTTTAGTTATTGTCTAACCACACCCTCTGGCCCTGCTTCCTCTGTCCTTCCTGTGGGACAGTCTTGCTCTTTCCTACGCAGTTCCCTCCTGAGGCGAGGAGGTCCGGGGGCCACTGGTTGCTTCCCTACAGCCTCCAAGAAACAGGAAAGGCCCGTGGGGAGGTGTCTTCTGCGACCTGCCAAGTGCCCTCAGGGTGGCCGAGGTCTAACTCACCCCTTGTTGAAGGCTTCCTCCTCCATCCTGGCCTTGGTGTCCTGACTAACCTCCTCCAGACAGCGCAGGGTTGGCACGGGCGCAGGGGCTTCACAATCCGGGTCCCCGTTTGTCTTTCCACTAGTGAGAAGAGGAAGTACAGGGCATCGTTTCAGAAAAAGGTTGAGTGTCTGAAAACAAAACCATGTTTTTGGCCTGATTCCTGATTAGAAGTGAGGAAACTCAGGTTTTTTCAGAAGCTTTCAGATTTTTTTTTTCAATCCTTCTATCCTGAGACAAGATTTTATAAAGACCTTACTCCACAAATCCTCCCTAGACCGCCAAACATTGCCCTGGCTCCCCTTCCCCTCATGCTCCCAAATCCATTTTTCTCCTTATTCCAAGAGGTGCTGTGCGTGGGAGTGCCCAGGTCGTTCCATTCCTGCAGTCCATCTTTGGTCTGAGGAGCTCACTCACTCTTTCAAATATCTACTGAGTACGACTAAGTCACAGGCATACTGCAATGCCCTGGGGACACACTGGAAAATCACACTAGAAAATAAAGAAATGGTTTTTGCCAATGTGGAGCTTAGCAGAAGAAAGAGCCCTCAAAAAGAAAAAAATACATAATTTCAAACTATGATAACTGTTATGAAAGAAAGAAATTCTGTGCAGTGACAGAAACTAAAAAGGGGAGAATGTGTTTAGAGTGAATGGTCAGAAAAGGCCTCTCTGAGGAGCTGAAATCGAAGCTTAGGCCTGAAAGATGGGAAGTCAGCCGTATCCACAGCAGAGGGAAGAACATCCCAGGTAGAGGATACAGGTTGCGTAAAGGCACTGGGAAACGAAAGGTGCTGGACTATTTGAGGAACTGCAAGAGGCAGTGGCAGAGTTCACTTTTGGATAAGGGTAAATCTATGATGCCTGTGAGCTATGCAAGTGGAGATGACAGGTAGACAGTTGGGCGCACCAAAGTGAGTCAGAGAAGGGCTCCAGGCTAGAGATGTTAATTTGGCATCATCAGAATACAGATGCTATTTAAAGCCAGGGGAATAGATAAGATCACCTAGTAAGATAATATGAGGAAAGACAAGAAGAGGACCCAGGACCATGCCATGAACATCTCCACACCTGGCTCAGGTTGAAAAGAAGGGGCCTACAGAGGAAGCTGAGAAGTAGCAGCCAGAGAGAGGGAGGAAACCAGGGGAGTGTGGAGTTCCGGGAGCCAGGAGAGGAGAGCAGGTCAGGGAGAGGGTAACCGTGTCACGTGCTTCTGATAGCTCGAGTCGGGTGGGTACGAAGTGACCATTAGATTGGATAATGTGGAGGTCAAGGGGCGCTTGATGGAACGGGGGATCCCAGGTCACACTGGAGTGGGCCTGGTGAAGAATGGGGACACAGTCATCTGAGCAGGAAAGGACACAGAGGAGTGTGTTGGAGGGAGTGCACACCTAGGAAGTGGGCCAAGGGAGGAAACACACTTGAACGTGGATAGAAATGATCTGGCAGAAGGGATGAGAAGAAGGCACGACCAAAGGAAAAAAGTCTTTGAAAAGACAAGTAGGGACAGACTTGGCAAAGGTGGAGAAACTCCTCCTGGCTTTAACAAGGAGAAGAGGAGGATGAAAACAGTATGCTGGGTGTCTGGTGAAGAAAGATGAGAAGGCTCCCATCTGAATGAGAGCTTAAACTTTCTCTGTGAAGTGGAAGGCAAGGTCACGTGCTGAGAGGGAGAGGCCGAGGGGCTGAGGAAGGTTTGAGGAAGTCGTGTAGGAAGGCAGGAAACCAAACCTACTAGAAAGTCAGAGCAGGATGGCTGGGCAGTGCTGGGAGCTGACCTGAGGTGTGGATCACCAGTGCTAAAGGAAGGATCCTGCAGCCCACCTGGGCGTCCAGAATCCCAGCAGGAGTCGTGTTGCCATGGAGGAGCCCTCAAACACGGCAAAGCTGTGAGCAGCGGTTTCCAGCCAGGACTCTGAGACATCACAGCTGCCACCTCCCTGACCTCTCTGCAGGCTTTATGAGCGAGCCTTGTGTCTTCTCCTGGTTCTTGGCATCAGTTTCCCAGCTCTTAGTTTTCCTCAGACCTTGTAAAATTTACATTTTATCAGGCTGAGAACCAAAACCCATTGTGAACAAGAAAGATAACACTCTAAAAATACCAGCTATTCATAACATTTCTCCTCTTGCGAATTACATTATCCACTCCCTTCCATGTGACCTTAGAATGTGCACTTACTTGCCTAATGTGCAGTTTCCTATTTATCCAAATGACTGGAGCAAGAGGAGAAAAACACAGCTGCAGCCAAGGATGAGAAAAGCAATTCTTTTTTCTATATTAAAGATAAAATATGGGTATCAAACCTTTAATTTATCCACTGCCGTCAACCGTAGAGGCTCCTTAATATGTTAAACATATATGAGGGAGGACAGTGCAGTATAGAGCCATGGTCCCCAACCTTTTTGGCACCAGGGACCGTTTTCATGGAAGACAATTTTTCCACAGACTGGGGGTCAGGGAGATGGTTTCAGGATGATCCAAGCACCTTACATTTATTGTGCACTTTATTTCTATTGTTCCATTATAATATATAATGAAATAATTATACAACTCACCATAGGTTGGGGGCCTCTGGCATAAAGAACCTGCCTGAGACAAACTTGGATTCAAACCCCAGCTCCAACACGTACAAATTACTTAACCTTCCTGAACTTCAGTTCCTCAACTGTAAAATCGGGGTAGTATAATAATATGTACCTGATGGTGATGGCGTAAGAATGAAGAAATGTCAACTTTCTGGAGTATAGTACTCAATAAATTATATCCATTATTATTATTATGCTTATTGCTATGTAGTAAATTTGTTAGTGAATTTTGGGAGCAATCTGAGCTTCCTCCAAATTTAATGCATAAAAAATCCAAGCTGAGAAATTACCAGGCAATTATTTCTATCTTCAAGGGAGAACTTGTTATATATTACTGTGATGCTTCAGAGTCAGAGGAACCCCAAATGTGAACTAGTTTAAAGTGTTAAATGACATTAAATTTTCATACAATTGCTTTAGTAAGTTTCTCAGGTGCTTGTCTATTGTGTGCCATAACACACTCATGCGCCTTAGGGTTTTGCTGACCAAGTGACTGGAAACAAAACTTTCACTGTCCTTGGGTCACTGCTCTCTAGAGACTAAACCTTTCCCTAATAGAGCCAGGAAGTGCATTTCACAGACTCTTTTACGTATGGATCTTCTGCCCATTTCAACTCCCCTGCAAGGCCTTCACGTGCATCTCTCACTTGATCTTCCCAATGGTAAGATGAGCTACCCTGATGCCTAAGGTAACCTACATATCAGGCTCTAGGATCTCACTTAAGACTCATGAATGACTCAGTAAGGTGGTATTGTTCTCAGTGTGACAGGTGAGCAAACCAAGGCTCAGAGAGGTTAAATAACCAGGGTGTGGTAAGCTCAAATTTGACCCTCTGTACATTGACACCCACTCTTACTTTTGGCTGCACTATCCGCCACCCACGTGGGGTATTATCCCACTTGACAGATAAGAAACCCAAGCTCAGGTTGATTAAGTGACTTGTTTAAATTCTCATTATTGGTTCTGGGACTCCCATCTTGGTCTTTTAATGTCAAGATGCTCTTTCCAAGGCCTCTTTGAATGCTATCTTTCAATAGAGTTCTTTTCCTGGAGCTCTGATTGGTGTGCAGGGCTCCAAGGCACCTGCTAAGTGAACCCATTCCCTCTGTGGGGCTGGACAAGGCCCACAAACCTGCCCTTCTTTTCAAGGCTGCTTGTTTAGAGTGTGAGATGGCTGGGAGGGGCTTTGTTGAATATGGGGGGTAGGCTGGTAATAGAAATACAAATGTTTGCTGTTCTCTCCTGACGTCCAGACTGAGCTTGTAGTTCCCTAAATATCTCCTCCAGCTACCTGGAAGCTCTCCCTATGCATCTGTAAGACTCAGCTCAAATACTTTCTCCTGCATGAAACCATTGCTGATATTCTCCCCTCTTCCAAACCCTCTGGTTAAAACTGCTCTCTCCTTCTCTCTAAGCTGTCACTGTATCTCCGTACAACGTGACTCACAGAGAGGGCATTTTTATATTTTAGATACCTGCCCATCCTCCATATGACTGTGATTACATTCTGACCCACTGTGTGTGGGTCAGAATGGTGCCTGGCACACAGCAGGTGCCTTTAATTGTTTAGTGAGTTGCACTGATTTCACTATGACCTAGCCAGTCCCTGCCCATGAATCTTGTAAAATGGGCAGGTCCTCCCTGTAAATAGCTCTTCCTGAGAACCCAGTGTTTGGGCTGGGCTAAAGGAATCTCTAATTCGTGGCTGCACACTGGAGCTGAGCACAGCCTGTGCCACCCCAGGGACTTCCAGGCCAAATGCTCACAGATCTTGGCATTCATCCCCATTCTGAAACCCTATGTGCTTTCTTTCTAATTTATTAAAACAAGGCTCATTGTTCTCACATGTCCACCAGGTCAAAAATATTTGTCATTGTACTCAGCAATCAGTAATGTGCAGGGCTGTGTAGTCAAGGTGAATTAGATTCAGTCTTTCCCAGGTGGCAGACAATATTTGAAAGTGACTACCCTCCTTCCCAGTGGCCATATCTTACCTTCTTGGGCTCAGCAATGTTTCTGTCACCCCCGCTGCCACGGCTCCGTCTGACAAGCCCAGCCCAGGGAACCCGAGCTAGAAGACCTTCCTTACTCCCTGTTATGCAGGTACCTGGTGTCCACTAAAAGTTTCCTCAGGGATAATTCACTCCAGAATACTATCAGCAAAGGGGAATTGCTTACTGTACAAATGTAATGTCATATAAAATCTTTAAGCAATTTACCCTGGCTACTTCAAAAGTGTAGAAAGTGGTTATTTTAGAGATTATAGTTAAAATTTCTCTGTGATACATCAGTATAATGGCCCCTTTAACGAAACTAACCCCGTGCACCTTCCGCGTCCTGGCTCTGCTGTGACCCCCCTCAGTGAGTCGTTCCACCCACACCCCATCTCCCACGCCACTCCATGCCCAGTCACCAGGCTCTTCAGAAAACAGCTCTTAAATCCATCCTCTTCTCTGCAGCCACACTGAACTTATTTCTGTTCTTCTAGGAGGAGGGTCTATTTAAAGGTTAAGAGCACGAGCTCTGCTATCTACTAGCTGTGTAACACCTCAGGCAAGTGACAATTTCTCTGAGCTTCAGTTTCCTCAGCTGTAAAACAGGGATATTAGTAATGTACCTACTTCATGGGATTATTGTGAGGATTCAATGAGATTCTTAATGCAAAGCAATTAGTAAAGCACTTGGCATAAAGTGAGTGGGCAGTAAATAATAATAGTAATTATCGTGATCATCATTGTCATCAACATCAACCCCATTCTTTACATACTCCACACTTTGTTGCCTAAGAGCCTAGAATGTTGCTAACCTCCTGTTTGCCTGCCTAATTATATAACCTTCAGGGTTATATAACCTATATTTAAAAGTAGGTTCCTGGGGGGAACAATTTCTTAGCCTCCTCTTCCCCCTACCCTATACCAAAACTGGGTTAGGTGTGTTGTTTCCTTAGCAACCCGTGCTTCCTTAAGATATCACCCATCATGTTGTAGCATAATGGGCTGTTTCCCATCTGTCTTTCCCACTAGATGGTGAGTTCCTTGAGTACATTCTATGGACTTGGCCCCTGGTGATTAATTACTGAAGCAATGAAAGAATAAAAGACTGCAAATATAGAGCTCTTCCTATTTGTAGAACTGCTGTTGAGCTTTGTTCTGTTTTAATCTTTAAGACTAACTTTAACTATCACTCTTCACTGATATGTTTCTTTAAGTCAACAGGTTCCTAGACCCTTGTTGAGTGAAGATCAGTTCATTAGGAAATGACCTACAAGAGCAAGGCTCAGAATTCTCTCGAATCACATTGGGCAGTGCAGTCAGCTCATAAGTATTGCTTGAGAACTAGCCACAGGCTATTTGATCTTCTCATCCTGTACTTAGCCAACGTCCTTCCTGCTTAGTCACTGTGTGCTTAGGAAATGTAAAATCATTTTGATGTCAAACTTAACACAGCAATCTGGAAAGCACTGTATATTAAATTATTAACACATCATGGCCAGGCGCCATGGCTCACACCTATAATCCTAGGATTGTGAGAGGCCAAGGCGAGAGGACTGCTTGATCCTAGGAGTTTGAGACCAGCCTGGGCAATACTGAGACCCCATCTCTACAAAATTTAAAAAATTTTAAATAATAAAATAAAAATTAAAACTATATATAACATTATTTCTCTTTAGCAATATGGATAGGGCAGCTAGAATTGATTGTATTTGTGTATAGAACAGAAGACATGAATTCATTTTTACTCCTAAATTATCTCATTGTTGGTCTTTGGGGAATCTACTAAATGTCTCTAGTTTCATGAATTCAGATAGAAATCACTTAGTATCTTTTAGAAATCAGAGAGAGGCTGTGGTTCATCCTGAATCCTTGATCTTCTGATTACTTTCTCCCCTCTTTGCAGCCATTCTCACGTGGTGTGTTCCCGACAGTGAGTCAGCCACAGCACGGCAATGGCAGGCTCCCAGATCAGCCCTACAGGGGAGCTGCAGACACCCTCCTGGGAACCTCTTGCTTGACTTGCCTTGACCCTCACTCTATCCCTGTATCTGCAGGTTCTAGACTCTTGGCAAGATGATACCACCACTGATCCTCACTTGTTGAGATTCCAGATTCTGGGCTTCTGCCTGTTATCCCCAACTTTGTGCCTCAGTTTCTCTTACCAAGGCTAGCTCATGTTCTTGATGACCCCACTGTCTCCACTGGCCTGGCACTAGTTCTACAGAGCTCAGGCCCTGTTCTGTCATGATTAGAGTCTGTTGGGAAGAGTAGGAACATAGACCCTCTGCTTTGAATGGCTCTGCAGGCCTAGAGTTAGGAATGGGGTCTTGCTGGGGGTCCTCTGAAGTAGGGATTGGTGCACCCAAAGGGAGGGTTGGCAGGGAGAATTTTAGTGAGCTTCTCAGAGCACCAAGTGACCACCATTTCTGGAGGGAATCAAAGATCACGGGCTAGGTACTGTGACTCTAAGGACTTGGTAAGATTCTGCAACCTTGGTTAGTCCCACATGGTTGTTAATTTGTCACCCCTTTACAATTTCCCTGCAGTGATGGGGGGAGGGAAGGAGAGAAGAGAAGGAGGGATGGAGGGAGTGCAAGTGCCCAACACTCTGTGATATGAAGGATCTGTAAGCTTATGGGGGGTGAGGCGGCAAAGGGAGGAAATGCTGGACAAGCTTCAAGACTGACATGGGACAGATCCTGAGTGATAAGTTGGTGGTTGCATAATGAGAGGTGAGGAAAACAGGCTGTGTCTGGAGGTGGGGAGTTTGGGAGCTTGTCTGTACTATAAAGGGCCCAACATACACATTCCCTGCCAGGCCCAGCAAAACTTTTCTAACAACAATGAAAGATGAAGGACTGAAGCTGTCTCAAGGCAAAGGAGGAGGAAGAATAAGGTATATGTTCTACCAAGTGAGGAAAGACACAAGTGGAAAGTTCTGAGAGGTGGCAGCTGTGATCCAGATGTTTTCCAGCAAGCAAATGAAGGAATTTGAAAAGTGAGTTATAAACTCGCCTGAGTGCACAGAAACAGCCTGCCTTGCTCTGGCTGAGGATGAAAAGACCTGCAAGTTGCATAGATGCCTAGAAAAGTTAGGCGTAGCAGATGCTCTTGGCTGCCAATCTAATACTTATCTTTCTTCCTAGTTCCTAACAGCAACATGATTTTGTTTGGGAATTTACTCTTCTTTACAGAGTCATTTTGCTTCATCGAAAGCTGACCTCTCCTCAAGTTCAGGGGATAGCTTAAGCCGGTAATGACAATCCATTCTCAAAGCCTATTTACAAAGGGACCATGTTGCAGATTTGCCAATGAGATAAGAGGGAAGACCAGTGAGAGGCCTCTGGGTTCATTCCTAAGAAAGAAATATGGGAAGGCCGGGCGCGGTGGCTCACGCCTGTAATCCTAGCACTCTGGGAGGCCGAGGCGGGCGGATTGCTTGAGGTCAGGAGTTCGAGACCAGCCTGGGCAAGAGCGAGACCCCGTCTCTACTAAAAATAGAAAGAAATTATCTGGCCAACTAAAATATATATATAGAAAAAATTAGCCGGGCATAGTGGCGCATGCCTGTAGTCCCAGCTACTCGGGAGGCTGAGGCAGTAGGATCGTTTCAGCCCAGGAGTTTGAGGTTGCTGTGAGCTAGGACGCCACGGCACTCACTCTAGCCCGGGCAACAAAGCGAGACTCTGTCTCAAAAAAAAAAAAAAAAAAAAAGAAATATGGGAAGAAATGGTCCCTTTCTTCCTCTAGCTATTTTCCTGTCTTGGTAGGATACTGGAACTAGCCTCCATTGCCACAAGCCTGATGACAAAGTGGCCAGAGGCGAGAGGACTGTTCAGAGGCTGAGCCAGAGCCCTCCTGTGCCATGTCTGGGGCAGCCCCATCTCTGGACTTACTACTTAAGCCCCGTTGAGTTGAGGTTTTCTTGTATATATAGCCCAAAGAATCCCAGCCAACAGAGAAGGCTTCTGTCTCCTCTGCGCTCTTCTTAGATAGGGTACATGGGGCCTCAGCCATAGTATCTTCCTGGTCCCAGAATTTTGCAAACTGGCTCTGAAGTATCTGTGGGTCTCACAGTCCCATTCATTTCCCTTAGGACTTAATTCACTTTCTATCACATTTTGGAGGTGAGGATAGGAGGAAGGTAGATGAATTGGGGAAATTTTCCTTAGACATCCCCAAAGGTAAGAAGAAAATTGATAAACTTACTTTTCCAAAAGTGCAGGCAGTGCTGAAGCGACAGGTAGATTGCCTTTCCCATTGGGTGATTCCGACTGAATGGAAAACAAGACAGAATTGAGGATGAGCTAAGGGAGAAAGAAGCCAGAGCTCTTGGGTCTTGGATGATGCGGGGAGGGGCTGCTGCTCCTCCTCTTCCCCTCCCTTCCTCCCCCATCCCCTGTGCTTTCCACTCTGTCTCCGAGCCCAGGCATCGGCCTTTGCCCTGGGACCCTCCCTGTCCTCCTTTCCTCAGTGTTCCTTCCCCCTGGGGCACAGGTGACTTGCTCCTTTTCCTTCTCCTAAGTCTCCCCGAGCCAAGAGAAGAGTTTACATCTTGAGGCTCCATTCTGGAGGGGAGCCATCAGTTTTTCTGTCCCATTTACCAACTGCGATAGAACACCAGCAGGCCTCCTGCCACATGCGCCCTGAGTTCCCTGGGATAGAGTCACGGGACCCCATCACTGCCCCTAGACCCCACAGCTCCAAGAATAATTCTTGGGAGATGCCTGCCATTACTAAAAGCTCAAGACATCAGAAATTTCTTTATAATAAATTCCCCAGGATTTCCACATTGCTTTGTGGCAATGGTTTTGGTGTAGGCAATGGTTCTCAATTCTGGCTGCACATCTGAGTCACCGGAGGGAGATGCTTTAAGAAGTTCTGAGCTGCCCTGCATGATTTTAATGTATTGCCCTGGTTGCTAGCCCCTGGTCCTAAAGAAATATATATTTGGAAACGTTTATGTATTTAGGTAAAGTATGGGGAATAGGTCTGTTAAAACACACTAGCCAGCCCTCTCCAACCTCCTTAAAACAATTTTTTTAGGTTGCTTTGTTTTAGTGGGTAATTTGGGAATTTAGGTTGATTTCACAGATGATTGAAATGCTTGAGGCAGGAAGAGGTGAATGCTACCTATTGATGCAACAACAGAGCTTGAATCTACCTTACCAATTGCTTATGCAATCAAATGTTTCCTTATAGGGCAGTGCTGGTCATAAACAGGGAACAGAGAAACCACTGGAGAAAGAGTTAGAAAAGTTTTAGATAGAATTAACCTGATACACAAAGGCCTGGAATGTAGAAAATATATAGGAACTGTCTTTGTTTAAAAAAAATTGAAACATATTTTTTCTCTGATTATAGTATACTAATATTAATATATTCTTAGTATAGAAATACAAAAAAGCATCAGAAAGAAAATAACCATTATTTTCTTTACCAATACCCAGAGATAACCATTATAAATAGTTTCACATATTTTCTTCAAGGGTTTTCTATGCCTACACACAGAAACATACTTTTTTTTAAAGTACAAAACAGAATTAAACTGTTTATACACTAGTTTTTATATATGCCACTTTAATTGCTTTTTATTCATAATAAATTATGGATAATTCTATAGAAACCCCTTATAGTGATATCCATAATTTGTTTAACCAATCTCTTATTAGTGGACATTGGGTTGTTCTCAGCTTTTCATTGTTATAAACAACGCTACAATGAACCAAGGCAGGATAAGAATGGGTTTAAGAACCCAGGTTCTGGAATCAGAGAACCTAGGGTTCAAAGCTTAGCTCTACCATTTACTGCACTTTACATCAGCTACTTAAACCCACCACAAAGTAGAAAAAATCATGACCACATTGGAGGATTGTAGTTTAAGCATGAAGAGTTATCATTTTTAAGGAACACTCTCTGAGCTGCCAACACTATGCTCAAAGGCACTGAGACTTCTCAGGGCAGTGGAATACATGTGGTTTGGTCTATATTGAGCTTTCTGAGCTTATCACACAGATTCTGAATCGGGAATTTCCTTTCCTTGTTGACCTTGCACCCGTTTGGTCACCCCATGGTAGTGAGCGTAAAGGGAAGGTAGAACAGTGCTGGGAGGCAGGCGTTTTCATACTCACCAAGGCTGGTAAGGACGGGATGGGTGATGAGCTGGGAGTTTGGCCAGGTAGGTTCAGGGCATTAAACTTGGGAACCACAGCAACACTGACCCTCCGGCGGGGCATATTCTGTGGGAAGAGAAGTGACCAGGCCTATTGTCTTGGCAGTAGCAACAGCCATAGTTCAGAAGGGCTTGGAAAAAGCCTACTAGTTCCTAAAGCTGTCATGACATTCACTGTATATTTTGGTTTTGTGGTAGAGATGGTGCAGGAATTGATGTGGAGAAAGTGGCCAAAGTTGAACCAAATTTTCTGGTTGGTGGTGAGTGACCTTTCAACACGTTCCTATTTTAGCTTATGAGATCTTGGGATACAGAATGGAAATGACTTCTCCCCGCCTCCCCCAAGTCTCTGGGTAACACCTTAGTGTATAAAAACTGGCTGTGGCAAAACCAGGCTTAGGAGCATTTCACATTCATTTAAGGGATGTACAGGCAGGGAAACTGTGCACAAGAAAAGTAAGATGTCAGAGGCTGAGCTAGTGTGTGTGGGAAGCTGGAGTGAAACCCCGTTCAGATATTCTCTGGCACCCAGGGATCCAAGAATGAACAACTGCTTAGATGACCATGAAAACTTCTGTCACACTCCTCTGGGTGCCCTGGGATGCATACCTTTCCCAGCGTGAGGGACATGGAACGTGCTGTGCGAGGAACCCCGTCTTCTGCAGTAGGAGGGAACAGAGAAGAGAACCAGGTAAATTTCAGAATAGGCCCCAGCAGGAAACAGGCAGGCAGGAACTAAGCCAAGGTATCTATGGGCCAGAACTGACCCACAAGGATGGCGTGTGGGTCTGGGAGTTGGGGACACCAAGATTGGCACTTCACCCTCTGAGGTGGTCATGTGCAGCGTGGGGGCTCTTTTGGACAAAACCTTTATCTTACCTCTACTGGCACTATAAGCAGCCCCAGTCTTGGACCTGTGATCTTCATCTGACACCACTACATAGTCTCTGGGTAATGCCCCGGATAGTGTATGCGAACTACTCATAGCAATACCAAGGCTTATTGGGTCATTTCACGCTCATTCAAGGAAGTGCAGTTAGAGAAACTATGAGCAAGGAAGGCGTGGTGCTGGTAAAGAAAGAAAACTTGTTGACACATATAATCTCAATGTCACCTACATAATGATTCAGAATGAGGGAAGCTACCACTCCAGTAGTTTCTTCTCCTTACTACAAACACTAAATGTTTTAATTCATGTAGTATGTTTAGCATCACAGCTGGATAATGTTGCTATCAGGAAACATCTGAGTACACACAGAGGAATGTATTTGCAAGCTCAGTTCAGTTTGACCAATATTATCCAGCCTGTGTATCTGTCTCTCCTTCATATCCATATATGTCTGGTATGTCTCTTGAAAAGCACACAGCTATATATTTTTCATAATCTAATCTGAAGTTCTCTATTAAGCAACAATTTTAGACTACATATCTTGTGACTACTAATATATTTGTATTTATTTCCATCATCTTATATTTTCTATTCACTTGGCTTTATTCAATGATTTTTTTTCTACGCCTTCTCCCACCCCACATCAGTTTGGAAATTATATATTCTATTTGTAATATTTAATGTGTCCCCTTAACATACTGACTTTAAAATTAATCAAGATCTCTATTCTTTTCCAAAATAAACCTTAAAACCATAACCCCCTTCCAATCTTAATTATATTGTTTTTTAGTATTTTTATTTCACCTTGTTTTTTTATACTCAAATTATTCATTATGATTGATATTTTCTACAAGGAATACTTATTTAGATTTACCCACATATTTACAAATGTCTTTGATCACCATTCCTTCTTGGATCCCACTCCTTTCTTTTGAGCTCAGTTTCATTCTTCCTTAGGTACATCCTTTAGTTGTTCTTTCAATAAGGGTCTCGGAGAGCTAAACTTTCTCAGTTGTCTCCAAATGTCTTTAGCCAACCTTCAACCTTGCATGGTGGGTTAGCTGTTTGTACAATCTCTAGGTTGACAGTTATTTTCTCTCAGCAATTTGAAGAGGTTACTCCATTGTCTTCTGGTACTACAGGGTGTCCCAAAAGTCTCCATACAAAGAAAATATTTTATAAATAGAGGTACATTTAGCTATAATTTCCCATTTTCCCTACATATGGTGACTTTTGGGACACACTATATTAGTGAGAATTGTCATTCCTTTGCAAATAATCATCTCCCTCTGGTTACTTTTAAGATCTTCACTTTGTCTTTGCTGTTCTGCAGTTTCTCTGTGATGTGTTTCTATTCCTTCTACTTAGAATTCACTATATTTTCTGAATCCAATAATTCAGGGATTTCTTGAGTTCTGAAAAATCCTCAGCCATTCTTTCTTTGTACACTTTCTCTCCTCTACCTCCCTAAAGGACCACTAGATATATTTGGGACTTTCTCATTCTATATTCTATATCCCATATCACATGCTTCTTCTTTTATATTTTAACCAACTTATCCTTCTGAACTGCATTTTGAGTAACTTCCTCAAATCTATCTTCCAGTCAACTAACTTTTTCTTCAACTGTGCCTAATCTGATTTAAATGTTATATTAATCAGGATACCCTAGGTTATGCTACAATAATAAACAACCCCAAAGTATTAGTGGCTTATACCAACAAAGATTTCTTGCTTACATTTCACGTTCATTTACTTTTTATTTCAAATTTAGGGGGTACAAGTATTTTTTGTCACATAGATGAATTTTATCATGCTAACGTCAGGGCTTCCATTTATTTCTGAGTTGGCAGCAGGCTCTGCTCTGCATTTCCTCACTCAGGACTCAGGTTAATGGAATTTCTAGTGTTCTGGAGCAGTAGTGGTTGTCATGTTAGGAAGAGGAAACATTGCACACCAGCTCTGAAAGGCCTCAGCTCAGATGTAACCCATGTTCTTCTACTCACATTTCACTCAACAAAGCAAGTCACATGGCCTTGCCTTGTGCTTCAAGGGGATGGGGAAATGTGCCCAGAAGGAGATCTGGAATACTGAGGAACTGCTTCAACTATAGTAACTACCACACCTAAACTATTGAGTTTTGAATTTCCATGACTCTAGTCCCTCATTTCAAGAAGTTATTCTTTTTTGATAACTATATTCTTTTACTCTCATGTGTTTGACCCGTTCTTTTGTGCCTCTAATAATTTTAAACAGACCTTTAAAAAAATCTATCAGGTTATATTATCTGAGGTTTTTAGGATATAATCCTATTGTTTAATGAGTCTGATGATTTTTTTTCATGGTGAACTGTTTTCTTGTGCATTTTATAATTTTATATTGTGAACGCATCTTCAGGCTTTATTAGAGGAACCCTGTGTGTCCTGGGAGCAGGGTGTGCCTCTCTTCAGGGTGGCTGTTTGTTCTTAGAGCCACCATCTTGCTGTTCTTTTCAGATTTTCCCCAAATTGCATCATCACTGCTGTCACTTTAGGCATGTACTTTTCCTATGAGGAAGGAAAAAGTCTTTTTTCCTCCTAGAGCCCAGGGTGAAACAGACAAACTTCCTTGTTTGTTCTTCTGCTGGTTGGTGATTTTTTTTTTTTTTCCTTGTCTGAATTCTATCTGAAGGGATAGTCCTTGGAAGAGTTTAACTTTCTGTGGGAATCCCAGTGTCAACTCTGTTACGGGTGTTCGCGGCCTTTGTCTCAGACCACATGCGAGTGCAAAAGCTCAGCCCCCAGGTAACTGAGCTGACGCTTGTCCCCAGGGAAGCTGCAGGGTCAGCTTGGTTTCAGTTCTCTTTTCTTTTCTAGTATCTGGGTATTTCAATTTCTTTTCTTGTGGATTCAGCTATTCTTTTAGACTAATGTTTGCTTTATTTTGTCCAGCAGAAATTTCTAAGTATTTGTGGTCAAAGAATTTTCAAGTTTTCCAGTCAGCCAAAACACCAGAACTAGAAAATGTTCTTTATATGTAAAGAGTTTACATAAATTAATAAAACACCAATCACACAAGTGGGCAACAGTCATAATTAAAGATTTTATAAAAGTAGAAATACAAATGTTCAATAAACATTTGGAAAGGCCAAATTAAAACTATGAAATAAGACAAAATTTTGGCCTACCAAAGTCATGGATATTTTTAAAAAGAGGAATGGTGTCACTAGCAGAGTGAGTTGGACATTATCGTAACCCATTAAGTGGAAATATCCATGAGTTATTTGAAAATAATTTAAAAGCTTTATAAATATTTCTTTCTCCTGAGCTAATATTTATACTTCTAGAAATACATCTGAAAGAAATAATCCAAAATGTAGACAACTGGTATGTTTCATACTCAGGAAAAAGATAATAGATTTTTTTAAAAAGTGCATCACCTTCCTTAAAATCAGGGATATTTTATTTCACTGTAGTCTTCAAAGTCTCAGGCATCAACAAAGATTGCCAGGAGTCATATAGAGGCTTAGGATACCAATACTATTAGAGAATTGTCACAGCATATCTTATAGACACACCTGCTGGGTGGGTGCTGGCCCCGTTGCACCAGCCCGAGCTGAGGTACAGCTTGGAGAAACAACTGGAGTGGAAATAAATACCCAAAAAACATTTATTCACCACGTAAGACTTAGCCACAGTGACCTTTCCGGTTGTAAGTATTTTCTTACCCCCCAGACCGAGCGTGGGACTCTGCAGCGTGCCCCACTTGAAAGTCTGTGCACTTCTGTTGCAGCACTGGCTACACTGCCCCAACCACCACCCAAGTCGAGAGCTCCTTTGGGGTCTGGGACTGTGTGCCCTTTACCTCTATATTCCAGTATTGCATGAGGCACACCAACGGTGCTCCATAAACGTCTGCAGAATGAATGAATGAGACTCATGAGTAACTGCTCATCCCATAAATCTTGGGTAAGGTGGTTTGCAGGAGACCTTGAACCTTGCCAGGGTAATAACTCCAGAGCCCACGCATTAGGATTTCTTTGGCAGCAACATCCCCAACTTCCAGCACTGACAGAGGACAGTTTGTCAGAGGCCCAGATGCCTGTGGGTCAGGAGCCTTGCTGCCAAGATCCAAAGCAGACAGTCTGGAGCATGTGTACACTGCCTTTCGACTCTGGGAAGTGTCACTGATATTCCCCAGGAAACTTGTGAAACCTCCTGTTTATAAAGGTTTCTCCATCTGTTATACTTTCTGTACTTTCCCTCCTCCTGCTCTTGGTAACACGGATGTTTGCATTCCACAGGGATTCCTACTGCTAAAAGGTCTGTTTTCTCCTGTGAGCTACCCTCATCAGCCAGAGCCCAAACCCTGGCTGTGTCCAAGGAGAGATGTGGTCCAAGGCACCATCATCTCCCTCCCGGTCTGAGCAAGAGCCTCCTAACTCGTCTCTCTTTACTGCAACTTTTGCACACCTCTAATACATCATCCACTGAAGCCAGCGTAATCTAAAAATAAAATCTGACTGTATCATGTGTCATAAACTTACCAACGACTCCCCATTGCCTAGAGGGCTGAATTGTTAGCGTGGCCTGGCATGTGGCCCTGGTCTGCCAGGTCTCACCTTCAGCCTGTCACCGTCACACCCCAACACTGCAAGCACAAACTGTTTGTTTCATCTTCTTCTTACCCTCAACCTCTACACCTCTGTCTATGCTGTTTCCTCTACCTGGGATGCAGGTCCCCCTCTTGACTAGAGAACTCCTATTTTTATTTTAAAACACTCACCAAATGCCATCCCTCTGTGACACATTCCTTGACAGATGGCCCCTCCTCTGTGCTCCTATAGCAATTTGTGTAGAACATATATAAAAGCATATTTCTTTAAAACATCTGTCTTACCCACAAGTCTATCTCAGCAATATCTCCTTCAGCCAGACTTTCACTGCATCCCTGATACCCAGATTTCGTCTGCCCCTGGACTGTTGCCAGGACATCTTCACGGGGTTTCCTGTCTCTGGTTTGCCCTAGTAATGTAATTGCCACACCACAGTTACAGGGAACCTCCTTAAACTATATATATATATATATATATATATATATATATGATCAGGTCATTTTCTTGATTAAAATCCTTGGTTGGATCTCTAGTGCTTTCCAGAATAAAGCTCAAATTCCTTCGCACGTGCTGCCTAAAAGGGGGTCCCAATGCACAAAGACTTACCGGGTCTGGGGTCACTCTCACAAAACAGAGTGACCCCTTGCAGCCGGTAGGCTTTGTGTCCACGGTCAGTCACTCCGGTTCACCATGTCGGCAGTTAGGAATCACTGTGGGGCTGCTCACATTTCCTAGTTCTAGACCGTCACACCCCTGTGGGCATCACTGGGCAGGGAGCCTCACGCAGCTGGAAACAAGTCCTGGGGCTGCCCGGATAGCACTGATCCTGGCCAAGAGCTATCGGGGTCCACATTGTAGGGCCAAGATGGAGGAAGGAACCTAGGTCCTTACCAGAGGGGCCACAGCTGCGGCTTGAATTCTGATTTGCAAGTTTTTTAAACTCCATGAGCTCTGCATGGTCCTTCTCATACGTCCTCTTCAGATTCTCCACATACTGCATCATCACTTCTGTGGCTTTCGACATACGCTTCTCCTGCAGGGAAGGAGAGCACGAATGCGTGAGGCAGCGAGGAAAGCCTCCATCAGCACCCGCTGGTTCTGAGCGAGGCTCCGGGATAGGAGGATCAAAAGGATACAGGGACCCATTTGGTGAGACCCTTCCCTCGAAGACTTTGCTATCCATGATGTGAGCTGAGGTGGACTCGGGCACCTACGCTCAGGGGAAATGAGGAAGGCACAGCCATGGCGCTGCAGGAGGGGAGAGGTGGACAGGGCATGTTTCTGATTACAGAGAATGGGTTGGGGGAGGACATGAAATGAAGTAGCTGGAGGACGTGGGCAGCATCTGGCATGGGCAGGAGGGACAGAGAGCTCTCAGGCCAGGGAACTCCAGAGGCAGAAAAGCACAGGGCTGACGTGTAGGTGAGGATTTCAGACAGGAATCCCCTGGAGAGTAAAAGCAGTGCTATTGCATTATTCTGGGACAACAAGCATAAATCAGGGCTGTCTGGCAAACCCAGACCGTACAGGTCATCCTACTTACGTAGGAGTCGGCAAGCAGTTGGGTTTATTCACAGGAAGAAACGGTGAACTGGGACTGGGCTGGGAACGATGTGGAATGCTAGACAAAGGAATTTGAACTTATCCTGAGGGAAAAGGGGAGCCACTGAATGTCTTAAAGTAAGGGAGTAACGTAACCAGGTCACAGTGGAGATGGGACTGGAGTGAGACTGGAGAGAGAGCAGCAGGGAAAGACAGGACAAGGGCCTGAACTGGTCCAGGGGAGCCAGAAAGGAAGGGGAGGCCTGAGACGTGGAAGCCGGGGCGAGGGAGACATCTGGAGAAGGGTGAAGACAGAGCAGCAGCACATGGGCTGAGACGCACGTTTGGGAAGGCTGTGTCCAATGAGGATGACTTGTCCCTGCTCACACCCGCCTTGTGTCCCTCAGAGGACCTAGCTCGGGCCTTGCCTGGCCACAGAGAGACATGCCCAGTGACTTCCCTGGAAAAGGTCCCCACAGCCATGTGGGGCTGAGATCAGCCACTTCCAGCTCCCAGCTGGAGTGACTTCCTGGGTGACACTGCTGAGTCAGGAGCCCCTCCCCTGAAGGACACAGGGTGGGACAGCCCAGTGTCTGGGCTTCTTTCGGGAACTGCTCAGGGCTGTACCCAGGAACATCCGCTCATGCAGCCAGAGCAGCAGGACATGGATCTGGGACAACAGCAACAGTGATAACATCTAAGTGCTTCCCAGGTATCACAGAAACCCTTCATGACAGGTACCATGGTCACCCTCACGTTATGGCTGAAGAAGCTGAGGCGTGAAGAGCTTGGAAACCAGCCCAAGGTCACATAGCAAATGCAGGTGGAGCCGGGACTAGAACTGGGCGGACTGACCCCGCGACACCATGCTGGACAGGGCAGTGCTCTGCGAGCTTCAGGACTTCAGAGCAGCCAAGAGAGAGCCGGCCGGGCCTGCGTGCCCACAATGCCACTCACTAGTGCTAGCACTTTCCTAAGACTCTGCATCTTCATCTGGGGAAAAGGAGATTTACCTTACAGGGTTGCTGGGTGGATTAAATGAAACAAAGTAATTTTTCCTGAAGCATGCTTTGCCAAATACTAGTTCCATGGGAGTTGAATAGGTATTTTTTGAGAAAAATAAAGGCAGGGTGAGCAGGGGCTCTGCAGTCAAATACATTTAGGAAATACATAGGTAAAGTTAAACAGCCTTCTCTGCTACAGGACTTCTCAAAGCCTCGATTATGCCAACGTGCGTTAGAAATCTCCAAGAAAGGAAGATAGTACGCGGTGGTCCCCAGACACGTATTTCTACAGAAACCTTTTTCCCGAGAAGCACTGAGGGTTTAGCGGTCCACCCCAAGTGCTCTGAACACCACCACAGTAATGTACACAGGATGCTGGCCCAGAAGTAGCCATCATTAAGTAGTACGTGCAGCTGTCGCTGCTCGACTCACTGCTCCACCTAATGCAGGTGGAGCACAGCCAGTCGGCAAGGCTGTGCAAGGCTGGGGGCTGGCGAGGCTCACCTGGCGGACGGCGCCCACCATCTCAGCGCGGCTGGACAGGCGGGCAGCCAGGCGGTGCAGGACAGCGATGTCCTCCAGCAGCTTCTGGTAGGTCTCCCGGTGCTCACAGTGGTGCCAGAGCGAAGCTGAGGACTGGGGGGTGAGAAGGAGCATCACCTGGGGTCTTCAAATCATGTGATGGACTGAACATTTGTGTCTCCCCAAAACCATGTGCTGAAATACCAACCCCCAATGTGATAGGGAAGTGGGGCCTTTGGGAGGTGATCAGGTCACGAGGGTGGAACCCTCATGAATGGGATTACTGTCCTTATGAAAGGCACCCTTGAAAGTTCTCCTGCCCTCCTTCCACCATGTCAGGATATCATGGAAAGGCAGCTGTCTGCAGCCTGAAGAGGGCCCCCACCAGAAGCCAGCCATGCTGGCACCCTGGCCTTGGATTTCCAGAACTGCAAGAAATAAATCTTTGTTGTTTAAGCCACTCAGTCTATGGCACTTTGATACGGCAGCCCAAAGTGACTAAGACACACAGCAAGCCTGGACTTGGCTTTCATGGGACAACCCCTGCGGCCCATCCTGGCTGAGAGAAGTGGTCTCCGCAGGGCCCAGGCCACAGCTTCTCCTGGGGATTGGAGAAGCCCAACGTGGACACACTGTGTCTGGCTGGCCTGGAAGAAGTCGTCACATCCAGGCCACCCAGCCCCATTCTGAGGAGCTCCCAAGGGCTCAGGGCCTTGCCCACAGCCTGCAGTGACCAGGCCCTTGGGGATCTCTGCCTCAGTTCCTCCCAGCTCTCTGGGGAAGACTCTGTCAGAGTCTTCGCTCAATTTTTCATTCCAGGAGACCTTACTTGGTGACTCACAGAAGCGTGACACCCAGCATGGCCCTTGGAGACAGTCCCTTCCCCAAGGATTCTTCAAATCAGGCTCTATGATTACCGTAATGGACGCTTTGAAGTTTTCCAGTTCCTTCTCCGTGTTCTCCTCTGTCAGGTTGCGTTCCCTTTCAGCCTGGTTAATTCTAGATTCCAGGGTGTAGCTGTCATTTCTAAAGGCCAAGGATAGTTGTACAAACACGTTCTGTTGGGAACAAGAGCGTGGGAGAGGTGCTAGGAGGCGTTATTGCAGGGAACGAGGCTGCAGGTGTGCTTCTTGCATGGGCATTCTGCAGCAGCCCCCAGCACCAGTCACCAAAGCAGCCACGGGCAAGTGCAATGCTTCACAGTAAACCACACAGGAGATGGTAAGATAGTCACCTGAGGTCCATGCTGGGTCCTTCCCAGGACCAGAAGACCAAATGTATTTTACTGGAAAATCATAAGAGAATAACACTTCGCTTTTCCCTGAATTTTAAGAAAATAACATCCTGTATTTGGGTTTAGATAAACTCAGGCCAGTACAGCTGATTGTGTAAGCAGTTTGGATTTATGCTGGGATTTATTACATGAAGGTTTTGGAGATTTTGCATAAAAACACTGTATTTAAAGAAACTCCATTTGAGATTAAGCATTGTTGACTTAAAGAAAACTTCAACCAGCACCTAGCCTGAGTGAATATTCCAAATCCTACATCAACAGCAGCTTTAATTAGCTGCCAGGAGATTAAGTAGGCCAGGTACAATTCTGTTAGGATAAGCTTTCTGGAATAAATAAATATTTCATGCCAAAAATGCAGCCTGCATGAACAAACTCTTAAAAGATGATATTGATCAGACATGGAATTCCTGGAATAATAGGAAACTACTGGGGAGGACAAATAGACAGATAGACTCCACTCAGGAAGGAAACAATGGTCTTCAATTTTACAGCCTTCATCTGCCCTGCCTGAGTCAAGTGGTAGCAGATTATACGCTGTGGTCACCAACTCTGCCTGAGCTTCTGAAGTCCCTGTAACATGCCCCGTGGAGGGCAGATACCTCCAGAGAACTGAACTGACCCAACGCTGCTGCTGATGACAATACCGAAACTACTCCTTATTGAGCATCTACTATACCCCAGCACTGCGTGAGTTTTACTACTGTTGGCTCATATAATCTCACAACAACCCTCTGGGGTGGGAAGTGTTAAAATCATCTGATGGGTAAAGAGACCGAAAGCAGAGAGGTTAAATTCAAGATGACACAGGGAGTAGCAAAGCCAGGATTTAACCTTGGACTGTCTGATTCCAATGCCTGTTTTACTTCGACCATGACACAAGTTTATTGTGTCTGTAGGGATCTGAGGACAGGGTGTAGGCGTTAAACATGCTGCCCACGGCCCCTCTTCACAAACCTCAGTGGATGGGCTTTGAGCTCACAGCCCATCGGTCGGGATTTTCTGCCCTACCCAGGCCTTGGACAAGTCTATGAGTAATGCTTGATGCTTATTTCTCTGTTCCTGGGTCATTCCCTTAACGGCAATGTTACATAAAGAGTCCTGAATTCAGTGGGAACACTTGCATCCAAATCTTGGTTTGGCAAAGAACTAGATCTGGAAAAGTTATTTAATCACTCAGCTTTCTCCTTTGTTCTAATTCCTGGTCAATCTGCTTTTCAGAGCTGCTGGGAGGATCAGCTGCAAGGATGGCTAGGAGTGTGTTATGAACTGTGAGTACAATGTCTTCATGCAAGGTGCTTGTTGCTATCGGTGGTGGGTACTTCCTACTGTCTGTCTTCCTCTGCTTATCTGGTCCACATCAGCAGTTCTCACTGTCTCGCCTCTGATATGTTCTCTTTGCCCATCTACCCCTTTGCCAGAAGGAAACGCAAATTACTCTCAGCTTGCTCACAACCCCACTGGGACAAGGAGGCCCCAAGGGAGTAATGGGCGAATCGGGACGGCTGGGCCGCTCACAGCAGCCTCCAGCCTCAGTGGAACTGGCTGTCTGGTAGCTGAAAGCCTCAGAGGGCAAGCCCCTCCTTCCCTCTAGAGCAAAGTTTAAAATTTGAAAACTGACATCTTTCAATAATATTGAAATAAATTTGATGACATTCTGCAGGCTCCCAGCTGATTTTGTGTGTCTAAGTCACACACTTAAAGCACATAAACAATCCTTGAAGGAACGTGGAACTTCCAACTACCTTCTCACTTCTGACTCAATTTGCCAAAATCTTCCATTAACTGAGGTGGGAGCGGGGATCTCAGTGGTTGAGGAGGGCTGGTCATGAATGTCCACATTATCCCACAGTCACTTTTTCTCGTTTTTGTGTAAAAATGTCAGGGCTTGGCTGGGCACGGTGGCTCATACCTGTAATCCTATCACTCTGGGAGGCTGAGGCAGGTGGATCGTTTGAGCTCAGGAGTTCGAGACCAGCCTGAGCAAGAGTGAGACCCCATCTCTACTAAAATAGAAAGAAATTATCTGGACAACTAAAATATATATAGAAAAAATTATCCGGGCATGGTGGCGCATGCCTGTAGTCCCAGATACTTGGGAGGCTTAGGCAGGAGGATTGCTTAAGCCCAGGAGTTTGAGGTTGTCGCGAGCTAGGCTGACACCATGACACTCTAGCCTGGGCAACAGAGACTCTGTCTCAAAAAGAAAAAAAAAAAAAAAAGTCAGGGCTAGAGGCTGGAGGAAGGAAAGTTTTGAATAAGCCCAGTCAAGTACAGGCACTAAATTTCATAAAGCACTCGAAACACTTACCTCAACTTCCTTTTCAGTGAGCGGAGGGGCACTGTGAAAGAGAAAAAACGCACAATTGAACTTTATCCAACCTATTAAATAAACCAAAAGGTGACTTTGAATGACCAGCAGACCACGTGTTTCCAGAAATGGAGTAAGCAGAGATGGTGAGATGGAAAAGATGCAGTGGCCCCTTTGTGTGTGCTCTGTCATCTGTGCGATAGTCCCTCTTACAGCGCCAGTGCTATCTCTGCAACTTGGACAAGTTATTTATTCTCTCAGGCCCCAGTTTGCTCATCTGTGAAATGGGAATATCATCATCTATCTTGTGGAATTCTTGTAAGAAACATATGTACAGGGCCAGGCGTGGTGGGTCAATGCCTGTAATCCTAGCACTCTGGGAGGCCCAAGCGGGAGGATCACATGAGGTCAGGAGTTCGAGACCAGCCTGAGCCAGACTGAGACCCTGTTTTTACTAAAAATAGAAAAAATTAGCCAGGTGTGATGGTATGCCTAGAGTACCAGCTACTCAGGAGGCTGAGGGCAGGAGGATCTCTTTAGCCCAGGAGTTTGAGGTTGCTGTGAGCTAGGCTGATGCCACTGCACTCTAGCCTGGGTGACAGAGCAAGACTCTATCTCAAAAAAAAAAACAAAAAACATATGCACATATGTCTATGTGTGCATGCACAAATACATGTCACCCACACTCAGTAGTCACTCAAGAAATGTTAGCTATTACCATTAACTTGCAGGCTTGCCCTGTGAAATTAATAAGAAAATGTATAAGTACTTTATAAACTGTACAAGTCCCCGTTGTCACTATAGTTTTTCTGGCCCCTCCTCCTGTCTCTGAGGGCTGTGACGAGGGTGCAGGTGCACCGCAGAATAAACGGTAGGAAAGAGTGGCCAGAGCTCTGCCCCACAGCTAGGACCCCTGACGCCTGGCATCAGAGAGCAGGCAAGGACGTCTGGGCGGACACGAGGTGTCCTTCCGAGAGGCTCCTGGTTGCGTGCAGGCCCCACGGCCGGGCCTGACAGTAAGCGGTCCCTCCATCTGCACGCCCACCCTGTTGCTGCCGCTGCTGCTCTCGCCGGTAGCTAACGCTGGCCCGTGTGAAGCCCAGACAATATAAATAACGCGCAGGCCCTTTCCTGCGCTGGGGTGGGGAGGCCCGGGAGGGGTCCTTCCAGTGTCACGGGACTTGGCAACAGAGCACACCATCGATAAACCTTTCAGGAAACACAGCTTCCTCCCTTTGATGGGTATGGAGGGACCCCGAGAGCAAAGGTGGGGGTCAGCCATCTCTGCAAGGGGCTGGTTCTCACTGGGGAAGGGCTGTGGGAGCCTTCCTGTCAGGATGGGGCAGCAAGACCCCACGGCCACCCAGTCAGCAGAGGACAGAACACGGGATAAACAGCTGCGGAGATGTGTTTGCTTACGATCCTAGTCACAACCCCACCCACCCACTCAGAGGCTTTTTCCTCTGAGGCCAACAGAAGCTCAACTGTCACATAAAACACCCACATGCTGTTTAAACGATTTCTCAAAACTGAGTTTGCCCCTGACTCCGGGGTTTGTATATTATGTGAAAAATACATATTTTCATAAATTATGAACCAAACTTGTTTTTCTATTTCAATGACTCACATTCTGTTTTTTTGCTATAGAACACACCTCCCTTTAAAAAAAACATTGAAAACTCTGAGGACTCAGAGAAGTATGATTTAGGCAGAGTAGCTGCGTGGCATGGCCAGTTCCTGATGCAGAGAGCTGTGCCCGTAAACTGGCGCGGGCAGCTGGGTGGCAGAACCGTGGGCCTCCAACAGCACGGAGCATCTTTTCACCTGACACCTTGTCTATCTTCTTTGAAGAAATGTCTATTTAAATCCCTTGCCCATTTTGAAAAATTGGTTATTCATCTTTTTATTATTGGGCTATAAGACTTCTTTATACATTCTAGAAACAAGTCCCTTTTCAGATAAATGTTTTGCAAATATCTTCCACCATTCTGTGGGTTGCCTTTCACTTTCTTGATGGCATTGTTGGTAGCATGAAAGCTTTTTATTTTGAGGAAGTACCATTCAACTAGTTTTTATCTTGTCACTTGTTCTTTTGTCATCTCTAAAAAACCATGGATGAACCCAAGATTTACTTGTATTTTCCCTTCTACGAATTTTGTAGCATTTTCTCTTAGATTTAGGTCTATGATCCATTTTGAGCTAATCTGTGTGCATCGTGTGAGGTAGGGTTCCAACTTTAACTCTTTTGCATGTGGCTGTCTAGTTGTCCCAGAACCATTTGTTGAAATCACTATTCCTTTCTCTGGAAATTTCTTCACCAAAATCTTTGCATGGATGGCTTTCTGTCATTTGTCATTTTCATGTCTCAGATTAGTTATCACCTTATCATAGAGGCCTTCTTTGACCTCCCACCCCATGTTTCACTCTCATGTCATTCTCAATATGTGCCCTATTTTTATGGTCTTTCTAGCAACTTTGCTATCTCAAATCATTCATTTGGTTACTTAAACATTTGTCTCCCCACCTGGAATGTAAGTGCATGAGAACAGGGACCGTGTTTGCTCGTTCATTCTAATGTGTGGCACAGAGTAGACATTCAGTGAATACCTGTTGATTAAATGCCTGCTTATGGCTCCTGTTGGGTTTGACTCCAGGCTACCTCATCCAGTGATATTTCCTCTTTGCACTCTTGTCAACCAACCACAGGCCATGTCCCTAATTTGCGTTTTAGACCTGCTTTTTCTACCGAACCTGTTCAGCTTGCAGACCCTGTGACACACCTCTTGATATAGTCCAATCCCAATTCACACAGTCCACCTAGGACATGAAACCAATTCCTTCCTCATATGAAAACTCAAGCATAATCTTCCATATTTCTGCTGGAGGAAAGAATCCTGAAGCTTTGGCTTCCTTTTGTTGGATGACAAATCTCATGTGATAGTTGTGTCCATCCATCCCAAGCTCCAAACAACGGCTAGAGCACTCTAGGCCAAACCAAGGCCCCCAGCTGGAAACAGCCTCTTCTGAAGCTAGGAGATGGGAAGCCAGTTTGGTGGCCGGGGCAGGGAGGCTGGAGATGGACAACGTGGCTATTAAAACAATGCATGATATATATTGATCTCAGTGTGAGAGCCCGGACCAAATGCTTCAGAAGCTGATCACATTCATGGACCATGCAGGCCTGTGCAGGCCCAGTCTGGGCCATAGTTTGCAGGTGGTAACTATTCACTTATTCAAGGAAGCTAGAACTGCCCAGTCTCCTCCTCCTGGGGGAGTTGGGGGTATACCCTAATCAAATGAATTATTTTCAACTTTACTGATGAGAAAGAAGCCAATCATACTCTTGATCAGCTCTGTTCCTTGCAGACTGAAGAGCACTGATGACTATTTTGGCACTTTTGACAGGCCCTGGTACAGATGGTCTGGAATCAGCCCACCCTGAGTTCAACCCCTCACACTCTGTCACTTGCCAGCATGTCACTTTGTCTCTCTGTTCCATCACTAAAGACAAAGCAAAATCTTCCTTTTCTGCCTCATGGGGTTGTCACAAATGCCAAAACACGCACAGTATGCAAACACGCTCTGTAACCTGCAATGCACTGGGGCATCTCTCCTTTGATTCCTGCCTCTGGATGCCTCTCTGCCTTCCTCGAGGTGAACTGGCCCAACCCACACCCTCCTCCAGCTGTGGGTGCAGCCTGTTTCTGACTTGTTTTTAGCACTTTTCCTGATGTCGATCTAGTCACTGAGGCCCTCTGAGTATTGCCCTCATGACTCTGTTTTAGGTGATTACAGTATGAATTTGCACACATCGCACTCACTGGGCAAAATTCCTTCTCCTTTCACGTGTACCCCCAAATCCAGGAGCTCTGTTATGCCTGGCTGCTCCCCTAATGGCCTTCCCCTGACTGTTCAGTTTCCCGGTTGCTGGCTGGGCTGGAGACCGCATCTGCAGGCACACACTCACTTCTATTGCTCAGTAGTCCCCATCTTCTCTTTTGTATACTCCAAACTGTTCACTTTTTAACCCAGTTGTCAGGACTTGTTATGTGCTAACACTGTCCTAAGTCCCCACGCACACATTATCACATTTAGCCAGCGCCGCACCCTACCAGTGACAGAGCACTTATGACTCCTGCTGCATAGGTAATGAAGCAAGGCTCAGAAAGCAAAGGTACTTTGTCCCCACGCGTATAAGAGTCCTGGTAGGTTTTCTAAGCAATCCTTCTTCATGTGGTTCCAAATGTTGCACATTTCCAGCTGTGCATATATCAGACCTAGACTCTCCCAGTCACAGGTAACTGGTGCATCTGGGATTGACACCCATGTCTCAGGGCCTGAAGCCCATCACCTGTCCTCTGCTGCCATGAGCCTCTGGGGACCCTCATGCCCTCCTGCATTGTGTCCACTTAAGAACCCCACCTGCTCTTTGAGTTGAAAACATCCAGCCTGGCCTTCCATTATTCTTTTTGTTTTGGATGCATTATCCCTTCCTGGACCACTGGACTTTGGCCCTTCTGGAGTCAAGAATCAAGACCAGTTCTCATGTCCCACCTAGAATCCTACAACGAACCACTTAGTACAGGGTCTTCAGCAACCCGTGTCCTGATATTACCTTCCAGGGAGACTCTTGTGGACACGCAGTTTGCGCAGCAGCACATCAGAAATATTAGGCATGACATCCAAGCCAGTCTTTGATTCGTCTTCCTCAGTAGCTGAGGAGAGTTCAGAAGGAAGCCCTGGAGGGAAAAAAAATACTTGCTTATAAAATGTCTCTTTGAAATCACAGTAGTACAACTGGCAATTAGTTTCAGGAGGCAAGGAAGAGCTTCAACATTTCTAAGTACCTAGTTATAAAGCCAAGGGCTTTATAATTGTCATCTAACTTTATCCTCACAATGACCCAGAACTTAATCATCTTATTTTACATGTGAGTCAACCAAGACTCAGCAAGTTTAAGTAACTTGCTCAAGGTCACAGAATTAGTAGATGGCATAGCCAGGCTTCAAACCAAGGTCTACTTGCTCCAAATTGTATGTTCTTCCTATTGCTCCCTCCAGTATCAAGCTGGCAACTGGAAATTGGTTGGCTGTTTGGCTATAATGTTTGGAAAAACCCTCTTTCTTCTCATGAGGCCTGTAGTCCAATTATTCTTCCTCTGATGAATTCAAATGTTCTACCTCCGGTGTCCTATTTAGAAATTAGTTTCTGGGGCCAGGCGCAGTGGCTCACGCCTGTAATCCCAGCACTCTGGGAGGCTGAGGTGGATGGATCGTTTGAGCTCAGGAGTTCGAGACCAGCCAGAGCAAGAGCGAGACCCCGTCTCTACTAAAAATACAAAGAAATTAGCTGAACAACTAAAAATATATACAAAAAATTAGCCGGGCATGGTGGCACATGCCTGTAGTCCCAGCTACTTGGGAGGCTGAGGCAGAAGGATTGCTTGAGCCCAGGAATTTGAGGTTGCTGTGAGCTAGGGCTGACACCATGGCACTCTATCCTAGGCAACAGAGTGAGACTCTGTCTCAAAAAAAAAAAAAAAAAAGAAATTAGCTTCTGGTTCCATCCCCCATAGATTAGAAATTTTCCAGAGTAAAACTAAGTCCATTAAATCTTTTACAGACCTCAGAAATATAGATGCCTCCTAGGCAACAGAGCCAATGAACAGCTTTTTTTTTTTAACCTCCTAAAACTATCGTAGGTCTGTGCTTTGAAGGCAGAAAGAACAAACTAAGTATTTTCTTTCCCATAAATCTTTCCCTGATTGAAGATAGCTCTCATGCCTCTCTATAGCCTCACTTCTCCAGGCTCTAGCTCCATTTTTGCAGCAGCTCATTGTGGTCCACTGTGGCCCACAGCCTCTAGGTATCATCCCATGCCTGCACACATTCTGATTTGTTGCTGTCCCCGCGGCCCAGACATGCTCTGACAAGCTCTTAGCATAGGAGCAAATGTTCCTGGCATCGATGCTTGTTATCCATGCAGCACAGACTTGCTATGCCTGACTCTGGGCTCAGAGTACACTTAGGATTAAGCAAAACTGTCAAAACTCTTCACTGGAGTCAGATCAAGCATCTTCATCTTGTACAACGGTTTCTTGCATGTGGCACTTTATATTTATCGACGTTTTACTGTATCTCAAAGGTTTTAACCTAGCAGCTTTCTAACCTGCTTAATCATTTTCCAGGATTGTGGTCTAGGCTACAGACTAGGACTGGAGGTCAGGACTACAGGCAGTTGTGGTCGTCATCTAAAGAGCTAAAATTGGGAATCATGTGAATAGAAGCCTCACCAAGGAAGACCATGCAGAAAGAAGAAGAAATATAGTTTGGCTCAAGGTAAAGAATGTTTAAATACTTTGAGCTTTTCAGTAACAAAATGGTGTTCATGAGTTCCCTGGTACTCAAGATATCCAAGCAAAAGCTGGAGGGTCAGCTGTCAGAGATGGGGCAGTCCTCAATCCTTCTTTGGATATTGGGCTAGAAGTTCTCTTAGCTGTCTCTTGGGTTTTGTCTTGGCATTTACTGCTCTCTGACATTTCCATGGTAAACCTTGTGGCACCTCTGGCCCCACTCTACCTTTGTGTATCCTTACACACCCAGCTGAGAGCCAATTTAGCAGCAGGCTTCTGAGAAATAAATTTATATGATTGACTGAATCACACAAGGTCTAATAATCAAGCAAAATTCACGCCAGGGGCTTTTGCCTTTTGCCTAGATTGAGCCCAAAAAAGGGGGGGGGCTTCTAGCCCTTGTTAAAATGGTGCCTAAAGACTGATACCAGAATTAATGATCCCAGAACCAACCACCTTCCTCCTGAATTCAACCAAAATAACAAGAGAAAGAAATTGCTATGAATAAACATAGAGCTCCCACTCTTTCTTCCTCTCCCCAAAGAATCAGTATTGAAAGGAAGATGTGAGAGGAAAACTTCTGACAAAAAGTGCAATGCACACAGATGGGAAGGGAAGTAGATGGAGGGGTGAGTAGGCAGCCAGCGGAGGAAATTCAGAGAGTTTCCCTAGAATAGAAGGTTCTCCATTCCACTGCACTAACACTTCGGAGAGAGGAAAAAAACTGCCTGGGCTGCCTGCCATTTTGCTTTTCTTACTGATAAGGAGGCGAGGAAAGGCAGAACAATTGCACGGGATTCTATTGGAGTTAATTATCTTGAACAATAATGGAGGGATTTACCAGAAAGGAAAACCAAAGATGAAGTAAATAAAACAAGGTCCTCCAATGGAGTGAGTGGCAGGACACATGTGGAAAGCCCAAACTTATGCCACCACCACACCCTCCCCCGACTCCTGAAAAACAGTGGCTAATCCATTGGATTTTGTCTACCTTTTCCCTCCTTTACAGGCAGGAGAGTGAATGGCCGCTGTGAAGAGCTGGGGTCAAGTCTGGAAAATAAACACCTGGGCAGGTTGTCTCCATAATTCTACCCCGAATTGGTGAAACAATCTAAAAGGCACTACTACCCACCCAAGAGAATAAGATATGTCCCCAATTCGGTATATAAACTCAAGTTTTAGACTAGAAACTAAGTTACAGAAAAAGAGCAGAAACTAATTCTACAAACACACGGCTCCATCTGAACTTCCCCTTTTCCACACCATCCAATCAGTTACAAAACACAAAATACATAATCCTCAACTAAAGCACTGAAGGGAAGACAAAGAGATCTCAGATAAGGTAGGAAGGAATCAATAAAAATCAACCTACACAATATATCTGGGTAAAGAGAAAATAGGTACAAATATCCAGACCAAAAAAATAAATAAATAAAATGAAAACAAATGGCATGGCAACTATATAAAAATACTATAGTCAAAAGAGGAAGGAAGGTAGAAAGGAAGGAAAAAGGGAAACATGCAGGAGACAGATGTCAGGATGGAAACATAGCTGCAAGAAACACAACAAAAAATGCAAAAGGACACTTTTGTGCAAAATATAGACCACAAATGCTTTGACTCAAGGAGAAATTAGAACCTGAAAAAAAATAAAAATAAGAAATGAGAGCTGGGTTGAGAAGATCACACAAAGATGGAGGAAGATTTCTATTTAAGGAAACAAACTGAAGACCAAAATAGTAGAATTAAGAAATTAGAAAATAAAAAACTAACCAATATATTGGAAATGATGGAATAAACAGAAATAGCTTCAAACTGAATTAGTAAGGAGGGTGGGGGAGATTGAGTGATCACAAGGAATACAAATAGGGAAAGAAAGACTGAAGTACATAGAGATGAAATAACGGACTTGGAGTTAAGGCACTGATGACCAATCTATGAATTATGTTGTCTTTTGAATAGTGAACAAAACAAATGGAAAAAGAACATATTCAAAGATATAACAGAAGAAAAATTTTCCTCAATTGAGGGGAAAGTTGAACCCACAGGTTGACAGAGCACACCATGTTTAAAAAAAAAAAAAAAAAAAAAAAGGTATAGAAATGTTTCCCTATCTATCCTCACAGAAAAAAGACAGACATCTACAGGAGAAGGTGAGAGGGGTGCTGGAAATCATCTGGTCCTAGTCTTCTCTACAACACTGAATACAGTGGAACAACATCTACACAGTCCTAAAAAAAAAAAAAAAAGGTCACCCAAGAATTTTATAATCATGCAAGCTGTCCTTCAAGATAAAATTCTCAAACATGCTAGAACTCAGGGAACATAGCACCTCTGAACTCTTCTAGGAAAACTATTAGAAAATGCCACCCAGAGAAACAAATTATAAATAAAAATAATAAACTTGGGAATGGCAAGCCCTGGTAAAGGCACTAGTGGTGAGCATGAAGTCCTTTTACATGTAAGGCTAAGACTAAGTAACTGTATAGACCATGGTTACAAAACGGAATGTAAACGTTATAATCTGGATGACATACAAAGAAGAATTCAACATGTGTAGTGGCAAAATGGAAACACAGGAAGAAACATTAAGGTGGAAAGAAATGCTGCTGTTCTCCTCTTTTCCGGCAAGAAGTCAGCAGGTACCACTGTAGTGACTAAATGTTCATTGCTGTATTCTTGATGCTCTGGCATTTGGGGCCTTAATCCTGGAGAGATTGCCCCTCTTAGGCAATTCCTAGAGGCAGGAAAGAACTCTCCCTTCAAATGTGTCTTTGAAATACAGACCAACCAATCCAGAACTTACACACCTCCAACCATCTCCTTTATCAAATTCTCACATACCAAGCCGGTATTCTCCACCCCTCACACCCTGCCCTAAATCACCCCAGGGCCAGGTACTTGATGACTAGGGACCCATCCCTATGGCCCAGAGCCTGCCAGAATTATTCAAACTATCCAATCCTAAACTTACTCAGGGTGCCTACGCTGCCTCAACTGCTCCTTCCCCTGAGAACCCCAGCAAAGGCTCTAGGCTGGGCTCCCCCCTCACTGCTTCTGCCTCCTGACTGACTCTGGTCCTTCCCCAGGTAGCCCTGCGTGGTGTGCCGTGCACCTCCTGTTCCGAGGAATCTGTGAATATAAATTTTTATTCCTTCATGATAGTCATTTCCAGGTCTGTGAGTCCTGGTTAAAACAATTGCCGGGTCCAAAGCTTAGAACAAACTTAACACATATAATGCAAGAAAACTACTTCAATGACTCCAAACCCTTTGTGTGTTTCGTAATACATTTTTTACACTTTTAGAAACCAATTTCTCTTCTTTGGAGGAAGCAGTTACCAAAATTCAGCAAGTCGTGCAGTTGCACTTCACTTTAATTAGAGTTCAATTAAACTGTAATACTTTTTTGTGAAAAAGTATTATCTAGTACCATCTCCCTCCTTTTTCCCTCCCTCCGTCTCTATTTGTGGAGAAAGGGTGTTTGGTGTAAGCCATTTTTATTTTCTTCCTTGTATTTTTCACTATTTTTAGATAATGAACATGAACCATTTTTAACAAACAGAATAAAATTATTTTCAAAATGTCTGCCTATACCAGTTCATTCTAATGAAAACATTTGTTTCTGGCCATCTCGGGAACTTGGAAAAGTAGCTTTGGAGGCTCTGGTTAAAGATGCTCTGAGCCCCAGGATGGTTGCTAAAGGCCAAAACTATTAGTTGGGGATAAACTTTCTTCACCTCTAACTTCTCCGGGAGGCCTCTTCCCTGCCCAAGACCTGGGCTCGAAGCCCAGACTTGGGTGTATGGAAGAACTGTCTATTCAATGTACTTCTCTGCCTCAGCCCACACCTCTCTCAAAATCTAGGTCCTGATAGACAACCACCTCCTAGACATTGCCACCTGGATAAGGAGAATAAAAAATCATTTCAATAGTCACCATTAACTGAACATCAACCATGCATCAGGTTTACCTTCTTTCTTATTCCTTACAATAGTGCTGCAAAGTAAACACTGCTAAGCTCATTTTCTGGGGAAACTGAAGCTCAGCTAAATCAAATAGATTCTCTAGGGTCTACTACTAGAGTCAGGAGGCAAAAAACAGGTCTGTCTGTTGCATCCAAGCTGCTTCCTACGGACATTTGACATGTCCAAACCCAAACTCATTGTCTTCCTTGTCAAGCACGCCCCTCCTGTGCTCCCGGTCCAGCACCTACAGCCATGCAGAAAGTACCTGGGGGTCTTCCTGGTCTGCCCCTCAACTCCGTCTCCTCACCAAGCCCCGCCATGCTGATCTCCAGATAGCTCTCACACTGTCTTCCCCCCATCCCTACCACCTCACTGCCTCTCACAAGGCTGTTTCCACATCCTCTTACCAGGTGCCCCCCTATTTCCAGCCACTCATGTTTCAGGCCAGCCATCAAAATCTGTCCAAAATTATGAAGAATTATTTTAAAACATAGATTTGATCCTTCCTTACATGCAGGTTTCTTTGGCTTTCCAAAGTGTCCTAAAGGAAATTCAAACTCATTAATTGGTCCTCAAAGCTTTTGCTCTCCCTAGTCCCAGCCCACTGACCCAGCCTTGCTGCCCATCTCTCTGGGACATTCAGCTCACACTTGGTTCGCATGACACTCCTCCTGTTCCTGAAACAACTAAGCACTAGAAGAAGGCTGCATGCCTTTGCTCCTGCTGTTCCCCTGCCGTGGGATGAATTTTTCTTCCTCGGCTTAAAGCTGCTCCTCCTGGAAACCCTCCCTGACTCACCCCTCCTGAGCTGCCTGCTTCTTCCTCTTTGTTTCTAGGTACTGTAAGTTCTGTTAAAGCCTTATCACAATGTAGTGTTGTGACTCTGTCTACCCTTGTGTTTCTGGACAGCGAAGGTGAGCTCATTCATTCACGCATTCATTTAATATTTACTGAGCTTACTATATCCCAGGCAATGAGCTTGGAGCTAGGGGTACAATGCTAAGTAAAATTGACATGCTTATGTTCTCTGGGAGCTTATTATCTAGGGAGACAGAGATTAATTAAAGAAACATCCAAACATTTCATTGTACACTGTGATAGATTTTATAAAGGACAAGGGATCTGGAGGTACCAGGAAAGCCTTCCTAAGAAAGTGACATTTGAGCAGATATCTAAAGGTTGAATGGGAGTTCGTCTGGCAAAGATGAAGAGAAGAGGAACATCCCATGTAGAAGGAACAGCACGTGCCAAGTCTCAAGAGGGGAAAGAATGAGCTGCCGAAGGAAGGGCAAGATGTTGTGAGTGAGGGGGAGCATGGCCCTAGAAGATGCTGGGGAGGTGGGTGGGGTCAGTCACCCAGGGCCATATAGCTTCTACTGAGGATTCAAGTGCTCAGCCTCAGAGCGGAATGAAGCCTCTAAAGATGCTGAAACAGATTTGCATTTTAGAGATTCCTCTGGCTGCTGTGTTGGCCGTGGTGTGAGCTGGGTGAGGGTCAGGAGTACAGGCAGTGGGACCAGGTAGGAGGCTGCCGAGAAAGCCAAGGGGACTGATAACGGTAGCCGGGGCAAGGCCCTCCCCTTGATGGCAATGCCTGAGCCTTTTTCACCTAATGCAACCCCAGCGCACAGTCCAAGAATCAGCCTACAGTCAGTCCTATACATTTAGCTTAAAATAACCTGCAGATGATCAAAGACCAAAACATCGTACAATATAGTTCCTGAGAAGGGACTGGTTGGGTTGTTGAAAATACCAGATGCAAGATGAAAATGCGCCTCCCAGTCTTCAGAAACTGAAGGAGAGCCAAAGTTCTTAAGACTCCAGGATGTTCTGATAAGGATCTTTCCCCAGGTCCCAAAGGGACAGCTGACAAGCATAAGAGGGCTGAGCTTTCCCCATGAGCAGTTGTATTTAGGGCCCGTAAGTACTCTGAGCCTGCTCTCCTAAAATGCTCCCAAAGCCTTTTGTCCTGGGTGCAGGTGGGGATGGGGCTTACAGAATATAAGAAAAGAAATTCATAACCCTGAAGATATTAATCAAACACATATGGTTGCCCACCACATCTCCAACACTGTCCTAGGCACCATGGAGTGCAGAGTACAAGAAAGCCCCATTTGGCTGGTAAGACAGAGCTCTACCATCTCAGTGATAGAAATTAAAATGTATGGCAGGTACCTGCTGGAATAAAGACCAATATCACATAAAAACCTTACACCAGCTCAGTGAAGTAGGTACTATTGTTATGCTCATTTTAAAGATGAACAAACTGAGGCATCAAGAGAATTAGAAACTTGACCAGGCTATGCAGCTGGTAAGTGATGAAGCTTGAGCTCTTAACCATGTAGACCCTAGAACTGAGAGAAAATGAGAGGGAGTGTGTATTTATTGAACACCTAACATGCTTAATTTTATTTTTTAAATTTGGTGCTTACAGGTGTCTAATTCATTTACCTGATAATTTTGCTTCTAAGACCCAACTCATGCCCTACTAATATTGGACAGTGAGGTTTTGCTGCAGGTAGTGGATATCTAAACTGGCAAATTTTTTTGTAAGCTAATTTGGCAGTATGCATATATACATTTAAATGTAAGTACCTCTTGATCGATCAATTGCACCTCTAGGATAACCACCCGTGCCAAAACATGCAGGTCTATAAAGGTACATGGAAGAGAATGGTCATTATAACATTGCTTATAATGAAGAAAAAGTAGAAATAACAAATATTAATAGGAGATTAATAGGAGTCAAATTATCTATAGTGTTCTTTAGATAATAGAATACCACAAAACAATTAAAAAACTAAAAAGTTCCATATGCATTAAATGAGAAATTGTCTAAAGTATATTGTTAAGTAAAAGACAATGTGACAGAGGCACCTACTCATCCACCAACATCTGCCTTCCCCTCCTTCCATGTGAATGGGGTTTAATCTGGGCATACAGCCAGCTGTCCCGCCAGCAACCGTGCCCCCCAGCTTCCCTTGCTGCTAGCTATGGCCACGTGACATCATCATCCATGCAATGGGAGCTAACAGGATGTGTGCAACTCCCACATTATTTTTTTTTTTAAATCTGTTCTGGGCTTCCACTCTTTCCTTCCCTCAAGTGGGAACCCAGATTTGCCTGTGGTCAAGCTTCGACCTTGTATCAAGTCTAATACCTCAGAGCACAGTGAAATGACAATAGGCGAGAAACTAGGGTCCCCAAATGATCACATGGAGCACAGTCAGCCACTAACCTGAATAGCTCACCTGAGAACTGTCACTTGAGAGTGAAACAATCTTCTCTTTCCTATACAGTCTCATATTTGGGGCCTCTGTGTCACAACTACTTAGATTTTATCTTAACTAATGCTGGAAAGTTGCAGAATACTTTAAAAGAGATGTGGATACATAGAATTGGGTAGTATATACAAAAGAAAATACACCATGACCAAATGAATTGGTTTTTTTTGAGACAAAGTCTCACTTTGTCACCCAGGTTAGAGTGTGGTGGTGTCATAATAGCTCACAGCAACCTCAAACTCCTAGGCTCAAGTGATTCTCCTGCCTCAGCCTCCTGAGTGGCTGGGCCTACAGCTGCATGCCACCACACCTGGCTAATTTTTCTATTTTTTGTAGAGATGGGGTCTTGCTCAGGCTCATCTCAAACTCCTGGGCTCAAACAATCCTCCCACCTCAGCCTCCCAAAAGGATTACAGGCGTGAGCCACTGCACCTGGCCCCAGATGAATTTTATTCTATCAGCACAAAGGTTTACTTCTATATATGGAAATATATTAAATGATATAAAATACATGATTTTTTTCAATAGATATTCAAAGCACATTTGACATAATTCAACACAAATCTTAAAACCTGGAAGAAAATATTTCCTTAAAAATAAATATTATAAAATATGAAATAATTATATATTTTATATCTTACATGTTTTGTAATACAAAATATAAAATCAAAATAGTACATTTATTTAATACCAAGATACAGCTTGATCCTTAAGAGAAAAACAAAAATTCAATAAAAAAAGGGAAACAAGACAAATGTTCTCCTTATTACCATTATTAAATTAGGGAATGTTGCCAAAGTAATAAAACATATACAGATACACAGAAATACACACACACACATACGCAGGCATACAACTAAGACAAATGAATTGGATCAAATTAAAATGACATGGTTTGATTGTAAAAATTTGAAAAAGAGTTTTTCTGCAAAGTTGTCAAAAGCCTATGAAGTTAGACACATCTAGGCTCCAATTCCAGCTTCTGCAATTAATAACCACACAACTAGAACCTCCCTGAGGCTCAATTTCCTCATTTGTAAAATGAACATAATAAAGCCACCTCCCAAGGTTGTTGTGAACATGAAGTGAAATACTGTCAAGTGCTTAGCACAATATCTGGCATGTAATAATCACTCTAGTTATAATAATCATACTAGTTAATCACTGTAGTAATCACTCTATCATTTGTTAATAATATTATACAAAAAATGCTAGTATAGCACCAAGCAGCATTCATCTATGCCACTAATTATCAGCTACAAAATCTAATGAAAAAAAGAGTATTCTTCTTAAATAAACAAGCAAAAATATAAATCACATAGCATGTGCTGTGGTAAGAGAAGTGGGAGATGTGTACAAGAACCTTACATCTTTTAGGGGAGAAAGAAAAAAGTACCTAAATTAATAGAGGGACAAACCATGTGCCTGAATGAGAACCAAATGTTTGCAAATTAAGTAATTGAAAAGTCTACAAAGTTTAAAGCAAACAAATCTAACTGTAGAGCAATCACAATTCAAATGTTATACAAAATGATAAAAATTTCAAATGCGAGTAGTAGCCCAGAGAGGTTGAGGAACACATTTAAAGTATCTGTTAATTGGTGTCTGGACTGGGACATGAACTCAAATCTATCTCCTGACTTCTGTCCAGTTGCTCTGCTATTTTGCACTGAATCTCTGTATCTAGAATATCAACAAATATTCTGAAGAAGAGCAGCAATGAAGGAGAGCTAACCCCACTGCATACTAGAACATATCACAAGACAGCAGTAATTAAAATGACATGGTATTGATCAGAATAAAACAGGATCAGGAGCCCAGAATTAGTCTTTGGTATATGCAAAGAAAAACATATGACTATCTAAGCCATTGAAAGAAATATAAAAACTATTAAAATATTATTGAGGTAAGAGGATGTTAAATATTAAAATACCTTTATTTTAAAATAAATTTCAGAGGTATTAGCAAAATAAATATAATTAAATCAAATGATAGATAAACCAGTAGAAAGTAGATCTGTTATCCCGACTGGGGAGAAGTAATGTTTTTATGATTGAAATAATGAAAGACTTCTCAAAGGAAAAGATACGCAAACTAGATTATATAAAATCTTTACAATTCCTCTAAAATAGCCCAAAACTTATTAAAAAGCAACAAATGATTGAATGAAAACACTGAGAAAATACAGCCAATGAAGGGTTAATATCTATGATGTATAAAGTTTACATGTATTACCAACAAAAAAAACCCAAGACCCAAACGGATACATGGGCAAAGAAATGAGTGGTTAATTCACCAGAGTCTTTAAAAAGTAAATAAATATTTAAAAATTTTAAGCTTGAGCTTTAACAAATTAATTGGAATGAAATGGCATTTCACACTAATAACAAAAACACATTATAATTGTTGTTATTATTACTGATTATTCTTACTATATTCTGACCAATAAGGAGCAAAAGCAAAGCCCAGTGCAGTAATGCTTAAGAGAAAGTCGTACACTCAGTCTTTGCCAGTAGCAGTCTTCATTGTAAACAATTTGGTAAATGCAAATGCTCCTACGCTTTGTCCTTGTGAATCTCAAGTCTGGGAATTTATCCCAAGGGAGTGACTTAAAGGAAGAAATAAAAAAACCTACCAGTACATAATTGTTTACAGTAGGGCTATTAATCATGGACAAAGAGCTATAAACATCTGAAATAACCAACAATAGATACATCAATACAAAAGGAATTATGCACCCATTAAATGATAACCAAGGGTGAGTCAAACTATATAGAATTAGTTATAAAATAAGCAAAAAAGGAAACAGGAAGTTATATCTAGTCATTGAATCAACTGTGAAAAAATTATAAATATGGGTAAACCTTGGAAAGAATAAAAACTGTTACTTTTTTAGACTTTATGGGGTTATGGGTGAAATTTTAAGCTAAGTTTTTTATCTAGTGTTTTAAATGTGCTTTAGTAAATTAAAAATTAAAAGTAGGGAAGTATATATTTTCAAGAGATTCTTCTAAAGATGGTTAATTATTTTCAAAAAATTTAGTCCTTTGAACAATGTTGTTTTTACTTCTGGGAACCTTCTTATTAATGTTCAATAAATAGGTAGGTGTTACCATATTTCAGACCAGGGGCTTCCAACATCGCTGGTGACACTCCGGACACATCCGCACAACAATCCATAAACAGAAGGCTTTTATGCTGAGACCAACCCCAGGCAGCTTGAAGTGGGGCAAGGATTTTCAAATTGTGTCTGAAGCCTGGGGTCCACTGAGGACTCGGGGCCACAGTGGAAAGGGAGAGAGTTCTAGAAGGTACAGATCTGAGCCCTCCTGCCCCCTTCAACCAGAGAAGCCTCACTTGCCTCTCCTCCACCCACTGCCCTTCTGGGGATTAGTTTGTCTGAAATGTGCAGCTAGAACAGAAAGTTTCAACACTGCTTATGTGATGGCCAGTCCATGAGATCTGGAATCAAGAAATCTTTGGGTCTCAGTTCCTCACCTGCAAGACGAGAGCAAGAATCCCTGCCTCTCTTAGTTTATTGGGAGGAATAGATGAAATCAGAGGTGGAGAATGATTTATACTGTGGAAAACTCTACAGGAAATTTGTTTATTATGATTGGGAATAAAAGGAGTAGGATAGACTGGGCACAGTGGCTCACACCTGTAATCTCAGCACTCTGGGAGGCGGAGGTGGGAGGATCACTTGAGGTCAGGAGTTCAAGATCAGCCTAAGAGCAAGACCCCATCTCTACCAAAAATAGGGAAAAAAAATTAGCCTCTATCAAAAATATGACCAAGTAGGCCAGGCATGGTGACATGCACCTGTGGTCCCAGCTACTCAGGAGGCTGAGGCAGGAGGATCACTTGAGCCCAGGAGTTTGGGGTTGCTGTGAGCTAGGCTGACACCACGGTACTCTAGCCCATGCAACAGAGCAACAAAGAAGAAGAACAGTTAAGAAAAAAAGAAAAAAAGGATAAACCTTGAAGACATTTTGCTAAGTGAAATAAGCCAGACACAAGGCTGGGCTCAGAGGCTCACACCTATAATCCTAGCACTTTGGGAGGCCAAGGCGGGAGAATTGCTTGAGGCCAGGAGTTTAAGATCAGCCTGGGGAACATAGCAAGACACTGTCTTTCCAAAAAGTAAAAAAATTAGCCAGGTGTCGTGGTGAGCACCTTTAGTCCCAGCCCAGGAGTTCAAGGTTGCAGTGAGCTATGACTGCATCACCATACTCCAGCCTGGGCAACAGAGTGAGATCCTGCCTCTTAAAAACAAACAAAAAAAGCCAGACTCCAAAGGACAAATCCTATATGATTCCAATCCATTTCTATGAGGGACCTAGAATGGTCAAATACAGAGAGACAAAGTAGAATGGTGGTTACCTGGTGCTGGGGGAGGGAGGGAATGAGTTATTGTTTAATGGGTACAGTATTTCAGTTTGGGATGATGAAAAAGTTATGAAAATGGATAGTGGTGATGGCTGCACAACAATGAGAATGCACTTAATGCCACTGAACTGTATACTTAAAAATGGTAAGTTTATCACAATAAAAAAATACCCCCCAAAGGAATAGGATATAGACAGTGAGATACAAAAGAGAATAAGGAAAAGAGGAGGACCGTAGAGTTGGTGGGACTCGCCCACTGCTTTAAGGGACATGTATGATGCGACTCAGAGAGGAGAGTCCACAGCGCGGCAGGAGGGAGACGCAGCATGGACAGAGGCCTGAGGGTGAGCGGCCACGGGGAGGCGGCAGTGGAAGAGGGAAGAGCCCAGTGGAAACCCTCATCCCTCCAAGCTCACTCATTCCTCTGCCCACCTCCTGGCACCACAGTGATGGTCACAGACTATGTTTACGTACCTGTCTCAGCTCCCCTGCTACATCCTACACGGTTTCATTCATTTGTTTACTCAGTAAACACTTATTCAGGGCCCAGTAGTGCCAGCACTATTGTAAGCACTTAGTGGTAGAGAACACACACACACACACACACACACACACACACACACACACACACACACACACACGGATTCCTGCCCTTGGGGGCTCCTACTCTAGGGATAATAATAGCTGACACCTAGACAACACTTATCATGTATCAGACACTGTTTTAGGTACTTTACAAACATTCAGTTACTTAATCTCCATGATAACCTACTCTTCTTACTTTCATTTTATATGTGTGGGGATCAGGCCCAGAGAGGTTCAGTCGCTTGCCCAGGTCACCTGGCTGGCCAGTGACAGGCCTCACAGTTCCGATTCACGGTGGGGCCCAACACACGCACGTTGAGGAACGGGGCAGAGGAAGGTTGCTGGGCGCGCTGGGATCTAGATCTAGAATGGTGGGCACTGTTCGGAAACCATCAGCAGGGACAAGTGTGGAGGGTGAGGCGGGGGTGGGGAGAGACCCGAGCCTTGTGCACAGAAGATGAGTCTGGCAGGGGGAGGGTGGGGTGGTAAGAAGCCACAGGCTCAGAGGAAGGGACTTGCGGCCACCCAGCAGGGCAGGGCTGGGGTATGGACTTTGTGGTGACAGCAGATTAGAAAGCAAGAGATGGCTCTGATGCTTTGAAAAGAGGAATTGATCTATTTGGGCGGCTTCCTGGGTGTAAGGGGAAAAGGAAGTGTCAAAAGTTCAGGCCTGGGGCACGCCTCTGACCCTCTAGATACCACCAAGGCCCAGGGCAGGCTGGCAGGGCCCACCTGGGGCCTGGCTGGGAGGAGAGGGGTTTGGAAGTGCGCTGAGTAGGCAGCAAACACGATCTGATTCATTCGTGCGTCTGCAAATATTTACCGAGGGCCCACTCCGTGGCCAGCCCACGCTCGCCACTGGGATGGACAAAGGCCACTGACGGAAGCCTCATGTTTACACGCCTACCTTCCTTGATCTGGCCAGACACATCCAGCCCGGGCCTGAGGGAACATCCGCCCGACCCCACCAACCTTTCTCCTGCTCCGCGGCTTCACTGAGGTCTGGAAGCTTGAGCCCCACTAAGTTCTGATTTCTCATCAGGATGTGCTCCTTTGCAGAAAAGAAAAAGACAACATCTCAGGTGATGACACCAGGCTAGATTCCTCTTGGTTCTCTCTGTGGTTCTGTGACCGCTCAGCCTTAGGTGGGAACGCCGGGCAGCCTCAGAGGTGGGTGGGCGGGCACGGCAGGGAGAGATCTGAGCAGCTGCTCCCCCAGCCCACACAGGCACCTGAAACCGCAGTTAGCGCTGCTGTCCTGGGGTCAAGAACTACCCTTGGCATGGCCTGTTTCAAATAAGTCCATGGGCTTCAGGGTGAATGAATGCTCAGCCACACTGGGGCTGAGGTTTGTGGAGGACTCTGGGGACAGGGGGTCCCTGGGTGTGTGTGGGGCTGCTCCTGGAAACAGCCTCGGGTGATCTCACGGCTGGCTGGAACTTCCTGCCTCGCAGTTCAGGGCAGCGAGTACCCAATTCCAGGAGTGTGACTTCCACACCCCTCTGGTTCCTCAATGGCCTTTTATGGCACCTCTTGAGTTTTTTCACTCTACAGACAAATGAGGCCTAAGAATTGCTGCCTGGGGGCCTCAGCAGGTAGAGCCCCCCCAGAGAGAAGGGATGCTGACCACAGCATGTGGCCCAGGGGGGCTCATACCTGCTCTAAGCCAATTAGCACCAGTCCAAGGCCCCCAAGTGGAAACACCTGGTTGAGCTCCTGGCCCCCTGTGACTTGTGCCTTCCCTGGATTTTCAGCCTCTGGTGTGGCAGAGGCCACTTGAGAGGTTTGCCCCCCAAAAGAGAGGGAAAGGAAGGGGCCAGCAGAGGGTGCTAATGATCCAAGTGGAAGTCAAGGCCAAGGCCCCTTGACACGTCTGCTTAGCAAGCTGAGGCCCACAGCCCCTCGGCTCTCGACAGGCAGGACTGGGGTGTGGGGGCAGGGTGCTCAGCTGCCAGGGTGGTGGCTGGTGGCACGGGGCCACCAGGTTCTCTGCACCTTACCTGCAGGGGCGTAGGGAGTTGGGGGCAGCTTGTGGCCTGTGCAAAGGCAAATCCCTGGCTGTCTGGCTCCTTTGGCTCCACCTTCCCTCAGGGATCTGGGACTGTGGCCCACCACGGCAGCCCCTCTAGGCCCTGTGCTGATCCACTAGTTGGGTCTTTCTGGCTAGGCAGGGTTTCCCGTGTAGAATGTTAATAGCAGCCAGGCCCCAGCTCCCCCTGAACCTCCAACTTAGAGCTTTGCGAAGGTTCCTGAATAGGACAGTGGCCAGTGCTGAGATGTGTCCTGCTAGCACAGAAAGCCCCTCGCTTGTGCCCAAGTGCTACTGGGTGCCTCGGTTTCTTCCCTGCCCCACACTCCCCTCTGCAGGGGCGCTGGACCCCACCCTGAGGAATCCCCCTTGCCCTGGCTTATAGTCCATGCAGGCCTTTTGGGGAAGAGAGGGCCAGTCAGAACTTCTTTGTCCTGTTAACTCCCTCTCTCCTCTACGTCTCTGGACACCCCCGTCACACCCTGCCCAGGGTGGCAGCCCCGTGAGAGCCGACTGTGCCTGGTTTGATGGCCAGTGGCAGGTGAGGCCACCACGGGCACTGGAGGAATTTCTCCGCAGGGAAGCGGCCCTCAAGGCCATCATTGTCCTTGTAGATGGAGATAAAGGCCTTTGCTAACAGGTGTCAGGAAGAAAGCCTGGGGCAGCTCAAAGGACAGGACTACCTCCCATTGCCAAGCCTGTCCTGGGCAGGAGCAGGCACTCCGTGAAGGGGTTCCTGTTTGTGAGCCACCGACTCCAGCTAGAGGAGGAAAACAGCCCAGGAATGAGGGGCCCACGTGTCCCTCCACACAGCCGCCCTCCCCAGAAACATGGCTTTGTGTGGCAACTACATCCCAGGTTGACCTCTGCCTGGTAACTGGGGTAAAAAGCACCTGAAACTGGTTTTTACGAAGATAATGCCACACAAGGGCCTGACTTCTCAGGGTGGGGAAGTTTAGGGCCCCGTAAGGCCCAAGTCCAGGCCAGAGCTGCCTTCCCTGGGGCCCAGGCTCAGCCCAGAGGTCTTTAGCCCAGGGGTCCTGCTCCCACCACCCCCAACTCACCTCTCGGAGCTTGGTCAGTTTCTGCATCCGCACAGGCTGCACTTGTATCTGCAAGTCTTTGAGTCCAGGCACCTTGGCCAGCTTGCCACTGGCTTTGCCTGCAAAACGCTTCTCTTCCTCTGCCAGCGGCAGCTTGGCAAACACTTTCTGCAGCCGGGAGCCGGGTTCTTCAGGGCCACTGTCCCAGGAGACCCCCCGCAGTAGGGGGCTACGGGGCGCAGGGGACCGCAGCTCGGCTTTGGAGCCAACCTTGGACCCCGTCGGCTCTCCAGCTGGGCCTCTCCCCTGGGGGTCTGGGGGAGCCGCCCCTCCCGGGCCCTGGGCTGGACTTCTCGGCAGAGGGCTGCCCTCCTTGGCAGTCTTCGGGAGCTGCTTCCCTAGCTCGCCCTCCACAGGGCCAGGCTGGGGGCTATTCAGGGCCATTCTCCCGCTGCTGCTTGGGCTAGAAGGTGGGCCTGTGGGTGCGGTCTCGGGGTGCTGGAGAGGATCAAAGTTTTCCTTTTGTTCTATTGCAATTTCTTTGGACTTCTCAACTGTAGGAGAACGAGGAGCCAGCCTTCCCTGAGACACTTTCCTCTGGTCATTCTGCTTCCGGTCAGTTAGCCCTTTGGGGACATTCTGAAAAAGACAAGGTAAAGCTGGGACCCTGGAGGCAGGCTGGAGAGGAGACAGGTGGGGCTACTTCTGCTGTGGGGCCTCTGTCCCCACGGACCCCACCAAGGGGGCCATTTGTATGTGTGTGTGGGGGGTACACGTGGACTTCGAGAAAGGGGAGGGCTTCTCAGGTAGGTCTGACCCAGCAAAGGGGACCCTCAAATAAGCTGGAGGTTTGTAAAACAGGACAATGGGACCTGCAACTCAAAACCAGCCAAGAACATCCCCAGGGCTGGGAGCTGAGGATGAGAGTAGAATAGAAGGCAGCTCTGGCCCCAACTCCGTTGCCCCAGATTCTAGTGTTGGCTCTGCCTGGCAAGGACCTTAACTCTTAGGGGCCTGGGTTTGTGAATCCTCTAAAATTATATGCAAATGTGTATGTTAGTCTGTGTGAAGGGGTATCTTTCTTGGAAGAGAATCCACAACTTTCAACTTCCCAGAGAGTTCCATGATCCAAAAGACATTAAGGATCACTGGATGAGGTGATTCTTGCAAAGGTAACATCTAACTCTCAGAAGTTTGAAGGTTCTGCATTCTTCCTTCCTTCCCCAGGGGAAACCTGCTTTGTGAGCAGCGTGTGGGTACGTCTGGAGATGCGTGGGGCTGCCTTGTGTGTGAGCTGAAACTCTCCCAGAGAGCTCTATCGTGGGCCCAGCTCTAGGTGAGACTGAATTCTAATGTGACCCCCGACACACCTCAGGCACGTGGGCACCTGGCTCTGAGCAGGTGCCGGCACTTCTATTGCTCATCAGCAAGGATGAGGCTTTCCTGGCTGGCCGAGGCAGAATCTCAACCAGGGGCTGGCGCCGACAGGGGCTGCTGGGCCTAGAGGTCCACCTTATCCCTGACCAGCAGAGACTGGGGGCAGAGCTGTGAGCATTACCCCCATGGAGGTCACCGCACTGCACCCTACCTCCCTGCCCCTCCCCCTCAGACCTCCAGTCACGATGGGGCAGAGCAGTCTACTGGTTTACCCAGCCGAGCCTCCACTCACGCACATGCACAGGCTGTCCAGGGGCCACCCTGGACTTCTGGGAGACTGTGTCTCCCACACCCAAGCCATCTACATTGGGCAAAGCTCAAACTCACAGGTTCGCCAAGCTGAGGTGAAGAGACTTCGGCCTCATCCCCTTTCTGTTGGAGAAAGTAAACACAAGTCAGTCAGACCATATTTCCTCTTGACATACCCTCAAGGAGGCTATAGCCGTGGTATGAATGCCTCCACCCCCAGCACCCTCATCTCCAGCGGGTCAGGAAGGGCCCCCTGGGTATCAGGGGTAAGGGGAGAGACCACTGGTGCAGAAACAGTGAGGCAAGGGGAGCCCCCGTTACCTGTGCTGGAGCTCCGGGCAGAGGGGACTGTGGGCCACTGCACACACCCAAACCTGGAATGGTCCAGACACTGGTAAGCGATGTCTGGCACCCCAGACCCTCAGCTGTGCCTTTGGCCGCATCCGCCTCCCCGGAATGTCCTCCCTTGGCAATCTCAGGCCCGGAGGCAGCAGTGCCACCATTTGTTGGCTACCTCCCACGTGCCAGCTTCTGTGCTGGGCCCTCATTGCATCTTCACAGAAACCATATGAGGAAACTGAGGCACAGGAACCCGGCCTGAGCATGCCCCACGGTGCTGACGAGGGCGGCTGCTTTCCCTGGCACCCTGCCCCTCCCCTTGCTGACCCGAGGGTGTGGCCCTGGATGCAGCCTAAGTGAAAGGGAAGAAATCAAAAAGCAAAAAGGCCTTTCCAAATAAGCTCTGTGATGACCCGAGTCCTCCCTGAGCAGAGAGAGCCCGTCACAGTCCCTTCCTCCCCCACCTGCCTCCTCCTGGGCTAGACCTGCCTCCTCTGGGGTGGCCCAGCCTGGCGCCCCTGGGGAAGGGGAATCAGCAGGCTGGGGGCATCCTGGTCAGCTCATGCTGGGCCGCCACCCCCAGGGAGAGGCAGGGTGGGAAAGTCCCTGGTGGCTGGGCCTCACCTGCTGGGGTGGGGACAGTAAGAGAGTTGCTCCGAGAGGATGCGGGAGAAGCTCCGGGGCTGAGGTTGGGGGAAACAGCTGTGGAGACAGACACAAATTGGCCAGAGTTGCTGAAGGTTTAGGACTTCAGCCCAACAAAAACATCCTTTTAGGTATTTCGACCCCTGGGAACTGGGTCTGCCTTGTTGGGGTCAGGGGCATACAAGGCTCCCGCTGCAGCCCAGCCCTCAGGTCATTTGGGAGATGGAGGGTGAGGGGTAGAGTCATACTCCTAAGCCTACCTGGCCTAACCTCAAAGCACCTTCCGGAAACTGAGAACCTGGCATTGTTTGGTAGGTATAGCTCCAAAGGCTGTACCTTCTAGACTTCCTGATTTCAAATGTTCCCCTTTTCTTTCTAAAGTACATTTGCACTTGTCCAAAAAACCTGGGCCAACCTTTTGCTTTGAAGAACGATTCTAACATAGAAGTAGCAGGAGGATTTCAGGGCCTAGGAAGATCTGTCCTCTAACCCAGAAATTGCCCCCAAAGACCACCCCCCCCCTTCCCCAGAGTGCCCAGACCCCTTCCTGGGGCCTGCGGCTGGAGCTCAGAGGGAGCGAGCCCAGGACGGCCTCTCCAGACCTCTGAGGGGGCTCTGGCCAACGGAGCGGGGTCCCCTGGGGAAGACGTGCAGCCCGGGGGTCTGTGCATATGGGCCTCACTCAGAGCCTTTCTCCCCACGCAGGGAGAGAAAAAGGGAGGCAAACGCTGAGATTAGGGGAGAGGTCCAAGTTAAGTTCATACCACCATATGGGCTGAGATTTCTTGGCAAAACAGGAAGTCACAAGGGTCACACAAGCGGCCAAAAAGTGAAAAGCAGGAGTTTTCTGGGCTAGAGTTGGATAGGCATTTTGGAGCTTCTGAAGCTGAGCAAGGTGGCCTGTCCTTGCAGGGCCCGCTCTACCAGGCTGAGTTCTCGTGGGGCCTGGGGTCCGGGGGCCGGCGAGTCAAAGGCCACCCCCTCGGAGGCAGGGCTCCCACCGCAGCTGGCGCCTGCTCCTTCCCTCCTCACCGCTCCAACCCCACCTTGGGGGGGCCTGGGGCAGCCACCTGAGCGTCCTGGCCCTGTCCTACCTGACGGGGAGTCTCCGGGGCTGCTCCTGGACTTCCTTCCGCGGCGGGTCAGGAATCGCTCACTCACCGACTTGGCTTCTTCCAGCAGCGCCAGGTTTTTCTTCTTGTCCTCCTCTGAGATGCTGATGTCCGGCAGCTGGTCATTTACCAGGTCGATGATGTGCCCCGCAGGGTCTACAGAAGGAGGGTAAGCTTGGGGTGAGTGCCACTGCACCCTCAGCACGAGGCTGAGAAGCCCTGCCGTGCCACACCTCAGTCCAGGGACGCCGACCCCCGCCAGCCACACCTCAGCCTAATGCCACAGAGAGGGTTGCGTGGGGACAAACGTGTCTCCTCGGCAGGTCTCCTCAGCAGGCCTGGCCGCTCCGGCTTGTAACCCGTGGCTGTGGCAGGTCCTCTGTCACAAAGGGTCACGGAGCCATCTTGGTTCCCAGAACTGCCCTGCGCTCTGCCGTGAATGGAAGGCCAGCCAGGGCCCCCCTCCATGCCCTCTGCTCCCCCTAGTCTGTTCTTGCTTCAGGTCTCTGTTTCTTTAACAAGCTAGTGGGCTCAGGGTCTGCGGATAAATGGAGGAATCCAAAGATCACGGGCCACCGACACAAACCCTCCCCTCACATGGTTTACCCTCATCCTTCTCCAAAACTGCCCCTTCTCCCACACCCCCTCTGGATGGTGGGCGAATGACACCTCCTGTCACCCAGCTGCTCAGGGGCATGGGAGTTACCCCCACGTCCTCGCGTTTACCTTAAATCTCTCTGCAACCTGCCCCTCATCTCTGTTCCTGCTCATTCGCTCTTACCTGAACAATCACATCAGCCACCTGGCAAGTCCCTGCCCTCAGGTGAGCCCCTCCAGCCCACCCTCCACTGCCTGGTGGAGTGACCTTCCTGAGAGCCACGTCTGGCCGTGCCATTCTCTGCTCATCTCATGGGGATTCTTGCTCCTCAGTGTGGCATCCAAACTCCAACCAGTCTCAGACGATTTTGCTGGCCCCACATTCTCCTGCCAAGGGCCCCCCACTCCAGCCCTTCTGTAGGCAATGGCACCTGTCTCTCTCCCAGCCTCCATGCCCCCTTCTTCTGGCAACAGCTCTCAGTTTTCACTGGGTAAACTCAATACATCAGTTAGGAAGGAGCTGGCCAACCCTATCCCAGCCCCACCCCAAGTGCCAAGAGTGGGAACGTGTACCAGCCTTGGCCTGTCACTGAATTCAATCCCCTTGGCCACAGGAATGGGCTCAGGGATGGCCATGTGCAGCAACCCTGGGAACTGTGCAGGTACATGGCGGGGAGGAAGCCTCTCTCCACTGATGGGATGTAAGCTTGGGGCTGCTGGTAGCCACTTGCTACCATGTGTGAAGAGCCTGCCCAAGAAGAAAGCAAGCACGCAAGAAAGAAGACTTGCAAGATGGAATGGGACAATCTAATAACCCAATTCGAGCACCTGGATCCAGTACTACCTGAGATCTCAAGCCCTGGCTTTTATTATTTTTATTTTTTGGTATAAGGTCATTTGAGTTGGGTTTCCATCCTTTGGAAGGGCCCCGACTAATACACAGGGCAGAACATTGCAGTTGCCCTTCCTCCCTCTTGTCTATCGGCCCAGCTTTCTAAGGCACGACTCAAATACCCTCTCCTGCGGAATAGCTACCCAAACCTTCCCCCTCCCCAGAGAGACCTGGTCCCCTTCTTACCTTGGTTTCCCCAGCTCTTCTGAGGAGGCCCTTACAGTGTCCTGATTATATCTGTTCACTTCTCAGTCTCCTCATAGACTATGGACAACACGAAGGCAGGGAACAACTTTGTATTCTATGTTTGTACAGCCCAGGGCAGGCCATGAGAAGTCATCTGGGGAATGAGAAGGTGACCAGGGCAGCCAGCTGTCCACCCAGGTACACACTCCTACCCTGCTCTGGGCCTTTCTAGCAGGGGCTGGAGGACTCAGCCCCAGAATTGAGCCTCACCCAGCTGTTCTGCCTTTCTTCAACTTCCTCACCTGTGTTTTCATGCCCTGCTCTTGTCTTTTTACCAAAAGAAATTGAAATTAGGCATCTGGACGCAGGCACAGAGGGGCCGTCTACGCTGCCCTGTTGGGCTTATATGGATGGGCTGCCTTGGAAACAGGGGAGAGGAGGGGGCTGAGCCCAGCCACGCTGACAAGCTTCATCCTTACTACTCGATATGCCTTCAGATTGGCCTGGTCCTTACCCACAGACGTCAGCGAAGCAGTGGAAACCTTCAAGTGTCGGTGAGAAAGCCTCTTGTGGGGACCGTGAACTCTGAAAGACAGAACAGAGTCATCCTGTTAAGAAAATTAATCCACAACTTGAAAATAGGAAAAAAAGTGCCTGCATATTCTTTGAAAGTCATCCTAGAACATCACCTTACAAACTTCTCTAGGGTTCCTCTGACTCTCAACTTGGGAGCTTGTTAGAAAGGCCAATTCTCTGGCCCTACCTCAGACCTAGCAGCTCAGAAACTCTAGGGGTGGGCCCAGCGCGCTGTGATGTAATGAGCTCCCCAGGTGCTTCCCATGCACGCTAAGGTACCTGCTCTCAAGGGATGCAACTTTCGCTCACTACTTACTATTTATTAGGGCCCAGACTCTAAGCTGATATCTAACTTGCAGAAACATCAAAAAATGTAAATGTTGTCTGGTGGAGATGCAGATGATTTGCATTTGGGAGAAAAGAGAAATACACAGTTTCATTGTCCTGTGGAACATTAGCTTATTTTATATCTAACTTAGCAATTTTATTCCAGTGCTCTCTTCCCTGCCTCTGATTATTCATGGGTATCCATTTCTGTGTCCTTCTTTGAACCAGCTTTGTTGTCCTGCTGCTTCTCTTATTAATAAGTAGATTTTTGACATATGGTCACTAGATATTTATATGAGAATTATCTTTTTACCTTTTTGAAAATTATACCTAGACAATCTCATTCCAGCTAGACTGATGCATGGACTAATGCTCCGTAAAACCAAGGCACAGACATCCCCACGCACGTGAGCCAATGTCCCCTGCAAGAGATCACAGTCCACCACACAGGGCGCACTTTGGCCAGGGGCAGGACTCTACAAAGACTCTCACCTTTTAGGTTTATCTGCAAACATCTGGGCAGTTATTACAGGAAACTCCCTGCTGTGCTTTGTGCTTTATTAAAGGCTGGCAGAGTGCAAAGGGCCAAATCCAGGAGAGGAAATATCATATGGGGAGAAAGATAATGGGAAAATCCCCAACTCTCTCATTTCGAAAAACTGCTTGATTGGATTTTAATCAATAAAATGACACAAGAAAGAAGAAAAGATTTATAAAAAATATAGCTGTCTGATCCCGATCCCCACATTCTAGGAAACATTGTTCATCACAGCACAAGGATCCGGCACTTGGCGTGTGTACCTGTTGGCCAGGTTTTCGTCAGTTTCTCCTTCTGGTGAACTGGCATCCCCCGTCAGGACTATTGTGGGTGGACTGCAGGAGATTCCTGCGGTGGGAGGGCCCTGATGGTTTAGAACAAAAACACAGACAGAGTTAGGCTTGCGCTGGTGGGAGCTTCCTGGGGCTGAGCTGGAGCATTTATTCCAACATCACGACGCTCAGAGCCATCTTGATAAGGGCACAAATGCAGTCTGGTCCCCCCACGCCCAGCTTTATTGAGGTATAACTGACAAGCAAAAATTGTATATATTCAAGGTGTACAATGTGATGTTTTGATATACATATACACTGGTGAAATTACATTATTAGCTTAATTATTACCAGAATTAAGCTAATAAATCTATCCACCAACTCACATAGTTATCTTTTGTGTGTGTGGTGAGAATACCTAGCAAATTTTAAGAAAACAATACATTACTATAAACTATAGTCACCATGATCACCAGAACTTATTTATCTTATTGATACAACTGAAAGTTTATACCCTTTGACCAACATCTCCCCATTTCCCCATCCCTGGCCTTTGGCAACCACCATTTTACTCTGTTTCTGTGGGTCCGACCCTTGTTAGATTCCACATGTAAGTGAGATCACGCAGTATCTGCCTTTCTGAGCCTGGCCCATTTCACGTAGCACGATGTCCTCCAGGTTCACACATGTTGTTGCAAATGGCAGGATTTCCTTCTTTTTTAAAGGCTGAATAATATTCTATTGTGTGTATATTTATTTTTTCACGTTTTCTTTATCCATTCATCCTTCCCTGGATGCTTACATTGTGTCCATACCTTGGCTATTGTGAATAATGCACAAATACAGTTTATTTGGATGACTCAGGACAAAAAAATAGGCAGTTTCTCCTTTTATTACCCAGCAGGCATTCACCCAAGCTTAACACAGTCCACTTTTCATGCACAAAGACCAGGCAAACTGCAAGCTGTCCCTTGTTACTCTCACTGACAGTGCAGGAAAAGGATGGTGCAGAGTCCCCAGGCTGTGCCCCGCCTGGCTGGGGAAGAATGAAGGCCAGGAGAAAAGGGGGTGGCACCCACACATGCCTGCTGTTTGGTGACAGTCCTACCTTTGGGTGATTTTGACATTGCAGTAAAGGTGATTTGTTAAATGGGTAAAGGTTTGCAGCTTAATTTCTTGTTACTTTGTAAACACGTTTATCTAAATAACTATACATTTCTGAAATTAGGACAGTTATGGATTAGTCCTTAGATTTTTGAGGTATTATTTCACAACTGCCAAGTAAATCACCATTGAAATGAAAGTTAGTACATCCTAGGTTGGAGAAGTTGTAGTGTCATCTGTATACGTATATGCTGCAGATGGTTGTATGGATGGTAAAATCATGTCAGGGGTATAATAAATATTTGTTGAGTGAATAAACGAATGAATGAAATAAAAGTGATATGGAACAAGATCCATAAAAGTGCACCTCAACCTGTTTTCCCAGGCCGAAGGGGATAGGAGGTGAAAATGGGACCATGTCAACAGTGATACTCAGCATCTCTGTGGTTCTTGTACCGCCTGCTATTGCAGTATTTTCATCTCAGAGTGGTTCCCAGTTACGTCTGGGAGGCTCTCCAGGGGTTTTCTCAGATGTCCCTTCATCAACTTAAAACGGCGCCAGCCATTTTCCTCCTGCTCCTCCCCGCCCCCTTGCCTGGCCTGGGCTGCCGCTGCTGCCACCGCCCTCTGAATGCCAGCTGCCTTTGCCAAAGGCCTGCCCCGACAATATCCTGAAATTAAAACAAACAAACAAAAAAAAGGCCTGCCTTCTAATGCTCCGAGTGGGTCCCCGCCGCCTCCCACTGTCGGTGCTGCTTCCTGCAGCCACTTTCCCTGGGAAGCCAAGTCCTTCTGGAGCCCCTGAGCATTAAGGGTTCTTACCTCCGCTGGCCCCGCAGAAGCCATGGCCGGGGGCTGCCGGTGGGCTGCAGCCTCAGAGAGCCAGGGCTGGGCTGTGTTCTCGAGCCCTCGGTGCGCAAGTGTTGGTTCCTCACTAGGTGGGGAGGAGGCCCTCTCTCCTCTTCAAATATTACACCTTGTTAAATGGGTCCAGTACATTGCCGTCTGGACTTAAATCTCACAACTTTTAGTGAAACCAGCTTTGCCCATTTTCATTTGCATCTCTTCCCTCCTTTGGCCCCAAACTTAAGGCCGTGTGAGCTGGACAAGTCTCTGAGTGAGAGTCCAGCCAGGGGAACACTGTGTTGCTTCCCTTGCAGAAAGGAGGCTTTTATGTGGCATTCCTCGGGCTCTGTGCTCAAATTTCTGCTCCTCCACTACTAGCTGTGTGGCTAGCAGTTGGGCAAGTTATTCAACCTCTCTGTGCTCCATGATTATAAAATCTAACTCACAAGGTTGGTGTGAAGATTAAAAATAATGTTGTAAGCCACCTAGCACTTGATTGATATTTTTAACGTGAGTATATTACTGTCAGATTTCTTTCTCTCTCATTCAACAAACACATTTAGGTTATCCACCACGTGCCAGGAGTAGTTTGAGATATGAAGAGAAGACTCTCAAGGGGTGACAGTCAAGCAAGGGGTACAGAGAAGTAACTAATACTTACAATAAATATAAGATAATAGGTGTGGGCCATATTCTGTGCAAGTTCACAGGAAAGAAAAGAAAACTCTGTAGTCAGAGGAGTTGAAGAAGACTCTATAGAGGAATGGATATTTGAGCTAGGTCTTGAGGGATGAATAGGAGTTTGCAGGACAAAGACATTGGGGGAAAGGACTCAGGCAAAGGGAATAACATTAGCAAAAGCTTAACTGGGAATTAGGGATTTGTTAGTGTAGCTGGAGCAGGTGCATGGACTATGGGGTATGTGAGATAGGAGAGGTCAGGGGAGGAGGAAGAATGTGAAACTAGAATAACAGGTTGAGCAGCTTCTGAAGGATGTTGAAGCTACTCCAACAAATTTGGTCTTTACGGTTTTAGAGATGGGGAGTCCTGAAGGTTAGGTTCAGGAATAACTACCCAAAGAGAAAACACAGAAACACTGGCAGCAGATCCATTCACGAATCCCCATGAATCCTACATTGGTTGACATCATGGAAGAAGCTCTGTTAGAGCATCCATCCTCCCCTATAGAGATGATGAGGAGCTCCCTAGTACATTGGAGCTAGTCACTCTCCATTTGGAGACCCACAGTTGGCCAAGGTGGAGTGACAGAAAGTCAGCATGATGTTTGTGGCTGGCGCCAAGACCAGCCGACCTGTCCTCATGACCCCAGAGCTCCAGTCCCCCTCTCCAAGAACACAGATACTCATCCTTCTGTCAAAGACTTCTGGAAGAGACGCCCAGGGAGTTTCCCAAAAAGCAACCACTCATTGCATGCACAGTACCCTCCTGGTGGCTGGTGATGAGCTGGCCACTTGCTTTGTCCTCCTGTTGTATTGTCCCCAGTTCCCATGATAGTAGAACAGTTGAAGGTCCGCTCTGTGTCTGAAGGTCGTGTGAATAAAATGAAATGATGAATGTGTACATGCTTGGATAAGTGTCGTACAGTCTGCAAATACCCGTTAATCATGGTTGTTATTAAAACGAATGGTGGCTCTATTCTGAGAGAACCAGTTCTCCCCACCTTTTGTCCAGTGGGCTCCCCTGGTGGGAGGCCAGCAGGCAGCAGAGAGGCTAGGGGCTTCCAAAGGGCCAGACAGAAGCAGGACAATCTTGGATCATGGGGTGGGGGCCTGAAGACACACAGTGGAACACTCCAGGGGGCTGGGTGTGTCAAAATGGCAGGTGGCCGATGGAGGTGGTAGAGGGCAGGGCTGGCAGGGGCTGCCAAGCTAAATGGGAAAGCCATGGAAGAGGAAGAAATGGGGGTTTTCTAACCATGTGGGTTCTCTGGTGAGTGGGAAAAGCTGAAGCTTTCCTAGAGGCTTCTCTTCATGTCATTAAAAGGATTTCTGGCTAGTGTGGTCTCTTAGATGTCAACGGAGCAAAAAGCATCCTCCAAAGCATTTTCTCTGAGCTCAGAGATGCAAAGTAGAGACCTTAGGTGCATTTGCTGGAGTAGAGTTTACAAGTTTTTAAATTAGTTACCAACATTCCATACATAATAGAAAGAATTCACTTAAAGGTCTAGACATCCTGCTTTTCTTGAAACTGAGAGATCAAGCACTCTTGGGTCCACATTTCTACAGAGTAACCCCTGGTTTGAGCTACCTGAAACTGGCTTGCTTCAGTCATTTATCCCAGCCCCAAAGGCATCTGAGTTACTGTCCTTGTGTCACGTGATCCTTATCTTGGCCGGTTTTCTGAGGCACAAGAGGTTTGTGCTTAAAATCTCCCCAACCCGCAGCACCTAGATGGGCTTGTGCCCGACTATCACCACGGGAATGCCAAGAGAAACTTCGACTATGCTTGTAGCATGTATGAGTTCTTTCCCTGGGTGGATTTTATTCCAGCTGTGCAAGTTTGAGCTCTGAAAACTGCCTTTTTCATGTTTGTCATATTTAGAGAATTTCTTTCTTATGAGTCCTTTGGTGAATAGGATGAAATGCATTTTGGCTAAAATGCCGTTTTCACATGTGTTCTATTATATGGTTTCTGTCATCTCTTGTGAGGGTGTTTCTTAAATTCCCACATGTGTTGATACAGATGGGCTGTGTCTATTTAAAGGGTCAGGATGGGCCAAACGTGAACTAACTTCTTCATGTTGTGTTCTGAAAAAAATAGCTGTGGTGGAATTAGGGTACGTACCCATTTCCAAGAGTTTCATATGTTCAGTTTACTAAGTAGAATACAGATTTTGTTTTTTATTGACACACTACTTTTTAAAGAAACTTGAAATAACCAACAATACAACATAATCTATACGAACATGAGACTATGGAAATGGGGGAACAATTTGATAAATAGAAATATCCCTCCAGACAAAGAGAAGTCCGTGCTGCTAACCGTGCAGGGTTTGGCCCTGAGGTCAAACTCTCTGACCTGGAACCTAGTGATGAGGCTGCGATCCATGTGGTCCAGGCTCTGGGAAGGATCGCCTTAAAGAACTGTTCCGTAGACAAAAACCAACAGAAAAAGAACTTAATTCTTTACTCTCACCTCTCAAAGTGCACAAAAGGAGAACAAATCTTACTCCCATCCTCCCCTCTACCCCCTCTTTTTTCTTTCCTACACTGTTCTCACGCCCCACACTCTGATGACTCTTCACTTGGGTGCTCCCCGCCCAGATCTCTCCATCTCTCCCTCTATCTCCATCTCTGTCCCTCTTCAGCCTTTGCTCCCCTGCTCCATCCAGTTATTTATTGCGTAGATTGTCTTAGCCTCTCTTTTTATGATTGACTCACAAAAGTTTCCAAAAGAGTCTTGTGGGCCGGGCACAGTGGCTCACGCCTGTAATCCTAGCACTCTGGGAGGCCGAGGCAGGTGGATCGTTTGAGCTCAGGAGTTCGAGACCAGCCTGAGCAAGAGCGAGACTCCGTCTCTACCAAAAAAATAGAAAGAAATCAGCTGGACAACTAAAAATATATATAGAAAAAATTAGCCGGGCATGGTAGTGCATGCCTGTAGTCCCAGCTACTCGGGAGGCTGAGGCAGAAGGATCGCTTGAGCCCAGGAGTTTGAGGCTGCTGTGAGCTAAGCTGAAGCCACAGCACTCTAGCCTGGGCAACAAAGCGAGACTCTGTCTCAAACAAAACAAAACAAAACAAAAAAAGTGTCTTGTGGAGGAAAGATCTTCTCTGAGAAGAGCAGGGTCCTGCCCTGGCAATGATAAGATTCTTTTTGGAGTCCAGGGAAGGGATGAAGTCTGTGAACACTCCCACATTATTATGCCTTCTTCTGCCCATTTATCCAGCAAACATCTATTGAATGCCGATTGTGGCCAGGGTCTATGTAGGGCCTGGGATGACAAAGGCGAACCAGGCAGGCCTCGGCACTGCTTCCTGTTAGCACAATGGGGTGGGGACAGGAGTGGAAGTCCCCTCTGCCTCTACGACTGATAGTGTCCTCGGTGTTGACACCTACTGGGTGAATGGGTACAAGGCACTAGAGTGAGCTGCTTTCTGGTGGGAGCATTCTCTGCCTGCTGGCTAAAGACCACTCGCAGCAGAGCTCTCCTTCAGTGGCCCCCATGCACAGAACTATCGGCATCCCCACTTGGAAGAGGGCCTGGGCAGAGGTGCCCACACAAAAAGGCAGAAACAAGCCAGGCGTGGCAAGTGCCAAGCCTGTAGCCACAGACACACACAATTCCAAGCTGCTTAAATCCCAGGAAGCATAAAGCAATCAGGGGAAATCCTCTAATCCCCTGATAGAACATCCTAGAAAGCTCTTTACCTTCTCTCTCTAACGTGTGCAAAATACACAAATCATAAAATCAAAGTGTTCTTTCCCTGATCAGATCACAGAATGGTTGAGCAAGCTCTGGGCAACTTCTCCTGGTTTTCTGCAGAACTCTTTTTGTTGGGCACATTCATGTCTTGTGCAGGCTACTTTCATTTTAGCAGGGACTCTAAAAAGTAATCCAGGAGAGAGTGTCGGAAGATTCCAGAGCCCTCTGGGGTGAATTCTGCCAGACTTTAATGCGGCGTAAATACCCATCTCTGCTCCCACTCTGAGCTGTCAAACAGAAGGCAGGCGCTCAAGCAAGCTCGTGTGGGCAGTGTGACTCAATGCCCAGCCGGCCAGGCAAGTTACTGGCGTAGGGACTTCAAGGGCCCCAGGTTCAAGAGCCACACTTACTTATGACACAGCTTCCCACTTACTACCTGTGTGACCTTGGGCAAGTTACCTTGCCTCTCTGTGCCTTGATTACCTCATCTATAAAATAACTATCTCACAGGGTAGTTACAAGAATTAAATAGGCTGATACAGAAATAGGATTTCCAGATACAATATAGGATGCCCCAGTTATATTTGAATTTCAAATGTACAACAAATAATTTTTTAGTGTAAGCATGTCCCAAATATTGCATGGACATAACTATATTTTCTCTCTCTCTCTCTCTCTCTTTTTTTTTTTTTTTTTTGAGATAGGGTCTTAAACTCCTGGGCTCAAGTGATCCTCCTGCCTCAGCTGTCGGAGTAGCTGAGACTACACGCATGCGCACCACACATAATGTATAACTGTATTTTTTATTTGCTAAATCTGGCAGCCCTAGGTGGAAAGCTTGTGGAAGGGCACCTGGCACCTAGTAAATGCCCAGTAAGTGTTAAATATTATTGTTATTACCACCTTTGGGACTGAATTAATTACTTTGACATTTGGCTTTGAGGAGATTGTTGCTCCTAGTTCTGGGTCTGATCCACCATATGGAGTTAGATTGGGAGGGCCCAGCCCTTGTGGTCATGGAGCCAGGAGCCTGTCCCCTGGGGCATCTGGCCACGCAGGCCCACGTGATCAGAGACTCCCAGAGAAGCCCACCTCCAGGGCCACCTTCATCTGGCTCCACTCCCTCCCTCACCCTCTGCTTCTCAAAGCAATGGATGCCCTTTGTGGATTACAGACACGGAAGCAAGGGAACAAATGTGGGTGGGGGGAAGTGGTGCTTAATCAGCCCTACTGTGTGCTGGGTGCCGTCCCAGACGCTCGTCGTGTTTGCTCATTTAGCCCTCCCAGCGATTCCGTGAATGAACCTCAGGACACCGATCTACAGATTGGGGGTGATAATACCTCCCAAATGCACAGAATTGCGAACAGGAAATGAGGAGATGAAAGTGAAGGCCCTGAGTGTGGAGCAGATAACTGATACATTTCTTTTCTTATCAATGAAAAAACTGACTTGTCCAGGACCTTTCTGCTTGTCAGCAGTGGAAGTGACTAAACACAGGCTGCGTCCTTCCCACTGTCCCACACTGCTCCTACAGCTGTCGCAGCTGTCTTTGGTCTCACCTCCCCTGGCTCCTGGTGTCCTGCTGGCCTCCGACATGCCTCCCTTAGTCTTTCAGGCTGCATCTTCCCGCATGGAAGGTACCTCTTCCTCCGGGAAGCCCTCAAGTCAGCATGAGGCTGAATACACAGCAGCCAGAAAGACGGCAGGGACAAGGGGTGCCCTTGGCTCCCTGCCCCTCTCGCCAATCTGTGGGCCCAACCTCCCTAGGGGTCCATTTCTCTGCCCTGGAATTGGCCAAGCACTATGGGCTGGCCCATCTCCCAGCAAGCTCATCCTATCATAAGCAGATCACATTTTATTCTCCTTAAATGAATCTTATAGAAACATTTCAATGTTTATTTCACTCATAAATTCCCAGGAATGCACAATAGTCTTCCTAACTGCCTGGGCACAAGGATAAATATAGGCCAGATGGGAATATCAGCTTCCTTTCCCCGATGTCACATGACTAGGCCTGGGCTAGGAAACTAAGGAGCAGCCCCAGCTCAGCCGGCCTGGGGAGTTTAGCTCCCGCAGAGGGGCCTGGCAGACGGCCTGGGAGGGGAGACCCTGCCAGAAGGCACCGTAGGGTAGTGGGGAAGTCGGAGGCCTAGACCGGAATTCCCCCAGGTGACCTTGGGCAAGTTACTTAACTTCCCTGACTTTCATGTTCCCAAACATTATATGGAGCTAATAATCCCCATTTTCTAGGCTTGTTTTAAGGATTAAATGAGAAAAAGCAATAATAACAATGACAGCGAGGGTGGCAGTGGTGGGTGGGCACGGTGAGGCTATATCCCCAGATCCCTCTCGTCTAGCCTGGAGGGCAGACAGGGCTGGCCTCAGGGGAGGGTGGCTCCAGCAGCACAGGGAGTTAGTGCTCTTAGGACAGGACAAAAGGACTCTCTGGGGACTTTCAGGAAAAAATTGTTACTTCAGTGGCAAGTCTTAAGGGTGCAGGAGGGAGGAAGCGCCCCTGCTGGGGTCTGCCGGGGGCCAGTTAGTTCCCTGGCTCCACCCGGGCTCCCCAGTGTCCGAGCTGCAGATCCTCCCATGCACCGAGGGCCTGCCCTGCCTCTGGTGGACCCTCTTTCCTGCCATTGTCCACTTTATTCCTAGAAATCATGGATAAATAATCACAGATTATCCTGCCTTCCTCACCACTGTTTTTTTTTTTTTTTTGGAGACGGAGTCTTGCTCTTTGCTCTGTTGCCCAGGCTAGAGTGCTGTGGCTTCAGCTTAGCTCACAGCAACCTCAAATTTCTGGGCTCAAGGGATTCTCCTGCCTCAGCCTCCTGAGTAGCTGAGACTACAGGCATGCACCACCATGCCTGGCTAATTTTTTCTATATATTTTTAGTTGTCCAGCTAATTTCTTTCTATTTTTAGTAGAGACGGGGTCTTGCTCTTGCTCAGGCTGATCTTGAACTCCTGACCTCGAGCAATCCTCCCGCGTCGGCCTCCCAGAGTGCTAGGATTACAAGTGTGAGCCACTGCGCCTGGCCTTCACCACTGTTTTTTATCTTGTGCAACAGACTTCAGGAGTGTGAAAGTGCACACAATATCATTAGCCTTATTCCATGGAGAGTCACCCAGCCAGCCAGCCATTCATCCATCATCATCCTCTATCCTCCCTTCCTAACACTACCCCCCCACC